>NC_065444.1:37517011-38717011 GCF_917563875.1 Diabrotica virgifera virgifera | reverse complement strand
TTAGATAGTGATGAATTTTCCAATTTATCGTAGACAGGTTTTTCTGGTACATCGTACATCTAGTTCTAAGACACTATTACCAAAAACTTCAATTAGTATAAGTGAAACAGTGGCATATGAAGAGGCTTCTTCAAGTTCATGAATCAATTCAAATTTCCAAGAAACAAACTTTTGTCCCAGTGGCGCACTGAGCATGGTTCCGCGGGTTCCGCGGAACCAGGGCCCGGGCCCCGCAGGGGCCCTCTCATACACGCTTTTTGTTTCTTTTTTTTTCTAATTTGATGGGGACATTTTGAACTACACAAGTAAAAACTAGGAAATATAACTGCTTAATAAATTTTTATTTTTCTGTAGTTACTTATAAATAGAGCCTGGATTATATTCAAAATGCATGTGCATAAACATACAACGTATTTGTGGGTTTTTTTTATAAATGCAGATGCTATTCATATTTACTTGATTAAGGGCATATTGCGGCATGTTTTGTTGTATGTATTAGAAAATATTGCATAAATAAAATAGTTTCCTATACCTATATATGTATTTAGATAATACTTTCTTGAAATTATTCATAGCAGGTATATTCTTGGGGTATCTACTAAATAACTTTATTACTTTATTCCAAGTATGTATCTATGTACTAAATGGCTTTATTCCAAGTTTTATTGTTTGGGAAAACCCATCTGGAACTGTTTATCAGTAGAATAGGGCCAACAGGTAGCTAGGTATAGTAAATTCGTTTTTAAATCCTCTTTACGGCAAAATGTTCTTTAAATGTCAGTAAATTTTCTGTTCAGAATGAACTGTTCTATATAAAATCGAATTTTTACATAATTGTAAATTCTATTACAAAACTAAAGAGTCAAAGATACAAAGATAGAAGGAGAACCTCAGAGATAGCATTTGCAAATAATAATATCAAAGATATTAAAGAAAAAATAATAAATCTTGCAGGGACAATTGAAAAAAAAATAAAGATAAATTTAGTGACGTTTTAAATAGAAGTGAAGGCTATCATATGTTATAGCTTTATTCTTTAACAATATCCCTGTAATAATATTGCTGACAGGTAAGTTGTCATTGTATACCGGGTGTACCAATCATACTGTGTTTTTTTTTCTAAAAATTCGGAACACCCTGCGGAATATTCTTCTTCTTCTTCTTCTTCTTCTTCTTGCTGTACCGTCTCCTATGGGAGGTTGGCTACCATCACAGCAATCTCAACTTTGTTGGCTGCAGCTCTGAACAATTGTATTGAACTGCACCCGTACTACTCCCTTAAATTTCGCAACCAGGAAATCCTCCTGCGTCTCACATTTCTCTTTTCCGAGAGTTTTCCTTAGATTATGAGTCTTAGCAGGGAGTACTTTTCCCCTCTCATTATGTTACCTAGATATTCCAGTTTTCTCGTTTTTGTTATTTTTGTTTTTTGATTCATTCGCTTATGTTCTATAATAAAAGAGATATGTCCTTTTATATTACAAAGAGGTTTGCTAGTTGGTCTTTAATAACAATATCATTCCAAATCTCGAGAGCTACTGTTTCTACCTCTTGTAAGGTTCTAGGAGGTGGCAAACGCTGTCAGAGTCTTCTGCCAATTATGTCCCACAAATGTTCGATTGGGTTATGATCTGGACTATGCGGTGGCCAATTCAAAATCCGAAGATTTACCTGTTGTAAATTTTCAGTTACAGTTCGTGCAAAGTGAGGTCTTGCAGTATCGTGCATTAACAAAAAATTGTTACCAATATAAGGAGCCGATAGCATGGTACTAAGTTCTTCGCTATGTAAGGTGACTGCTTGAACGCACTCATTGCGGGTCAAATTCTTTGTAGCGCGTTCCATTTCCACCAAACAACAAAAAAATTACGGACATAAATAATAAATCTACTTATTTTTACAACAAACCAGACACTTTTTGACTGTTAACAATTTGACATTTATCAAATTGTTAATTTATCATAGCCTACAGATAACTCAGGACGGTACCGAGGAAGAGGAAATACCGAAACGAATAATGTTGGCTAACAAAGCGTATTTCTCTCTGTGTTAATAAACTCTCCTCAATAAACCTTATTAATACTTTTGCAAGAAAGATATTGAGAAGAATATTGGGACCCATCTGTGACAATGTTATGTGGAGAATAAGGTTCAACAACGGGTTTATCAATATTACGAAGATCTCTCTATAGCAAATTATGCAAAAATACAAAGAATGCACTAGCAGGCCACCTTATAAGAATGGAGAATGATAGAACACCTAGTAGAACGCTTAGAGGAACTATAGTGGGACCTCGGCTATTAGGAAGACCAAAGAAAAGATGGATAGACGAAGTGAAAACCGATACTAAAGAGATATTGGAGGTGGATAACTGGAGGAGCCAGGGACAGAGATTCTTAGAAGCGGATACTGGTGGAGGCCAAGCTTAAACTTGCGTTGCAGCGCCATAGGAAAGAGAATTTATCGTATTTTCTTTAAACTAGTGATATTATAAAGAAAGCAAAAAATTTAAAATATAATTTTAATGTTAAGTTTTATTTTGAATTCCGTTCAAGCTTAAACTTGCGTTGCAGCGCCATAGGAAAGAGAATTTATCGTATTTTCTTTAAACTAGTGATATTATAAAGAAAGCAAAAAATTTAAAATATAATTTTAATGTTAAGTTTTATTTTGAATTCCGTTCTATTTAGACCGCTGAAATATACTATAAAAAGTTCTGACGTATCTTGATTTTAAGACCACAAATTTTATTTTCTTGTTTCCACCTCTGCACTTGTCACACTGAGTGAACGTAGGTCCGCGATTTTGTTGAAATTCCTTATACAGTGCCGGGCCCGATGTGAAATTGCATTGGCCTCCATATATGACCATAACTTTAGCTCTTGGTTGCCATTTCAATGACCCCGACAAAAATACACGCTAATTATGCTATCCACGTCGATTAAATGTTTATGAACATGAATCTAAACAAAATTGATAATTAGTATTTTGTTTATTTTCCTTAGCGAACTTTCACAATTAGACATTCATTGTGCGATCCAACAGAAAGCGTGTTTTGGTGCATATATATGTATTGACGTTTAGTCCATTGAAATATTACATTTAGAGGAAAATTACATTTCTTAGAGGAGTCAATTTTATTTTTTTAATGCGTACCGGGGTTCAGTAGAAGCTTAAGTTCAAGTTTTTGGGGTTGCCACCCTTGTCCCCGGCCGCCATCTCTGAAAAAGGGATGCAAAGGGCTTTCGCGCTGTATCTCCTAAACTAGTAACCATACAAAAAATTTAATTACACATAAAATGTAGCAAATTAAATTTTCTACAATTTTATATGTATTACTTTTTATCGTCAAGTGACCAACAAAAAAGTTATAAACAAAAATAAGAGGAAATTTTGTAAGAAGTTTCTTTTGGAGGTTATAACTTTTTTTCCATTCATTTTACAATAAAATAACATCATAGTGATTTTATACAGGATTTTTCAACGAACAAGTTCCCCTATAAAGTTGTTTACTTTTATTTATTTATCTAAGTTTTACAGCGCTCCAAACTTGACCAGATTCTCGAATTCTCACTAGTAATACCACTCGAGGTCAAATTATTTCCGGAAATTTTTTTGAGATCATGAATATTTTGAAAATTTCCCGAATCGCAGACGAGGGAAATTTTCTAAAAATATTCATGATCAAAAAAAAATTTCCGGATATTAATTTGACTTCGCGTGGTATTCGGTAAGAAAATTCCACACCAAATTTGCATTTGAAAATCCAAAGCTGCATGAACAGATTAATAGCGCGCCATAGCTTTGTCAGCAATTATTTAGGCTTTCAAATTCGTAATTTCTACTCATTGTAGTTGCATGGGAATACCATTTCAAGATAGAAAATAGTATATTCTTCAATTTTACATAAGTTTTGAGTAACTACAAGTGATAGAAAATTATTTTTTGGCGTTTTATTTTAAATTATGTAAACAAATAAAAACCAGTCTGTCAAAAATGTTCTGTTATTGTAAACGTCAAAAAATTTCCACTATAATTCGCTGTTGGGTACCCCACGAGCAAAAAATTTCCGATAAAATACCTCCGTTGCCATGGTGATCTGTCAAAATAACGTATTTCGATTGGTTCAAAATTACAGGTGTGGAATTTTCATAGGAATACAATGAAAACAAAATTTTGGGCTTACTTGTCTATCTGTATATTTATTTATTATGATTTTAACATTCCTATGCTATAAGGGTTATACGCCATATGATTTTAATCAAGAAACTTAGATTATTTTTCATTTAGCTTAAATGCTTCGACAACTAAGTCCATATTGGCATGGTACAGTTGATTTCACGATCAGATTATAGTGTAATGTGTAGTCAACTATTTTTAATGGGAAATAAGCCACAATTTTACCAAAAAAATTATTAACGTTTCGAAGCCCAAATCGGTTTTCGTTGTCAAAATACAAAATACTACTAAAATAAACAAAAATGTTGTTGCTAAGTAAAAAATTCTTCTAATAATTTATTTAATCCGATTCATTTATATTAGCAATTCAGATGTATATTATACATTCTAAAGTAGAAGACTTTAAAATGATATCGCCAATATTTATGAGTTGCGTTCCTGGGACGGCTTTACTAAAAGATAGTTCATTCGATTACATGAAATCAATCCCAACTCCAGAATATCCGTCACAAAAAAATCATAGCATGTGATCTGTCTTTAAAAAGACAACCAAATACAACGATGACAGTAAAATTTTCGCGTTAGAGATTCCATAGTAAATCACGAGGGAAAACCGGGAAAAAACCTCGTGATACTATCCCGACATCGTAAGTATTTGGTCTTACATTTAATTTACTTTAAAAAAATCTAATACCAAATTCTGACTTTAATATGTTTAAATTATAAATAATATTAATAATACATAGATATACAATAAGTAATACTAAAATATAAAATTTGTACTAACTCGATATGTTATTGACTTACTAATCGTGGTATTTTCTTTCTATTAACTTCCTCTTTCTTTCAGTATGGGTAACCACATCCTACTGCATTCTACCGAGGAATTTGCGACACAATTGGTTTCACTTAGCATAATTAGAGCCGCTTCTTTGATTTTTCTCTTTTTACTATCTGATTCTTTCAGGACTATACTTGAATCTCTCCACTGAACTCTATGTTCATTCTCCCATGCGTGTTGACATATTTGAGATCTATCAAATTCTCTATTTTTATTATAAGACTGATGTTCACTTATTCTAACGTTTAATGGTCTTGATGTTTCACCTAAATAAAATTGTTCGCATTCACAAGGTATTTTATAAATGCAATTATTTGTGATGGAACACTCAATGCTGCTATAAAAGACAGAAACATACAGGGTAGAAAAGCTATATCCACGATGAACGGCATTCTGTGGGACCAGATAATATCTAAAGCAAACAAACAGCTCATATACAATAGCATACTTAAAAGTATAATCACATATGGCAGTGAAGATTGGCCACTGAAACAAAGAACGGAGAAAATGCTACTAGTAACAGAAATGGACTTCTGGAGAAGAGCAGCAGGCAAATCAAGAAGAGATCGGATACCAAATGAGAGAATACGAGAAATGACGGGAGTCACACATACAATAATTGATGACATAAAAACGAAACAACTAATATGGCACAGCCATGTACAGAGAATGACAGATGACAGGATCCCTAAGCAGATTTTGGCACGGACACCACAAGGGAGAAGAAAAAGAGGAAGGCCGAGAAGAAGCTGGAGGCAGGGAATTGAAAAAGAACTAGAGGAAAGAGAAATCCCTCCAGGTCTATGGTTAAACAGAGAATAGTGGCGGTTAAGAGTCCAAAGGCGTCGGAAAACGCTGTAAACCGATCGTAGTAGTAGTAGGGTATGTGGTGTTGTCGAAATCAGTTTTAGGTATTTCTTGAGTAATGACATTTTGCTAAGTCCGGCCAAAACATAATACCGTCATTAGCATGATGTGAACAAACTGAAGCAGTTTGAAAAGGAAGTTCACACCTGGTCGGGATACACCCCTGTTAGAAATTAAGCACCAAGCGAGAATGTTATCTGCAAAATCGTTTTATGTTTGTATCTTATATTGCCAACGTTATACATAATATCTCTACGTTGTCCATATAAAATCCTTCAGAATTACTCAAAGTAAAATACTTTTCGTCATTTAACAATGATTTTTTCATTGGCAAAGTGTAGTCGCCTCAGAAGACGACAGCGTCTTGGTATACGAAAGAGTTACACTTTATTGACGAGCTAATATTTTAGTCGATATTCCAACCTATTTTTTCTCACAAATCTTTCTGACCTCTGTACAGTAAATGCACGTGGTCTTTCACTTTTTGGTAGAGACTCGGGCATTGTACTCCCTGCTCGAAAGTGGTTCTACGTGGCATCCATATCGGCATTTATCGTTCTGGATCTGAGGATCTTTGACGATATATTTCAGGTAATTTTTAGTTGGTATAACCTGATCCTGAATGGCCAGTAATGAACCTTCTGTTTCATTAGTATCTAGTATCTAGTAGTTTCATTAGTTTCTGTAGTTTTAGTATTATTATTATTAGTAGTATTTTGTATTTTGACAACGACACTAGATTTGGGCGTCGAAACATTAATAAAATTATTATTTTTCAATTTAATTGTGGCTTATTTCCCATCTAAATAGTTAATTATAAAAATGCCACAAGGAAATAGCTTCAGAACAAAGGAGTTGTTATACCAAAGAATACTCCATTCAACTGTTGTACTGTACCAAATTCAATTCGCCTGGATATATAACAATTATCACATCTAGCATCTAATACCTGGGAATTAATCTATCAGCTGACAACAATATCGAAGAAGAGGTAAAAGAACAAATAATTAAAGCTAGTAGAAGGGCCGGATGCCTAAACGACACAATTTGGAAAAACAAACACGTAAGAGTGCAAACAAAGGCCCGAATATATAAGTCAGTTATTAGGCCAGTTATGACTTATACGGCCGAAACAAGACCAGATACAAGCAAAACACAACAACATCTGGAGACCAACAAAATGAAGATCTTAAGAAGGATTCTTTACAATGGACTACAGGACAGGGTAAGAAGTGAAGAAATCAGACGCATATGTGGGGTAGAAAATATAAATACCTGGGTAAAGAACGGAAAAGAAGAGTGGAATCAACATACAAGCAGGATGTTTCAAGGATAGTAAGAATAGCCAGTGACAAGTCACTGTTAGGCAGAATAAGTATAGGACACCCAAGGAAAAGCTGGAATGACAATTTAGGGACAGAATGAAATGCACCGTTGAAGAAAAACAGGCAGTACTGCCTATATAAAAGAAAGAAGGCATCAGATCTAGCATCTAGCCACCTTAACATGTTTCTTATTTTGTTTCCAATAGGATCCACACTAAATTTTTCCTTATATACTAATTTCTAACATTATCTTTTCTAGTTATTCGCTAGTTCTAGTTATTAATAACTACGGGTTTAATACGGAATTTAACCTAACCCTAATGAAGCTCTGCTTTCACACAAAATTTTCTAGTTTCAGCTGCATTCGCTCTCTCTAATTGTTACCGTCTGATACATCTCTTGTACCACCCTCACATATTCAGCCGGCACTCCTTTCCTACTTAGTACCGATAGGTTTCTGGTAACTTTGCTATATACCTTCTCAAGATTAATAAACACTATGTGCAAGTCTTTCTCATTCACTCATAAGTTTTTCCCTCAGCTGTCGTAAAATAAAAATTGATGTTGTGGACCTGCCTTGCATAAATTCAAAATTACCTTTATTTCTAGAACCGTACACTAAATTTTGTTAGATTTCAAATGTACGATAACGAAAACATATTATTTTGAATAGGGTGCTAAAATAAATGCTTAATGATCTGAACAAAATTAAGCAAATGTTTGTTTACTGGAAATAAAATAATACTATATTTTTTCTTTTATTAAATTAAATATTATTTTAAATAATACTATTGCAAATTAAATAAAACACTAAATGACTATGTTTAAATTGCTTTTATTCTTTATTACAAATCTGGGAATAAATAATTTTAATAGATAGTACGTATATGGAATCACATAAATGTTTGAAAATGTTTAAAAGAAACTTCTCTCATTGCCCAACGATCGTTTACCTGCTACGATTTCTTGGTACTGAAAAGATAATTATTTGTTTACGATCTAGTGGGGCATCCCAGTACGAACCACACAAGAAAATCCACCTTTGCGTGGAGCCATCACAGCGAGAGTTTATTTTAACAATAGATATGTTTAATAGTAATATCCTTTTTTCTACAATTAGAAAACACTAAACAACACAATAATTTTACAAATACACTCACATTATTTGTTAGGTTCAACAAACAGTTGTTAGGGGTTAGGTTGAGGAGTAATAAATAATATATGAATCATGGCGGATCGTACATGCGCAAAGAAATTTGGATCGTGAAATAGTCGATGCTTTCGCTTCTTGTTGGATGGAGTATTCTTTGGTTATACTAAGAACGTTCAAATCTACTATACATTTTTTTATTTAAGTATTCGCAGAATTGTAAATATTGATCTTTTAATTAGTAAAACAGAAAAGTAGATTAAGATAAAACTGCAGTGGGTAAAAACCTGTTTCATAAAAATGGTCAGGATTACAATAAAACAAGTAAATTAAACACGTTTTTTATCTAAAAATAGATACACCACTAGTCGTGTTCCATTATTAAAAAATATCATCCAAAATGACAAATATTTTTTCATGAAAATATTGTTCGTTTTCTTTCCCTAGCCATCGCTCTATCATTTATTATTCTGAACATTTTAGGCAGGCGATTCTAATCCTGTTCCTTTTTCAATTTGTTAAAAGTATTAATCACGTGTCTTACTATTTTTATTACTGCTACTTTTAATTTTCTTCTTCGTTTTAAATTAGATCTTAAGCCATTTTTGTTCGATCTTAAGACTTGAGTCGTTGACTGCTAGCTATCTCGCCACCTTTTAAAGGATCCTCCTGATGGTCTGTTGCCTGTTGACTTAAATCCCTTAATATTGGGGATAGTTTCCCACTCTATATTAGTGTAACATGTTGGTTTCATTTTCATCCTCTCTGTCTTGCCCTTCGTAGAATAAATTACAGAGGACTCTTAATTGGTTATTTTGGTAGTCTGCATCTTAATGTTTTCCTAGCAATCGATCTCGAGACTTTCATTTCTTAGCTTTGGAAGTTTTACGTGACGATACCTCATCATTGGTATTACACATAATCTATTTGTATTGTAGGTACTTTCCCATGTAAGCTCATATGCTTATTCTTCTAGATGACATTCCTTAGACATCCTCATTCATTTAGGCAAGTTGATTTGCTTGTTTTCTTACATTCCAGCATGCTAATCTTAATTCTGTATTCTTTCTCGTAGTCTTTTTCCTTACTAAAGACAGCTCCAAATGTTTCTCTACTGTGTCCGAGACTTTGGTCGGTTCTATGAGCGTCTTTTTTACGGAGACCGGTTCCTGGCGTCACCTTCGAATCTTTCTCTTTGATCGGGTACGGAATCTGCAGAAGGATCTATGATAAAGTGTATGTTATTATCATTACCTACCGGTTGTTCGTTTCATAGACAACAAGACATATTTCGAAGTTCACTTCTCTTCATCTTAGGTTTCGTCGGGTTCCGAGACTTTATATCGATTCTTTGAGCCTTGTGTTCTTTTACAATGGGTAGGATGCTAACCTGGCCCATCAGCCCTCCTCTTTTATCCGGGCTTGGGACCGGCTGTGAGTGTGAACGCGGCTTCTAACAAACCATCGAAAACATCTATTTTCATAATCGAATACAGGCAAAGATAAATGGAAAACTAACGCAGTTTATACCAGTACAAAGCGGAGTCAGACAAGGTGACTCAATAAGCCGACTGCTCTTTAATATAATAATGAACGAAATAATAGAAGCAGTACGTAAAGGTCATGGTTACAGAATGGGGCATAAAGAAATCCAAATAGTATGTTATGCAGACCACGCCGCAATAATCGCCGAGACTGAAGACGATCTCCAAAGATTAACACACATCTTCAACACAACAGCCAAGAAATACAATGTGATATCAGCAGAAAAAACGAAATGTATGACAACAGCTAAATACCCACTACAATGTAAAATCGAAATTGATAGGAAAATAATATAGCAGGAAGCAAGGTTTAGGTATCTGGGAATAGATATAACCAGTTACGGAGATGTTGAAGAGGAAGTACGACAACAAAGCTTAAAAGCAAGTAAAGCGGCGGGATCTCTTAATGACACAATCTGGAAGAACAAACACCTAAGACAAGACCCAAAAGCAAGAATCTATAAAGCAGCAATTAGACCTATATTGACATATACGGTATACATTTTACAAATAAAAATATTAATGTTAATATTAAAATAAATGCATTATTTTTTTTAATTTATTTTTAGTTTTCTTTTTGTTTTGTTTTTTTTCTTTTGTCACTACGATAAGATGTCAACCCGGTTCAACTCCTCGGAGGTTTAAATCCTCTTAGTGATTTTTTTCTTTAAATTATTTTTTATTTTTTTTTGTATTTTTTTTGTATTTTTTTGCTATTAGATTATTTTAGATAGTAGATTTTTTTTTATTTAATCATTTTTTTTATTTTTTTTTACATATAATAAATAATATTTGAGTTATCCTCCCACTCAAAAAGGTCTGGAACATTGTTTAAATAATCAAAATGTCAAAATATAAAGGAAAAATTCGATTTTTTTCTTCGTTGTTTGATCATAACTTTAAAAGTACTCATTTCCGAGAAAAGTTGCATTAACATAAAAGTTTCAAAATTAAATTTTCTACAATATAGGATTAATTATTAAAAATTTTAAAAGTTGTCACCCTTGTTGCAAAATAACAATAATTGCGAAAAAACTATAAAAAAAGAAGTACAGTAGAACCCCGATTATCCGGGTGCGGATTATCCGTGCTATGATTTTCTATTACTCAAGTTGCGTTTTTGAGGTTTTATCAAAATCGCGTCATCGTAAATCACTTGACGGAAACTCTATAATATGACGAAAGGGAGACTCATAATGAAAGATTTATTTTTTTTCTATTATTTTTTATGGTAGGTACATATGTATGTGTATACATACATATGTATTATACATAAGAAATACATGTTCGGATTATCTGTGCTTTTCAATTATCCGTGCCGCCCTTCGGTCCCGAGGGTTAATCAGGGTTCTACTGTATTCGCATTTTACGTTTTTCAACCATTTATGCTACACTTAGGACCTTCATATTTCACCCAGAAAATCTTTATGATATAGTAAAACAATGATGTAAATTTTATTAATATCGATTTAATAGATTTTGCAGAATAAATTTTGCAATCCAGCTTTCGCAAAAAATTCATTTTTTTTAAATGTTGCAGGACCGAAAATAAAGTAGACAACAAGTTGATTTTTTTAGATATAGAGGAATAGTTCCTTTCATTTGCAATTTGCAAAATTAAAATCGGTTAACTACCACAGCGTCAGGAATTTTTTTAAAATAATCATTCATTTTTGGTGCTACGCACAGGACAGCGGATAGGTTTGCTCTGATTGGGCATTCCAATGACCTTTGATAATTATTGATAAATTTTAAGTTTTAGTACATTTCGATATAAATAAATTATTGCAAAATAAAAACACATACTCTGTCCTTTGAAATTGAACTTTTTTTAGCAAAATCTTTCTTTGTTCATATATTTTAACTTAGAAAATAAATTTTATTATGTTTAAACATATTGTATGCAATAGTTTAAACAATATTTCACAAACAATAAATTAGTTTGATTTTTGTGGAATTAAAATATTAAATTGCATAAAAAATAATATATTAGATAAAGGTTGGAAGAAATTTTGGTGGAAATCAACTTGTGTTAATCGAACACCGCTGTCCTGCGCGTAGCACCAAAAATTAATGTTTATTTAAAAATAATAATCCTGACGTCGTGGTAGTTAACCGATTTTAATTTTGCAATTTGCAAATGAAAGGTACAGTATTCTTTTCTATGGAAAAAATTTCAACTTGATATCTGCTTTATTTTCAGTCCTGCAACATTTTGAAAAAATGAATTTTTTTTTGCGAACCTGGATTGCAAAATTTATTTTGCAAAATCTGTTGAACTGATCTTATGAAATTTACAGTATTGTTTTATTATATCATAAAGTTTCTCTGGGTAAAATATGTAGGTCCTAAGTGTAGCATAAATGGTTGAAAAACGGAAAATGCGAATACTTGTTTTTTATGGTTTTTTTTCGCAATTATTGCTATTTTGCAACGAAGGGTGACAATTTTTAAAATTTTTAACCAATCCTATGTTGTAGAAAATTTAATTATGCAACTTTTATGTCTGTCCAACTTTTCTCGGAAGTGAATACTTTTAAAGTTATAATCAAAAAAAGAAGAAAAAAATCGAATTTGTCTTTCAGCTTTTGACATTTTGATTATTTAAACAATGTTCCGGATCTTTTTGAGTGGGAGGATAACTCAATTATTATTATATGAGTTAATTCCAAGCAATTTCTGCAAAAAAATATTAGTCACCTCTCAACGTCCATCTCAAAACAGATGCGCAGATGCGCCCTGGACTATTTACGTCTTAATTATCTACTAAAATTTTTTTATGACTGAGAAACCTATGATTGTTTGAGTAGTTTTCCTTTTTGCTTGATTTTCGTCATAATGCCTCAGTGTTAATATTTTCATCTCTCATTATATGGTGAGGACTAACTGTTTTAATAATGCCTGCGCTATAACACTTATTTAATTATAATTAAACATCGTAATGATTGCATTTAATAAAGAATTCAGGTCGTATACGCAAAGTGAATTATTCAGCTCATCACTCCGCTCTTCTTTATAAAATAAATCGCATCAAATGAACAGTTATACATTGTATTATCCGGGTACGTTCACTGTGAACGGTTTGAAGAGGTCTTACGTGCTGAAAATGGGAACGAGCCAAATTAAAAACCACCAAAATTGGGAACAACGACATTTTTAAGACACACTGGTGGATAAAAAAGCTGGAAACTTGAATTTTTGGTTACTTGCGGTCGTTAAATAGAATAGAATAGAAATATGCTTTATTGTCATGAAAAATTGTACAATTTTATCGACAAAGCTTATAAAAATTCAAGACAACAAAACAATAACAATCCAATTTACTAAAATTACATAAATCGTCAATATATTTACAATAATAACAATAATAATGAAGTTAAACAGAAGTAGTCAATTGCAAAATTTAAGTAAATTGCAAATGCATAGTCTACCTAGTAATTAATAAGTTTAAAAGTTAAGCTGCTGCATATGACACCCAAATATACACAAAAAAAAAATGATAATAAAAATACTACTTGTGCAAAGGGTACTGTAATTTCTTAGTTATTGATTAAGAAAATCTTCTACTGAATAATATGGTCTTTCAGATAGGTAGGCTTTTGTCAGTTTACGGAATTTGGGGAAAGATGCTGCAGATTTAAGTTGTAGAGGGAGATGATTGTAAAGTTTTTTTGCGGAATATAATATAGATTTCTTTACTAACTCAGAGGACGGGGTCGGCATATAGACGTCAAACGTAGAATTTCTCGTGAAGTAGTCATGATTAGGTCTTGGTGGAAAGACATGTAGATGTTTACGAATTAAGCAAACAGTTTCTAAAATATACAAAGATGGAAGGGTTAAAATTCTGTGATCTTTGAAGTAACTTCTGCAATGTGTTGTTCTTCTGAGGCCAAACAGATATCTAATTGCTCTTTTTTGTAATTTGAAAATAACATCGAATTGGGCAGCTGTACCAGAACCCCAAAAAGGAAGACCATAACGAAGATGTGACTCGAACAAAGAAAAATATGTTATTTTGGAAGATGCTAAATTGAGTTCATTCGAAACAGATCTTATAGCGTAGCAAGCTGAGGATAGTTTCTTCCTTAACAAATCGATATGGTGGGACCATTTAAGGTTGCTGTCTAAAAAAATACCAAGAAATTTCACAGAATCAACGGTACTGATCTGGCTGTTATTAAGAGGTAAGGGTTGAAGGACCCCTTTATAAGACAATGCTACTGTTTTATCTACGTTAAACGAGAGTAAATTAGAGTCAGACCAGGTTTTTATTGTAAGTAGATCAGAAGTTATAGTAGCATGAAGAGTTGCAATATTTGAGTTGCTCCAAGTGATACTGGTATCATCAGCAAAGATAAAGATTTTTCCATCGATTTTTAAACTAGTGATGTCATTAATAAAGATAAGGAAAAGTAGAGGACCCAATACTGAACCTTGAGGTACCCCACATACAATGTTTTTGAGACTAGAGTCTGTATCATTTGTTCTAACCAGTTGTTTCCTATCATCCAAGTAAGATTGGAACCAATCTAAAGAAATACCTCGAATTCCGTAGAAATTTAGTTTTCTTATCAAAATGTTATGATTTACACAATCAAAAGCTTTGGCGTAGTCACAAAAAACGGTGGCAGTGTGAAGATTATTGTTCAGTGCTTGATAAACCTCATGTAGTACAGAAAAGATGGCATCAGTGGTGCATTTATTATTTAAAAAGCCGAACTGATTTTGTGATAAAATGTTGTTTTCAACTAGAAAGGACATAAGTCGGGCTTTTATGAGTCTCTCAATAATTTTGGAGAGTACCGGTAGTAGTGCAATAGGTCTATAATTGCAGGTATTAGATATTTCACCACCCTTATGAAGAGGAATAATGATGGCTGTCTTCAGGCACTCTGGAAATTTACCTTTCTCAAAGGAATCATTAATTAATGAGATGAGGACTTCTAACACATTTTCTGGGAGATTAGAAAAAATTTTTATCGATAGACCATCAGTACTACAGGAGGATTTGCTTTTGATACTATTGATTGTTTGGATCAGTTCAGATTTATCGACTGGTTTTATAAAGAATGAATTCGAGACCTTTCTTGAATTAGGGAGATAAGCAATGGGATCTTGTTGTGGCAAAATAGTTGATGTAATATTTTTACTCACATTAACAAAGTATTCATTTAGATTTTCAGGGTCTGGAAGGGAAATTGTTTTAGCAGTGTGGGTTTTATTTCGAAGATCGTTTATTATGGACCAAGTTTCTTTTGCAACACTTTTTGAGCTTCCCAAACGGTTATGGTAGTAGTCTTTTTTAGCTGATTTTATAAGTTTAAGATAGGTTGCCCTGTACTTGGTGATATATTCAGTGATAGAAACGTTGGTAGTAAATTTCCTGATATAGAGAAGAGAACGCATATTCTTGGAAGATATTCGGATACCTTTAGTAGTCCAGGGTTTGCGATGTTTTGGCTTAGTTGCAATTAAAGGAAATGCTTTATTGAAGATACGGACAAGCTTATCCAAAAAAGTACTGAAATTATTATCCACGTCCATAGCAGGAAAGCGCCACTCAGAGGTTAAGCATAAATTTTGGAAATTACGAAAGTTCCGGGTGGAAAAAATCCTGCCTAAACGTCGGGTTTTCGAGGAAGGTTTGCTCAAGATATTAAACTTCGTATAAACTGCTTCATGATCAGATAGTCCAGCATTAATAATTGTAGAGTGGACATCAAGGGGTGAAAAATCTGAGACAGTATAATCAATTATGGTAGATGAAGTTTTTGTAATCCTTGTAGGAGAATCAACGTGAATTGTTAGACCATACGATTCAAATATGTTTACCAAGGATATTTGTGTAGCACTAGCAGCAGCATAATCAATGTTAAAGTCCCCGCATAAAATTTTTCTACTTTTATGGGGCAGGTCATCTAACAAATTTAGCAGGTTCTGAAAAAATAGTTCCACGGAAGAGTTAGGTGATCTATAAATGCAAATAATATAAAGATTAAGATTCTTATTGTAAATTAACGAAAACTCAAAGAAGGCTTCACTTAGCAGAAAGTCATATTTTGTTACCGAAGAAAAATCATTGCTCGTAGATAGAATTAGGGTGCCTCCGTAAGCTGAGCTTGGACGATCATACCTAGCAATTGTGGTGTATTTTTCTACAAAAAAAGGCTCGTTGACTTCAAGCCAGTGCTCTGTAACCGCAACTACCGGGGGAAATCCTAATTCCTCTAGGAACAAAAATAATTCATCAGTTTTGTACCTTATAGAACGAATATTAATCAGAACCATGCTAAAGTTGTTATCACTAAAACAATTTGAGGATTCTAGTCCCTCAGAACACGTCGTGATGTTTAAAAATTTCGTTTTGGAGAGGCAGCGGAATAGTAATTTCGGTGACATTCCCTTGATTTCTGCAGGTGAATAATTCTTTCAGAAGTGAGAAAGGATCTGTAAGCATCAAGATCAGCTTCCACCTCATCTGGACCAATCCCAGACCTTCCCAAAATGTAACGGTCGATGTTTTATTAAAAAATATTTTTTAACATGCTCATTAATCCGAATATTAACTTATTCTGAAATATACGGAATCAGAACAAAATTAAAAATCGGTATTCATCAGAGGGACCGCAGACGTCCGGATACAATTAGCTCCGGATACATTCTCATTGTAAAGACAATGAAGTCGACTTTACTACATAACAAGACATTGACTCAACACATACACTACACATTACTTCCTTGAGTTAGTGATAATGATAAGTAAAGGGCGGATTATATGTATGAAAATGTATGAAAATTATGTATTTTATAAGAATAAATAAGAATGTGTCTCTCAATAAGAATGGCTCTCGGCCATATCTCAGGAACCGTTTATAGTAGAGCTTTGAAATAAAAAATTTTATAACAAAAGTTGCCTCAGGAAAAGCCTGGAAATTATTTTCATAATCGTGGGTCCACCGCTAGAGGGCGTAATTGAATATCAAAAATAAAAAAATCTAAATTTTGCAAAATTTTCCTAATGAAGGGGCACTGGAAATCCGATTATTGTATTCTTCATCAAATTCTGCGCATATTTTATTTAACCAGTTTAACTCTACCTTTGCAAATAAGAGGTGGGGTGAGTGGGAACCTTGTTATGAAAAAATGGCTGTAAGTCCGGTTCTGCTAAATCAAATTTTGAAAACTGGATCTTGTTGAAGACATCTTTTTCTTCAATGTAAGCGTGATAATTTTGAATCATCCTAATAAGTAATAAGCCAGCTGGGAGGCGTTAATTAATTTTTTTCAGAAATCTAGTTTTCTTTGGAAAATATTAAATACAAGTATGCATTTTTAATCATACTTTATAAAATTAGATTAAATTAGCAATATAATAGCGAAAACCTCATGTCGATACCTTTTTTCTATCTCAAGATATCTCGAGAAACGTGTAAATTTTATACATAACTTTTACTATCACCGGTAAACTAAGTTAATGAAAAGTAGTGTGCTGTGGAAAAAAACAAAATAACATTTTCCAGATGTCAACGTATAAAAATATAATTAATTAAAACAACAATATAAAGAGAAACAATACTATTAAAATTAAATATAACACAGAACAAAAAGAACTACTTAGTGACGACCTAAATATTCAAATTGTTGCCCATCATACACTACTCTAGAATACATTATCCAGAGAATACTAAACGCCATTCAAAGCATATCGAGAGCAGAAATTGAGACTGCTGTTCAATCTACTCTTGAAAGAGTAAATGTTTGCAACGAAAATGATGGGCAAAATTTTGAACGTTTATGTCATCACTAAATAGTTGTTTTTATTTCTTTGTAATAGGGCTTTTCAACGCTTCTCATTTGTTTCGAGCCTCTGTCATATGCCGTATATTCCGTGTATAATATTAATATACGAAATATGAACGAGGCTCGAAACAAATGAGAAGCGTTGAAAAGACCTAATATTCATTGACAGCTAGAAAATGTTTCTTTGTTATTTCCATAGCACACTACTTTTAATGAATTTCGTTTACCGGTGACAGTAACAGTTATGTTTTTAAATTTACACGTTTTGTAAGATATCTCGAGATAGAAAAAAGGTATTAACATGCGGTTTTCGCTATTCTGTTGCTAATTTTGTCTAATTTTGTAATATGGTATTAGAAATGCATGTTTGTATTTAATATTTTCCAAGGAACACTAGATTTCTGAAAAAAATTAAATAACGCCTTCTAGCTGGCATATTACTCAGTAAGTTGGTTCGAAATCATAACTTTTACATTGACGAAAAAGATCTGTCTTCAACAAGACCAAGTTTGCAAAATTTGATTAAGCAGAACCGGACTCACAGCCAGTTTTTCATAACAAGGTTCCCACTCACCCCCACCTCTTATTTCCAAAGGTAGATCTAAACTTGTCAAATCAAATATGCGTAGAATTTTATGAAGAATACGACGATCGGATTTCCAGTGCCCCTTCATTAGGAAAATTTTGTAAAATTTAGATTTTTTAATTTTTGATATTCAATTACGCCCTCTAGCGGTGGTCCCACAATTATGAAAATAATTTTCAGGCTTTTCCTGAGGCAACTTTTGTTATAAAATTTTTTATTTCAAAGCTCTACTATAAACGGTTCCTGAGATATGGCCGAGAGCCATTCTTATTGGGACACCCGGTACATATACAGGGTGTTTGGTAAAGAATGGGCCATAGCTTAACCTCAGGTTCCCGAGGTTAAAATAGGCCGATTTAAGCTAACTTACCTTAGTACAAAGTTTATAATAACCGAGATACAGGGTGTCAAATTTAAACTTTTTTTTTATTTATTATTGAATACTTCCTGACAGGCATGAGATATCAACACGAAATTTGGTATGTGGGGGTTTTTTGGGACGAGAAAACTAAATTCGCTACCAAAAATTATGTGTTGCCCAGCGGGCGCCACATACGCCTTTCAGCACTCGTTTAATACGTTCAATTTTTTTTATCCGTCACTCCGTATAACTTTGACATTAAAATTTTTATTCCCCTATTAGTTTGACTTAAAAAAGGTATACCTCTTTCATCTCCCGAAACTCAACCGTTTTCGAGATAAACGCGTTTTAAATCTGCGGTGCAACATAATTTTTAGCATAATATCATTGTAGTTACACCAGAAAAATAACATTATCCAAAAATGTATCGCAAATTTCTTCAAATGGAATTTGCGATGCAATTACATAAATTTGAGAACTGGCACAATTATTATAGTTTTAAGTTATTTTTCGGGTGTAACTACATTGATATTATGCTAAAAATGATGGTGTATCGCAGATTTAAAATGCGTTTATCTCGAAAACGGTTGAGTTTAGGGAGATGAAAGAAGTATACCTTTTTTAAGTAAAACTAATAGGAGAATAAAAATTTTAATGTCAAAATTATACAGAGTGAGGGATAAAAAAAATTGAACGTAATAAATGAGTGCTGAAAGGCGTATGTGGCGCCCTCTGGGCAACACATAATTTTTGGTAGGGAATTTAGTTTTCTCGACCCAAAAAACTCCCAGATACCAAATTTCATGTTGTTATCTCATACCTGTCAGGAAATATTCAATAATAAATAAAAAAAAGTTTAACTTTGACACCCTGTATCTCGGTTATTATAAACTTTGTACTAAGGTAAGTTAGCTTAAATCGGTCTATTTTAACCTCAGAAACCTGAGGTACAAGGAGCTTAGGGAACACCTTCTTTATATTGCTAATTAATTCGTTCACAAGAGGAAACTGGGTTCTGATAATCTCTGCAACTCTGTTAACTCCATGAGCTAAACAAGTAATATGAAAAAGATTCTGATAAAATATTTTTAAATTCTGCCCCACCCTAACCATATATGGGGCAACATCTGATAAGAAAATCACAAATTTATTTAATGGAATGGCATCTGGCAAAAAGAAGTTATTAAAAGATATTAAAAATGAATTTCTTGGACCATGTTCCTCTAGTGAGCCAATTAGCAAATGAACACTATATCTTCGACAGGCGTCTGTTTGTAGTTTCGTCAATAATAGCATAAAAGTAATTATCACGTATGACCGTATTTGGATCATTGTTGATTTATATTATAGAGTCGACAGTTGATTTTGATCTGAAATGATCTTAGATTAACGTTATTCAATTTTTTTAATGGAATGTTAGAAGCAACCATTGCCTTGCACAGATCGTCATTAAATTGTGTTTTATCCTTGCTTAATGAACCCGAATTAAAAAACTTTTTCAATGATTGTTGACTTTTTTCCCCATTTATAATCCTTTTTTATATTTGCAGTATGCTTGGCTGTTTTGGCAAGCTGATGTACGTGAAATTTTGTATCGATGTTAATCTGAAGCAAGGAGAAATTGAATAAATATTTACAGTGATATATGTTTAATAAATACGCGAATTAAACATAAACGAAATGCAAACTTTTGTTTCCTTAAAAGTTACTTACAATTTTTGAACATGCCGTGCAGAACCCATTTTTACCTTCCATTTGAAGTTCTGCATACAGTTTAATCCACAGCATATTAAATTTCACTTTGGACATTTTCTTAACAATTTATTAAACACGTTTACACTCAACTAAAAGCAGCGCTGAACTGAAGTCCAAGAAAGCAATACTGCTTCGTTCCGGGAGCTGTAAGTCTATTCAAATTATAAATGAAAAATAAATAATAGTTCATTTTATGACTATTTCTGGTTAATGCCAGGCCCCACATCCAAGTCGGTCAACTCAATTTGCGGAGATTAAGAATTGTTAAGATCTCAGCTAAATAGTACCTAGAAACATTTATTGAAAACTACTCAGCTAATGAGCTAATGCTAGAAATAAACGGACAGGCCCTGCATAATTACATCTTAATGGTTTTCGGGTTTTCCATTGCAGAGTAAAGTGACGAAAATATGTAAATATATGTATTTATTACGTAAATATGCACTTTTTTCAAAAAATCTATAAATATGTAATATATGTAAAAATATGTAACTTACATAATATAATCCGCGGCCTAGTGATAAGCTATCACCTGATTGCGACTGGCTGAATGATAAATGTCTATGCCTATGCCACTAAAAACCAAAAACAAAATAAATTAAAGCTATCACAATGTCACTCGCTTTTTGAAGAGGGCGATAGATTTCAATACATATTTAAGGTAGACAATCTAATCTAAAAAGCTACGTTTGTTATTTCCTGTCAATTCTATTACATCGCATAAAGACTATTTTTTAAACTGATTTCCACCATATAAAATCAACATGGAATTGTGCAGTTTGAAAATACTTAAATGAGTTTTCGTCTTAAATTTTTTGATTTTTTTTTAATTAGATGTCCAACCTATTGAAAAATGGCATCAAGAAACGCTAATTTTTAAACGAAAGAAAAAATCGAAAAAATTTCTCCATTTTTCTGCCATGTATTTATCCAATATTTCAACCGATTTCTGCAATATAATATCTCGTATTTTATCCATAGCTGGTTAATAGCGTCCTCTTCTTCTTCTTCTACGTTGTCTGTTCTTATTATACAGGGTGTAACAAAAATACAGGTCATAAATTTAATCACATATTCTGGAACCAAAAATAGTTCGATTGAACCTAACTTGCCTTAGTACAAATGTGTACATAAAAAAAGTTACAGCCCTTTGAAGTTACAAAATGAAAATCGATTTTTTCCAATATATCGAAAACTATTAGAGATCTTGTATTAAAAATAGACATGTGGCATTCTTATGGTAGTAGTATCTTAAGAAAAAATTATAGTGAAATTTGGACACCCCATAAAAATTTTATGGGGGTTTTGTTCCTTTAAACCCCCCCAAACTTTTGTGTACGTTCCAATTTAATTATTATTGTACTACCATTAGTTAAACATAATATTTTAAAAACTTTTTTGCCTCTCAGTACTTTTTCGAAAAGTCAGTTTTTATCGAGATATTTTGAATAATTTTCAAATCCACCACATATTTGTATATGGCTAAGTACGATTATGGAGACTTAGTAATAATATGAAAATTTATTTATGATTTACATTTCTAGGTATATTTTGAACCATATTAAAAAAGAAGTAATATCTCGATAAAAAGTGCTTTCTCGAAAAAATACAAAGAGGCAAAAAAGTTTTAAAAACACTGTGTTTAACTAATGGTACCGCAGTAAAAGTATAATTGGAACATACACAAACATTTGGGGGGTTTAAAGGAACAAAACCCCCATAAAATTTTTATGTAAACATATTAAAAAAGAAGCCGCTACTCGATAAAAACTGCCTTATCGAAAAAATACTAAGAGGCAAAAAAGTTTTAAAAATATTTAGTTCAAGTAATGGTACCACAATAATAATTTAATTGGAACGTACACAAAAGTTTGGGGGGGTTTAAGGGAACAAAACCCCCATAAAATTTTTTAGGGGTGCACAAATTGACTGTAATTCTTTTTTAAGATGTTCCTGCCATAAGAATGCCACATGTCCATTTTCAATAAAAAATCTCTAATAGTTTTCGATATATTCGAAAAAATCGATTTTCATTTTGTAACTTCAAAGGGCTGTAACTTTTTTTAGGTGCATATTTGTACTAAGGTAAATTAGGTTCATTCGAACTATTTTTGGTCTCAGAATATGTGATTTAATTTATGACCTGTATTTTCGTTACACCCTGTATATTCTCCTTCCTCTCTACGTACATTTGCTATGTCCCGATCTTTTAATTTGCAAATATTTATTTTTCTTCCCTTTTTCCTATCTTCACTTTTTGATTGGATATTCTTTCTCTAAACGGTGACTTTACAAAATAGTGACCACTATTTATATTTTGCTCTTCTGAAAGTGCTAACATCTAAAACTTGAAACAGTGCCTTGCATCAATGAATATAATATAATCTACTTAGTTAATCGTTTCATTATCAGGAGTTTTCCAAGTTCCCTTGTGTATATCTTCGTGGGGAAATTGTGTCCTACCTATTACCACACTTTTGATCATAACAAGGTTTATGAGTCTCAGTCCGTTGTCATTTGAGTTTGTGGGTAGGCTTTTTTTACCCATGGTGGGGGAACAGTTGGGCACTTATCGTATTCTCGGTTCAGTGCCTCATGGAACATGTCTTTTTCATGGTCCTTTGTCCTTTTTCTCTTCAGTTGGTGCGTGAATACTTAGGTAATTTAGCACTGTCCATTGTCAGATGTTTCTTAGCCACGATAGTCTTTTCCTTCCTAGTTTTTTCTTTCCCTCGATCTTTCCTTTCACTATTAGTTGAGCCTATTGGTACTTATTATTTGGAATGATGAACAGTTTTGACAAAGCCATTTCAATATTCGTAACTTCATCGTCCACCTTCACCACCGAAGAAGCGCCATCATTCAGTAGGTATCATATCCTGCACACAACAAAAAAAGTGTGTGACATCTTGATTAATCGGGTCAAAGATAGGTTTCATTTTACAGAACATCTTTTGGCGAGGCCCTCAAAAATTTTTCGCCTGCGGCGCTTATTCACCGTTTGTATAATTACATTCTTTAATTGAACACCCTCCTTAAATTGCCACGAGCAGCCACTGCTTTTAACATCATAGGTGTCTTCAAAATTTTCACTGTTGAAAAGTTCTCGTTTTTTGCCTATTCTATGCAACTCTTCTTCGGTGAGGTATGCGTTGTCCATAAAATTTTGAGGATTCTCCAGTAGATGAACATTTCAAAGGCATTCAATTTATTTACGGTTGATGTTTTGAGTGTTCACGTTTCAACTACATAAACGTGTCAACCAGACGTAGCATTTTGATAAACGTAGTCGAATTTCGAGTTTTATTCTTGACCTTATTTCTAGGTCAGGATTTAGGCTGCTATCGATCCAACACCCCAGGTACTTAAATTTATTGATCTGTTTTAAAGTATGCACATCTATTGTGAAAGATTGAGGTACATTCAGTTTTTTTCTAATTCATCACATTTTCTAAGACATCACTTTGGTTTTCCTAATGTTAATTTTTATATCGAATTGCTCACAGACCGAGTTGATCCTGTCGATGAGTCTTTGTAGACTTAAGTCGGAATGCACAATCAACACTGTATCATCGACGTATCTAATGCTGTTGATATTTACGCCATTCACCTTGAATTCATCCTTGGAATCCTCCAGTGCCTATTTAAATAGAAACTCGGAATAAAGATTAAATAACAGGGGTGACAAAACACATCCTTGTCTAACTCCTCTGCCAACTTCTACTTCTGCAAACGTCGAACCTTCGATCACAATTCTGGCGTTTTGGTCCCAGTGTGATTTTTTTTAGTACTTTAAAACGTTCTAATAGTGGATCGTGTTTTACTGTATCAAACGCTTTTTCGAAGTACCCACATGTAGTATAAAAATATATCACAACGTGGAATGAAGTAAACACTTCTGTTGTATGTAGGCATAGGAATTTATTAAAAATCCTTAAAATTTATCCACAAGGGAGTGGAAGTTTTCCACAAAACGTTTTCGGTCAAACTGACCATCATCAGTGTAAACCTGGAAATAAGTGAGCCACTAAGATTAAAAAGCAAAAGGGTGAAATTTTGACAGTTGAAAAAATTTAAGAAAATATGGTTACTTACGTCCAGTGTACAAGTAATTGTAACTAGCCACTTCAATAGGTATAAAAACCTCTAAATTACATTATTGTTACTTCCTATATTAAAAAGTGGTCGACATGAAGTCGATGTCTTAAGATTTTACAGATCACATGTGTACACAAGTACTTACCTTGTGCAATTTTCGAGCAAGGATGAAATACATCCACATGTGATCTGTAAAATTTTAAGACATCGACTTCATGTCGACCACTTTTTAATATAGAATGTAACAATAATGTAATTTAGAGGTTTTTATACCTATTGAAGTGGCTAGTTACAATTACTTGTACACTGGACGTAAGTAACCACATTTTCTTAAATTTTTTCAACTGTCAAAATTTCACCCTTTTGCTTTTTAATCTTAGTGGTTCACTTAATTTCAGGTTTACACTGATGATGGTCAGTTTGACCGAAAACGTTTTGTACTACCACTCCCTTGTGGATAAATTTTAAGGATTTTTAATAAATTCATATGCCTACACATACAACAGAAGTGTTTACTTCATTCCACGTTGTTATATTGAAGGTATACAGCCAACTACAGGGTTTACCCTCTTTTTAAAGTTTTTAAAAATATATCAGTCTGTTGGTCGTAGCACTTTTGGGCCAGAACTAGCAAATTGAACAGGGTTTCTGTCATTTTCAAGCCGGTTTTGACTCCACACTGATCGTCTACGATGATGATATTATAAAACTTTACATTAGTAAACTTTCCTTTAAGATAATCGGCACCTGACACAAGTCATAAATATGAATATAAATTTTGTTTATTGTAGAAAGAAAAGTAAAGAAATTGTCTAATTCTGTGGGTACACCTCAAGAATACTTTAACACACCATACAGTAATTTATTACTAATATTAAAATGTCTATAAAAACAAACAACAAATTCATTTAATGTTTTAAATTACAAAACTAATGTGTTTTATGTCCGTTTTAACACGCAGTGTTAGTTTTCCACATTGACGCGAAGTGAAAGTGATACATTAATGAAATATTTCTCTTTTCTAATTAGACAATTTAAACACATTATATTCATAGCTATGCTATAAACACAAAATTACAGCAAATAAATGATTGTGTTTATGAAGTAATTTACACCTAAACCGTGATCTGGTCAATGACATTCGGTGAATATTGCATTAAGGGGATGGATACGAAATTTTGGCTTCAAATCTATTTAAATGAGATTCATTTTTTTTTCGAATCCTGAGAAAACTTACAAGTATTTTTGAAAAATATAAATGCAAAATGAAATATTACGTTATTACCGAGGGCGGAAAGTCCCTGGAAACTTCTATAATGTTTATTTTAATAAGTTACAGGGGTGAAAAACTAAGAGAAATTTAGTGTGATTTTTAAGTTCAAATATCTCATTCAAAAGAAACTGTTTGTTTATTCTAAGGGACTTTCGGCCCTCAGTAATAAAATAATATTTCATTCTGCGTTTAAATTTTTCAAAAACACTTATTAGTTTTCTCAGGATTCGAAAAAAATTAATACGATAATAGACACACGAAAATTTCCTTCCAGTACGGACTACACTTGGAAACGAAATGAAATTATTCGGCACTTCGGCAGAGGTAAATAACAGCATTGTTTAACAAAGAATTCTTTTTTAAGCAATGGTAACACAGAGAAGCTCGGGGTATCACGATAAGGAAAAGCCGTTACATTTCAAATGGTCAAGCAAAACATTTATTGTTTCAACTGAATTGAATTGAATGTGGTTATTAAACGCAGTAGTAGATTGATTAATGTATTCGTTGTCACAACAATCAGTTTACATCTATGGAATAATCAAATATTACTCTATATTAACAACATTTGTACATTGTTTAAATGAAATATGTACTGTTTAATATATATAGCTGTGTAACAGCGTAGCAAGGGGCTGCGTGCTAGACATGACATGGCTAACTTCAAGCCAGTCAACATGGTTGTCACTTGTATGATTTATTGTATGTAAGATGTTTAGTAAGTTTTATAAAAATATATAAGTTTACTCAATACTATGATTGTTTGACTTATAACCCATTAAATAAAGTAGTTTAAACATGTACGTTGTCACGAACCAAGGTAATTGCGGTAATTGCTTATCATCTACGAAATCAAGAATGCGTTTTGCTGCCATAATTACCATTATTTATTAAAAATACGAAACTAACTTATTGGCTGAACAAATTGATTGTTATGGATTAATGTACCTACTCTAGTTATTTTCACAATTATTATTCAATCATTGCGACAATACCCAAATACATTCATCAATGTCTAAAAGTTCGTTGAAACAAAAAAATTAAATTGTTGTTACAACAAAATACTATTCAATAATCAATGTTAATCAATGAACTAAATTTTTTTGAGTGAGTGAAACGCCCAACATAGGACGCTCCATCGCTCTTTGAGACACAATCGGATCTTCTGCACTGTTCTTGTCATGGGTCAACGTTTGTGCTCCGTAAGTCAACACTGGCAAAACACACTGATTATGATTATAGGTTTTTCTCAGAGGCGGCTTTACCTATTGTGCAGGGTGTGCGGTGCACACAGGCGTCGGGTTGTTGGGGGCGCCGAGCGCCAAAGAGCGGGTCCTTTACTTTGTTTCAACATAAAATATGCTTTAAAATGATTAATGAAAAATTACATTGGCACTTAAGCGCGTTTTATACATTGCCGCCCACCCGACATAATATTCAGAATGAAATAATAAATTTATTGGGAGAAAGAATAAAAAGAACTACATATTATTTTTGAATTAAAAAAAACCAAAAT
Organism: Diabrotica virgifera virgifera; assembly: GCF_917563875.1. Lineage (NCBI taxonomy): Eukaryota > Metazoa > Arthropoda > Insecta > Coleoptera > Chrysomelidae > Diabrotica > Diabrotica virgifera. Next base: position 38,689,712 of record NC_065444.1, on the reverse strand, counting down.
ATTTTTCCATTATTTTAGATTGCACTCCAGATATTGCACACGAAAAACAAATATCGGTTGTCGTACGGTACGTTCTTTTAAGTGCAAGCAGCAATAAGGCTGAAATAAAAGATCATTTTCTAGGTTTTTTCCTATAGAGATACTACTGGTCAGGGCTTAATTCAATTTTTGTTAGAGTATTTAATCTCAAACGAAATTGACATACAAGATATGCGTGGTCAAGGTTACGATAATGGGTCAAATATGAAGGGGAGGAACATAGGTTTACAAAAACGAATTTTAGACTTAAACCTGCGTGCATTTTATGTACCTACCTTGTGCAGCCTAAACTTGGTAGTGAATGACGCTGCTAAATCTTTATTAGAAATTGTCAATTTCTTTTCAATTGTACAAGAAATGTATGTTTTTTTTTTCTGTGTCAACAGCACGCTGACAAATACTTGCTAAAGAAGTGCCAACTTTAAATCTAACACCACTCTCAAATACTCGACGGGAGAGCAGGGTTGAAGCAGTAAAAGCTCTCTGTTTTAATCTGGGAAAAGTGTATGATGCCTTGTTTAGCATATATCGCGATAACACTAAAGATGCAGGGTCAACCAATATGACAAATTCAATATTGGCAAAAATTAAGTCATTTAAATTCATCTGCTCTTTGCTTATTTGGTTTGAAATTTTAAGCAAGATAAATATAGTTAGCAAGGCTCTTCAAAAGTTAGAAGCCGTAAAAATGATTAATCATGCAAAAATAGGTTTGTCTGAATTACGCAATGAGCTTTTGAGGTGTTCATTAATACTGCGAAAACTGTAGCAGAAGAAGTCGAGGCAATAGCAGAATTGTTCACACCTGCCTCACTCGTGCTCGTAAAAAAATTTTTAATTATGAGGTGGAAGATGAACCAGTAACTGACGCGAAAATACATGTTAAAGTAAACTTTTACTATTACCTATTAGATACCGAAATTACTAAGTTTGACGAACGCTTCGAACTTTTAAAGCAAAATAATGACTTTTTCGTTCCTTCAAAAATTAAAACACTGGAGGAATTTAGAGTTAGATACAAAAAGAGCATATAACATATTGTTCTAATATAGAAAATAAATTGTGTGAATTTTATTACTATTACTAAACAGTGCTAGTATTCAAGATTTTGCTAATGTAAAAACACAAAAAGTATCTTTTTTATAATTATATGTTGTAGTATGTGCGTCCTGTAATAATTCGTTAATAAACTATTACTTTTTTGTTGTTGTTCTTTTTTATTCATCTAACCAATTCCTTCCTAAAAATACTATTTACTCGTGTACTGAAACCTGTCAAATTTCCTCAACCAATTTTCAACCATACCTCATAGATAAAAAAGTTCATTTTTAATTAAATATTTTTAACAGATTTGGGTAGGTTGTTCTGACGCCGTGAATACCTATTGGCTCCCGACATCATTTAATATTGCACTAGTTGCATCTGGATTTTTGTTTACATTATAAGCGTACCTAATACCCTATGTACTAGTACCAGACAGGCACCTATTCGACTATTACATTTTGACTGCGCGTCTACCAAAGGGCGCCAGGGCATCTACTGCACACGGGCGCTGCATGGGCTAGAGCCGCCTCTGGTTTTTCTTATAAGATAAATTAGCATGTCAGACGATTTGAAAATATGATTCAGCTTGCCGAAGGCTGCCAAAGTCAGTTTTATACGACGGAGAACCTCAACGGTTTGGTTATCTTTTCCTACGCGAATCTCATGACCTAGGTATTATTTATAAGCCATTATCTGGTCTATGGATCTTCTTCCTACGCATATGTCAACGCTGACTGCAAGATTTTTCATTATCTGGGTGTTAGATATATTTATTTTCAATCCTTCTTCTAGCGAGGAAAGGTACAGCTGATTTAAAAGTTCTTTGGCCTCATCTATCCTATCAGCTATTACAACAGTATCATCTGCAAACATTAAGTGTCTAAGCTTTTTCTCTGTTTATTTTTATGCCCTTGTCAGTCAGTTTTGCCCTTTTACATATTTTTATGTTTCTTTTACATATAAGTATTCCAAAAAGCGTAGTGAACAGTTTTGGGTGATATGGTGTTCCAAAGGCGTAGTGAACAGTTTTGGATAATATGGTGTCCTCCTGACGTACTCCATGTTACATCGGGAATTTCTTAGTTTGACGGTCACACAATCTAACACTAGCTTTTGCGTTTTTATATAATATGTTATATGTAACAAGAGAGAATAATTGATATAAAATTATTAGGGAAAGGATATGTAAGAAAAGAAATGATGAACGAATGAATACTGTATGATTTTTTACACTAGAATAGATGAATTAACGCAAGTATTTGTTGAATATGTTTCTTAGTGTAAGTACGGCAGTACCTTGAGGCGGAAATTCTCACAATAAGAATTCTTCCATCTCGGAACTCCTATTGTATAGTGAAAGTAAACGTTCCTTTGCTGATTAAGGTGGTTAAAATAGTAATTGTTTGCGAATTGTGTGGAATGAGTTTCTGAAGATTACAACAACACCAACAATGGGTAATCTAGAAATAATACCATCAGTGGATAATTAGTATTTTATTATAACGGGATAATTGTTCTCAAGGCGGCTATTAATACTATACACTTAAAAGGCAGATATCAGTTTTTGTGCAGCCTCACCTCCAGTGAGCTCTCATGCAGCGTTGAATGCACCTGGAGTATTTGTTTGAGTTAATGAAGAACGGTTGATCGTAATCGTATTATTTTATTTCGTAAGTGATTGTACAGTATACTCTCTCTATTACGAACACGGGTATTACGAGGTGTTACTTATAACGAGGTACATTAGGTGCCTCATGAAATGCCTATTGTACTATAACCATCTATAATTCATATTTGGTTATAACGAGGGAAAATGATATCGAAGAACATATTTCTTTACCTGTTTTTGGCGCAGTGATGGCTGTAAATAAATACCCCAGCTGCATGTATACAGAAATGCATAAAATATGTGTGCTTATCGAGGCCAGTGATGTAATAAACCGCCTGTCAACTTTTTCCTGTTTATCAACCGACTATTTTTCAAATGCGCCATTGAAACAATATTTAGTATCTTATCTAACAATAAAACATTGAAAACGTTAGTTTTCTATACTTCCACAAAATTTATTACAACTAAGTGACTACAGCTGTTTCGGCAGAGTGCCTTTCTCAAGTGATATAGTTTACAGTGTGTTTGCTAAAGTCTTTAACTGAAGAGGTTGAGGAGTGGGGAGCTGTTGCAGGACTTATTATGGGCAATCCTCTAAGCCCATTGCTATCAGATATATTTATGAACCAACTTGAAACAAAAATTTCTAAACATCCCATATTTAAACAATTCTTATATTGGGTGAGATACGTGGATGATATACTAGTATGCTTTACAGGAACTAACAGACAACTTGACCAATTTCTATCATACATTAATTCACTTCATAGTAATATTGAGTTTACAATAGAAACAGAACAGAATAATTCCATAAACTTTCTAGATGTAACGATTACCAGACTACACAACAAACATGAGTTCTCCGTATATCATAAACCTACCCATACTGACACAAGTATACACAATTCATCATCCCATCCTACACAACACAAATTAGCAGCCTACGATAGCATGATACATAGACTGACAGAAATTCCCATGACAAAAAATAACTTCGAGATAGAACTAAACATCATTAAACAAATAGCAGTAAACAATGGCTATAACGAACAAACAGTTAACAAAATTTTAAACCAAGAACTCCGTAAGAAAGCCTTGAAATTAGTGTATCCACCACCACAGAAAGAACCCAGTACCTTCTGCTCTCTCACATACACTGGCAAGATAGCAACAAAAATAGCCAGATACATAAAAAAGAAAGGAATAACACAAGCTTTCAGAACTAACAACAACTTGAGCAAATATATTAGGAACAATAAAAGCCGAAAGAGAAAGCAACTACAAAGTGGCGTGTACAAACAAACGTGTGGTGACTGTCCGAAAACTTACATCGGTCAAACTAGCAGAACCTTTGACAAACGGATAGCAGAACACAAAAGGGCTTTCAACAATAGAAAAACAGACACTTCTACATACGCACTTCACCTTCTAGATCATAATCATTCTTTCAATGAAGAATTTCAAATTCTGCATATTCAAAATAAAGGCCTTAAGCTATCTTTTTTAGAATGTATGGAAATTAATAAATTGAAAAATACGCATATAATTCTGAATGACCAACTCGAGACAAACAGCTCCCCACTCCTCAACCTCTTCAGTTAAAGACTTTAAAAGGCAAACACATTGTAAACTATATTACTTGAGAAAGGCACTCTGCCGAAACAGCTGTAGTCACTTAGTTGTAATAAATTTTGTGGAAGTATAGAAAACTAACGTTTTCAGTGTTTATTGTTAGATAAAATGAACTTCCATCAAGTAACGGTCGAATCCATCAATTATTTAGCATCTTATATTGCTCAGAATGGCTTCACTATAGAAAGTTAATATCTTAGAAAACTACACGTTCATATGTATGCACAATATTATTATTTTCTGATATACCGAGATCGGCTTATAACGAGGTAATTAGTCTGCCATTTGAGTTCTCGTTATAGAGGGAGTCTACTGTATATTATTTCTTCGCAAATTGGTAATAAATTTCATATTTATCTATATCTAACTCAATAAACTTGAAGAACATGACGATGTTTTTTCGTTCCAAATTTAATGTTTTTTGTTGAATCTTTGGTAATTGAACCAGTTCTTCTTCTTTGGAGCTACAACTCTTTGTAAGTTTTCGTCTGCTTTAAAATATTCTTCTATTTTACACCGTCGGCGCCTTTGTTCCTTCACTCCTGATGTTTATGGCCTTAAATTTCTCCTCCATATTGTCCATCTAATTTTTACGGAGCCTTTCTCTTGTTATTTTTCCTTGCGGTTTTCATCTCTATAACGCCAAAAACTGAAAAGGATAATTCCAGTATGATGCAAACTGCAAGGAACAACATCTTGCTAATTATAGAGATTGCCAAGTAGCTAAGACTCTACAGAAATATAGAGAAGTAGCTACAATGAAGAAAGCTCAACCGAATAAAACAAAGAGTGCTAGGCAACAACTACAATAAAGTACAGCAGACGCCCTCTTAACCGACCATGACGGGACCTGCCCATAGGTCGGATAATCAAAAAGTCGGTTAAACCGAAAATCTTTAAAACCACCCTCAGAAAGACATTACATATTATGTAACTCTATTAAAAATAAATATATATATATATATATATATATATATATATATATATATATATATATATATAAAATAGATGAAATAGAGAATGTGGAAAAATCCCTTACGAACAATTCACACATCCACCATTTCGGGCTGGGAAAAAAAATATATATATATATATATATATATATATATATATATATATATTATGATCTATAAACAAAAAAGTAGTATGTTCATATAGTCCGTCCGTTATAATTTTTCCCATGGGTGATTCATTTTCAAACAAATTAAGTCAAAACATAAAGTGAAACGAACGTCGATGTGTATATACATATGTAATTAACAATATCACTCACAAGACAAATTATGAAACTTGTATGACCTCTAATCTAAAAATAGTATCATCCAAAAAGGAGTAGGGTCGGTCGGTTAAGCCGACGGTCGGTTAAAGGGAGGTCGGTTAAGAGGGCGTCTACTGTACTGCTAAACCATCTAACTCTCAACAAGATAAACTCCTAGCAAAAAATTTATTTGGGGCGGAGGTTTTAATGCGAAACATACCTACTGAGGCTCAGATTGATCACACTCAAGAGGGGCGTGCACTATATTCTGCAGCCAAAGAGCAAAACTGTAACTTTTATTCGACTGGCAAGCCAACGTACTGGCCTACAATTACGAATAACATACCAGACCTATTAGATCTCTATATTTCTAGAAAAATTCCTGATACTAAAATAGAAGGGATTGGACATAAAATCAGAACACTTCTGAGTAGTACCTAATGACAGTAAGCGATAGAATAATTATGTAAAAAGGGAACCCAGCATTGTCTAACAAGACAACGGATCGGATAGGCTTCGTACAGGATTTAGAAAACAGACTAGAACCAGTGGCGTACCGATAGATCAGCGGGCCCTGGTTCCAGTTGGGATGCGGGCATGCTCGCCCAATAAAAACACACATTGTATATCAAAGTTTTTAATAAACATTAAATATAAATCAGCATATATCATAAAATATATATCATATACATATTTATAAAAACTCAAGCTAATTTATAGTCCATTTACTCAGAGCTTTTGCTGTAAATTTTAAAGGACCGCTTGGATTGACATGCAATTTGGCGTATCTACACATGGCTAACATGTCAAAGAAAAAAAGTGATATTGTGCCGATGGGTACTTTTGCCCTGGGGGTGAGTTTCACCTCTTCTCGGGGGTGAAAAAACATACGTTTAATATAAGTCCGGAATTGAATAAACTGACTAATAATTCTAAGCAACTTTAGTTCTATTATAGTGTTTTTTCACTGTAAGTCAATCCTTTTTGAGTTATTTGCGGGTGAATATGGTTATTTTTCAACAAAAAAAAACACGTTTTTAGACTGTTTTTCTCAAATAACTCAAAAACTAAGTATTTTATCGAAAAAAATTTTCTTAGTAGAAATATAGCTTATAAAAATGGTCCATTTACGAAGTCTGTAGACCCAGTAGGAGCAGAGTTGTAGGTAATAAAAAGTAGGTTCTTATTCGGCAAATTTCAAATCGAATATTTTAACTTGAAATAACCAAAAAATGAAGCACTTTTACGGAAAAACTAATCGCAACTTTCTTAAAGTGTTTAAAAAAGCTTTATTTCTGTTTTTTTTTATGAAAGTTTCTAGCATCAAAATTAAGTATTTAGCGCTCAAAATAAATTTGGTTGCTTGTAAGTTATTGGTGATACGAAAAATCTCAAGTAGTAAAAAAATAATATTTTTTTAATAATTATATTATAGGTTTTGCTATTGTATTTTGGACTTCTTATTTTCCTGAAGACAAAAATTGGTTAAGATATGACTGTTCAAAATTTGCATACACTCGTGATTAGTGACTCGTTTAAGCTCATTTAACTCGTTTAAGCTTACTTTGAACCAATGAATCTTACAGATGTTATAAACAATAAAAAGTAAAGTAATTTCTGAAGCGGTAACGATTAACTTAATTTTGGATGCTAATTGGTAAAGCTCGGGAAATATGCACTTAAAAAACCCTAAAATATGCATGCAAATATGCACAAAAAACATTTGAAATATGCACTAAAATATGATTTTGTGCATATAAATAAAAAACACAGTAATTCTTGTTTTAAAGGTATTTATTTATTTATTTTATGCCAACGGCCTTAGCTGTCGAGGCATTTAAGATAAATAAAAATAAATATGTATTTTATGCTAACGTCACAAAAATATTTATTGAAATTTCTATTACCTACATGATTATATTCATTTAGTCTTTATATTTATCATCTCATCATTCTTTCTATCAGATAATAATTGTTTATATGACGGAAAAACTTCTTTTTACTTCACGTGAAGTTAAAGGAGCAAACTTAAAATATTGTATAATTGAGGATTCTTCCTAAAAAATTAAATTATCAGCACATTTCCCCATCTTACTAATATTATGTATTTGAATTATTTTTTGATATCCCTCATTTTTCTTTAACACTGTGTAGAATTTTTGATACACTTTGTTGGTTTCCCCAATATGTTTAATTTTTTCCATTTAGTGAATTGATAATTTCAATATTTTGGTCTAATGAAATGTTTCTCTTTTCTAATTTAGTAATTGGTTTAGCAATGTTTACAAAATTGGTTTGGAAATGTGTCAAATTCCTTTTTAATAACGTTTTTTTTAAAGCATCAACTCATTTTTTATAGCACCTGAGTTATATACATCGAAACTACAAATGACGGCTCTAAAGTCGACTTTACATTACATGATTTATCATGTGATTTGTCATATGATTTGATCATGGAGTGAAATTTACATGTTTACACTGTGTGATTTGTCATATGATTTTGCATTGTTTATACGGCTCGTTTTGTCATAAGCATTGTCATGCGGCTCGTCATGGGAAAAATCATATGACAAATCACATGATAAATCATGTAGTGTAAAGTCGACTTAATTCCCTCAAAATTATCGGTTATGAAATTTACAGAATTTAACCATGTTCCCCATCTAGTTATCACAGGATCAGGTGCTAAAGGCACATTAGGTAAACGATCTTTATACACCTGTATTCGCAGAAGGACTTTTAAACATATTTTTTTTATATTTTTGATACCAGGGTATTGACCATTGGAAAATATGTCCTGGCAGTTTCTGCTACTCTATTTAAAGCCTGTGGTAAACAAGTAATAAATTTGAAATAGTTATTTTGCTAATAAGTGCAGAAAGCCATTCTTTTCGGCACGCGACTGCAGTCCGCAGTCGAGTGTGGAAAAGAGACTTTCTGCAAGAGTTAGGAACAATATTTTTTCTAAGAGTCTTTAAAAAATTACCAAATCTTAATCAATTAATTTAATTAATATGAAAATACATACACAAATTAATTCTTTGACAAGGTTGTCAAAACCAAACTTTCAATATAATTAGTTAGCATGACGACGATCTTGGTTTCCATGACGATGATTCAAAACGACTGTTATTGTCTACCGATTTGACTTTCGAATATTATGTCAAAATAATTTTGTTTCATCGAATTGTTGCGTTAATTTCATTAAAACAGCAACACAATAAGATATATTTAAAATAAATTAGTAAATAATATCTAAATATTAGTTTATTGCATGTATTATAATTACTTTAAGGCCATATTAACATATCTAAATTAACACGCGTGCGGAAAAGTAAAAAACGCGCGCGGAAAAGTAAAAAACGCGTGCGGAAAAGTAACACGCGTGCGGAAAATAACACGCGTGCGGAAAAGTGAAACTTTCTAAACTAAAATGCATGCGCGAAAGTAGCACGCGAAAGAAATTTTTGCACGCTCGTAGAAAAAAATATTTTTAAATGTTGTCCACCTTTGGTCATATGGCGCAGCATTACTTATTAACAAAATTTTTTCATTAACAAAAGATGACTGCATATTGTAGAGTCACCTTTGTCTCTTTATTCGTTGTATCCTTACCGCATAAATTGTAAAAGGCAGACATTAAGGATGTTACCAGAAATTGGTTCCACGAAAATTTTCAGATTTATTGTTTAGATCTGAGACTTCTCATTTCTCTATAAAAATTTTTCTGCTGTGCGAGGAAAAAAAGACTGAAAATATGCAATTTTAATAAATGCATATGCACTTATAAAATTAATTCAAAATATGCAAATATGCACTTAATATGCATTTTGCATATTTCCCGAGCTCTACTAATTGGGAATGATTTTCACGTTTTTTTTTACCAACAAAAAAAAATGGACCAACATTATTTTGATCGTAACTTACTTTTGATGTTAAACAAAAATAAAGCTTTTTCAAATACTTTAAAAAATTTGAGTTTTCCCCGAAAAGTGCTTGATTTTTTGGTTATTTCACGTTGAAATATTCGATTTGGAATTCGACTAGTAAGAACTCACTTTTCATTAGCTACAACTGTGCTTCTACTGGGTCTACAGACCTTACACATACACCATTTTTTCACTTTTATATAAGCTATATTTTTGCTAATATCTTTTTGATAAAATACTTACTTTTTGAGTTATTTGCGAAAAACCGCCTGCAACGTGGTTTTTTGTTGAAAAATAAACATGTTTAGTCGCAAATAACACGAAAAGTATTGACTTCGTGAAAAAACGGTATAGAAAAAAAGTTGCTTAGAATTAGTTAGTTCATCCAATTCCGAGCTTATCCAGTCCCTGTGTTTCTTAATAAATATTGTTTTTAAATTTTTTGATTTTGATATTGGTAGGTATTCTTCGTATTCAAAAAGGGTACTAGAGCAGGCCCCTGTGGGGCCCGGGCCCTGGTTCCACGGAACCCGCGGAACCATGCTCAGTACGCCACTGACTAGAACTCAATGTCAGCTTGAAAACAAATCAAGTGCTTGAACAAGAAACAGAGAAAACAGAGCCAATTAGAAGAAGGACGGAAGGTAAAATTACCCAACTAAGATAAGAATTATGATTGCCGAAAAAAAGCGCCTAATAAAAAAATGACAGCAATGCAGAACGACTGTGACTAAAAGCTGGTTAAATCAAATAACTCAAAATATAGATTATAGAGACATTAACGATAATTCTAACAAACATACTGTACATCGTCATTGAACAGTTGTATCGAAGTTTTTCTAGTGCGTTTTCGTCGTGTACTCTCTGTTCTGTTATAAGTTATAATATACCTTGAATTATTCAGTGAAGAATGTGATGCTTATCCTTTCTCATAACATATGCAAATCATGCCATTTTTCTAGATCTAACTGTGAATGTAAGATAAAAAATAGCACAATTATTTCGGTGCATTACATGTTTGTATGTAATTATGTCATATGTATGACCTTGAAATAGCTCACCCAAAACAAACATTGTTAATCTATAATACGGTTAATGACCAATTTTTTTCAATTTTCCGCAATTCGTACGAATTATCAAGCAAACACCGTATTAACGGGATTTTAATTGTTTTAAGCTAAATTCAACACAATTTAAACAAATCCTTGAATTGTGGCAGTAACTCACGACCGTGTCATATTTGTACGCTTCATAGTTCTTTTGAACTAAATATAAAACAAACAAAAACGTGAGAATAGGAGGATTTTGAAATAAGGTGGTATCGATATAAATATGTAGGTATACATAAATTACATGATACCATTTCAAAATTCACTTACTCTAACGTTTTTGTTTGTCGTTATGGCGTTCGAGGGTACATTCCCTATGAGATAAAACCCATATTTGACGATCATTCACTAGAAAAAGTGTAATTTTATTTACACAACTGGGTAGTATTCAGGAATTTCTGGGTAATATCCAGGAATATTTGCAACATCCATTAATTTTATTTATAATCTGTAGTATCAATTAAGATCTTGCAACATTTAAAGGGTTTTTACCCATAATTTTTTGGCGGCTCACGCATGCATGCTATTGGCTTTAAAACACTGATGATGGATTATTTATATATAATTTATATAATCTAACCATTCATCTGTTGATAAACCCAAGTTAAGTCCATTGACGAAGGTTTCTGAGTCATGATTATTATTTCGTCCTACCAATTCCTCTTTTTCCCTCAATCTTTCCGCTGAGTATTAACGGAAGTATCCAGTATCGGCTAGCTCTCATTATATGCTCAGATATTCAAGTTTTCTTCATTTATATGACTATTCATTACATAATTCCACCACAGAGTATTATTGCTGGCTGCAAATCTCAGGATTGCAATAGGCAATCCTGAGATTTAAGCAAACAAGCAATAGAATTGAACCCAGCATGAGAGATGCTCAGACCATCAGCTCAATGCAATTCAGAAGATCCTCCACCCCCGATAGCAAGATGATGCGCTGTAAAGGCTACAAATCAGCAAAATGCATTGGAGTATTAGGTACAAGTATCCACATGAAATACTATTCCTAGTTAGGTTGGGGACTGTAAGATGCTATAGTCCTAATATCATCCTTATAGACATATCATCATTGTGCTTTTGCTTGCCAGGGCCCGGGTTTTTTGTTTGTTTTTTATATCTATCTATTTGGGGGGAGGATGTCCTAACCTTTTCATCTTCCTAACATCTGACTCTCTTAAAGTGTTTATCTATCGTTTTGAAATTTGAATTTCGTATAGTGTTCAGATAGAGCTACGTGGTTATTTTGTCATCTTGTTATTGGATGTTATTGTTATTGTCGCAGGATCTGGATTGGGTGATTTTCAAATTCAGCCAATTTTTTCCTGGCTTTTTCTTCCATTATCTCCAGTACTCTTACTTGCTTGAGGTCTCCGAACATGAAACGTTCAGCCAGCTACGTATCTTGGCACTTTCGCTATTTCTCTCAAGCATTTGTTGTTCAGCTTGTATCTTCTTTATTTTTTTTGCACGTTTGTTCCCATGCGAGCAATGGGTATATGATTATGGGAAGTATGATGCTATTTATTAGTCTGATATTTGTTTTTGTTGTTAATTTGCTTTTTCTTCTGCTTTGCCTTCTGAATAATTGTTGCATATACATGTGGTGTTAACGTTAGACCTTTATCCAATGTGACTCCCAAATATTTGGCTTCTTTTTTCAATTCGATGGGTCGGTCTTGCATTATTAGTTGTTCTTCTGGGTTATCCCTTCTCCCTTTGAAGATAACGACGTAGGTCTTCTATGGATTTATTGCTATTTTCCATTGAATACACCAGTATATCCATTACCTTCTTTAGGTTTCTCATGGCTACATCCAGGTTTGTATGTTTCGTAGCTATAGCGATATTGTCTGAATATAGGCTAAGTAGAGTTGAGTTCCGGGTGTTATTCGAATATCAGATGTGTATATGCTGTACAGCAGAGGTGACAATACTGCGTCTTGTGATACTCCAACCTCTGGGACTCAGTGTTTGTACAGGACTTACACTATTCAGACCCTGAACCTCTGGTCGCCAAGGTAATAGATCGCTAGTTTTGTCATGACCCCGCTGTATCATTTAAATAATAGCCCTTGATACCACACTCTGTCAATGGCTTTGCTTACATCCAGGAAGGCAGCTCCTGTATATTTCTTATCGTTGAATCCAGCTGCAATGTATTCGGTTAGTCGGAGTAATTGATGTTCGCTGGATTCAAAGAGTCAAATTATGCTTTAGGAATTATTCCAAGCTGGTCTGTCTCTGTTTGGAGTCTGGTTTATATGACTCTTTCTACTATTTTGCTGACATCTGAAAGTAAGCTAATCGGCGTGAAATTTTGCGAGAAAATACTGTTCTTTCCTGGTTTGTGAATAATTATCACATGTACCTCTTACCATTGATTTGAGAAGAGCCTGTGTCTTAATATTTCATATGTAATATTTGTTAAATAAACTATGGCTTTGATTGGGAGATACTTTAGAGCCCTGTTTATTATTTCGTCTGTTCAAGGTGATTTTTTAGCGAGCTCTTCCTTATTAACTCGTGTATTTCACTTGGAAATGTTGGGATTATTATGTCCTCTTGGTCTTTGGGCATTTCTGCTTATGGTTCTTCGATTTCTTCGATAAAGTCAATATCTTCATCTCAGTGATAATGTATGTACACTCTCTCGGGAGGGAGTCTTCATCACCGCTGCTGTTTCTTCCACGGAATACACGATTCCGTTTTCACCGTGGAACGGTGGAATTGGTTTTCTATCATTGTTTAATAGTTTTTGTATACCGCTGAAATTTAAAATTCCAGCAGAAAAAAACCTGTAATAGTCTCTGAAGATGCCGTTCCTGTACTATTCAAGGCTCCTGTCATATTTAGAAGCACTTGTGTTTGTAGGATGGTGGAGGTTGGATTTAACATTCCATCCAGTCTCTACTAAGAATAATTAAAGTAAATTCATTCTAAAATAAGGTCATTTCTTCAACGCAAATTAAAAGAACGATTAATGCATTATCATCATCAATCAGCCCTGATTTGTCTATTGTTGAACATAGGCCTCCTCCAGATATTTCCATCTTCTTCTGTTCTGCGCCTCTGCTGTCCAATTGGTCACAATTATTTTGAGGTCGTCGTCCAACGCGATGGGGGTCTTCCTCGGCTTCTCTTCTCTGACCGTGTTCCACTCAAGTAATTTTCTTGTCCATGTGTCGTCTTTCATCTTGCAACATGTCCCGCCCATCTCAATTTTTGCCTTTGACTCCGGTTGGTCTACGAACTCCATTATGGTCATTATGCATAGCCAACTCCAATAATGATTTTTTTATGGCTTGGCACATCATATTACAATGGAGTAAACTATTTTTAACCAGTGGTAAATACCTTTTTTATAAATATGTACCTACATCTACCAATATACAGAGAAAATGATACACCTTACACAACACTTTCTAAACAACCAGTTCACTACCAAACAATTGTTTTATTTAAATATAATGTTTTTAAATGGACTATCACTTTTATTATTACTCGAATCAGTTTACAAACGAAAAAATAGCGCAAATTATCAAACAACTTTCACTAGTTGAGTAAAACGGTTCGATACACACACAGATACACAGATATAGAATTTATTTATTAATAACGGTGTATCAAGGTAACTGAGAAATGTGATACCTACCGGTAGTTATTAAGAGAAATCTTTGAGAGAATTATCATAATATCTTTGGTTTACCTTGCAAGGTTTTACTTCGCAGTGGCAATTACTACATACGGCGATTTAAGATTAGAAATCACCGAATATTTTAATCAGATATTGGGCAAAATCGGATTTTATCTGGTTTTTAATTTTGGGTTTTTCTGTTATTAGATATCTACTAGACTTTAGAAGTAAAAAAAATAATGCTGGAGATGATATAACAATAATAATAGTAATAATTTATTCAGCCAAGATTATGTCGACAATATAGCTTCGAACTACTGGTTGACATCAGGAAATATGTTCCCCGAAACGGAAGGTTCATTACTGCATTACTGGCCATTCAGGATCACGTTATACCAACCAGAAATTACCTGAAATATATCGTCAAAGACCCTCAGGTTCAAAACGACAGATGCCGATATGGATGTCAAGTCCAAGAAACCATCCAACATATTACCGGGGGCTGCCAGGCATTTGCTGCAACTGAATACAAGGAACGGCATGACTCATTTGGAAAGATTCTTCATCCAGAGATAGCTATCAAACTGGGACTTCTCCAAACGGACCATCTCCCATATTATCAATACGTTCCTGAGAGATTGCTTGAGAATGGCAACTATAAGCTATACTGGGACCGCATTGTGCTCACAGACCAAACAGTGGCACATAATAGACCAGTATCTCGTATTAGTCAATAAATTAACGAGACAAACAACACTCATTGATGTGGCGATTCCTAACAAAATAACCTGCGTACTAAATTTACTGAAAAGATCGCCAAGTACAGAGATCTGGAAATTCAAATACGCAAACAATGGAGCATGCAAAGTACCCAGACAATACCGATTATTACGTCTACTACTGGAGTCATTCCGAAGACCCTTCTCGAAAGCATAAAAAAGCTGGGTCTCAATGAACATCTTTATAAGACCATGCAGAAAGCTGTACTACTCGCGACGGCCAGAAGTGTACGAAAATTTCTGGGAGATACAGCTGCATTCCAAGTCACCTAGAGCTCGATAACATGGAAAGAGTCCCACCAGAGCTCAATCCTTTTCATACCGTAGGTATCTGGGATGAGTCAATTTTCCCCTTAGAGCGAGTGTTAGCTGTATGGCTAAGTCTGGATAATTTATTCATCAATAATACAAAAATTTTAATAAATATTAACCCGAAGGTCTCCGAGAGGTGTGGCAACACCTGTTTCGGTAAACAGATACATATATATTACAATACAATAAATAATAGCAGTACTATGAAAATTTTTGATGAAGGGTGTAGATACGCGTGTTTCAGTAAATATTATAAACACAATAAACAATAAATACCATACATCAGTATAAATAAAATTGAAATATAAACAAAAACGAATATATAATTTACAACATTTTAAATAAAAGTGGCAGTGAATCAGACCTTTTATATAAGAGAATAGTTTTAGTTGTTTTTCAGTTATGTAAATTTAAGCTACTATAATGATGTTACAAAAATTTCTTGTTTGTTCCATCAGAAATTATTTTAATTTATTTTTAAAAAGAAGAACATTCTTCGTATTTTTAATATCACTATGGATATCATTGTATATTTTCGGGGCTAAAAATAAAAAACTTCTTTCACAGAGGGACTTTGTCATTTTCAAAACCTTTTATAGGTGCTTGCCTCTAGTATCGTGTTGATATGAAGGTAAGTTGCTATTTGTTTTCATGGTGTGATATTTTAAAGACACACAAAGAAAGTATAACTGTTTCAAATCAAATATGTTACTCCCCAAAAT
This sequence comes from Diabrotica virgifera virgifera, assembly GCF_917563875.1. Lineage (NCBI taxonomy): Eukaryota > Metazoa > Arthropoda > Insecta > Coleoptera > Chrysomelidae > Diabrotica > Diabrotica virgifera. Next base: position 38,673,640 of record NC_065444.1, on the reverse strand, counting down.
TTCAAGTTCTGGTACAGAATTAGTTTGATGAACTTTCACAACTTTTTCCAAAATAGAAAATCCTGAGTATGTATTTAAAACAGTTGCAATTTATTTCGTAGAGATATGCCTTTGTTCAAAAATATATCCATTATGTAGGTATTTAAGTAATTTTTTCGTGTACTTGTCTTCAGAAGCTCATTTTTGAATCTAAAGGCACAACATAAAATAAATATTCAGCATAAGTACTTATATTTATTTTCAGTACTACAAAATATTCTCTGATAAATAGATATAATAAATTCATATGTAAATACATGTCTCACTACTAACAGGATGTCCAAATAGGCGTGCCATGAATTTTTGTATACGCATTCAACGAAAAATGGCTGAATTATTGCTTCCCTGACTATATAAAACATTTTATTAAACTATAAAATCAGTAATTAAAACGCTAGTGCTAACGTGTTGCAATCACTTTCGTGTAATGTTAAAAACTTTCTTTTTCATATTTTCTTATAATTCCATACATTTTTGCATGGCGAAAATGCAAGGCTGATAAACAACAATACTATCACAATATTTTAACAGTTGAGAGCCATGTTTAAAAATCCCGCCAAGAGATCTATTCAGAAAAACACGCTATATAACAAGAAGCTTTAAAGCCAGAACTTGGACCGTTGAAGACCAAACAGGAACCCTGAGAACCAACAGAGACATGGAGATTATAATGCCGGGTTCTATGTATATAAAGATCAACGCCAGGAACTTATTCACCAAACTCCTAAAGAAATGAAGAGGAATCTAATATAGCTACTCGAGAATGAAATAAGGCGATCAGTAAACTCGAGTATAACAAAACACCAGGTACCAAAATATGGTAACAGCAGAAATGCTCAAAGTAACAGAAGAAATCGGAATAAAATCGCATCACTTGCTCTGTAACAAAATAAAGTATTCCAGGCAATGACATTACGATTGGACAAAATATACAACAACGACAATACATAAAAAACACAGCTCTCATAAATGCGACAACTACATAACCATCTCTCTTATCTCATATGCCAGTAAAATAATGCTACACATAATCAATGAGTGACTGCAAAGAAAAATACCCCAAAAGCAGACTGGATTTACCAAAGGTAGAGGTACTCGAGAATACAAAAACAGGACAAAAACAGAGTATTTGGAATGTTCATTTAAAGATGGAGTTACTACAAATAAAATGGTATCTTTGGAGGGTGAATTGATTGTGAAAAGCAATAGTTTTAAGTACCTAGGATCGGTATTATAGAGTAATGGAGAAATAGATGGAGATGCATGCAGTAGAATTAGGGCTGGATGGATGAAGTGGAAAGAAGCGAGTGGTGTGTTGTGTGACAGAAAAATTCCAATGAAGCTGAAGGGAAAATTCTATAAAACAGCCATAAGACCGGCCATGATGCACGGAACTGAATGTTGGGCAGTGAAAAAGAAAGAGGAAAAACGAATGCATGTGGCGGAAATGAGAATGCTTAGATGGATGAGTGGAGTGACAAAGAAGTATAAAATTAGAAATGAGTATATTAGGGGAAGTCTAGGTGTGGCACCAATTGATGCCAAAATGAGAGAGCATAGGTTAAGATGGTTTGTTAATGTTCAACCATGTTTGGTCATGGATGAGTGGAGTGACAAAGAAGTATAAAATTAGAAATGAGTATATTAGGGGAAGTCTAGGTGTGGCACCAATTGATGCCAAAATGAGAGAGCATAGATTAAGATGGTTTGGTCATGTTCAACGTCGAGACGTTAATCACCCAATACGAAGAATAGCTGAAGTGCAGATTCCTGGAAGGAGTAGGAGAGAAAGACCAAAGAAGACCTGGAGGGAGACGATAAGGCAGGACATGTTGGTAAAGGGGATTAACATTGATATGACCCAAGATAGAATTGTGTGGAGAAATGCAATTAGGGAAGCCGACCCCGCATAGGGATAAGGCAAAGAGAATGATGAGAGGTACTCGAGAATACCTTCTAAACATAATAGAAAATTCTAGCGAATTCAATATCCCATTATAGGTACATTTGTTTTATAGATTATCGAAAAGCGTTCGACAGGGTCAACTCTTCTTCTTCTTCTACGGCACTACAGCCCAAATTGAGCCTTGGCCTCCTTTATTTTTTACCTCCACCCTTGCTTGTATGTGGCTGCTCTTCCCCACACACGGACTCCTAAAAGGGCTTGTGCGTCGCTGTTTACTGTGTCTTCCCAGCGCTTTCTTGGCTTTCCAACCGGTTTCTTTCCCTGCATTTTACCATTCTCTTTTTGGTAGCCTATCCTCTCCCATTCTCATCACATGTCCGGCCCATTGCAATCTTTGTCTTCTAATGAAGTCTGACAGGGGTGTTTCCTTATAAAGTTGATAAAGCTCGTTGTTGTATCGACTTCTGAAGATTCCGTTTTCCCTCACAGGTCCTAGTATTCTCCTCAGTACTTTTCTTTCAAATGTGTAGAGTTTGTTTTTGGATGTTTCTTTCAGGACCCATACTTCACTGCCATAGCATGTTATTGGTCGGATTAAGGTTTTATATATTCTCATCTTTGTATTTCGATGGACACTTAAGGGCAAAATAAGCTCTGTTTGCCTACGTTATTCTCTTCCGTATTTCTCCATCTTCTGATCCGTCGGCATATATTTCTACTCCCAGGTATGTAAAGTTTCCAACCGTTTCAATGTCATCTTCATGTATAATGTTTTGTGGGACTATATTTCTTCTCGTCTGAGTCATTATTTTTGTTTTTTCTGTGTTAATTTCCAGACCTAGCATTTTTGCTTGTGTTTTTAACTCTGCGTATGTTTCCTGTGCTCCTGTTGATGTTCTACTTACATATAATATTAATATCATCGGCATAAGCGGCCAGTTGAACCGTTCGGTTGGTCAGTAGGTTTCCTAGTCCAGTTTGCATTTGCCTAAGCGCATACTCCAGTGCCAGGTTAAACAATGTTGGGGCCAGCCCATCTCCCTGCTTTAGTCCCTGCGAAATTTTGAAAAAGTCTGTCCGGTGGTTTTGTATTCGTATACATGCCTGAGTTTCATCCATTGTGGCTTTATTGAGTCTTATTAGTTTGTGTGGTATTGCCAATTCAGCCAATATATAGTATAGTTTGTTCCTTTTGACTGAGCCGTATGCCTGTTTGAAGTCTACAAACACGTTGTGAACATCAATATCGTGTTCCCATAATTTGCTCAAGATCTGTTTGACTGTAAATATGTGATCCAGTATCGATCTTCCCCGTCGGAAGCCCGTCTGATACTCTCCAATAATATTTTCTGCTAGTGGTTGGAGCCGTTGGTTTATAATATACGTGAGGACTTTATATGCTGTACATAGTAGAGAGATTCCACGGTAGTTTTTGCACTGGAGTTTGTCTCCTTTTTTATAGATCGGGCATACTATGCTTTTCTTCCAGTCGTCAGGTATTTTCTCTTCTTGCATTCTTGCCATATGTCTTTGATGAGCGAGTGGATGTGACTTGCTAGGTGGTCGCCACCTACCTTATACAGTTCTGCTGGTATTTCGTCAACTCCCGGAGCTTTATTGTTTTTCTGAGCCTTAATAGCTTCGAGAACTTCCTATATGGTTGGACCTTTTACTCCATTCTCTTCTAAGTAGTTCATACTTATTTCATCTTCCAGACAGGGTCAAATGGCAACACTTGAAGTCTACAAAGAAGTAGGCGTACCAAAACACCTAATTTCGCTTAGAACTGAACTATATGAACACACCACTAGAACAGTTAAAGTACTTGACACACTCTCAAACTAATTCTATCCAGAACATGATGTCAGACAAGGATGTGTACCGTCTCCACAAATATTTAACATATGTTGGGAGCGTATTTTGAGAGTAACGCTTGAAGGATGGGAAAATGGTATCTCAATAAATGGTCGAAAAATAAGCAACCTATGTTTTGCAGATGACACAGCCATGAACGTAAATAGTCAAGAAGAGTTTATTGATCTCCTTCGACTGGCTGAAAACGAAAGTCAAATATTTGGTCTGCAGTTAAATATATCAAAGACAAAGATCATGATATCTAATAAATATATCTAACAAAACCACACATAACCACATTGACCGGTTTGAGGTTGTGAGTACAAATACAGGGTTAGTGGAAGAACTAAAAAGTAGATGTCTTCTATGAAAAGTCGCTGTAGGAAAGATGGCCAAACTATGGAAGGACTCTCAAATTTTTCAAATTTAAAAAATCGGATATAGATGAACTGCTTAAGATTCCCAATACTGGCATACGAGTGTGAATCTTGGACTCTAAGACAAGCGGAAAGAAGAAAGATAGATGCCACTGAAATTCTATAATTCAATGTTAAATGTGCTTAACGTAAGATCTCTAGCAAAGTCCATCTCCAACGATTAAAATAATTTGGACATGGTATGAAAGCAGACATAGAAAACATGGAAAGACTTATACCTATATTACCAAGGAAAGATAGAATATCGAAGTTCACGAGGAAGATCCTCGATAAGATGGAGCGACCAAATTACAGGAATATGCAAAGACCTTTGGAGTCGGACAATACACGACATCAAGATGAGACTACACTTCCTCTGAGGGGTTAGGACACGAAAGAAAGAGAGAGAGAGGGAGAAAGAGAGAGAGAGAGAAAGAGAGAGCTGCTGACTATCCGCAATACAACAATACAACATAATGTCATAGGCTATAGTGTTAAATAATATGCACGGAGCTCTTTACGCAAAACTAGTAATAGGTACTCTTGATAATGTGTTTGCATGTGTTGAGCATTAGGCACATGAATTAGTTTATCAATTGGTATTATTTTTAACTCTTTTTTCCTCTCGTATATTAGTTAGATTAGTGTTAGTAATAAATACCGTCCTTGTGTCAAAGAATTTTTTAACGACAAGATCCATTAAAAACGAATTTGCAAGATCTAATAGAAAATTATTAACTAACTGTTGACATACAATTTAAAAATTCAAGGTATTTTATAATTACATGGTATTGTAATCTTTAAATTTTGTTGTTTATATTTATTTTTAATTAAGCGAAAAATTGTTACAACAAAATCTCTACTTCCTTGTATTTGTCGGAAATCTATGAAGAGATTATGGATAGTTCTATTGAATTCCCATCCTAGGGAGATGCCTTAGAGTAAAATTCTGATCTATGGTCGATATATTTTTTATAAGTCTGGCCTGGTATTTCACTATGAAATTTTATACAAAACTGTTTACCATATAGTGCCTTTTTATTAAATAATCTTTAAATATTCTTTAAAACACATAAATTTTATGTGTTTTAAAGAATACACTACTTGAACAAAATACTCAGAACCTTTCATAAAATAGGCAGAAAAGGTAGTGACAATATACAGGGTGTCCAGAAATTCTCCTGACAAACGAAGACCGAAAAAGATAATTTGAAGACAATTTAGAACCTAGACCTAGATGGACAAAAAGGGACCTAGAGCTCTTTGAAGATGGGGCCTGGTTAACGGATTTTTTGAAACACCTCCAGAACGCCTTTTTTTTAGAAAAACTAAAACTGGTACGCCTGTTTATTTTCCAGAGGTACCTAAATCGATTCCATCAATTGCGAATTTCAAGCACCGGTCATAGGCGTCAGTTTTGGGTAGGGCAACGGTTATTTTATTTTTGTCTATAACTTTTAAGTATTTTTGATACCTACTGAATTATTAGATTGTGAGGTATTCTAGTACTTAAATGTACTCTTGCTTTAAGTCGGTAAGATGCACCGTTTTCTAGAAAAATCGACTTGAAAATTTTTCGTTTTTTGAATTTGAAAAAGATTTGAAAAAAATTTATTCGCAATTGATGAAATCGATTCATATCTGCAAGAGAAATGAACGTATTAGTTTTCGTTTTTCTAAGTAGTTCTTTTGTGAAATTTTTTTAATTAAAAAACGAAAAATTTTCAAATCGATTTTTCTAGAAAACGGTGATCATACCGACTTTAAGCAAAAGTACCTTTTAGTACTAGAATACCTTATAATTTAATAATTCAGTGTCAAAAATGCTTAAAAGTTAAAGACAAAAAGTTATGCGATAAAGATAAAATAACCGTTGCCCTACCTAACACGGACGCTTATGACCGATATTGATGGAATCGATTTATCTCTGGAAGAAAAATAGGCGTATCAGTTTTCGTTTTTCTAAATAGAAGCTTACTTCTTCAGGTGCCATCTCCGCTACGGAGGTTGGCAATCATCGTAGCTATTTTAATTTTTGAGGCAGTAGCTCTAAATAGTTGTTTTGAGCTGCATCCAAACCATTCTCTCAGGTTCTTCAGCCATGAAATTCGTCTTCTCCCGATGCTTCTTCTGCCATTTATCTTTCCTTGCATTATGAGTCGCAGGATACCATACTTCTCGCCCCGTATCACATGTCCGAGATACTGTAGTTTTCTTTCTTTAATTGTAAGTTCAACTTCCTTCTCTTTACCTATTCTTCTCAGTACTTCGTTGTTCGTAACTCTATCTACCCAGGAAACCCTCATAATTCTTCTATAGGTCCACATCCACAGAAGGAAGAAAGTCCATATCTTCTATAGATCCACAGAAGCCTTCTGAAGGTATTTAAAAAAAACGAATGACAACACGCCATCTTTAAAGAGCTGTTGCTCTCTTCAGTCCTTTCGAACTATAATTTTTTTTATTAGGCGAATTGGGTATCCTAAAATTATCTGAGGAATCTCCGGTCTTCGTTTGTCAGGATAGTTTCTGGAGACCCTGTATAAAAAATTTCTTACATACAGACGACAAGATTCAGTAAGGACTTTTAGTCATTTACTAAAGAATTTTACTACAATAATCTAACAAACTTATCTCCTTATCACCGTAAATAAAACAACACATTGTGTATTTACAAACGTCCGTCTGTTTAATTCAACGACTAAACCGTTGTATGAGAACAGAATAAATATTCGCTCCTAATTAGACCATAGAAAAGTTGAAATGAAGAAAGAACAATTACTTGCACATTTTATATTGTAATTATTTAGCGGAACAGTTCACCAACAAACGACTGGTTTTACATAATAAACAATTAGTCAGTATTTGACAAGGCTCGTTCCACTTCATTTGGGAAAGTTTAAGATTAGGTAGCAGGACACTGTGGTTTTGTTTACTCTTTGATTTCGGGTGTTTTGTTTTTTTTAATCATTTTGAACTGTTTGGTTTTTCATTGTTTTTTGCTATATTTGATACATATTATAATATCACATTATTTCTTTTAGTACGGGATCCGAATCTACCGAATCCGAATCACCCATCTGCTTTCCGGATGAAACATTTTTTTTATTAAATTTCAGACCTACACAAATATTACTTGCCTATCAAAATCTTGTCATAGCTTTCCTTAGGGGGGGGGCGTAGGATTTGAAATCAACATTTCAAGCACATTTTTCAGAATGGGAGGTAGGAAGGTAGGGAGATAGTGTTGAATATCCCTGCCTTCTACTCGCCTTGCAACAGGTTCGCGCATTTGAACGACCGTAGTGAACAACGGTCAACAGCAGAGCTGTGCCCATTATCTTTTGCAAATTACTTCTCGATTCAAAAACATATTTGGGTTTGCATCACTTTACGCTTTGACAGACAAAAAAGAAATTAAAAAAAAATTGAAGGCACTCGTGGGAGTGCTGACAGAAGTGAAAACTTCTTATAGTAAATAAATTACGAGCTCAATGTTTTTTCCTTATCCAAAAAGAAGTGCTATACTTATATCATTTACGCGATGCGTATGCCCTATGCTATTTATGTATACATACACGTAATTTATATACGTACAAATTTTATTTCAACGTAGTGATGACGGTCGCAAATTCAATATTTTTCCCCATTCAAGAAGTGCACAACGTCCGTAAGGAAGTTTTCAATTTAAAAATTTATTTCGTCGAAGCGATGACGTTTCCTAATTTAATACTTTTTCCCCATCCAAAAAGTGCACAACGTCCCTCAAGAAGTTTTCACTTCAAAAATTTATTTCGTCGAAGCGATGATGGTCGCGATGACGGTCGCTAATTTAATACTTTTCCCATCCAAATAGTGCACAACGTCCCTAAATAAGTTTTCACTTCAAAAATTTATTTCGTCGAAGCGATGACGGTCGCTAATTTAATACATTTTCCCCATCCAAAAAGTGCACAACGTCCCTCGAGAAGTTTTCACTTCAAAAATGTATTTCGTCAAAGCGATGACCGTCGCTAATTTAATAATTTTTCCCCATCCAAAAAGTGCACAACGTCCCTCAAGATGTTTTCACCTCAAATATTTATTTCGTCGAAGCGAGGATGGTCGCGATGACGGTCAAAAGGTGCACAACGCCCTAAAGAAATTTTCAATTCAAAAATTTATTTCGTCGAAGCAATGACAGTCGCTAATTTAATACTTTTTCCACATCCAAAAAGTGCACAAGTTCCCTCAAGAACTTTTCAATTCAAAGATTTATTTCGTCGAAGCGATGACGGTTGCTAATTTAATACTGTTTCCTCATCCAAAAAGTGCACAACGTCCCTCAAGAAGTTTTCACTTCTAATATTTATTTCGTCGAAGCGATGATGGTCGCGATGACGGTCGCTAATTTAATACTTTCCCCATCCAAAAAGTGCACAACGTCCCTAAAGAAATTTTCAATTCAAAAATTCATTTCGTCGAAGCGACGACGGTCGCTAATTTAATACTTTTTTCCATCCAAAAAGTGCAAACGTCCCGAAAGAACTTTTCACTTCAAAAATTTATTTGGCCGAAGCGATGACGGTCGCGATGACAGTCGCTAATTCAATACTTTTTCCCCATCTAAAAAGTGCACAACGTCCCTAAAGAAGTTTCACTTCAATAAATATACATACAAAATTTATTTCGCCGAAGAGATGACGGTCGCGATTACGGTCGCGAAATAAATCCTTTTTACCCATACTAAAATAGATTTTACATTTATTTTAAATTTTAATACTTCTATACATTTCATATATACATACACATAATATATTCGTACAAAATTTATTTCGTCGCAGCGATGACGGTCGCTATGATGGTCGCGAAATCACTCCGTTTTCCCCATCGTAAAATAGGTTTTACATTTATTTTAAATTTAAATACGTCTACACAATTTATATTACATACACATAATATATAGCATGGGCGATGACGGTCGCAACGACGCTCGCGATGAGGGTCGCGATGACGGTCGCGAATTCAATGCTTTTTCCCCTATCCAAAAAAAGTGCACCACGTCCCTAAAGAAGATTTCACTTCAATAAAAGTTTTTAAAGGCGTTTTCTCAAAACTGCTTTTTTCAAAGGCGGTAGACATTGTAACTCAAAAACTACTTGACCGATCCACCTGAAATTTTGTATATAAGTATTTTCTTTAGACATTTCTTAAGATAACGCTCTTAAGATATTTTTTGTTTAACCGTAATAAACATGTTGATCCTTTTTTTGCAAAAAATCGTTGTTTTGACTTCTGAGTGATACCAAAAACTCAAAAATCGATAAAACTAAAAAAATTCGACAGCGTTACCTCGAAAAACTCATAAGCTAATAAAATCTTTTTGAATTTTTTGTTTAACATGATCCAATGATGAGTTCTGATGTCCACCGCAAAATCCATTGTTTTTTGAGGTTTCTTTAAAAATTTACCGCCATTTTCGGGAAAAAATTTTTAATATTTTTCCTTGAATTTTTTTTACTAATCTATGGATTGAAAAATAAGCAAAAAAAGCACTTTCTTTTGTTCCTTTGTATTACGTGTTACAAGAGTTTTCTTTGAAAGATGGCTAATAATCTTTCCTCACCTTTAGAGAGTGTCCAGGTTTCTAAACCATAATATGTGAGTACCAATCTTATTAAGGTTGTGTATATTTGGCATTTTGTTATTGTTGCTACGTTAACTGATCTTATTTGCCCAATTAAGCCATGGTAGTGAATATTTGCCTATTCACTTCCTCTGCAACGTTATTATCAGACGTAACTAAAGATTCTTCTAAAGTATGTAAAGCTTTTTACCCACTCAATGTTGTGTTCTTCTATTGCTGCATTTTTCAGCTAACTTATTCCTGCGTTTTTACATGCATGCATATATTTTTTTATTCGTTCTTGTTCTTCTTTGTTTACCATCCGTCCCTAGTATCTACTTCTTCAGCTGCTTTAGAAATGAGAGAAACATTTTTTTCCATAATTGATTTAAGCATATTCAAAAATATAAAGACCTTAAGCAAATAAGTTAAAATTGTCAAAATACTTTTTGTAAAAACTTTCTCTGGTGTCAAAAAGATAAATAACTCCAAAACAAAGAGTTCTAACGCTTTTATTTTTGTTGCAGGGGATGAGTGAATACGACCGAATACGAAGGGCTTGTTTGAAACGTGGGGAACTATGGGAAGATCCTGATTTTCCTGCGTCACAATCTTCAGTATTCTATCACCAAACTCCACCATTCCAGTTCACATGGAAACGACCAAAGGTAAATTCAATAATACACTGTTGATTAAAAGTATGACAAAACACAGCAACCTTTTTAATTAATACAATAATATGTATATGTATATGTATATTTGCTTGCTTACTTGCTTGGTTATTGGCCTTGCTTTATGCAATTTGGCCAGCTCGATCAGGTTGGCGGTCACCACGTTGACTGGCTCATGACCATGTCGGGCCCGCCGAATATGTGTACTTGATTTTTTGAAGTAAATTGGCTATGGTGATAACTTTGACTAAATATTTACTTTTTATACACAACCTATACTGTAGTAAGCGAACATATGGGCGTTATGCAATAACAAACACAACCTATTAGCGTTCTATTACTAATAAGCATGAATTAGAAATAAGGTGTAGCTAGTTGAGCATTATAGTTTTATCCTGTTTATGCTAAGAAACTTCATAATTGCTTTTATTGATTCTTCATCTACGTTATGTAAAATTGAATATATTGTTATCGGAAGTGGAAGTCCTTTATTGGCAAACAAATTGTAGATATCCCAGTTTGGAATGGAGTTAATAGGGCATTCAAAAAATATGTGATTAAGATTTTCTATGGACCCATATTCGCAATAGGGATTGTCTGCCAGGTTCATTCTAAGCAAGTTTTCTTTTGTTAGACAGTGCCCTGTACGTAACCTAATAATATATTTCAAAAACAAGATATAGATACATATTTCAAAAACAAGAAGAATCACATAGTAAGTCACAAGAAATACAACTTTTGTTAAGGCTGTATGACACTATGCATTTTCTTGTATCATTTCTAATATCGTTTCTGATATCGTTTCTTGTATACATTTTCTTGTATCATTTCTTGTACGTACATTTGTGCCCTGTATGACACTATGCAAGTTCTTGTATTGAAAATTGTATGAAATTCGGCACGTGATTGGTCGAAATTTTGTTTGTCACCCTGTGTCACGTTATGATCGTACTGCATCTACAGACACAGCTGATTTTAAATATTTTATAAAATTTATAAACTTTTATATAATTAACATTTTAATGTTAACCAGAATTTTACGTTGACTGAGGTTGATTATTTGTGTTTTTATTTTGTTTTGATATTTGTGCTAAAATATTTGCATTAGAATTATCTTCAGTTTGATCCAAATTAGGAACTATTGTATTTTCGTCTACTAAAAAATTATGCACCATGAAACCTAAATTTATAGTTTGAACTTTACTAGGAGCTAAATATATGGTTATTAGTAGAACAGTAGTCCATACCAAACGGTATATTAAGTATCAATAAAAGATTTATAAATAATACCTACAAAAACACAAATAAATTCATCAATACATTATCCCATTTTCATTTCAGCCGCCATTATGAGTAAGTAATTTTGACATTTTAGATGTTTTACCAGCAGGTTTTACGTTTTTGCTCTTTGCGCAGAAATTGGCGCAGTTCTTGTACAATAATCTGTGCCTGACACAAATTCTTGTATCGTTTCTGATATCGTTTCTTGTATCTGTGTATGACACTATGCATTTTTTTGACATATCAGAAACGATATTAGAAATGATACAAGAAAATGTATAGTGTCATACAGCCTTTAACCATTACCAAATAATTTCATTTTTTGGTTCATGGAACCTTCTTGCACTGAAGGTTCCAAAAATAGAATAGTCTTATTTTAATTCGATCTAAATGACTGTAGGTAGTGAACTTTAATACTCATGTCACAACCAAAAGCATTAAAATTGGAAAGCATATTTTCTTCTTATTCTAAGTACCTAATTACTCTACACCAATATTTCCAAGAAAATTTTGTGATACTTTAACCAACGAGCACTAAACATTCAGAGCATTTTCTTTCTGTTGTGATGCGATTGATGCTGCAAATTGGGGATCTTTAACCAACTGTCTTATTTGAGTACTATCGAATATTCTGATTTTCAGTTTTCAGATTCATATAGGTCTGGATCCTGCGTATGAAAAAAAAGTTGATTAATAGCAAGCTGAAAATTTTTTAATAGCTTAAGGGTGTCTAGTCGGATAAACTTTGATGTATGGGAACACTGGAACAGGGGAAGTTTTAATTGTGGAAATTTGGAACGTCAGACTACGAAAACGTCCCATGTATTTTGTCGGACAGGACTTCCAATTAATTTGATACCATTTCATTAAACTGTCCTGCAAAAATCAGACTGCTATTTATCACCAACTGGGCATTTCAATGAGTGGCACACGTAGAATATGTCAAATGACAGGAAGTATGACAGGTGACCAATAGCAGTCTCATTTTTGCAAGAGAGTTTAATGAAAGGGTAACAAATCAATTGGAGGTTCTGTCCGACAAAATACATGGGACGTTTCCGTGGTCTGACGTTCCAAATTTTTAACCTGTTCCACAATTAAACCTTCCCCTATTCCAGTGTTCCCGTACATCAAAGTTTGTTCGACTAGACACCCTTAAGCTATTAACAAAAATTCAGCTTGCTATTAATCAACTTTTTTTTCATACGCGGGATTCAGACCTAATAGGCCTGCATCCAGCGTACCAAAAAAAAGTGGGTTAATAGCAAGCTGAAAATTTGTTAATAGCTTAACGGTGTCTAGTCGGACAAACTTTGATGTACGGGAACACTGGAACAGGGGAAGGTTTAATTGTCGAACAATTTAAAAATTGGAACGTCAGATTACGAAAACGTTCCGTGTATTTTGTCGGACAGAACATCCAATTGATTTGTTACCCTTTAAGTGAGTGTTCCACTCATTAAAATGCCCTGGTGGTGATAAACACCAGTCTGATTTTTGCATGAGAGTTTAATAAAATGGTAACAAATCAATTGGAAGTTCTGTCCGACAAAATACATGGAACGTTTTAGTAGTCCGACGTTCCAAATTTTTAACCGGTTCCACAATTAAAACTTCCCCTGTTCCAGTGTTTCCATACATCAAAGTTTGTCCAACTCACCGTTAAGCTACTAGCAAATTTTCAGCTTGCTATTAATCAACTTTTTTTGGTACGCGGGATCCAGGTCTATTAGTTTTCAGTTACCTGGGATTTTCTACCTGTTCCTTTTTTATGAATATTGAAGAAAAATTCCGTAGATATGTTCAGCACCCTGGGCAGAACACTTTGCTAGAACACAGGATAGATGTTGGACAATACGAATCATAGGATGAAGGTCCAGAAAATATAAAAGACCCCGATGGTGACTACTGTCCTTGTGCAAGGCCGTAACTACGATGCTGGGGGCCCTGGGGCAAACGTGATCTGGGGCCCCTACCGTGGGGTCTGGGGTTTATCCCCCAACGGAATGGGGGGGGGGTCCAAAAAAATGCTTGATATTTAACCCCTTGAAAACTCATTTTAATGCATTTCATGACTGAAGTTTCTTGTACCTACATATTGCTATTTTAGTTGACCAACACAAAAAAAGAATGTGTGTGTACTTTGTACGCACGTAAGAAGTTATACTTCTATTATATGATTTCAACCAAATAAATATACTTTCAACAAGTTATTTGTATTTTATTTAAAGATTAAACTAATTTTAACTTACTACTTTCCAAAATTTTTTATTAAAACAATAAGAAAAATAAAAAAAAAATATAAAACACACGGGGATTTGAACCGGGGACCTCTCGATCTCCGGTCACGCGCTATACCACTGAGCTAGACTCCCTTTGCTTTGACAGGTTACAAGATTTCTCATACATACTGACAAATTTAATAGACCAAGTGAAGTATACAAAAATACTTTAAATATACTTACTATTATTATAAAATATCTTATTCCCGAGGAAGACAAATCCAAAGACACAAAAATTATAATAAATATATTTACGAAAACACTAATAATATATTCTTTTCTCGCACACCTTATTTGCGCTACATAAAGATGTAGCGACTATAATACCATACTGTCGGTGTGCGCATGCGCCAGGGAATGTAAAAAATTCACCCTCGTGTCTAAAGAAGTATAACTTCAAAAATTTTGAAATCACCTTATTTCAAGTTAAATAATTTTGCAAGTATCATCTTATCTGTTTTATGCAAGTACATTGTTCGGCTACAATGTGGTTCCTTTCACGTACCAATATGTGGCCTGGGGAAAATTGGTTAAGACAATATAGCTGGGACGGGGTGCCCATACTCCGGTTGCATTTTAGTTTTTGTTTCGCCAAAATGACTAATTTTCTCAGTAACAATTTATACCTTTACGAAAGGTATTGGGGACCCCAGCTTAGCCCGGACCTCCTCTTCCAATGGCATTTTAGGTTTTATTACGCCAAAATAACTAATTTCCTAGGTAATAATTTAAATTTTTATGTTATGGTCTCGGGGGCCCCAGCTTAGCCCCCTCAACTTTATGTTGAGGTCTAGGGTGCATCTGTAAGGTCTTTCTAAAATTGTGTCATTTGTAACTATTTCGTTGCGATCGGCTTTTAAAATACATATTTTTTTCTTCAAACGTCAAATAATGATGACATTACTTATCTAACTTGATCCTGTCAAAGTTTGATGTCTCCGCCGGCAGCGGGCAAAAACGTCATGGCAACAATATGAAACATGTCACAAAGCAACAATACAAATGTCATTAACAACAATTAAACATCATTTTTATTTATAGTAATATTAAAAGTACAATTAGTTAATGAGGCATTTTCAAAATTGAAACCGTGCAAAAATGTTCCCGACTCTTGATACGCATTGGTAATTGTTGATGATACTGATGGTCGAGCACAACTTTCAGCAATCATTCCCGATGTTGGCGAATCATGAGGGTTTAAAATTTTTTGAGCATTATCGTTCTTATTTCTTATTGAATCCTCTATATATCCTTCGGCAACCGTGCTTGATTTCCAGCCCCCATGTCGTTTGAGGTATTCTAGATTTCCGCCTCCATCAATTAAAAGTGTTGCTGAAGTTCGTCGTAATAATAATTGCAAACAACTGTTAAACAACTGTAACCAGGGAGACGCAAATCCCACCGACGACTTAATTATTTTAATTTCTAACATCTAGACGACTTTGATAGTTGTCACAGTTAATTTCGAGTAAAAATAGCGTATGAATTGTACTATTTATGGTTGAAAATTGCTACGTTTGAAGAAAAAATAGTATACTTTATTCGGCAAAGAAGCGACTTTTCTTGACTTGCCCTCTATTACGCGCCTCACTTCGTTCGGCGCGTAATATCGGGCGCGTCAAGAAAAGTCATGCTTCTCCGCCTCATAAAGTAATATACTATTATTTTCCTCGTTAAATTCTATGCACGGCCAACAAAACAGAGATGACGAACATATCCAGTTGTTAAAGTACCTAACTTTTTTATTATCCAACACAAGCGAATAAATCTAAAAACAGAATGTTAAGAAAACCTGAGGCTATTGTTGGTTTTTAATTTCAGTATTTTATAAACGCTAGAATAATCCACAAGGTGATGCGAACTTTGAGAAAAAAAGCACAGTTTGATTCGTACACCCGGTATACAATGATAGTTTACCTGTCTAGCAACAATAATATTACCGCGATATTGTTAATGAATAAGGCTGTAACATGGTAAAAAATCACTTAAATCGGACAACAGGTTTAGGAAATTCGAGACAACAAAAATGACCAAATTTTTAGTGGATCGATTTTTTTGCACCCGAGTGTAGAAGGTGTAATTAATCAGGGAAGGAATGATATTGAAAAATGTCAAAAAAAATTAAATACAAGATATGTTGCCCAGAGACTCCCAACTGTATAAATATATAGAAACCAATTCTACAGATAAACGTAAATTAAATTACCGAATAAGACCCCTCTCACTCGCATGCACACAGGATCGATCACAAGAACTGCTGCAAGGTATTTTGTGTCTTATTTTGTTCTGAGGCCTTTTCCCAGGATCGGCCCGTTGGGGTAGGCAAGGTAGGCGCCGACTACCCTCTTCAAATGTAGTACAATAATATAAATTATTAATATAAATTACTTATTTCAAAATTGTAATTTATAAATTTTGACACAATATCTACAATAAAATAGCAAAAATGTTAGAAAAAAATAAACAAACTACTGACAGTGCTTTCGCTGGACATATTTCTCTATCTAATAAGATATATAATGAAGAAGTTGAAAAAGATTGAAGAAGTTGAAGAAATTGATGTTACAATTCTTTTAGCAAAACAAGAACTTACATTTCGCGGTCGTGATGAGAGCCATAATTCTTCAAACATGGGTAATTTTAAATAAATTTTTAATTTAGTAGTTAAACGCGATCAGGAAATCCAGGATCATGTTAAAAATAGAAGGGGTGTTCACGGGTTTGTCAAAAACAATACAAAATGATTTAATAGATTGTCTTGCCGATTACGTAAAAAATGAAATTTCAACAGAAATTAATGAAAGTCAATTTTTTTCTATACTAGCTGACGATACTACTGATATAACCGAAAAATCACAGTTTACTTTAACAATCCGTTTTGTTAACAAAGTTGGTCAGGTAACAGAAAGATTTTTAGGGTTTTTTGATGTTAGCGATAATAGATCTGCAGACGCTCTATATAGTTTAATTTCAAACGTGCTTGAGCCATATGATTACAAAAATAAATTAATTGCTCAATTTTACGATGGTGCAAGTGTAATGGCTGGCTCTTTAAACGGATTACAATCAAAAATTAAAGTAGATGCTCCAAAAGCAATTTTTACACATTGTTGCGCTCATAGATTACATTTAGTATTGTAAGACGGCTCAAAATGTATTACAAACTGTAGGATATTTTTTGTCGCCTACCCGAAGTATATGTGTAGCCTACCCGCATACTGAGGTCACTAGCCGCCACTGCCTTTTCCTTATTCCAAGATCTTCATTGATCTCTTATCTTGGCTATAATTGATATTCTCTTGCACTTGGCATCCTATTTTTATTTTTTCTTGGGGATTCCGCTGCAGAACAGACTTAGTCATTAATACAGTAGGTATTTTTACTAAGTTTGTGGTCGATGCATGTCCGGTTTTTGGACTTTATTTCATTCTCTACTCCCGTTTGTTCGGTTATATCTACCATATTGTCATTTCGATAGAGTTAGGTCAAAATATACGACCAATTCTACGTCACTTTCAGGTTTTACATGCGTAAAGTAACTAAACATAAACATTGCGAGTGTTCCCGTTATACCTAAAGAACTCCTAGCCATTTCAAAATTGCTTCATATATAGTTCGCTTGAGGAAGATACAAACTTTTACGCAAATGAAGGATAATAATACAACATTAATTCAAGAGATTTATAAACAACATTTACAACACACATAGTTATGGGATATAAAACGCAATCTCTATATGCAAGTCTAATTTTCAAGGTGAATAATAACCTGCTGTCGTTATATAGAATATTATCTGCTGAATATTAATATATTTTAATCCACATTCATTAAAACCTACACAAACGGTTAATACAAGTGCACTAGGAATATGTTTTATTGAATAACATCGTAAATATGACACAGTAAAACTCATGAAAGTCAGAAAAGTTATTACAAAACATAAGAAATTAAAATAAAGACAAATAATTCTCGCATTAATAACTTATCTTTTTTTTGGTATGTAATTTACTGCTCATGTAAATTTTTATTTACTATTTTTTATGATTTCATTTTATTGAAGATATAAATTTTTTTCAGCAAATAGGCAAACTCGTCAATTTTAGCAGTGTTTTTTAATCCTCTGATGTGTTTTTTTAAGATTAAGAGTTCTTTATAGGTTAGTTGTTATAACAAATTAGAAGCCTTCGAGATGTGGTCATATCGTAGAATGCTCCGAATATCATGGATTCAACACATTTCAAACAGAGAAGTCTTAAACAGAATACGTCAAGGCGAAGATGACTTGATGAAGATAATAAAAAAGAGAAAACGTGAATATCTGGGGCATATAATGAGAGGTGCGAAATAAAAAGAAGATTCTTGGGCTTGGGCAGCCTACGGAACTCAAAGACATATTTAGGAGCAGTATACCGATCGGTTTGAAAAGACAAGTGTTTGATCAATTTGTGCTGCCGGTAATGACATATGGAGCAGAGACACTGACTCTAACCACGGCAACAAAGTCGAAAATGCGGGTTGCTCAAAGGCGTATGGCAAGATCCATGCTGGGTGTAACCCTACGGGATAAAATAAGAAATGAAGATCTCAGACAAAGAACCGGTATCGCAGATTTTATAGAACGTATCACCAGGCTTAAATGGAACTGGGCAGGACACGTCGCCAGACTGAAAGATTCAAGATGGACACGAAAGCTGATGGAATGGAGACCAAGAGAAGATAAACGCAGTAGAGCAAGGCCGTCTACACGATGGACAGATGATATCAGGCGGATTAGTAAAAACTGGCAACAATGAGCACAAAACCGTGAAGTGTGGAAACAATTGGGGGAGACCTATGTCCAGCAGTGGACGTGAATTGGTTGGATGATGATGAGAGGTAGCAGATACTGTATAGGTACTGCAATTAATACTCAACGGAAAGATTGACGGAAAAAGAGGAATTGGTAGGAAGAAATATACATCCTCCGAAACCTTTCTCAATGGACTGGCTTATCAGCAGATGAATAATTATTGTTACATTCCGCTAAAGAGCGAGAACGATATCGGCAAATTGTCATGGAAGCTACCCACGCCCAAAATTCGGGCACGATATTCAAAGAAGAAGTCTCAGGTCAAGATTTATTGGCGCCATATGATTCTGCTGTTCCTAATATTCAGTATAGTGATTTCTTTGTATCGAACTATTATCTAATTGTTATCTACCTGTTATTTTTCTATTAATGAATAATGATATTCATACCCTCTCCCCCCAATAAAGCTCGCTACTCTGAGCAACGAGAACTATCAAAAATAGAAAATAAATATAGAAAAGAACATGATTAGGATGAAGGTAAACAATAGACGCAGATACATGAAGGGACATTAGAACGATACATAAATTAATGCGAAAATATGAAGAAAATAAATTAATACAAATAAAGTCATAAGAGTACGAAATTGACAAACCAAGGCGAAGGATAGGAAGGAATGGAAGCTGATTCTGGAACAGGCCAAGATCCACCATGGGTTGTAGAGCCAATGATGATGATGAAAGTAATAAAGAAACAACTAGAAGCTACAAAAAAGCGAAGCAAATACAAGAAAAATTAGATCGACTGGAGAAAACAACTAATAAGGAAAAAGTATGATGTTATTTAGGCTCAGAATAGACACAAATCATGGCCCAAATAAAGGAAGAAATGGAGACTTTTATAGTCGAAGCAATAAAGACACAAGTAAAATTTTAAAAAGCGGCAAAAACAGGAGAAGTAATCGCTGTAGTAGAAACAAAAAATATAGAAAGGTTAAAGAAAATACAAATTAAGACAACATAAACAACAAATCTTCTTCTTCTTATATTAGGCCTCTTGACCTGTTCCTAGCCGATTTTGAGCTTGTATTCGTAGCTGTGATGTTGACTGCCAGCTATCTCGCCACCTTTTAAAGGGCCTTTCTATTGGTCTCTTGCCTGTTGGCTTCGAATCCCTGGCTATACGGGCTATTCTCTCGCTGTCCATTCTCGTCACATGCTGATTCCACTCTCGCCGTCTCTGTCTTCCCCACCGTACTATGTATATCTTGTATGTTACAGAGATCTCTTATTCTGTCGTTCGGTATTCTGTCTCTCAGTGTTTTCCCAGTTATTGACCTCAACGTTCTCATTTCTAATGTTTTCAGTATCCTCTTGGTTTCTGCTGTGTCACATCTTGTTTCTGTCGCGTACGTCATGATCGGTATTACACATGATTTGTATATGCGTACTTTCCCTTCTAACCTCATATCTTTGTTTCTCCAGATGACATCCCTCAGACATCCTGACATGTAATTGGCTTTATTTGCTTGCTTTCGGACGCTCTCTTTAACATCTCCATAACTAAATATTTCGACTCCTAGATATTGGAATCTCGAGACTTGTTCAATTAGTTCGTTGTTAATTACTAATTTGCATCTTATGGGTTCCCTTGACACTACCAGGAATTTTGTCTTAGCTGTTGATATTTTCATGTTGTAGTTCTTCGCCACTGTATTGAAAGTTTGTGCCATTCGCTGTAGGTTATCCTCGTTCTCGGAGATTAAGATTGCGTCGTCAGCATAACAGAGGATTTTTATTTGTTTTTCCGCCATCTTATATCCTTTTCCAGTACCTTTAATGGTTTCTATGATTTTGTCCATTACTAAATTAAAAAGCAATGGGCTCAAGCTATCCCCTTGTCTAATTCCCGAGTTGATTTCTACATCCAATGTTAGTTCATTCTCGAATTTTATTCTGGTTTTGTTCTTCCTATTAATGTCTTTAATTATCCTTATCATCTTGTTGGGCTGATTTGCTCCTTTAGCAATCTTAGCACAAAACAACAAAACAACAAATCGATATAAACAATTACACAACACACAAAGAAAACTGGAAGAAATTCGGAATGAAGTACTAATATAAAATTTATTAACTTTATTAATTTAATATAATACTTACATAGTAGTACCGACAATATGATTTTTTGTACAATATGATTTTTTTTCAGGAATTGTGTAACAGACCAAATTTTATTCAAGATGCTCCTACTTCTTTCGATATTAGTCCAGGCAAAATGGGTAAATATATTTTTATCATTACTTTACACATTGCTTTCAAGTATATTTGATTTTTTCACAAGGTTGTTTTTTAAAACGAATGGAGTTAAATTTTTCTCTTAATATTATGCATTCATAACACCATTAAGGAAATGAAGTAAACCATGGAACTTGTATGTACAGTAAAACCTGTGTTAACGGCCACCTGTCAAAACCGACCACCTGAACTAGCCGGCCAGTTTCAAAGTTCCCTAAACCAAAATTTGTGGACTACAAAACCTGGTACCTATTAGCGGCCACCTTTTTATATCGGCCAGTAGTGCTGTAATTTTTAGTGACCGTTATTGACAGGTTTTACTGTATTTGCATTATTGAAAATTTTTAGGAGATAGGTGGCTGGTATCGTGCCTGGGCATCCTCTACCTCAACAAAGGCTTATTTTACCGAGTAGTACCCGCCGATCAATCGTTTTTTGGCGAACAGTACTGCGGAGTGTTCAGATTTCGCCTGTGGTGGTGCGGAGAATGGACTGAAGTTCTAGTCGATGACAGATTGCCAACCGTTCACGGAAAACTCGCTTTCCTGCAGTCACAAACCGACAATTTTTGGCCTGGTCTGTTAGAAAAAGCTTATGCAAAGTGAGTACACATCAAATTTTGCTTTGATTAGTTTTCGATTCCTTATTTGGAATCTTCATCAAGACTTTCGGGGTCTTAACCCCCAGAATTCTTATATTAGTTCACTAGTACGAGTATACACTTCACTTTAATGCTAGCTACACTATCGCCTCTCTTATACGGAGATGGTACTTCACAACGTTTTGAGACCACTGATTTTTAGGAAAAGCCAAAAGCACGTCAAATAATATTTGAAGGGGGTGATATTATGCCATATTTAAGCTTGCTGGGAAAGGCATCCCCTCACCCCCCATATCGTCCCTTAATTTTTTTAAAGTTATACTTCTTTAGGCACGTTTGGGAGTAAATGTATATGTGCGCGAATTCATCAAAAGTCTTGGTCCTGGGCGCAGCTGAAGTGTTATACGTGCTCTTTCAATTCAATTCAATTCAATTTTATTTCCAAAGAAGAATTTTGTACATTGTAATTAACAATAATATTATATTTAATATAATGCACCCACTTCAGGGAAAAAGCACACTAGGCAACTTAATACCTGTATTGTAACCTTAATCCCTGAAGGTGTACAATCCAATTGTACAATTTTAAACAGTAAGTACTTGTGGCTGGTATAAATTACATACTCTATGATTGACAAAATACAATTGAAAGTGAGAGGAGAGAAGACCTAATCGGCATGGCGCAACTATATTTACTAGAAGACAGTTTGGCTAGAAAATTAATTTTTAGAAAATGTTGAATTCAATTGTTTTAGTTAATATCATATTTTTTATGGTTCTTTTAAACTGTTTATAATTTATTATTGTTTTTATATTTTTTGGCAATAAATTAAATAGAGTTGGACCATAATAAAATAGTGATCGTTTTGTAATTGTCTTGCTGAAAAATGGTACTTTAACCAAAAGTTGTTGAGTTGTCCTTGTATACTTTTGACGTTGATTTATTTTTAACTTACTTGAATTGGAAAATACCCAAATTAATGATTGCTGTATATAAATAGATCGGACACTCATTTGTTTTAGCTCTTTATATAAAAGTGATGTGGAAAAAAGTTTACTTTTTTTAAATATTATTTTAAGAAGTGTATTTTGAGCTGTCTGTAAAATATGTAAGGTATTACTAAATGTACCATCCCAAACAACAATACAATATCGTATTATAGATTCAATCCAAGAGTTATATAGGATACTCAAGGTTTTTTTTGAGAGAATGTCTCTTAATAAGTAAAATTTAGGCATTAAGGATCTAATTCTTTTTGCAACGTGTGCCACATGCTCACGCCATCTCAGATGCTGATCAATTATAACTCCTAAATATTTAATAGATTTAGTTTTTTCTAAAGAGGGACCTGCACACTGTTGCAATCTGAACTATGAATTTTTAAACTAATATTAGTTGGCTGATAAGACATAGTGGGAGAAAAAGTAATATATTTAGTTTTTTTTATATTCAGACTGAGCAGATTGTGGTTAAGCCATAACTGTATCTTACTTATGCCAGATTCAGCTGTTTTACATACGCGGTCCCATGTTGAATCTTTAAATAATAAGACTGTGTCATCAGCATAGCATAAAATTCGCCCTGAAAACCCATGAATTTCGGTTATACTATTAATGTACAGTATAAATAGAATCGGACCTAGTACTGTTCCTTGGGGTACCCCAACAGTAATCTCTTTAGTTGAGCTAATACAATTACCTATTTTAACTTTTTGTGTTCTTTGAGATAAATAATTACTAATAAGATTTAAAGTTGACAGTTGACCTCTTACCCCATTTTTATATAATTTGTTTAGAAGAATCTCATGTGATATAGTATCAAAAGCTTTAGCGAGATCCAGAAAAATTGCTAGACATTTATTTGATTCTTCTAGACATTGTACTGTTTGATCAACAAGATCGATTATAGCTTTCTCTGTGTTAGCTTTTTTCACAAATCCAAATTGCCTTTCGGTTATAATTTTATATTTATCAAAGAATGTAATTAGTCTCTTTTTGAGAGATTGTTCAAAAATTTTCGAAAAACTATTAATGACTGATATAGGACGGTAATTGTCGACTTGTTTTTGATTACCGGCTTTGAAAACAGGTGTTACAAGTGATTCTTTCCATTGTGTTGGGATTTTTCCTGTTGTATAACAGAGATTAATGATATGAACTAATGGAGAAGCAATGTGCACATGAATATTTTTAACTAATTTCGAAATAATTCCGTCTGGTCCTGGCGCACTATTATCTTTTAAATTAGATATTAGTAAAATAATTTCATTTATATTTACAGGTTCCAAGAAAATTGATGATTGTAATTCTAAGTCTCTTTCAAAACCCGGTGGTAATGTAGTTTTTGTATACTATCAGCCATTTTTTGCCCAATACTTGTAAAATAATTGTTAAACATATTTGATTTCTCAATATTATTAGTTATTTGAGTTCCTTGTGTATTAATCAACGGAATATTTTCAAGTTGATTGTTTTGTTTACTTTGCAACCTGAAATTTCATTTATAATAGACCACATTTTTTTATAGTCACCGTTTGTTTCATTAATTTTAGCTTTATAAAAATCATTTTTTGTCTTTTTAATTAGATTACTTAAGTGATTTCGATAAGTTTTATATTCTTTGTCTAGTTCAATAGAGTAGTTTTTTAATAGTTTTCGCTTTAGATTGTCTCTAGTTTTAATAGACACTATTAAACCAGAACTAATCCAGGGTTTAATTTTTTTACATTGTTCTTTATTTTTTCTTTTTATAGTTTTTGTTGAGTTTATGATGAAATTATTTAACTTATTTATAAACTCATCATAAACAATTTGCGTTGTATTACTTGAATATAAGTCATTCCATGATTCACCGGACAATTTTACGTTTAATTGTTTATAATCTATTATCTGGGCGGTATCGTTTAAATTGGACAGCGGTTTATCATTTTCAGTATTAAAATATACAAACGGTGTATAATGATCTGTCATATCAGTAGTAAAAATTACAGGATCAATTCTAAACGAATTTTGTACTGCGCTATTCTGTCTAATAAATATATGGTCTAACGTAGTACTTGATTTTTTAGTTACTCTTGTAGGTTTATTAATATAAGAAGTATAGCCATACATATTTAGCCTATTTAAATATATA
This sequence comes from Diabrotica virgifera virgifera, assembly GCF_917563875.1. NCBI lineage: Eukaryota > Metazoa > Arthropoda > Insecta > Coleoptera > Chrysomelidae > Diabrotica > Diabrotica virgifera. The sequence goes on along the minus strand of NC_065444.1, from coordinate 38,648,769 downwards.
ACTGTTTCGGGAGAGTTTTGATTTTGTAAGTCAATATTGATATCACCTAGATGTATTTCAATATCCATCATTTGAATTTGCGAGAAATATGATTCTAAATCGTTAATATAAGTATCAATTTTACTAGAAGGTGATCGGTATGAAGCTGTTACACCAAATGAATACTTAGAATAAGTAGAATTTAATAAATATATAACTCTAAGAAATTTGTTATCATTTATTGATATTACTTTAACGTCTGCATTAATTGAATTTTTTATGTAGATGGCAACACCGTCACATATATTTTTTTTAGAATCATTATAAAACAGATTATATCCAGGAATATTGTAATTGCTTACCTCAAAAAGATTTCTCGTTTCAGAGAGAACAATTAAATCAAAATATTTTTCCATAGTAGCTACATATATGGTTAATTCATCAAGATGTTTTCTGAGCCCACGAATATTAAAATGAACAATACCCATACCTGATAGATTGTCCGTGTCACTCTCACCAACAAACTGTTCCATATTACTAATAATATTTGTATCAATTGTTAAATTGTTATCTAGTAGATTAAGGAATTCAATCATAGAATTTGTTTTGATGGCATGCTTAATTACCTCCAGCTCGGCCAACCTATAATGAATTTAGACAAGAAGCCTTAATTATTCATAATATATTATATTGTAACTAAAAACCTAAAACAAATATTACTCTTTAACATAAATTAAATAACTTCTAGTGAACCATCATAACAAACTCAACAACAATTACTACGTAAATACTTTTTCCAGATGAGTACAGTCTTTTAAACTAATAATTTTATTATCTTTTTGTATGTATATTTTTCCATCCATAGTCCAAACGTTTTTTGCGCCCACTTTATTTATTGCCTGGTTTAATAATTGCATGTTCGTAGCACTTAGATCTTCTCTAACAACGATGCCGGTACCCTTAAATAATTTTTTTCCTGCATAAATTCTCTTTTTCATTTCATACGTTGTTAACTTGAGGAAAATTCCTCTATCCTTATTCTGTTGTTTTTGTCCAACCCTGTAGCATACTTCAATATAATTAGTTATATCGATATTTATTTTTGATTTTAAAAGCTTAATAATTTCGTCCTCTACCTTCTCATTTGATTTTTCTTTTAAATTAAAGATTCTGAGATTAAATTTTCTATTTGCTTGATCCAATATATTAATTTTTCCTTTCAAATTATGATTATCCGTTATCATATCCGATAACTCTTGGTTAACCTGCTTTATAGAATTTTGATGTTCACTTTCCATTATTTTTATCTTATCACTTAAGCTGTTTAGTTTTTTCAAGCTCATTTATCGTTTTTATGGTTGCCTCGGTCACATTTGTAGTAATAATTTTTAAAAATGATTCAGATTTGAAAGCACTAATTACTGCTGCTTGAACTGCTTTTTCAATTTCTTCTTTCATTTCTCTAGTTACAACCATTTTATATAGAAATTAAATTCGATGATTTACAAATGACCAAACTGTAATACTAATATGACTTCAACTGATTTCACTGTTAAATTGTTGGGAGCACGGGCAAAGCACGTCTACTCGCTATCACACATCACTCGATAATGGATTCTGATTGGGTAATTACAATAACTTGTCAATAATTGTTCAATATGTCGGTTATGGGTAAACAAATGTTGTGTATGTTAGTTTTTATTGTTGTGAGGACAGAAACAAAAGCAAGTTTATAATTGTAGTGACTTTTTAAATTTTAAATAGTTTTTAAAAGCAACAGGTACGTAACTGTAAACGTTTCAGTATTGTAATAAAAAATTACATAGGTACATATTTGGAAAATGTAAAATGTAATTGTAGTGACTTTTTAAATTTTAAATAGTTTTTAAAAGCAACAGGTACGTAACTGTAAACGTTTCAGTATTGTAATAAAAAATTACATAGGTACCTATTTGGAAAATGTAAAATGTAAGTAGCTATCTTGTAGGTAATGCTTTGATTTACGTAATTTGATTACCAACAAAATTTCTACCAATCTTCATATAATATATTATTTTCTTACTCTGTTTTGTTGTATTTTAATATTTTAATTCCACAAAAATCAAACTAGTTTGATTAAATTCAGAACTGTCAAAAAGTTTAAAACGTTCAGTTGGTCTATCTTCCCACATGACGGGCGTGGCTAAATGCTAAGGCGCTTCGATTTCAATTCAAAGCACCTTAATATACGCGGGTTCGATCTCCAATGAAAATTTTTCTTTTTTTATTTTTTTTATACATGTTATGAGCTTAACATTTAAATAAAATATAAATAAACTGTTTAAAGTATATTAATTTCGTTGAAATCATATAATAAAAGTATAACTTCTTACGTGCGTACAAAGTACACACACATTCTTTTTTTTAATTCTCCTTTTTTTATTTTATATTAAATTTGAATTCTCCTTTATGTGCTGATTTCAAAAATGTATAATACATTCGGCTTAAAGTGGTTAGTTTATAGATAGTATGTTTATAGATAAGAAAGTATGTCTCTCACCTTAATTGATTGTAACAAAATAGGTTGTAGTATCATTTAAACTTTTTAAATATTTAACCGTGCCAAGATTAGCCAAGCGGACTGAGGCGCACGATTGACAAATCTATAGTGGATATGCGGTCGAGGCGATCGAGGTTCGTGCCCCAGCCCGGTGAATAGAAAAATAAAAAGGCTGACGTCGTAGTCTAAAATTCTAAAAAGAATCTACGACTTAGTCTGGAATAAGCTGGTGTCTGATCGGCCTATGGAGGAGCCGTACGGCAAGGGATAAGGGCTTGCGGCTCGGTGACACTCCTCCATAGATCCCTACCGGAAGGGCGTTGACGCCTATAAACGGTGTATACATACAAATATTTAACCGTACTATTTGTAGAACCTTGAAAATTTTTGAAGGTACTACAAATAGTACGGTAAAATATTTAAAAAGTTTAAATTATGCTACAACCTATTTTGTTACAGTCAATTAAGGTGAGAGACATACTATCTTGTTATAAGAAAAAATATCTATCTCATAAACTAACCACTTCAAGACGAATGTATTATACATTTTTGAAATCACCACAAAAAGGAGAATCCAAATATAAAATAAAAAAGGGAGAAGTAATGTAAAAAAATAAAGGAATAATACGGGGAGTGAGGAAGTGGCTTTCCCAGCAAGCTTAAATATGGCATAATATCATCCCTTTCATATATTATTTGACGTGTTTTTGCGCTTTTCCTAAAAATCAGTGGTTCAAAAATTAATTAATGGTGATAGTTTTATCTGAAAAGCATTGTATATGTGCACGGGGGTCATTTAATGCACCCCCCTGACCCTGAAATGCCTAAAATTTACAAAAAGTACATCAATTTTATTACTATAGTGATTTATTTGTATTATGTTTGCATATATTTTATAATGTATTGTATATATAATGCTTGCCCCCCTCCCCCCAATCAAAATTTCAAATGATGCCCCCTGTATATGTGTATTCTAATATTATTATTAATTTTCTCAGACTACATGGCTCCTATGAAGCCCTTAAATACGGATCCCTATTAGACGGTCTAGCAGACCTCACGGGGGGAATAACCGAAAACATTCCTCTTCGACAAGACACCAATTCGTGCGCGAGGTTACTATACAAATTACTGGACATGACCTCTATCGTGACGTGTACAATTCAGGCAGCGAATCAGTCAGTCAGGTCTCAAGCTTCTGAGAAGTTACAAAATGGAGTACAAATAGGTATAAATTATAGGATATATTCTATAGAGAGAACGGAAACGTTTAACGGCGAGGGGATTCAGCTGCTGAAGGTGAAGAATCCTTTGGGTCAGTCGCCTGAGTATACATCACCTGTTTTTATAGATTCTCCTGAATGGTAAATATAACTTTACTAGCAAGAAAGCTATAGACAATACAGATTTTTTATCGTTTAGGTCAGATATCTCACCCCAAGAACTCGACAGGATAGAAAGCAAGCTCCAAGATGGAGAATTCTGGATGCCATTTTCTCAATTCATTAAAACTTTCTCTCATTTAGAAGTAGTACATTTGGACAACGATACCAGCAGAGATGAGCCCAGTTTGCATAGTAAAAACACGTGGCAGATGAGGCTGTTCCAAGGAAACTGGCAAAAAGGAGTTTCAGCTGGAGGTAGGATGGATAGTATGTTTTATTTTTGGTATTTAGTTCTTTTTGATTAATTATAAATGACACATTTACTCGAAACTACGGTTTGTTTTTAAACCAGGAGGAGTAAACTAAAAAGACAGATTCACACCCAAGAAAGTCACTAGAAAAATCACCAAATACCTACATCTTCTTTTTTATTGATCATGTCGTCCTTAGATACATAAACATTATATTATACTAATACATCGTTATAGTGTTATAAAAACAACTGCTTTTGTATAAAAGCAGACCAAAAACCTAAAAATTAAAGGAACAGCGCAGAAAACACAAAAAATCGCCGATGTAACTTAACTAACCTATGAAATTATAATAGTATCAAACTTTCATAAATGCCAACAGTGTCAAAATTTCATAACAGTGGAGTAAATGTGCCTGAGATTGGACCAATTACAAACAAGCATCACGGCGCGGTAAATTTGAATTACTCCTCTTGGTTTAAAAGCAGACAATAGTAAATCAAACTCAACAAAAGATACCGCACTTATGGAAAATATAATATCACTGATAATGCAATAAAATTTACATGAATAGGTTTGTCTCGAAATTATATTCCTGTCATATCATTGCCCCAACTCTGAATTTTGAATAATAACGGCATAAATTGTAAAAAGTTTATCGAAATTACATTTTTGAAGTCTGGTGGCTATTGAAACAGCTTAACCCAGCGTGAGCTAGGCCGATTAGAGAAACTATATACTTTTATACGACTGACAAAATTCTTATTCTTATGGCGCCGTCTCCTTTCGAAGGTTGGCGATCCAAATGGCAACTGTAGCTTTGGAAACTGCTGCACGAAATATTTCTGCGGATGAGCGGTCAAACCATCTTCTCAGGTCCTTCAGCCACGAGTTATGGCGTGTTCCTACTGATCTTTTGCCCTGTACTTTACCTTCCAATATGATTTGAAGTAGTTCATATCTTTCCCCTCTAACCGACCAAAGTATACCTACTTCATGATCAATAAGATAGGATTAAGCCTCTTCCTTAATACCTGAAGAAAGATATGATCTGACGATTCACAAAATCTCTTTTCTCTCCTTGACTCAAGTATATTCCCATTTGATTTTAGATTTATTTATATTAATTTACGCTGTTATTAATCAAAATTCAAAGTTGTTTCAATGATATGAAATGATTGTATTTTGGAGACGAATCTATTTTGAAATATATCGGAAAATTTTATTTCATTTGAGTGACATTATATTTTCAAATGTGAGGTGTCGTTTACTCAATAATTGACCAAGATTCTGAATTTTTTGTAGGTTGCCGGAACAACCCTGACACCTTTCATATTAATCCTCAACTTCACCTCCTGTTGAGTGAGATGGAAGAGGTTATTGTGTCTCTAAACCAACACAGCATCATGGAACCCAAAGTTATAGGATTTACGTCGTATTTACTTTCCAAAAACACTAACGAAACAATTGGGAAGGGATTTTTTAAGAAGAACAAATCTCTGTTTAATTCGCAGTATACTAACAGCAGACAAGTCAGCCATAGGTGAGACACTTTTTTATTTTCTTCATGATAATCCTATTTATTAGAAACATTGTTTTATATTAGAGAATCCAAGTATATGAAGAATTCCATGCTTCTAAACTATGGAATTTTCATGAACAAGAAATATTAAACTAAAGAAGCAGTAATTAGCAATCAAGATATAAGAATTGTTAGAAACTTTTACTGGAATCAACCGCAAATCTTGTTGAAGGTGAAGACACCGAATATGTAAAAATCATGCGTGGAGTGAGGCAAGGTTGTATTTTGTCTCATATAATCTTTAATATCTACTAGACACGGGCGGATCTGTGAAAAAACATCTATTTTTGGATGTGCGAGGTGGCATTCGGATTTTTGAAGATGAAGTTAGGTGACAGCTTCAATAATAATAATTGACTTATGCTCCTTCTCAAATATGCACGGAACATTAATAAAAAAATTAAAATATATAAAATTTTGGAAAAACATCGATTTTTTTTCTACTTTCTGTGCTTATAACTTTAAAAAGATTCATTTTGGAAAAACGTCGTGGGGAAGTAAAATAAAGATAATTAAATTTTCTATCATATTCGTCCGGTTAAAAATGTCTTAGTGTATTAACCTTTCTGCAAAATAGCAATAAATACAAAATAAGGGGGCAAAATAGGCCTATTCTTATTCAATGTTTTTCAACCACTTTGGTTGCACTCAGAACCTTAGTAATTCGCTTAGAAAATTCTAACAACATACTTAAATCGTCCACCAAATTTCATTAAAATCGACCTAATAGATTTTGCATAATAATTTTGCAATCTAATTTTTTTTTAAAGTTACAATTTTTTAATAACTTTCTGAACAAAAAGTAGACCATTTAGAAGTTTGCTAATTTTTTTACATATAAAGAGGCGCTCTACCTATCTAATGCATTTTACAGAACTAAAATTGGATTATTTAAGCGGCCTCAGCACTGTTTTAAAGTTATAAATAATTTTTTGGTTTATAAACAAATGCAGTGAGGACGTTTGGTTGGAATAAATTCATTTTTCAGTTATTTATCAAATAAATATTTTTTTCTGTTTTAGGACAACAGTAAAATGCATTTCGAATTAAATAAATTATATACTGTCTTCTTTTTGTCTCAATCAATTTAAAAAAATTTGATCACCCTGTATAAATAATTATGTTATTGTCTATATTAATGAATAGATAATTGAATAAACTTTCGAATAATCTAGCACACGACCCCTATTTTTATTTAAAAAAAATCATCGATTACGTCATCACACCCAGATGGATGACGTCACTAGTATGACATATATGCTAAGAAATTATAATTTACATATAAAAATCGACCTGTTTCGGGATTTATCTCCAGAGTCGCCCATATCGCTTAAATAATCCTATTTTAATTCTGTAAAGTGTATTAGATAGGTAGAGCGCCTCTTGATATGTAAAAAAATTAGCAAACTTCTAAATGCTCTACTTTTTGTTCAGAAAGTTTTTAAAAAATTTGAACTTTTTAAAAAAATTTTGATTGCAAAATTATTATGGAAAATTTATTATATCGATGTTAATGAAATTTGGTGGACGGATGTTGTAAGAATTTTCTAAGCGAATTACGAACGTTCTAAGTGCAACCAAAGTGGTTGAAAAACATTGAATAAAAACAGGCTTATTTTGCCCCCTTATTTTGTATTTATTGTTATTTTGCAGAAAGGGTAATAATTTAAGACATTTTAAACCAGTCGTATATCATACAAAATTCAATTATCTTTATTTTATTTCCCTACGACTTTGTTCCAAAATTAATCGTTTTAAAGTTATAAGCAATGAAAGTTGAAAAAATCGATGTTTTTCGAAATTTTTAAATATTTTAATTTTTTTATTAATGTTCCGGGTATATTTGAGAAGGAGCATAAGTCAATTATAATTACTGAAGTTGTCACTTAATTTTATCTGCAAAAATCCAAATGTCAACTCTCACATCCACTTCAAAACAGTTCCGCCCTGGTCTATACTGTGAAAGAATATATTTATTGAAGCTTTGCACGAAACTGAAAAATATATTCTGCTAAAATGCTACCGCCTAAACAACATCAGGGATGCAGATGACACCATAGTATTTGCGAAAAACCTAGAAGACCTACAAACAAGTCCATATGAACAAATTCACGCATTACAGTCAACAGCATGAACTAAATATAAACGTAAAGAAAACAAAGCTTGTGGTGAATAGCAAGAACAAGATAACAGAAAGTGAACTCTACGTCAACCAATCTCCTGTAGAAAGAGTGAATCACTACAACTTACTCGGCACCGTAATAAATAAAGAATAATCACATATTTCCCATAAGCCACAATAAAGCCTCAAGGAAATAAGCCACCATTTTACCAAAAAAATGATTTTAATAACGTTTCGAAAATATTTTTATAAAAAAATTAATTTTATTTTCCTCGAAACGTTAATAAAATCATTCTTTTGGTAATAGTCCAGTCGGGTTAGACGAATAACAGGCCTAACCTTGCATTAGGAGCTGCCCCAAATTTTATTTAACTAATCTTTAGGGGGGGGGGTCAATAGTAGCGTAAATTTAAAGTGTCGACTGAATTCCGCCGCTGCGTTAGCCGCCATATTGATTTTAAACGAGAACCGTTTTTGCTCAATATGTCCGCCATTTTCAACTTTTCGACAAAAAGTATATCAACCAAAATTGTTGAAAATGTGACTTTCTATCATTTCTGATACAATTTTTTCGTGCTGTCGATATTTTCTTAGTTATGGCGGAAAATAGTGACAGTTAGAGCATAATTATTAGAAAATAGTAAAAAGTGGTGGGGGAGCATAATTACTGAATTGAATCTTGTTTCCGAGCTGTCCCAAATTTTTTAATTATATCGTTTAGGGGAGATCAATAGTAGTGTAAATTTAAAATCTCGACTGAATTTCGTGGTTGCATTAACCGTCATATTGATTTTAAAGGAGAACTGTTGTTGCTTAATATCTCCTTCATTTTCAACTTTTTGACAAAAATAGTAGGAACTAAAATCCTTGGAAACACAATTTCCTACAATATCTTTTTCACAATTTTTTTATGCGATCAATATTCTCCGAGTTAAGGGGGAAAATAGTGGAAGCGGAGGGGAAGCATAATTATTGAATTGTTTTATTTATTAATAACTTTACGACATAATTGTACATAAACAAAACTAAAGAGAAATATTTTATACAATTTTTAAAACTTCCAATGAAACACCAACCAAACTAAGTACATAAAAGACATAAATAATAACTAATGTGCATTAAGTTCACTTAATTTTATTAACTAGCGGGTTTTATTGGTCGAATTTGTCTGTCGATAATTAAGTTTCATGTCAGCTAACATATTTTATTATTTCAACAATTTTTTTTTAATTTTTACCCTGTTGGGGGAATTTTCCCAGTCCGCCCTCGTAGACCCGCCACTGGTTATCTCGAAAAATTGTAGTAAATCGTATTTGCAACAATTTCAGTCCTTATACTTTTTGTCGAAAAGTTGAAAATGGCGGAGATATTGAACAAAAACAATTGCTATAATATCAATCAGGTCTTACACTTGCGCCTTTACCGCATACGTACTACCTTAAATATTGATTTTATCAAAAAAATGGAAGAGATGAAAATTGTACATAATTTATTTGTCTACACTTTTGTATAGAATTAAATTTGTTGTAAAACTAGTAATAAACGAGATAATTCAATAAATCAATAATTATGCTCTAACTGTCACTATTTTTTCCCGATAACTCGGAAAATATCGACCGCAAGAAAAAAATTATAATAAACGAAATTATATAAAATCGCATTTTCAACAATTTCAGTTTCCACATTTTTTGTCGAAAAGTTGAAAATAGCGGAGATATTGAGCAAAAATGGTTCTCGTTTAAAATTGAGATGGCGGCTAACGCAACGGTAAAATTCAGTCGAGATTTTAAATTTATACTACTATTGACCCTCCCTAAAGATTCAAAATTTGGGGCAGCTCGTTATGCAAGGTCAAATGCTATCCCGACTGGGCTATAAAATTGTGGCTTATTTTCCATTGAAAATAGTTGATTATGAAAAATGCCACAATAGTCCAGGATAATAAGGTTTTTCCCATGACACTCGAGCCGCCAGGGTACTGAAGCGTTTTTTCGACAGGTAATACCTATAAGAGCAAATTATAACTATTTCCTGCGTAGGATCTGGCGGCCATTTTTATTTATAAACAATTAAGTGTCAAAAAATGGCATTTTTCCCTTTTTTTCAAATCAATGGAAAACAGTGAAACTTATGGTTTTTTCAGTACAAATATCTTTAAGATTATGGAAAAAGCTTTAAAATGACGTATTACAAAATTTGATATACTCATTTATTGTTAATATAATTGCGAAAAAAGGTCGGAATTGCAAAAAAAATTAATTTCGCAGTATCTATTGTAAAAATTAGTATACAGCTTTGAAATTTTTGTCACATAAGGGTTCTTTAATGCTTAATATATGATAAAAATTTCAAAGCGATTCATTCAATTGTTTAAATTTTATTCAAATTGTTTATCCCAGAGAGCATTTTTTTTGCAATAACATAAGTCAGAAAAAAATGACGTTAGAACCATTCCACAGGTGTCAAATGAAAGAGCATCAACTATGTTTTCAACTTGGTTTAAAAAAAGCGAATAAAAAATGCATCTATTAGTAATAAATAATTATGCAAAAGTACCGTAAAGCTTTCCTTATAAACTTTTTATTTTGTTATATAAGAAATTATATATATTTATTACAATTTTTTATCGATTATGATATAAATAACATTACTTGGTAGTTGTGCTCTTAAAACGGGGTAAAAAAGTTAATTTTTTTGGAAAAAGTGATCCAAAAAGTTTATAAGGAAAGATTTACGATACTTTTGCATAATTATTTATTACTAATAAATGCATTTTTTCAAGTTAAAAACATAGCTCATGCTCTTCCATTTGACACCTGTGGAATGGTTCTAACGTCATTGTTTTCTGACTTATGTTATTGCAAAAAAATGCTCTCTGAGATAAACAATTCGAATAAAATTTAAAAAATTCAATGAATCGCTTTGAAATCTTTATCACATATTAAGCACCAAAGAACCCTCATTGGACAAAAATTTCAAACCTGTACACTAATTTTTACAACAGTTATTGCGAAAATATTTTTTTTTGCAATTCCGACCTTTTTTCGCAATTATATTAACAATAAATGAGTATATCAAACTTTGTAATATGTAATTTTAAAGCTTTTTCCATAATCTCAAAGATATTTGTACTAAAAAAATCATAAGTGTCACTGTTTTCCATTGATTTGAAAAAAAAGGGAGAAATGCCATTTTTTGACAGTTAATTGTTTATAAATAAAAATGGCCGCCAGATCGTACGCAGGAAATAGTTAAAATTTGTTCCTGTAGGTATAACTTGTCGAAAAAACGCTTCAGTACCCTGGCTGCTCGAGTGTCACGAACAGGGTATATTTTGCTGCGAATGCGATATATGCTGCGATGCTACGTCTTCTCTGTCCTTTTTTATGGTGTTGAATCCCGGATTTTGGACGAAGATATATGCAGAAAATTGGAAGCATTTGAGATGTGGCTGTATCGGAGAATGCCTAAAAGCTCGTGGACTAACCAGGTCACAAATGAAAAGATCCTTAGAAAAATTAAGAGGAAAGGTACTACTACTTTGGACATATTGAGAAATGAACTCCTACAAAACATTCTGGTTAAATAACCTCAGCACCTGGTTCAGCAAAATATCTGTGCAGTGTTTCGCGCTGTTGATAAGGTAAAGATTGCCAACATTTGTCACGGAAGCAGAAGAAACTATGTAATTTTTCATGAACAAGAAATATTTAGGGGTCGACAAGACAAGAATTCTTGTCTTGATAACAACTTCTTGTCTTGTCTTGAGAAATAATCAAGAAATTTTAAAAAATCTTGTCTTGGCGTTTTCTTGACATCTTAACAACATTCTCAACAAATTTCAAGATCTTAAAATTTCTTGACTAGCCGGTCTGTTGATTCCCCGGTCCGGTGATTCCCCGACGAACTTTTTATTGCGTTGCGTGCTAATAAAATTAACATTTTGTATTTTTCGCACATATTCTAAACTTAGCCGTCCAGGATATCATAACAGTTGTTGAACCAAATCGCAACAGTTTAGACATCGTAAAGGATTTTGATTATTTGGAGGATGAGATCGAAGAAGAAAATTATATAAATGATACTGCTCTAGATTTCAACTCTCCTGTAAGTAGAATTAAGCACCTTGTCAAAAAAATTAAAAACTCAAAGCAAATATAACTTAAACTTAACAGTACTTGCGAGGCCATAAATTATGTCAAAATTAGATGTGCCTACAAGCTGTCATTTAACTTTCGAGATGCTAACATGAGGTCTAAGTGTTAAAAATGCTTTGACTATATTTTGCGATAACATTGAAAATTTAAATCATTGCAAGATATTAGATAAAGAATGGGTTCTGATTTCTGATCAGTAAATTTTGTCAGCATCTGAGAACCTTCAATGATTGTCAACTTTCTTCAATGATTGTTGGAGAAGACACGCAATTGTCTACCTGTCATTATTGAAAATTGCCAAGGATTTTCTCGGAACGCCAGCAACATCTGTACCTGTGTAAAGGCTATTTTCAAGTTGTTCTGAAGCTATTTTCTTGTGGCATTTTTGTAATTAACTATTTTTGACGGAAAATAAGCCACAATTTTACTAAAAAATAAATAAAACGTTTATAATATTTTTTAACGTCGAAACGTTAATAAAATCATTTTTTTAGTAAAAATTGTGGCTTATTTCTCATTAAAAATAATTACATAGCTATTTTCAAAAGCAGCTTTAACAATAACACAGCCAAAAAACCGGCTAGATGTTGACTCCATAAGAAGTGTTATCTGCCTTCTTCAGGGCCCCCGTAAGGGCTGCTTACGCCTGTGTGCAAAAAGGATTTTGGCGCCCCTTAGGCATTTGGGTTCATGTTTATTTATTTATTTTTTAGAAGGTAGGTCGATAGGTAGGTGCTTGAAATAAAGCAAAAAACTGAAGTTTAGAAGTCATAATAAGTTTTAATGAATTTTCCCCAAAAAGTGCTTCATTTTTTTGGTTATTTCACGTTGAAATATTTGATTTGAAATTTGAAGAATAAGAACGTTTTTCTCACCAATTTTGCTTTTACTAGGTCTATAGACTTCATGAATAGGTACACCATTTTTTTCTTTTTTTATAAGCTACATTTTTGGTAACAATATTTTTCAATAAAACACTTAGTTTTTGGACTTATTTTAAACCTAAGTTTTTTCACCATCGAGAAGGGGTAATATTCACCCCCTCCCCCCCCCCAGGAAACGCAACGACACAAGTCCAACTTGAAGTGGAGGATAAGGGTAGAACCTTGAACCTACATCCAAATTTTCTTGCAATTCGTTGGTCATGGTCACCCTGAAAATTACACGATACCGCCGTATTTCACGTCCATTTAGTGGGCTCTTATAGCATTGATTAATAACTACACATGGGTAGTTTATAATCAATGATTGTAGTAAGTAGCGATATTTTCTGAGTTTCTGAGACTTTGCTGTTGCAAATTCATCAATTACATCTCTAACATTTATACGTACCATCAAAAATTTCTTGTTCAATTGCTAATATTGTTAGCCCAGGCAATCGTTCTTGAAGCATTGCCCTAATGATTTTTAACTTTGAAAAATATCGCTCCTCAGCAACTAAAGATACAGGTAAAGTCAAAAGAATTCTTAGTGAAGTGCTTACGTTTGGAAGGTTGAAGATTAAATTGTTTTCAAATATATATTGTAAAATACTTAAGGGGGTCAGTATCATCAGGTAATGGAAATAACTTTTTAATTGCATTAAACAAATCATTGCAGTCTATACCTATCCTTCTTATCCTGATCTGTCAGTCATTCCTCAAGAACAAAACAACGTTTTAAAAGATCGCTGTCACTTAATTTAAATATGTTTCGTGTGTATTTATACCTAATCCTATTTAACTTCTTAACTTTTGTTTTAAAATTAATTTTTATTTTTTTTTGCAAATTATTTTTCAATGTTTGACCCTGGATTTTGGCGCCCCGAAAGGATGGCGCCCGTGTGCATTGCACACTTTGCACATATGGTAGCGGGGGCCCTGGCCTTCTTATTCATGGCTTATCAATTCCAAAAAACGTTCTGGAGTTTTCATTATTAGTCTAGATATTTCAAGATTTCTTGTTTTCTTGACAAGAAATCTTGGTATTGACATAAAATTTCTTGTCTTGTCTTGAAATCGAAAATTACTTGATTTCAAGACAAGATCAAGACAAAATCTTGAAATTTTCAAGAACTTGGCGACCCCTAGAAATATTAAACTTTTCAATCAAAAAGACTACTCAACATTGTCTATGTAGATTAAATTTTTTTGTGTTTTAGATGCCAATTGGAACAAGGCGGATATCTAATCATCCCAACAACATTTGAACCTAGTCAAGAATCTGGATTTACTCTTCGAGTTTACTCCTGCAAACCCCTAAAGTTAAAACTGTTGGACACTGTGCCCCAACTTCTCAAATCGGCAGTCGTATCTGCCCCTCCGCTGCTGGACGGCAAAAGTTTTAGTCAATACGAAGCCGTTTTCCTGCAACTTGCGGACGAACACAGAACAGTTAATGCGTTTGAGCTGCAGGAATTGTTGGACGCCTGTTTGCCCAATGATTACATCAAGAGTTGTGCTTCTATTGAAGTTTGTAGGCAGATTATTTTGGCTTTTGAAGTAAGTTGAATAAAATATCTCAAATGGTTTTATAGTAAATGCACTCTATAAAACTAAATCAAGCTGAAAATAAACAATACCAATATGTTCCTTAGTTGTTGATAATTTTTGTTAGTTTTTGTTATTTTTGGTCACATTTTACTAGGTTTATTTTTACACCTCTTGGGTCTATTATCTCCATGCTTTTGTCGTCTCATAATGTTACGTTTTGTTGTTTTTTTTTTGTTACTTTTTGTTACGTTTTGTTACTTTTTGTTACTTTTTGATACTTTTTGTTGCATTTTACTATTTTTTGTTACTCTTTATAGATAATCTCTTTAACTTTATAGATGTCTGGAACAGGTAGACTCAAATTTAGCGACTTTAAAGACCTCATGTGCAGCCTGAAGTTCTGGCAGACGGCATTTAAAAACCACACAAAGGAAAAAACCGGAATTTTAAAAGCTGAAAGGTTACGGGACGCTTTGCAGGAAGTAGGTTTTCAACTTAGCAGTGAGGTATTAGCGACTCTGATTTTGAGGTACATGAGAAAGGACGGTACGTTGAGGTTTGGAGACTTCGTTTCGGCAATACTGCATTTGACCGTTTCATTCAGTAAGTATGCTTCTTCTTTATTTACCTCTTAACAAGATAGATAGATAAATAAATAAATAAATATAACATGTTGCAGATTCATTGCTTTACTTATTTGTTTTATTCCTTTTCTTAATTTTTATCTTTTTTCTTTGATTTTGTTTTTTTTTCTTTCTTTCTGCTTTCATTCTTTCTTTCTTTCTACTTTGAGTGGGGATAAATTTCCATGTTGACTTCTATAGGTTGGTAGATGGAAATCAAAACAAGTTAAGAGATAATCTGAAATATTACAACTGCTCGCGTGGGGACATACATACACATTTCTGATTCTACCATTCGCGGGTAGATCAATGGCGGTAGTGTCCTCCGTACAATAGAAATTTTCTTTATTTTTATCTTCTTGTTCTAGTGCCGTCTTAACTAATGAAGGTTGGCTATAACCATTGCAAGTTTGTCTCTATCTTCTGCTTTTCTGAAAAGCGTTCAGATTGGCAGATTGAGTCTTTGGTTACTCAGAAATTTCCTCATCTTCAAGAAGGCTGCTCTTGATTGTTCTATTCTTAATCAAATTTCTGATTTCGGACTTAGATCTTCCGTAGTCTAGACTCCTAAGTAGTTCATGTTGTCTACTTGCTCATATGTATCTTCATTTTTTATCTGGATCCTTGTAATGACTTTCCCTCTTACTGATAACCATGGTTTTTGTTTTCTTTATGTTTATCGTTAAACCAAACTAGTCCCCAGTATCACAAATTGTGTTTACTAGCGTCTGCAGGTCTGTCTCAGGCCTTTCAGCGATAATGACTGTATGACTGTATCGTCAGCAGACAGTAGAACCACTCTCCGAAAAATTGGAAGTAAAATATGTAGTCGCGCATGGCGACCGCGCAATGTTCTTAGTCGCTTTTGCCCCACTCTCGCATGGCTAGGCGCATAGAAACGTACGGATTTTAACAGGGAAAACCCGCATTCACCACTGGTGAATTACCAATTGTGTACTGCCGGTATTACTTCTTGAGATCAAAGCGCCGACAGAGGAGTGATTTTACTGTGGATCCTCTATATACTGTGGCATAACGGATGTTGTGTGTGTGTGAGAGAAAAAATGGCTTGGATGCGGGTCCGTTAGCCACAGATTTTTATTTTATTTTTACCTCAATTTATTAGTTTTGTTATATTTATACCTATTTCACTTAAATGACTATATTTGTTTCTCTCAAGTAGTTAATGAGTAATTTAAATATTTCCATTTTATGAGAACTTATTAGATATTCTATACTAATTGGAAAATGAACTTGTGTTTGGATGTTATTTATATTTTTACCATTTATCTTAATCCCTTCTGTTCAGTTTTCAAGTGCTTGTGTAAATAACTGTTCTTTATTTTTATCCTCTTCTTTATTAGTTTTTCTTTTTCTTCCTGTACTATTTTTTCTAAGTGCGAATATTGCTGATAAATTAAAAGTGTAAATAAAGAAGATATTTTCAAAGTGCTCTTCATCTTTAAGTGCCGTCTCCTAATCGGAGGTTGGATATCATCATCACTATCTTTACTCTATCTACCGCTGCTCTAAAGAGTTCTATAGAACTACATTTCAAAGTCTACGATATTACAAATGAAAAGGTCTTAACAAGAACTATTACCCAAAGAGAGCTGCTACACATCGTTAAACAGCGAAAGTTCTTATATATAAGCCACACTTTAAGAAACGACATATCTAATCTTTTAAAAATCATTTTAATGGGCAAAATTGAAGATCGAAATGGACCAGGTCGTAAACGATACTCGTGGATCAGATACATAAGAAACTAGTGCGACATGCCTGATATCTATACAATAATAAGAAGAGCAGAAGAGGGATCCTTACACATAATCCAACCAGACTGAATGCCTGCAGGCTCTTTAGTTTACGGCACCAAACGAAGAATTTTCAAAATTATCATGGCTTGCGTGGGAAGAGGGGCATTTCTGAAATAGTTTTGTCTTTCATTAAAATTATAACAGTGAATCTACTCCATAGTCTGAGTTTTAGATAAGATATTGTCTTTTAATTGCTGCTAAATATATTTTTTCTCTTTTAGACATTTTTGAATCAAAAGATCCCCTTCAAAATGGCAGCATTAAACTAAACCTGGCAGAAGTAAGTTAATATCCTCATAAATTAAAATACTTACTAAGACATTTTTTTCTTTTTCAGTGGCTCAAATCATCTCTAACTTGTTAAAATATTGTTTACTGTAAATTGTATGTGAATAGCTAGATTTTTGTAAGAATAATTTTATTAAAATAAATTATTTTATGTTACGAGTTAGTAAGTTATTTTTCTTCCCTATGCCTAGTGCCCTCAGGCGTTTTGATGTGATGATTCTGATAAATTCACATTGTTAAATTGTTGAACCGCATCCAGGAAAAAGTAGATATAAAACTAATTTCACAACAAGCAGGCTTCTGGAGCAAGGACTGAACTTAACAGAGTACATAAAGGTAGGGATTTGAGGAGAAAGGGTTAGTGGAGGTAGCCTTGATAGATCTCACAGAGGCATACGATATCATAAACCACAGAACCTTGCTAACTAAGATATATAACACTGTCCTTGACTATGACATAAAAATCATCATTACACTGTTGTGTAATAAACGCTTCTACATGTGCTAAATGAAAAGAAGCGCAGATAGAGAACTCAAAAAATGGCCTACCTCAAGGAAGCGCTTTGATGACGTTCCCGTTTATCATCTACATCAACGACCACCCAATCCACCCCCAAACTGGTATATCTTAGTATTAAGCTGACGACCTTGGTATATCTCTAACAAATAGAATCGACAGTGGAAGAGGCTTTAAACATGATATAAACTTACTACAAACAAAACTTATTAAAACCAAACCGTACTAAAACCCAAGTGTATGCATTTAATTTCAACAAACATTTGAAGCATATAAAACTGAATGTATCTGGGGAGGAACAGCACTTGGAACGTACTGACAGGCCAAATATCTTTGAGTCGTACTAGACCGGTCACTAACAAAAAATTCCACTGTCAGAAAAAAGGTTACTATGAGAAACTTGTAGGGTACAAACCCGCAGATCTTAAAGTCAACAGCTGAGGCCTTGTGTTTCTCAGCAGGGAAGTAGATTTAGACACGCCCAACAAGTCCCCACTGCAATAAATGAACCATGTAGAATAACTAATGGCTGTATGAAGTCTACCCCTCTATCACTACTGGTTTCGAGCCAGCTGGATTGGCATCACCGTAAGACCGTCGATGCGCCTCGCAATATGTGGAGAAGTTCAAGCAAACTTTCGATGAAAGGCACCAATTATACGGGATTGATAAACCACCATCAGGAACCTTCTTCTTCTAAAGGTGCCTATATCTTCTGGAGATGTTGGCGACCCCATTGACCCATCTTATTCTATTTACGGCAGCTCGAAATAGATCAGTTGACGTTAGACCAGTCCACTTTCTAAGATTAGCCAGCCAGGATATACGTCTACGTCCAGGGCCTCTCCTGCCCTCAATCTTGCCTTGTAGAATCAACTGCAGCAGTCGGTATTTTTCATTGCGCATAATGTGGCCGAAGTAAGCCAATTTTATGTTCTTTACGGTGTTAATTATTTCTTTGTCTTTTCTTATAGCCTCTGGAGAATAGTTATATTAGTTGTGTGGTGTATATATGAGACCCTCAACATACGTCGGTAGCACCACATTTCAAACGCCTCTAACCGTTTTATGGCATCTTCTGTCGGCTCCAGCAGCTTTTAACTCCGTCGTAGAGGAGGTCACTAAAGACGTAACATCTAAGAATTTTTATGCGTATATTGATGCTTAAAGACAAGTTGCACAGAATTTTTCTAAGACTGTTAAAAGAGCTTCTGGCTTTTTCAATAAGTTCTTATTTCGTAGCTGTGATCCCAAGTATCGTTAATGTTGCAACCGAGATGATTGCATATTTTCTGTACTCTCTCTAGGGGTGTATTGTTTACGGTAATTTGGGCGTTTATGTTGGTGTTTTTACTAATGATCATTATTTTTGTCTTCTTACAGTTTAGTTTTAGGCCGTATTTGTTACATCCTTCTTCAACATTATCCATGATCCTTTGGAGCCCCTGCGCACTATCTGCCAGCAATACTGTATCGTCTGCATATCTAATATTATTTATAAGTTGTCCATTTACTGCAATATCTTCTTCTGATTCGTCCAAGGCATCTCTAAGGATGTTTTCAGAGTATATGTTAAATAATACTGGTGACAGTATGCAACCATGTCTAACTCCTTTTTCGACTGTGAAGATTTCGGACAGTTCATTTTCGAATCGAACTGTTGCTTTTTGTTGGAGATATAAGTTTGAGGTGAGTCTTATATCCTTACCATCGAGTCCTGATGTTTTTAGGATATCGATTAGTTTTTAATGTGGGACTTTATCAAATGCCTTCTCTAAATCTATGAAACATGCATACACATCGTAGTTGACATCCCTGGCTCTCTGTATTAGAACTTGCAAGCTGAAAAGTGCTTCCCTGGTTCCGAGTCCTGCTCTGAATCCAAATTGAACTTCACTCAGCTGTTCTTCTAATTTGGTGTATATGCGCGAGTGAATGATAGTAAGGAGTACTTTAAGTACATGGCTCATCAAGCTAATTAATCTATGTTCTTCACATTTTCTAGCGTTGGCTTTTTTGGGAAGTGGAATGAATATCTATATGGGCCATTCCACGAACATACGCCTGTTTTGGATTACTTCGACACCGAATATTTTACTGTGCAACATAAGAATTACGAAAGTAAATGGCGCTAATAATTATTCCAATAAACAACAATGTAATTTGCATTCTTCTTATTTTGCACAGTAAAATATTCGTTGTCGAAGTAATCCCAAACAGGCGTATGTTCGTGGAATAGGGTATAGTAGCCATAGTCTGGGCTGATTATCGGAGAATAGGCCATTTTTGGGAAAAGTTATTTACCAGCAATTTTATTGCTGGAATCGAATCTTATGATTGTATATATTAATAATATAGATATGCAAAGTCCGCAGATAGTGTGCTACTTTTTTTATAAACAAAATGGCGCCCGAAAATCGTGTTTTTTTCAATTTTTGCTCTATAACTCCAAAGATTTTAACTTTAGACCAAAAACACCCAAATAAAAATTCACCGCAATTAAATTCTGCATAGAAACTTATTTTTTCCGATTTACTTCGACGAAAACTTTCCCCGGAAAAAGCGGGTTTTTCCAACAAAATCTTTAATTTTCAACTAAACTTTTAGATAAGTAGTTGTTAATCAATAATTAAATAACTTGGTAATGCAAAAGCCCTTTCCGTATATATTATAATTCCAGACGCCGATGGAAATTGAATGAACAGTTTAGCAACAATTGAAATGTTAATTAAAAATTTACGGTCGCTATAATAACGACAATAATTATGATGCATAAGAATAACTATGATTTTTTCATAAGAAAGATACTATACCTATCTAATGTACTTTACAGAATTGAAATTGGACTATTTAAGCGGCCTCAGGAATATTTTAAAATTATAAACAATTTTTTGGCTTATAAACAAATAGAATATCTCGGGAAATATTAAACGAAATTGAATTGTGAAAACGGTATTCGAAAGACAGCGGCAGGACACTTCTTTTAAAAGAAAAAAACGTTTAATTATGACGAGTGGTTCCTGAGATACAACCGGTCAAAGTTGACCGAAATTTACGGCAAAGATATAAACAATAGGATCATAATTTTCAAACCATCACCTTTTTATTTTTGTCCTCTTTCTTCACACCAATTTTCATATCTTTAAAATCCTCATAACATATATTATTATAATAAAAACTATCGATAATACGTGTGAAAATTGCCAAAAATAGCAAAATTCCAATCAAAAATTAGGTTGGAGAAAATGTAACCCTCAAAGTTCAAAATCGGTATACGTTAAAAAAAATGCATTTTCTCGGCTTCCCATGGAGCAATTTCCTTCATTCTTTTTTTGTTCCCAAGTAACTCGAGTAGAGCCATCGAGCTAACGCATTATTAAATGTCAAACTTGCTTTTGTTTGTTATAATAAACTAATTTATTTATTATAACACAATATTTTAATTTGTTTAAATAAAAATTGTTTAAATAATTATACAGCTTTCAAATGAGAATATTTATGTTTTTAAATTTAAAAGGTACACTTGTAGTAAGTTTATCTAAAAAAAAGCCTACAACTGGAAAAAATATGTAATTTTCTGTTCTTATAAATAAATTAATCTATTATAACAAAACAAAAGCAAGTTTGACATTTAGTAATACGTTAGTTCGATGGCTCTACTCGAGTTATTAGGGAACAAAAAAAGAATGAAGGAAATTGCTCGATGGGAAGCCGAGAAAATGCATTTTGTTAACGTATACCGATTTTGAACTTTGAGGGTTACATTTTCTCCAACCTAATTTTTCATTGGAATTTTGCTATTTATGGCAATTTTCACACGTATTATCGATAGTTTTTATTATAATAATATATGTTATGAGGATTTTAAAGATATGAAAAACAATCAAATTCCACAATTCAAAAACAGAATAGAGCAAGTAATCTTCACTCGTCTTCGGATTGGCCATACTCGATTAACCCATGACTACATACTCCAACGTGCCGATCAACCTGTGTGTGATTTGTGTAGAAGTGTCCTTACCGTAAAGCATTGTTTATTGCAGTGTCCGAAGTATAAAGTGCAACAAAAAAAGTGCAACATACCACCAACATTAAATAGTGCACTCGGAAAAGACAGTGATACAAAAAGCATCTTCACATTCCTCAAAGACTGCAACCTCTTACCAAAAATATAGTATTTTACTTTACTTTGTATAGATTTAGAGCTTTTTATAATTTCCTATTGTTATGTTTAAAATCTATTTTTAAGCTATAATTTTGTAACACAATCCATACACGCTAATAACCCTGCGTGGTTGATGCGTAATGTAAGGAAAAAAAAAGATATGAAAATTGGTGTGGAGAAAGAGGACAAAAATAAAAAGGTGATGGTTTGAAAATTATGATCCTATTGTTTATATCTTTGCCGTAAATTCCGGTCAACTTTGACCGGTTGTATCTCAGGAACCACTCGTCATAATTAAACGTTTTTTCTTTTAAAAGAAGCGTCCTGCCGCTGTCTTTTGAATACCGTCTTCACAATTTAATTTAGTTTAATATTACCCGAGATATTCTATTTGTTTATAAACCAAAAAATTGTTTATAATTTTAAAATATTCCTGAGGCCGCTTAAATAGTCCAATTTCAATTCTGTATAGTACATTAGATAGGTATAGTGTCTTTTTATGAAAAAATCATAGTTATTCTTATGCATTATAATTATTGTCGTTATTATAGCGACCGTAAATTTTTAATTAACATTTTAATTGTTGCTAAACTGTTCATTCAATTTCCATATACTTCTGGAATTATAATATATACGGAAAGGGCTTTAACGTTACCAAGTTATTTAATTATTGATTAACAACTACTTATCTAAAAGTTTAGTTGAAAATTAAAGATTTTGTTGGAAAAACCCGCTTTTTCCGGGGAAAGTTTTCGTCGAAGTAAATCGGAAAAAACAAGTTTCCATGCATAATTTAATTGCGGTGAATTTTTATTTGGGTGTTTTTGGTCTAAAGTTAAAATCTTTGGAGTTATAGAGCAAAAATTGAAAAAAACACGATTTTCGGGCGCCATTTTGTTTATAAAAAAAGTAGCACACTATCTGCGGACTTTGCATACCTATATTATTAATACATACAATTATAAGATTCGATTCCAGCAATAAAATTGCTGGTAAATAACTTTTCCTTGTATTTTCCTAATTAGTCCAGAGTACCAGTCTTTTGGTAAGTAACCAGTCTCGTATATGTTGTTGAGTAACTTCGTAAGAGCTGTAATTTGGTGTGCCTCTAATAGCTTTAAAATTTCACCATGGACCTCGTCAGGTCCCGGTGATTTACCATCTTTAATCCGCTTAATCGCCATAGTTACTTCTTCGTTTGTTATTTCTGGGCCGTAGGGATTGTCTATTTCATACGGACTTCGGAAAACCAGGAGCCAGCTGGCTTAAATAAAGGAAAAAGTTTATGAGAAACGTCAGCGTCGAACCTCCCAAACTATTCCCCCTACACACAGAAAGATCTATTGGAATGAACCTGGACTGAAGAACCGGGCGGACAATCAACCGCATATACGCACAGGCGCGTTGCTTCCTGTAAAACAGAACCAAATTAAATGGGGTATAAAGACAGATAACGACGCACTTTGTGAATGTGGAGCATGGGGAATGTAGAATGTGGAGCACCTGAGAGTATGCAGACTTTGCCCATCACAGTGCTTCCTCGACGATTTATGATCCGTAAATACAAAGGGTGTAGACGTAGCCCGATATTGGCAGAAAAACTATAGTCGGATCCAGACTTTAAAAAGTAAAAGTAAGTTTTGTTAACCCTGGAAGATCACACCTATTTTTTTTACATAAAACACACACATGGGTGTCAGATACCCAATGATTTTTTGTGAAGAAATAAAAAAAAGTAAATATTTTATGATTTCCAGAGACTCTCTAATCACTATTGAATACATACGAATAATTAAATCAATAATTTTATTTTCTCTCTATTAATTGTAAACACAAAAGAACAAAATATTAAAAATACCTAAAAATAATTAAAAAAACATTTTCTAAAAAACCGGAATCATAATTCAAAATATTTTAATTTAATTAAACAACAAAATGGTCTTTCTAACTAAAATATAGCACCTTTTGATTATAGAACTCATATTCATTCTTAGCCAGGTATTTCAGTTTCACTCATTTTAGTAACTACATTCATAAGAGAGTGTGGCTCTATGCTCCATGCATTATGCTTTATAGCAAGCCGAGCATGCACGCTTTGCTTTTCCATCTTTGCGTTTGCAGAAATAACACCTAGTTTTCTTTACTAAATTTGTGTGATGTTGTGTTGTTAGGTCATTAACTTGAACGCACACTTGATCGCAAACCTCACACATGGGTGCTACATACCCTAGCCACAGATTAACACCTAACATGGGTTAATCGTTGGGCTAATCTGTGCCCTAGCCTGTATTCAATAAATTCTCGTGATTGGAAATATTGCTCAAATGAGACCGCAACTACACACCCGTCCTTGGCAGACTAGAGACTGAATTTACATAAAGCAGCATTACCATTGAAATGCAGCTGCGCAAGCTACATGCAGTTAAGTGTCGCGATGGGTATCTCACACCCAAGTGTGAGCTTCCAGGGTTAAATATTATCAACTGTCTTGAAAATAAATATTGAAAATAAAAATTACCGTTTTAAACTTGTATAAAATGGTATAATTGTGGTATATTAAATATTTTTTCATAAAATGAATAAAACACAAAAAATAGTTCGTTAATAAGTTTGATTGCAATCACAAGGATCCTTGTTATCAGTAGACCTGTATCTATTATTCTTTTCACCGATGCCAAAAGTATCTCCGTAAGAGTTTTTAAGGAAATTGACGTGACCTTGGAGGTTCCGTATTCTCATTTGGGCATCTTCGAAGTTTTCGTTCAGATTGTTGATTTGAGACTGCATCTTTTGCCTGATTTCGTCTCTGTCGCATTGAGCTGCTTTGGCTTGGGCTCTGCTTTGAGCCAGTTGTCTCTCTAAGTCACCGATTTGTTTTTGCATTGATCTAAAATTATAGAGACAAAGTTTAACCGTTTAAATTAAAGTATTAGATGAAAACGCAAATAAAGTAATAAAAAAGGACTGGAAGATTATAGGTTTGTTCCAACACGACCGAGAACCGTCACGAAACGGTAACGCTTCTGCGCAGTAAACAAAATCCGTTCCAACAAAAATATGATCGTCATCGGATCGTTCTTCCCACTGTTCCAACAAGAATTGTATTCTTTCGGTGACTGTTTCGTGATGATCATTTCAGAATTTCAGTAATCGGGCAAATGCATAATGTGCTGGTTGGACTGACTTGCGCACTAGGATTTAATTCTTTAAAGTTTTTGAGCCTTTGATCGACTAAAAGCACACAAGCTGTCACCAACAAAAATGACAAATATATGATTACCGTCATGGGACGATAACTGGGCGATACAATTACGAACATGCGCACAACAAACGGTACAAGTAGTTTCGTGACGGTTTCTGGACCGTCCAAAAGTTCATGTTGGAACAAACCTTATATAGATGAGGAAGACATATACTAGATATATACCGAGAAATAAATACTGAAATAATCAATAGCATTTGAGTCTAAAGTCAAAGAGAGTATGTTGCTCTTGGTGGTATGGCAATTATACAAATTAGAGAGGACTTAAACACACATGCTTGGCCACCTATATTCATCATGTACATCTGTCGAACACCTGTATTCCTGAAAAGCTTACTTACTTACTTACTTTCCGTATTTGGAACACCAACAACTTTAAATTCTGTATTTCCAATGGTTGGCCACATAGATGGCCCTGTAATTAAATTTGCTAAAATTAAGTCTTCTTCTGGTCCCAGGTAGTCCCAGGTATCGTCCTCCTGGTATCCCCATTTTTTTCAGGTTACTAGCACAACGTGAAACGCCGGTTCTTAGTCTGTTTAGCGCTTTCCAAGTCGGATACGGTAAATTGTGTCCAGGAGCCATTTTCTCTGAGGGAGGAAAATGTGTTGTGGTAGCTGACGTTTGCCATAGGTGTATTCGGCGCCTCTCTGGCGCTTTGGGGATGGATCTTGATGTTTTCAGAAAGCTTTTCCGAGATCTTAGTCTACTTGGCTGAGTTTGGTGGTCATATAAAGAGTGTCTTCGGTCCGTCTCCTACTTTTTTCGTTCTACCCCTGACGTGACCTTCCTCCTGGTAGGTGGTGGAGCAAACCCAGATATGGGGTATACCTCTTCGATAGGTGTCGGTTTTAGGCAACCCGATATTATATGAACTGTTGTAACGAATCGGTGTTAATTATAACAAATCTGTAGGTGATGTGGAAGAATAGGTATAAGCTGTGAAGGAGTAGCTTATTTGCTTGTTATTGAGCTGGCTAGCTGGATATGTAAGAGACCTTTTATGTGACTCAGGAGAGGATCAGGCCGAATTTGCACACCCGAAATAAGACGATAACTAATAAAGTATTGTAGTGTTCAAGCAAATAAATAAAAAAAATAAAAAGGAATGAAAAGAAGAGAACTATTGACCAAGAAGATACTTAGAAGTACGGAAGAGGGCGCCTGGTGAATTTTACTTCACCGAGTGACTTATACTGCTGCCTGCATCTACTTATTACTGTTATAGTACTATTACTTTTATCTAGATATGTGAATTTATAGGAAATAAAACATATATTTAGGTACAACTAACCAATTTAATGAAACAAACCTATTACCCCTATATACAATTTTTATACACTAGCTAAACCGGACGTACTAAGCTATAACACTCCTGTTGATAACACAGGTTTTTACAGTATGGGAAAAATATGTAATGAATGGTTTATATATGGAAGTTAATTAATGTAAAAATGTATGTACAAATTTGTTGTTAATGAAGAAGCCAATATTGGCTGACAATATCGTATCTGTTCGGAGGTGATAAACGTAAGTATGATACCTGACAATGAAATAAATGTTTCGATAAGGATTCAAACTTAGATAATGTGCACACTATCTTTACAGATAGTTTATAATCCCCCCTACTATTTTAAAATAAATGAGCTAACCTTGAAATATAAAATTTTGAAAAATTATTGTATAGTTTAATTATGTTTAAGGAAATGAAGGTATACTATCATTAGGATTATTAAGTTATTGATAAAAAAAAAATAGGTAAAAGTGCAAATATTATTAAAACAAATTACAATCAAATTGACTTATAAAAACCTGTCCGGTCTACCAAGTGACCATGGGTTCTCCAACTCTTTCCAGGGAATAATCAGAGGCCCAAGGAAGGTAGCTTGCGGTGTTCCTCAACCTAGGAGGGAGGTGTATCCTTGTTACCAACTGGAGATACCTCTCAGTATCGGCGAATACCACGATTCCAATAAAATCAAAAAACTTCCAAATATGTCCCAAAATTTCCCAAAATTATTCTTATTTCTTTTTTTTGACTAAATCTTCTATTCTCCAGCGACCAATGTCCAGAATCCTCCGATATTGGAACTAAAACAGCACTCTCACCATAATTTATACCATAAAATAAACTTCTTTCCAACTTAAATGCATTCCTTTTCAACTAAATAATTATTTTCTAAATAAAATAAAATGGCTAGACACCGGTCGCTGGAAAATCACATCATTTGCAGACGGCTACCGAAGATCAAGTCCATCGACTTTCACCTTCTTCCCGTCCTGTCATCCAGGCGGAAATTGTCATTGACACATGAGCCAACGAATAAATGTTAAATTCACTAACCATACTACCAACCAAAATAATTATAATGGGGCTCAAGTTTAGATTACACTCTATGCGAGTGAACGTATACCTGGTTGCATACTTAATAGGTAGCATTTTTTTATAGAAGTGAATCTTATAGTAGCGATCAGGATACTGATCGTTACACTGTTTCATTTAGAGCCACGTCGACGTTCTTTGCATGAGCAGAGTTTGCCCATACTGGTGCTCCTAGCACCAGTATGGGCAAATCTACATGTGATGGGATTTTCATCACATGTACTAACAATCCTCGTACTCTCTTCCTTCTTCTTCTTTAAGTGCCATCTCCCAATTGGAGGTTGGATATTCTCATCACTATCTTTACTATACCGCTGCTTTGAAGAGTTCTGTTGAACTTCATTTAAACCAGGTCCTTAAATTTTTCAACATTGTCACTCTGTTTTCCCTCTTATCAATCTGCGCATTTCATGTCACTATCCCCTCATTACGTGGCCCATATATTGTAACTTTATTATTTTTATTGTGTTTTATTTAGTATTATTTACCCATTTTTCGCAACAATTCCATGTTCGTTTTTTTGTGTTCATCACATTTTAAATGACTGTAGTTTATTTACAGTCGGAAAAATGAAATAATACCCGTGAACGATCACATCAATCACTTATTTTGTATTTGCTATCTTTTTCTATAAAGCGGTATAGTAAAGATTGTGATGAGAATATCCAACCTCCAATTGGGAGATGGCACTTAAAGAAGAAGAAGGAAGAGAGTACGAGGATTGTTAGTACATGTGATGAAAATCCCATCACATGTAGATTTGCCCATACTGGTGCTAGGAGCACCAGTATGGGCTAATAAGTTTCGAAACCGGTAGAGGTGCTTGCTGCACTTTCTGATTGAACTAGAACATAGTGCGGCTGTAGTTTCGTGTTGCAACTAAATTGAAAATGGTTATTCATTTTTGATTCGTAGCCTAAATTTGACCATCTGCATAAAATGGTTACCATATTATTTCGACTTTTTGCACTCAGTTGTAACTCTGCGCAACAGAGTGGATAGAGAATACCAAATAGAGGGAGAACATAATATTTATACGTCCAAAAGAGAAAGAGTTATCCAATCAAAAATCAAGTTGTCTCACCTTCTAACTATCTCGCATCTGTCCTTTATCCTCGACACCTGCCTTGCAGTTTCTTCTCTTAGAGACTGAACCTGCGATTCAAGTTGTATAATTTCATGCAAACGTTCCTCGGCCAGTTTTTCGTATTCGTCACATTTCTCTGTGAATTTTTCTAAATCATTAACCAACGACGCATTAACTTGCTGCAACTCGGCCAACTGCTCCTCCAACTCTTTCACTTTAGCTTCCAATATTGATTTTGCATCTTGACCCAATTGTTGGTCGCTCTTGTGCTCATCTATCTCCGACGTCATGGCTGCAACCTTGTCCTTATACATCTTCAATTCTCTAGCTATCGCTTCGTTATTTCGTTCCGCTAAAAGGTGCATCTGTTGAGCTTCTTGGAGTTTTAGTTGGGTTGCTTTTAAAATGTCAGGTAAAGGCATTAATTCTTGGACTTTTTCTGAAAACTGTATTTTCACCCGGTGGATTTCCAGATTAACTTGTTCGCTGATCCTTTGATTCTCTATTTCCATTAGGTCTATCTGTCTTCTCTGTTCTTCTACTTGCTGTTGAGCTTCTAAATACTAGAATTAAGTATAGTTATATTAAATAATAAATATTAAATATTAAATATTAAATATTAAATACTAAATATTAAATATTAAATATTAAATATTAAATATTAAATATTAAATATTAAATATTAAATATTAAATATTAAATATTAAATATTAAATATTAAATATTAAATATTAAATATTAAATATTAAATATTAAATATTAAATATTAAATATTAAATATTAAATATTAAATATTAAATATTAAATATTAAATATTAAATATTAAATATTAAATATTAAATATTAAATATTAAATATTAAATATTAAATATTAAATATTAAATATTAAATATTAAATATTAAATATTAAATATTAAATATTAAATATTAAATATTAAATATTAAATATTAGATAAATATTAAATATTAAATATTAAATATTAAATATTAAATATTAAATATTAACTATTAAATATTAAATATTAAATATTAAATATTAAATATTAAATATTAAATATTAAATATTAAATATTAAATATTAAATATTAAATATTAAATATTAAATATTAAATATTAAATATTAAATATTAAATATTAAATATTAAATATTAAATATTAAATATTAAATATTAAATATTAAATATTAAATATTAAATATTAAATATTAAATATTAAATATTAAATATTAAATATTAAATATTAAATATTAAATATTAAATATTAAATATTAAATATTAAATATTAAATATTAAATATTAAATATTAAATATTAAATATTAAATATTAAATATTAAATATTAAATATTAAATATTAAATATTAAATATTAAATATTAAATAAAGGTATAAATATAATGTTCTTATTACATTATTTTTTAAGAACATTAAATAATTAGATAAATAAAAACATATAAATAACATTAGATAAATAAAAATAAAAAAAATAAGAACATAAAAGTTTTGAAGAAAAGCGTACAAAAAGGAAAAATAGAAATCAACAAACTTAGAAACAGAACTGGAAAAGAAACTACAAACAGAGATGAAATATTAACAATAGTCGAAGAGTTCTACACAGAGGTATATAAATCAAGAAAAAAGATGACAATACGCAACCTCTAATTACAGTAAAAACTGGGGTATTAAATCAAGGATCAGATTTAATGCCCGATATAATCAGAAATCAAAGAGGCTCTGAAGAAAATGAAAAAAAAATCGAACCCCAGGCGAAGATGGAATAGTATCAGAAGCACTAAAAATTGAAGGAAATATACTACTTGAAAAAATTAAACTACTTTTCAATATCTGCCTTCACAACGCCAATATTCCAACAGACTGGAACAACCCTATATGATTCTATTACACAAAGCAAGAGACAAAGCCAATTTAGAGAATTACAGACCGATTAGCCTCCTCAGCCGTTTATACAGAGTGAGTTTTATGTATGGAAACACTCAATTATCTCGGAAACGGCTTGCACGATTTTTATAGATTTTGGCGGGTAAGGGTTTTCTGAGGCGGCCGATATTATAGTGGCAATTACATTGTTGTCAGATTTTCCGTTTTTCTGGAAATCTAATAAACTTTCTTATTTCGAATGGAACACCCTGTATATTTTTTGCGTTTTGAAGTCCTAAAGAAATACTGACTATTTTTCATGTTATATTCCCTATACCTAAATGCCATAATTTCGGAGTTATTGCTACATTTATTTTAAAAAACAATTTTAAACAAATTATAAAAATCGATTTTTTCCGTTCAGGTAAATATTACTTGAGGTTCTTTGGATCATTGGGAACAAAAAAGATCTTTTGTAATTTTTCTATAAATTCAATCGTTTCCGAGTTATAAACACTTTAAAACTGAAAAAATCGAATAATGACGATTTTCAAGGTTCAAAAACACAAATAAAAAATATAATTTTGGAAATTACGAAGTACCTAAATTCTAGCTCTATCCTTGTTCTAGGAGCTGATCATAAGAGTTTTTGGTACGTTTTATTCTAAAACATCGCTTTTTAATTTGTTAATAAAGCGCATATGAGAGGACGGGCGATCGGGCTGTATTAACAACTAAAAAAAATATTTTTCTATAAAACAACTTCAAATTACTTTTCGATATCTGGTAAAATAGGGCTTGAACTTGAATTTGGGTACTACGCAGTTTCAAAATTAATAATTTTTATTTGCATTTTTGTACCTTGAAAATCGTCATTATTCGATTTTTTTCAGTTTTAAATTTTTTTTATAACTCGGAAACCATTAATTTTATAGAAAAATTACAAAATATCTTTTTTGTTCACAATGATCCAAAGAATCTAAAATAATATTTACCCTAGCGGAAAAAATTGATTTTTATGATTTGTTTAAAAAATTTTTTTAATAAATGTAGCAATAACTCCGAAAATATGGCATTTAGGTATAGGGAATATAACATGAAAAATAGTCAGTATTTCTTTAGAACGTCAAAACTCAAAAAATATACAGGGTATTCCATTTGAAATAAGAAAGTTCATTAAATTTCCAGAAAAACGAAAAATCTGACAACAATGTAATTGCCACTATAATATCGGCTACCTCAGAAAACCCTTACCCACCAAAATCTATAAAAATCGTGCGAGCCGTTTCCGAGATAATTGAGTGTTTCCATACATAAAACTCACTCTGTATAAGTTATTTACGCGAATAATAGTTAATAGAATGGAAGGAAAGTTAGAGACTTATCAACCAAGAGAACAGGCAGGATTCCGAAAAACTTACGGAACAAATGACCATCTACAAAGTATAAAAACCCTAATGGAGATAGTAGTGGAATACAATAAACCTTTCTAGTTTTTATCGATTTTCGTAAAGCCTTTGACACAGTTGAGCTTAGCAAAATATTACAGGCGCTTAAAGAATGCAGGCTAGATTACAGGTATACAAAATTATTACACAAAATATACTTACAGGCGACAACCACTGTCAAATTACATACTAACAGTAATTGCATAAAAATAGAACGGGGAGTTAGACAAGGAGACCCAATGTCACCTAAACTTTTTAACACGGTCTTAGAACATGTTTTCAAGAGTTTGGATTGGATGACAAAGGGAATAA
This sequence comes from Diabrotica virgifera virgifera, assembly GCF_917563875.1. Taxonomy (NCBI): domain Eukaryota; kingdom Metazoa; phylum Arthropoda; class Insecta; order Coleoptera; family Chrysomelidae; genus Diabrotica; species Diabrotica virgifera. Next base: position 38,616,504 of record NC_065444.1, on the reverse strand, counting down.
AAATAGATGGAGAATACCTAAACAACTTACGTTTCGCCGATGATATAGTCATAGTAGCTGAGGATCTAGGTATGGCAAGAGAGATGGTACAAGAACTCGTTGTGGCTACAGAAAATTTAGGTTTAAATATAAACATCTTGAAAACAAAAATAATGACAAAGGGCCTAGCCGGGTAAGATGATGAAAAGTGCCCCCAACTCGATTCGAATTCCATATAGGTCACCGTTTAGCATATATAGTGAAACTAACTTTCTGAAATTTTTAGCCCCCTAGGTGGTCATGTGACCCACCTAGAGCCTAATTAGGCTTTTTAAGTTTTTATTTTTTATCTCAGCCGCATCGAGAAATAGCAAAAAACTTTAAATAAAAAAGTTGTAAGCTTTGAAAAGTTCTATCCAAAAAAATTTATTTTTTTAAATTTTGGCGGGAAATTTAAATTTTAGGACGATTTTAAAATTTTAAATGATTATAAAAAAATAACTAAAACATTCGTTTTTACGAAAAAAATATATAACGTGTATTTTTGCATAATATTTCATCCAGAATTTTTTCAAATTTTTAAAATTGGTGAAACGCACCTTTAAAAATAAAAAACCGCATATTTTCGGTTATTTTCCGTTTTTTGATATAGTTTTATACATATTTTTCAAAAAAGGTAATACCGTCACTAGAATAGATAAAAAACTGAAAAATAATTGGGGTTTGCTTAATAAAAAATTTTTGTAATGCCATCCATTTTCAAGATACAGGGCGTTGAAGAAAACAAAATTTTACACATTTTTTACGATTTTGCAGAAACTACTGGCAACATTGTAATAAAATTTGGCAAGTTTTAAGAGGTAGTTGTTCTGCACTTTTTGACATACAATTAAGAATTTTATATTTATCATTGGCGCGCATACGGGTAATGGTCTGAACTTTTTAAAGAGAAAAGATAGTACGCCACTGACATTCTTCAAATTAACAATCATTTTTGAATAGTTTAAATAAAAAATTTGTAATATTTAAAAAGTTCCGTGCGAAATTTTTTTTTTTTAATTTTTGGCGGGAATTTTAAATTTTAGAACTATTTTAAAATTTTAAATGAGTATAAAAAATAACTAAGACATTCGTTTTCACGAAAAAAATATATAACGTGTATTTTTGCATAATATTTCACCCTAAATTTTTTCAAATTTTTAAAATTGGTGAAACGCACCTTTAAAAATAAAAAACCGCATTTTTTCGGTTTTTTTTTTCGTTTTTTGATACAATTTTATACATATTTTTCAAAAAAGGTAACTCCGTCACTGGAATAGGTAAAAAATTTCAAAATAATTGGGGTTTGCAATAAAAATTTTTTGTAACGCCATCCATTTTCAAGATACAGGGCGTTGAAGAAAACAAAATTTTACACATTTTTTACGATTTTGCCGAAACTACTGGCAACATTGTAATAAAACTTAGCGGGTTTTAAGAGGTAGTTATTGTGCATGTTTTGACATACAATTAAGGATTTGATATTCATCATTGGCGCGCTTAGGGGTAATGGTCTGAATTTTTCAAAGAAAAAAAGATAGTACGCCACTGACATATTTCAAAATAACAATCATTTTTGAATTCCTCATTCAATTTGCGATAAAAAGCTATCGTATCATTTTTACGCTTCCAAAGTATTCGAATTAGTTTTTATCATAATGGATGTATGAGTTTATGTATGTAGATGTACGAGTAGAAACTATGTACTAATAGAAGTTCGAATACTTTGTAAGGGTTAAGATGTTTTATTTTTTGAATAAAAATGGCGCATCGTATGAAAAAAGCGGAAGATAGATTATTTGTCACAAATTGAACGAGGAATTGAAAAAGGATTGTTAATTTGAAATATGTCAGTGGCGTACTATTTTTTTTCTTTAAAAAGTTCAGACCATTACCCGTATACGCGCCAATGATAAATATAAAATTCTTAATTGTATGTCAAAAAGTGCAGAACAACTACCTCTTATAACTCGCCAAATTTTATTACAATGTTGCCAGTAGTTTCGGCAAAATCGTAAAAAATGTGTAAAATTTTGTTTTCTTCAACGCCCTGTATCTTGAAAATGGATGGCATTACAAAAAATTTTTATTAAGAAAAGCCCAATTATTTTTCAGTGTTTTACCTATTCTAGTGACGGTTTTACCTTTTTTGAAAAATATGTATAAAATTGTATCAAAAAACGAAAAAAAAAAAACCGAAAAAATGCGGTTTTTTATTTTTAAAGGTGCCTTTCACCAAATTTAAAAATTTGAAAAAATTCTGGGTGAAATATAATGCAAAAATACACGTTATATATTTTTTTCCTGAAAACGAATGTCTTAGTTATTTTTTTATAATAATTTAAAATTTTAAAATCGTCGTAAAATTTAAATTTCCCGCCAAAAATTAAAAAAATAAATTTTTTTGGATAGAACTTTTTAAAGCTTACAACTTTTTTATTTAAAGTTTTTCGCTAGTTCTCGATGCGGCTGAGATAAAAAATAAAAACATAAACAGCCTAATTAGGCTCTAGGTGGGTCACATGACCACCTAGGGGGCTAAAATTTTCAGAAAGTTAGTTTCACTATATATGCTAAATGGTGACCTATATGGAATTCGAATCGCGTTGGGGGCACTTTTCATCATCTTACCCGGCTAGGCCCTTTGGTACCCAACCAGAACATCAGTATTGGTGGGAAGGAAATAGAACTCGTAGATAGATATAAATACCTGGGACATGAAATTACGATTGGCAGGGATAACCAGACTCATGAACTGAAGAGAAGAATAGGTCTCGGGTGGGCAGCATTTGGAAAACTGAGAGAAACTTTTAAAAGTGAGTTGCCCACATGCCTAAAGAGAAAGGTATTTGATCAGTGCGTCCTCCCAGTCTACTAAGTCAACTATAAGTCACGCAGAGAAGAATGGAGCGGTCAATGTTAGGAATAACTCTGCGAGACAAAATAAGAAACGAAGAAATCAGGAGAAGAACAAAGGTGACTGACGTCATCGAGAGGATAGCCAGGTTGAAGTGGAGATGGGCAAGACACAGCCAGAATGACAGATGGGCGATGGACAAAAATGTTATTGGAATAGAGGCCAAGAGAAGACAAGAGAAGCGTCGGTCGACCGTCTACAAGATGGACTGACTACTAAAGAAAGGTAAATAAAAACTGGATGAGAGCGGCGCAGGATAGATGGGGTTGGAAACGAGGGGAGGAGGCCTATGTTCAGCAGTGGACTTTTAAGGCTGGATAATGATGATGATAAATCTAATTATTACAATTCTAATTATTGATGATAACGAGTCAATTACAGAAATTCAAAATATAACCACCATGATTGAAAACTACTACCAAATATTATATGAGTCAAAAGCAAAACCACCACCAGGTAAAGAAGAAAAGCAATGAAAATAGTAAAAAAATTTGAATCTGAAGATATACCAGACATAAACAGAAAAAAGAATGGAATAACCACATAAGCAGAACGGAGAAGACCCGTGTGGTCAAAACAGTATAACAATAAATGATCGATCAGCAGACTGCGCAAAAGATGAAGTGACAATCTTCCATAGAGGTATCAATCTTCCAATGAACAAGCAGAATTGCTTATAAAACGGAGGAAGAAGAAGAAGACAACTTTTAAGAGGAACAGAGGCTTAAAATAAAGGGTTAACAGAGTATCAACGAATCCATGTCTAATTAAATCCTTACAAAAGAAAATTCACGTACCTTATTTCTGTAATCATCTAGTTGCTTCTGCTGATCTTCTACCAGCAATCTCAGTTCATCTAACTCATCTTGTGCTTCTCTAAATCTTTGCTTCGTTACTGCCAATTGTTGTTCTATCTCTATAAATTGTTCTTTGCTTACTTCCTGAAACCAATTATTATTATTTATATTAAATAATATATGTTTATATTTTATATATTTGTCATACCTTAGGTCCTTTAAGATTGCCTTTGAGTCTCTTAATCTCTAGTTCCAGATCGCGCACTTGTTTCTCAGCATCTTTCTTTGCATCTTCAGCTTGTCGTGTCCTATCTTTCAATTTTTCGTTTTCAGTTCTGAGCCCTGCAACTTCTGTAAGTTTACTTTTAAAATCGTCTTGCAGTCTTTTGTACTGTTCCCTTAGTTCTCTGAGCTGGACTTCACACGGCTGTAATAGTAATTGTGTTGTTATTGAAATATGAGGAATTATCTATATCTACCGTTAGTACTTACTGGGCCACAAGGTACTGGTGGTACACAAGATACTGGTGGTCCACAAGTTACTGGTGGCCCACAAGTTCCTGGTGGACTGCACGGAGGAAGTGGAGAACATGGTGTAGGAGGACATGTTGGTAGGCTACAGGGAGGAGGTGAGCACATCATCTTCCTGTGCTGTTCTAGCTGTTCTCGTTCTTTTTGGACAGCTACCAGTTCTTGGTGCATTTCTTTCACTTCAGCTTCCATATCGTATAATTGTTGTTCCTATAATAATGTTTAAGAAGAAGAATTATTGATCTAGCGCAGTACGTTTGCTAAAAACTTAATTCACTCCATTCTAAAATTATTGATCTTATGACACAGCTAATAATCCCAACTGATGGACTGATGACATCAAGCGAATGGCTGGCCACGAATGGACGCAAAAAACAATGAACAGAAATAAATGGGCACACCTAAGGGAGGCTTACATAAGGGATGGAAGGAATAGCTGGTGATGGTGATGAATAATAACAACGTAATGTAACACAATACCACATTTAAATTATATTTGGCACACAAACCTTATGGAAATTAGGTCCCAGTGGATTTAGTTCATACTTTGGGAAAATACTCTTTGAAGCATTGTGATGAAAAGTTCTCATGGTCACAAATCGATTGCATAGAGGATTTTCAATATATAGAGGCACACACTCGGAAAATTATAAGATTTACTGGGTATTCCAATTCCCTGAGTTACTGGTTATCAGGCAACATGTAGAAGTTTGGATCAAGGAAAAGTACTAGTACATAGTTTAGGATTTTTTCCTGGCTATCCAATGGCGACCTTTATTTTGACTTAGACCTTCAACGGACGTTATCTTCTAGAGTTTCGAGGGTTTTCGGCATTAAATTGATATAAACAGATTACTCATGGGTTTTTGGGATCGCTAAACACGAATATGCCATCAGAATTGACCTCCGGAGCACGTGGTGGCCAGGGCCACTGCAAGGGACGTCATCTTCTAGAGTTTCGATTGTTCTCGGCATTTAATTGATGCAAATGAATTACTGGAGGGTTTTTTGAGGTCGCTAAACACGAATATGCCACCATAGCCGACTCTCGGAGCCGAAGTAGTACGGAAGACCCTAGAAACTCCAGGAGCCCCTTTCATTGACCTTGGAAACCAGGTGCTCAAGGAGTCAGTTAGAATATAGAATAGAAATATGCTTTATTGTCACTGAAAATTTTTACAATTTTATGGACAAAGCTTACATACAGTAAAAAATAATAATATAAATAACAAATAACAACTACAATTTACTAAAATAAGATAAATCGTCAATATACAGTATATAAGACAAAAACAATTTATTGCAAAATTTATATTAATTGCAAATTGAATATACTTACAACAAATAAAATACAACATAAGGAACTGACAAGTTTATGCTACTGCGCATGAAACCTAATTTTCTTAGTTATTCATTAAGAAGTTCTTCTATTGAATAATATGGTCTTTGAGATAGATAGGCTTTTGCCATTTTACGGAACTTTGGTAAAGATGTTGCAGATTATTATTATTATTATTATCCAGATTTAGCCATACGGCTCACACTCCCTCTAAGGGGAAAATTGACTCATCCCAGATACCTACGGTATCAAAAGGATTGAGCTCTGGTGGGACTCTTTCCGTGTTATCGAGCCCTAGGTGACTTGGTATGCAGGTGTATCTCCCAAAAATTTTCGTACACATCTGGCCGTTGCGAGTAGTACAGCTTTCTGCATGGTCTTGTAAAGATGTTCATTTAGACCCAGCCTTTTTATGCTTTCGAGGAGGTTCTTCGGAATGACTCCAGTAGTAGATATAACAATAGGTATCGTCTGGGTACTTTGCATTCTCCATTGCCTTCGTATTTGAATTTCTAGATCTCTGTACTTCGCGATCTTTTCAGTGAATTTACTACGTAGATTATTGTTGTTAGGTATCGCCACATCAATTAGTGTTGTTTGTCTTGTTAATTTATTAACTAGTACGAGATCTGGTCTATTATGTGCCACTGTTTGGTCTGTGAGCACAGTGCGGTCCCAGTATAGCTTGTAGTTGCCATTCTCAAGCATACTCTCAGGGACGTATTGATAATACGGGAGATGGTCCGTTTGGAGAAGTCCCAGCTTGATAGCTATCTCTTGATGAAGGATTTTTCCCACTGCGTCATGCCGTTCCTTGTATTCAGTTGCAGCAAATGCCTGGCAGCCCCCTGTAAGATGTTGGATGGTTTCTTGGGCTTGACATCCATATCGGCATCTGTCGTTTTGAACCTGAGGGTCTTTGATGATATATTTCAGGTAGTTTCTGGTTGGTATAACCTGATCCTGAATGGCCAGTAATGAACCCTCCGTTTCAGGGAACATCTTTCCTGATGTCAACCAGTAGTTCGACGCTATATTGTCGACATAATCTTGGCTGACCTCATTGGGATGTCGCCCGTGCAAAGGTTTACCCATCCAGGCGCGCACTTTTTCGTCCTTAGTAAGGTGGTTTATGCGCAGTTCTGCTTCCCTCAGTTTGATCGGTGTTGTGTCATCTACTGCGCAGATAGCGCGATGTAGAGTAGATGTCTCAGCCTGCATCTGAAAATAAGTTCTTAAATTAGCAATTTGTTTATCTAATTGCTCACCTATATCCATAAGTCCTCTTCCTCCTAAATACCGGGGTAATGTCGTTCGTTCTACTGCACTTTTAGGGTGGTGTTTTTGTGCCTTTGTGAGGTGTGTTCGTAGTTTTCGCTGAAGATTTTCTATATCCGTTTTTGTCCACTTAACAATACCAAATGAATAGCTAAGCGCGGAACAAGCGTAGGTGTTTAGTGCCTTAAACAAATTTTTACTGTTAAGCTGTGAACGAAGCAGCTGTTTTACCCTTCTTATAAACTCAGTAATTATCTCAGTTTTCATTTGCTTATGGTCAATTTTCCGCGCCTGCTTTACTCCAAGATATTTGTACATATCGTTGTCGCCCATGGCCTCGATGTTCTGGCCATTTTGCATATCGAATCCACCGGGCTGTACCTTTCCTCTGACTATATTCAAAACACGGCACTTGTCTAGACCGAACTGCATACTAATATCATTAGAAAATGTTTCTACAGTTTTTAGCATCTCTTCTAGGTGTTCTCGAGTGGAAGCCATTAATTTCAAATCATCCATATACAACAGATGATTGAGCTTCGCTACCACAGTATTATTGCTTTTAATGCTAAAACCTGAGTCAGTGGAGTTTAATAGTTGGGAAAGGGGGTTCAAAGCTAAACAGAACCACAATGGACTCAACGAGTCTCCTTGAAATAGGCCCCGGTTGATTGCGATATTTTCGGTTTCGATATTGTTTTCACCAGGTATTTGGAGGTGAATTTTAGTCTTCCAATCTCTCATTATATGCCTTAAAAAGGTCACTATGTTATTATCTACTTTGTATATTTTCAATATATCTATTAGCCATTCATGCGGTACTGAATCAAAGGCCTTTTTATAGTCAATAAAAGCAGTAAAAAGGTTCCTTTTTTTAGTGAATGCCTGGTTAGAAATGACTGAGTCGATGATAAGCTGTTCTTTGCACCCCATGGAACCCTTAGCGCATCCTTTCTGTTGAGGCTCTATGATATTGTTTAGAGCACAGTGTTGGTAGATACGCCGGGTTACACAGGATGTGACCAATTTATACAAAGTTGGAAGACAAGTAATTGGGCGGTACTTGGATGGATCTTGGGTGTTATTTTGATCCTTGGGTATTAAATAAGTAGTTCCCTGAGTTAGAAATGATGGTAATTCCTGCGGATTAGAAATAACATGATTAATTAATGTTGATAAGCACTCATGAATACTCCAAAACTTTTTAAGCCAGAAGTTCTGAACTCCGTCTGGTCCAGGAGATTTCCAGTTATGAAGCTCTTTGATGACATTTGAGACTTCTTCAGTCGTGAATGGTTCGTAGTTAGCAGTGACGTAGTGGTGACAGTTGTGCGTCGTATCTTCTATCCAGCCAGCATTGTTGTTAAAAGCAGCTGGTGTGGAAAGTTGATTTCCCCAAAACTCATGAATTTCTTCTTGGCTTGGGTAAGAACACTTTCTACGGTGGAATTGAGTTTTCGGTAGAACGCCTTCTCAGAGTTCTCAAAAAGTGCATTGTCACATTTTCGGCTGTTACTAACTTTATACCTTCTTAATCGTCCTGAATAGACGGAGAGTTTTTGTTTTAATGTATCCAGACACTGTTGGGCTGTGTTATTTTCTGGATCGTATCTCGAGTGTCTTGCAGTGCTCCGCATTATTTCTTCAGCTCTTTTAATGACTTTTCTACTTGTAACACCTCTTATATATTCTGTGACTTGACCAATATCCCTACGCAGTAATTCAATTTTTCCGAGAAGTCTTTTTTCCCAGGGTGCAATTCTGTTACCAGTCCTTCCGTTATTAGTACCCCGTCGTGTTCTGATCTTAACGCCCATTACATTGGCAATTGCTGTAGCTGCACAGTAGATTAGCATATGCAGATATTCCAATGTGTGGGCTTCTACGACATAATTGGGTAGGACTTCAGTATTCACAATTTGTAACAGGGCACCTAGTTTCTTACAAGAGTTTATTCGTGGTAGCGGTGGTCTGCTAAGTGGATTTGTTCCATTAAACTCTTGTACGGCACGAGCCATTTCGTTCTCTAGACTATCGCGCAACTCGTTGTTTTCCTGCTGTGTATTGTCAGGTTGAGTTTCTGGTATGGGAATCTCAGGAATCTGCTCATCAAGGATTTCATTAGGGACTTGATCTAAAACTAGCTCTTGGTTATTAATCTCCCGTTCGACTTCGCTTTTGATCGTATTGCGTCTAGTCTCTGGGATAAGGTTGTTTCTTACGATTACCCGGTATTGATCTGATACTCTTTGCTCCGATACTTGAATATCTGGGTACTCCCTTGCAAAATTCGGCATACAGCTGTTGTCTGTAGCCGATCGTTTCTTGACCGAGGTTTGTCACCTTATAATAGAAGCGCAAAATGCTTTCGTTAATGGACACAGTCCATTTCATGCGCTGCCTCGGTCGTCCCGCTTGAGTGAGCGCCGGCTGATGTTCCGGCGCAGCACCTTCAGCGAGTGGAGCTCTTGCTGTTGTTTGGCTCGCTTGTGGTTGTTGTTCTTGTTGTTGGGCTGTAGCTGTTTGTGTGACAGGGGCCCGCCTCCTCAACACCCTGCCACCGCCGTCCCGCATGCTGTCACGTCCAGCGTCGGCTCCAGACGTGCCCTGGCGATCCCCAGGCAGCGGCCCTAAACATAAACTATTTGTCTCCATTCTCATGGGTGTGCATTTTATACCTACTGCCAGGTGTCAGTTTTTGTTCCACGGCAAGTATTCCTGCTACTCTCTGGGTATTGGCGCTACGAATACCCAGAAAGCATCCCCCATTCGCAGGGGGCCGCGCCTGATAGAAGAACTGACATAAAACTCCCACAGGTTATTATTAGGTTAACCCACAGGTTATTATTATTTATTATTATTATTATAATAGAAGTTAATACTATTATTATTATTATTATTATTATTATTATTATTATTTAAGTTGTAACGGGAGATGGTTGTAAAGTTTCTTTGCGGAATATAATATAGATTTCTTTACTAACTCACTGGATGGAATCGGTAAATAAATATCAAAGATTGAATTTCTGGTTGAGTAAAGATGATTGGGCCTTGCTGGAAAGACATGAAGGTATTTACGAATTAAACAAACCGTTTCTAGAATATATAAAGATGGAAGTGTTAAAATTCCGTGATCTCTGAAGTAACTTCTGCAATGCGTAGATCTTCTGAGGCCAAACAGATATCTTATTGCTCTTTTTTGCAATTTAAAAATAACATCAAATTGAGCAGCTGTACTAGAACCCCAAAAAGGAAGACCATATCGAAGATGCGACTCGAACAACGAAAAATATGTTATTTTAGATTATGCTAAATTGAGTTCCCTTGAGACAGATCTTATTGCATAGCAAGCTGAGGCGAGTTTCTTACTTAACGAATGGATATGAAGAGACCATTTGAGATTGCTGTCTATAAAAATACCAAGAAATTTTACAGAATCAACGGTACTGATTTGGCTGTTATTAAGAGGCAAAGGTTGAAGAGCTCCTTTATATGATAATGCTACTGTTTTATCTACATTAAAAGAGAGTAGATTAGAGTCAGACCAGGTCTTTATCGTCAGTAGATCCGAAGTTATAGTTTCGTGAAGAGAGGCAATAGTTGAGGTGCTTCAAGTGATACTGGTATCATCAGCAAAAAGAAAAATTTTCCCATCGATTTTTAAATTAGTGATGTCATTTATAAAGATAAGGAACAGAAGAGGACCCAATACTGAACCTTGTGGTACTCCACATACAATATTTTTGAGACTAGAGTCAGTATCATTTGCTCTAACAAGTTGTTTCCTATTATTCAAGTATGATTGGAATCAATTCAAAGAAATACCTCGAATTCCATAGAAATTTAGTTTTTTAATCAAGATGTCATGATTTACACAATAAAAAGCTTTGGCATAGTCGCAGAAAACAGTGGCAGTATAAAGCTTATTGTTTAGAGCTTGGTAAACCTCATGTAGTACAGAAAACATGGCATCGGTGGTACATTTACTAGTTAAAAAGCCGAACTGATTCTGTCATAAAATGTTGTTATCAAGGATAAAGGACATAAGTCGAGTTTTAATGAGTCACTCAATAATTTTGGAGAGTACCGGTAGTAAGGCAATAGGTCTATAATTGCAGGCATCAAATTTTTCACCACCCTTATGAAGAGGAATAATAATGGCTGTCTTTAGGCACTCTGAAAATTTACCTTTTTCGAACGAATCATTAATTAGTGAGACGAGGATTTCCAACACATTTTCTGTGAGATTAGAGAAAATTTTTGTAGATAGTCCATCAGCACTATAGGATGATTTGCTTTTGATACTATTGATTATTTGGATCAGTTCAGAGTTATCGACTGGTCTTAAAAAGAATGAATTCGAGACCTTTCTTGAATTAGGAAGATAGGAAATGGGATCTTGTTGCGGCAGAATAGTTGATGTTATATTTTTACTCACATTAACGAAGTAGTCGTTTAGACTTTCAGGATTTGGAAGGGAAAATGATTGAGCTGTGTGAGTTTTATTTCGAAGATCGTTTATTATTGACCAAGTTTCTTTTGCAACATTTTTAGAGCTTCCCAAGCGATTTTGATAATATGCTTTTTTAGCTGATTTGACAAGTTTTAGATGTGTTGTCCTGTACTTCGTGATATATTCAATGACAGAAACATTGGTAGTAAATTTTTTGATGTATAGTAGTGAACGCATATTCTTGGCTGATATGCGGATACCTTTCGTAACCCAAGGTTTCCGATGTTTTGGCTTACTAGGAATTAAAGGAAATGCCTAAAGTTCTGGTGGCATATTCGTGTTTAGCGACCCCAAAAAACCCTCCAGTAATTCATTTGCATCAATTAAATGCCAAAAACCATCGAAACTCTAGAAGATGACGTCCCTTGCATTGGCCCTGGCCACCACGTCCTCTGGAGGTCAATTCTGTTGGCATATTCGTGTTTAGCGATCCCAAAAACCCATGAGTACCTAATCTGTTTATATCAATTTAATGCTGAAAACCCTCGAAACTCTAGAAGATGACGTCCGTTGAAGGTCAAGGTCAAAGTAAAGGTTGCCATTGGATCAGTGGCGGCTGGTCCTATGAGGCAGGTGAGGCAGTGCCTCACCAGTATACCAATCGACTATTTACGTTATTTCGTTATTTCATCATCAATTCTTTAAATACAATTTAACTGTTTGAAATTTGCTAAATAACTTTATTTTCGTTATATCATCATCAATAATTCTTTAAATACAATTTAACTTTTTGAAAATTGCTAGATAATTTAATTTTTATTATAAAACTTTTTTTATTAACTTTATTTTTATGCTAAAAAAAAATTAGTACGGCCCTGACCCGTTCTTCATAACACACCGATATACCTACTCTACAAGGTACCATTAGAGGCACTGCCTCTGATGGTACCTCGTCTAGCATATTACGAAGCCGACGGAGATCGGCCGGCAGCATGACAGAATAATTTTTGGAAGCGGGATTAAGTATCCTTTCAGAGGCAGGCAAAAATATGCCTCTAGCGTGGTTTTGCAGTTTTAGGTAGTTTGTTAGAGCAGTTTGTTCTAGTTACGTGTACTTACTATTTAGTATAAGAGATACAATAGATGTTTAGAATATGTTATTATGCTCTGAATGGCTGAAAGTCATTTGCCAATGTCAATTAAATAAATAAATTAATAAAAAAATTAGAAATTATGATTTCTTTCATAATAATTCATTTACTTTTAAGTACGCTGTTTATAAAATAAATAAAAAACCAAAAAAATAAAATTTAACCCTTAGTTTATTTAACATAAAAAAACAATATTATAATATAACCGTAATTTGCTTACTTGCTTGTTTCTATTTGCATATATGCAATACATTTACAATATAATAAAATTGGTTCTAAAATGAAATTATCACGTGTTTGCAGGTATATTGTTTGCGTACCATAATTTCATTTTGGCAAGTGATTAATAATAACAGAATCAGTCAACGGCCAAACCAGAATGATCCTAAGGGGGCTACAACTGGTGGGTCTCTGGGGGTATGGATTTAAGGCTTTAAGGGTTTAAGGCATTTAAGGCTTATAACCCCCAACCCCCCCAGTTACGCCACTGGAATCAGTTGTCCGTTGTTTTCATGTAGTATATAATGTAAATTTTGCTTAATATGGCTGTTCAAGTGTTCAACGCTGATGAGCCAACGACGAAACATCTGATTCATGCTGTTTTGATATGTGGTATCATATTAATTATTATTTTTAGCTAAAAAAACAGCTACTATGAGTATGAACCTGTTAGAGACTTAGAACTTTCGTAGCTATTCTTTTGCGAATAAAATTGTTATTTAATATCGTTTGCAAGCCTTAAAATAAATACGGTGCCGTTCTGTGACGTTATGACGTCACAAAATCGTCCTTCCGGCTATTAAAGAAAATCTAACCATAATAATAATAATCCTCAAGTGTAGTGTGCCTCACCATCTTGTACTATCACGAGCCGCCCCTGCATTGGATAGCCAGGAAAAAATCCTAGACTACTAGTACTTTTGTTTAATCCAAACTTCTACACGTTGCTAGATAACCAGTAACTCATGGAATTGGTATACCCGGTAAATCTTATAATTTTCTGAGTTTTTACCTCTATATCTTGAAAATTCTCCATACGATCGAGATGTGCCCATGAGAACTTTTTATCGGGTTGCTTCAAAAAGTATTTTCCCAAAGTATGAACTAAATCCACTGGGACCTCATTTCCATAAGGTTGTGCGGGGTACTTCGGCAAAAAAATAAAGTCGTATCATATAAGGGGAATAAAATGATAAGGAAAAACTTTTAAACTCATCTCGAAGTTTTCATAAACAAAAATCAATCATAAGGTTTTATCACTCTACAAAAAAAAACGAAAACCTAGCCATACTTGCATCTCATTACGTACCTTCACAAATAAAATTTTGATCCAATTGAAAAATTTATAAATTAACGGTATTTACCAGGAACTGCGTATTTTCTGAATATTCTTGAAGACGGGATTCTATTTCTGTTGGACATATTCCACGGCCTTTTCCGCACGACATTCCTGATGGTTGATCTTTAGCTCCCCGAGTTTGTGGACGAGAAGAAGACTATAACAAAAGAAAATGTTCATATAATTAAAAAATACTAGGATTGCTATATTGCAGATTAATGAACGTGGGCACAGATACTATGAAAGTATTTACATTTGTAAGTTGTAAGTTGTGCAGTAGAAATGTATTTTGGATACAAAAAAATAAACCTATATCAAAACTTTTGTAGAAGATACTGAGATTTTTCTCCAAACTTGACTGTGGTAGTTTCAGTAATTTCTTACTAAAATTCTTAAGTATATACAGGGTGTCCCGAAAAGATTGGTCATAAATTATACCATAGATTCTGGGGTCAAAAATAGGTTGATTGAACCTCACTTACCTATATACAATAGTGCACACAAAAAAAGTTACAGCCCTTTTAAGTTACAAAGTGAAAATCGATTTTTTTTCATATATCGAAAAGTCGAGATTTTTTATTGAAAATGGACATGTGGCATTCTTATGACAGCAACATCTTTAAAAAAATTTAAAGTGAAATTTGTGCCCTCCATAAAAATTTTACGGGGGTTTTGTTCCTTTAAACCCCCCCAAACTTTTGTGTACGTTCCAATTACATTATTATTGTGGCACCATTAGTTAAACACCATGTTTTTAAAACTTTTTTGCCTCTTAGTACTTATTCGATAAGCCAGTGTTTATCGACATATTTTGAATATTTGTCGAATCCACCGCATATTTGTATGTATATGGTTAAGTACGATTATAGAGACCTGTTAATAATCTAAAAATTTATTTATAATTTACATTTTTAGGTATATTTTGAAAAAGAAGCCACATCTCGATAAAAGGTGACTTGTCAAAAACGGCCAAGCGGCAAAAAAGTTTTAAAAACACTGTGTTTAACTAATTGTATCACAATAATAGCTTAATTGGAACGTGCACAAACATTTGGGGGGTTTAAAGGAACCAAACCCCCATAAAATTTTTATGTAAATAAATTAAAAAAGAAGCTGCATCTCAATAAAAACTGTCTTATCGAAAAAATACTAGGAGGCAAAAAAGTTTTAAAAACATTGTGTTTAACTAATGGTACCACAATAATGAATTAACTGGAACGTACACAAAAGTTTGGGGGGATTTAAGGGAACAAAACCCCCATAAAATTTTTATGGGGTGGACAAATTTCACTATAATTTTGTTTTAAGATGTTCCTACCATAAGAATGATACATGTCCATTTTCAATATAAAATCTCTAATAGTTTTGGATATATTGAAAAAAATCGATTTTCATTTTGTAACTTCAAACGGCTGTAACTATTTTTATGAGCATATTTTTACTAAGGTAAGTTAGGTTCAATCGAACTATTTTTCACCCCAGAATGCGTGGTATAATTAATGACCAATGTTTTCGGGACACCCTGTATAATCCATAATATATATTTTGCAGAGAAATATTTTCCCCTGGAAAACCAATTTACTGGTTCCCCTGGAAAACCAATTTACTGGTTCCCCTGAAAAACCAATTTAATATTTACGATGATGAAGGTATCAACAGTGAGATTTCAAATTGACACCTTTTTGAATTGAAGCTTAACAATCATCATCATCGTCATCTTTGGCTTTTACAACTCTTCTTGAGTCTTTGCCGCGTTTACTATTGTCTTCCATTGGTTCCGACCCTGTGCTTCTATTTGCCATGGTCTCACTTCTATCTTCTTCAGCTCTTCTCTGACTGCATCTTACCACTTTTTTCTAGGCCGTCCTGTCGATCTTCTATCGTCTGGTCTTTTCCAAAACACATTGCTAATCAGTCTGTCGTCATCACTCCGTACCACGTGGCCTGCATATCTTAGTCTATTGGCTATTATGTATCTCACCAGCTAAACAATACGTTTATATAGTAGATGGAATATATAAATATTATTACCTGTGGATAAGTTTTCCAAAATATTTTCCTTTGGCAAAGCTTTTAAGAATTCAGTTCAAAAAGTTTAATTTTCCCTTTCTTCTATTTCATATGAAACTGATAGGTACTTACGATTATATGATACGAAAATTTAGTAAATGTAATGTGTGGTTACATAAATTGGAATTTTGAGTTTTAGAAAATTTTAGGAAAATAATTTAATGAAATGTTTTGACATTTTTTTGAAGTGACGTTTATGATTATGATTTATGAGAGTACCTATAGATAAGACTTATAATATGAGTTGATAAGACTTTTGTTTATGTTTTGTCGACCTATCAGAAATCGGTAACTACTATAGACCTGGATCCCGCGTAAGAAAAAAAAGTTGATTAATAGCAAGCTGAAAATTTGTTAATAGCTTAACGGTGTCTAGTCGGACAAACATTGATGCACGGGAACACTGAAACAGGGGAAGTTTTAACGTTGTAGCATGATAAACGTGTCGTCCTGACAAGTTTATGATGGTCAAAAATAGCAAGTTGTTTTTAAGTTTATTCAATAGCCAACGTTATATAATATATGAAAAAATGTTTGTCCGACAAAAAGGTTGGGCATTTTAACGAGTCCGACACGTAGAAGATGTCACATCACAGGAACTATGTTGGTGATAAATAGCAGTCTGATTTTTGCATGAGAGTTTAATGAAAGGTTAAAAAAGCAATTGGAAGTTCTGTCGGACAAAATGAATGGGAAATTTTCCTAGTCGGACATTCTAAACATGTAAGATATAGAGAAAAATGTTGGTGATAAATAGCAAGCTAATTTTGATTTGTTTATGTACAAATTATATTTTGTAAAGCAAAAAGTTATATGTCGGACAAAAAGTTTGGGCAAATCGAAGGAAATAAATAAAAAACATTTTTTCAGAATGACTTAGTCACATATTGATAAAGCTATTTTAGTTGTATATTATTATTTATATTCACATATTTGCATGTGCATATATATACATGCACACTCCAAAAACAGTGAGGTAAGTATCAATGCATGTATATATTGCAAAACAATTATTTTTTCAATGGAGTTTGTTCTAGATATTCTCAAAATGAAAATAAAAAATGTCAAAGAACATGTGAAAGCAATCTCTTAGGGTTTTCTAATTAGGCGCATCATAAAGTACGGAAAATTTCCTACAAAAAACGCTGTATACATTTTTTTTCCATACTCAAATCTTAACCCTGTAAACGACATTGAAAAATGTGAAGAGTCTAAAACTTCGGTGCTTATAAGAATAGACGTAAATATGATACATTATGCTTAGAAGTATGTATTAGAAGGCTGCATTTGTCAGTGTGACACTTTGTGCCATACAAAGTAGTATTTGAAAGTACATGGTCTCTGAGTTTCTGTTTGCCACGTGTGTTGGAAATTAAAATTTATATTAACTATGGAGTGTTTTTGTGTCTATTTTTGAGTGTCAACAGTTTAAATTTTAAGTCGCCAAATTAAAAGTGAAACCATTCAACGGAACATTTTTGAGTAATTTTCGAACATTTTACAAAGTTAGTAAAATACTTGGTCATCAATTCAATGAGGTTCAGTTGCCAGATAATTGTGAAAGTTCTATTGAATATCATTCTTCGTGCTATAATGCTTTGCTTGATTGAAAAAGGGTACCTAAATAAATTATTACTAAAATTGTATAACGTAATTTTTCTCAACTTTCTACAAATGAAATAATAATGTAATTAATATGTCACATGGCAAGAAATAATTTGCTGCCAAAATAAATCGATTAGTTTAAATTTGAAGTTACGATTGCAATTTATTATGAATTATTGTCAAAAGTGACAGTTTTTCTTAAATGGAAATGTATTCATAGACATAAGGGTAGACAGGGAATACAATGCAAAAAGTCGATAGGTGGTCTATCTATCTCTTTTAACCAAGCGATCCCGCGCATGTGGCAGACAAAGATAGCTAGACCACTCAATCCATAATATAATTTGCCTGAACTATTATAAATGTATTACAGTGAGGTATCTAAATGATGTTGAGATAAATCGAAAGATATCGATTGTAATTGATTGCTACTTTTGACATAGAATAATCGCCCCTTATTGAAATTTCAAAAATTATTTTTTTAAATTGTCCGACTACAAAATCTACCCCTTATTTTTTTCCGACAACAGTCATTCTTGGTAAGGAATAATTTACTTAATTAAATTTCGTCTTTGTCGGAAAGCTATTTATCACCAGCATTTTTGTCTATATCTTACCTGCTTAGAATGTCCGACTACGAAAACTTCCCATTAATTTTGTCGGACAGAACTTCCAATTGCTTTTTTAACCTTTCATTAAAATCTCATGGAAAAATCAGACTGCTATTCATCACCAACATAATTCCTGTGATGTGACATGTTCTACGTGTCGGACTCGTTAAAATGCCCAACATTTTTGTCGGACAAACATTTTCGCATATATTACATAACGTTGGCTATCGTATAAACTTAAAAACAACTTGCTATTTTTCACAATCATAAACTTGTCAGGACGACACGATTATCATGCTCCACAATTAAAACTTCCCCTGTTCCAGTGTTCCCGTGCATCAAAGTTTGTCCGACTAGACACCGTTAAGCTATTAACAAATTTTCAGCTTGCTATTAATCAACTTTTCTTTCTTACGCGGGATCCAGGTCTACTAGCTATCTAGACTTATCAGGAAAATACAAGAAAACAGAGAAGACCAAAAATACAAAAAACAAGTAAAATTGAAATCAAATAAAAATTAAAATTTGTATCCTGGCAATCTCAATTAGGAAGCAAATTACAAAAGAACCAAAAATATATGGATGGAAAAGGAAACAAAAGAAATAATAAAAAGAATAATAAAAAATTCTACACAAAATACGAACCACTTATAACACGTCAAATATATAGAGCGAAAAGAATGAAGAAAAAGAAAGGGACAACAGAATATAAAGAGTAGCAGATAAAAATAATACGAAATAAATACTAAATAATTAATACAATCCTAAATAACATGGACGAAACTTTATGACTTTTATTTTACGCCAGTCAATGGGAGCAAGAATAGGATATTACCTCCGAATTCTATCCTACTGCATGGATTTTAATGACATTTTGGGCCCCTAGCCTCTACTTATCTCCTAATTCAAAGTCTACCCTATGCAGATGTGTGCTTTTATCTTGGGAGTGGTTCCCAAGATAAAATTCCCTTCTTAGGGGTGGAAAATTTTTTGGCTAAAATTACAACGGAATTCGCCAGAGAACCTAATTCTAAGCAAAAACTGTTCAATATATTTTTTTGAAAACTCAATACTTTTTGAGATATTCGTGGTTGAAAATTGGCCATTTTCAGTAGTAATAACCCAAGGACATTGATAATTGTTCGAAAAAATTTTATAACAGATTTCGAAAGCTTGTTGCTTGGAAACAGACCGACGCCGTAGGCGGAGGTCTGTTGCCTGTAAGCAACAAGCTTGAGAAAGTTGTTAAAAAAATTTTGAGCATTTATCAATGTTCGAGGGTTATTCGGATAGAAAATTTTTTGCTGGTTATGAAAAAAAAATACAGAGCAGAAACAATTTATTTAAATGTGCAATTAACAATTCTTCCACCGTCCGATTTCCATCTAATTCATATTTTCTATCATTGCAAAAGTCCATAAACGCTTTCCATACAAATTTTTTACTGTAAACAGTATTCTTTGGTATATTTGATTCGATAATTTCATTAATATTCTCATCAGTATTACAACCAAATCGTGACATTTTGAAATATTGAATATTTGAAATGTCAAAATCGAAATGAAACGAAATGTAGGTATCCATAGCTACATGATTGAGTGAAAACAGCCCATGGGATCTGTTTTCAGTATAATGTTGGTTTTATTGGTTGTATTCAATCAGATGACCACAAATTAATTGATTTCATTGGATTTCTAATTGAGCAAAAAATTTTCAGTAGTAATAACCCAAGGACATTGATAATTGTTCGAAAAAATTTTATAACAGATTTCGAAAGCTTGTTGCTTGGAAACAGACCGACGCCGTAGGCGGAGGTCTGTTGCCTGTAAGCAACAAGCTTGAGAAAGTTGTTAAAAAATTTTTGAGCATTTATCAATGTTCGAGGGTTATTCGGATAGAAAATTTTTTACTGTAAACAGTATTCTTTGGTATATTTGATTCGATAATTTCATTAATATTCTTATCAGTATTACAACCAAATCGTGACATTTTGAAATATTGAATATTTGAAATGTCAAAATCGAAATGAAACGAAATGTAGGTATCCATAGCTACATGATTGAGTGAAAACAGCCCATGGGATCTGTTTTCAGTATAATGTTGGTTTTATTGGTTGTATTCAATCAGATGACCACAAATTAATTGATTTCATTGGATTTCTAATTGAGCAAAAAATTTTCAGTAGTAATAACCCAAGGACATTGATAATTGTTCGAAAAAATTTTATAACAGATTTCGAAAGCTTGTTGCTTGGAAACAGACCGACGCCGTAGGCGGAGGTCTGTTGCCTGTAAGCAACAAGCTTGAGAAAGTTGTTAAAAAATTTTTGAGCATTTATCAATGTTCGAGGGTTATTCGGATAGAAAAAATTTTTTACTGTAAACAGTATTCTTTGGTATATTTGATTCGATAATTTCATTAATATTCTTATCAGTATTACAACCAAATCGTGACATTTTGAAATATTGAATATTTGAAATGTCAAAATCGAAATGAAATGAAATGTAGGTATCCATAGCTACATGATTGAGTGAAAACAGCCCATGGGATCTGTTTTCAGTATAATGTTGGTTTTATTGGTTGTATTCAATCAGATGACCACAAATTAATTGATTTCATTGGATTTCTAATTGAGCAAAAAATTTTCAGTAGTAATAACCCAAGGACATTGATAATTGTTCGAAAAAATTTTATAACAGATTTCGAAAGCTTGTTGCTTGGAAACAGACCGACGCCGTAGGCGGAGGTCTGTTGCCTGTAAGCAACAAGCTTGAGAAAGTTGTTAAAAAATTTTTGAGCATTTATCAATGTTCGAGGGTTATTCGGATAGAAAATTTTTTACTGTAAACAGTATTCTTTGGTATATTTGATTCGATAATTTCATTAATATTCTTATCAGTATTACAACCAAATCGTGACATTTTGAAATATTGAATATTTGAAATGTCAAAATCGAAATGAAACGAAATGTAGGTATCCATAGCTACATGATTGAGTGAAAACAGCCCATGGGATCTGTTTTCAGTATAATGTTGGTTTTATTGGTTGTATTCAATCAGATGACCACAAATTAATTGATTTCATTGGATTTCTAATTGAGCAAAAAATTTTCAGTAGTAATAACCCAAGGACATTGATAATTGTTCGAAAAAATTTTATAACAGATTTCGAAAGCTTGTTGCTTGGAAACAGACCGACGCCGTAGGCGGAGGTCTGTTGCCTGTAAGCAACAAGCTTGAGAAAGTTGTTAAAAAATTTTTGAGCATTTATCAATGTTCGAGGGTTATTCGGATAGAAAAAATTTTTTACTGTAAACAGTATTCTTTGGTATATTTGATTCGATAATTTCATTAATATTCTTATCAGTATTACAACCAAATCGTGACATTTTGAAATATTGAATATTTGAAATGTCAAAATCGAAATGAAATGAAATGTAGGTATCCATAGCTACATGATTGAGTGAAAACAGCCCATGGGATCTGTTTTCAGTATAATGTTGGTTTTATTGGTTGTATTCAATCAGATGACCACAAATTAATTGATTTCATTGGATTTCTAATTGAGCAAAAAATTTTCAGTAGTAATAACCCAAGGACATTGATAATTGTTCGAAAAAATTTTATAACAGATTTCGAAAGCTTGTTGCTTGGAAACAGACCGACGCCGTAGGCGGAGGTCTGTTGCCTGTAAGCAACAAGCTTGAGAAAGTTGTTAAAAAATTTTTGAGCATTTATCAATGTTCGAGGGTTATTCGGATAGAAAATTTTTTACTGTAAACAGTATTCTTTGGTATATTTGATTCGATAATTTCATTAATATTCTTATCAGTATTACAACCAAATCGTGACATTTTGAAATATTGAATATTTGAAATGTCAAAATCGAAATGAAACGAAATGTAGGTATCCATAGCTACATGATTGAGTGAAAACAGCCCATGGGATCTGTTTTCAGTATAATGTTGGTTTTATTGGTTGTATTCAATCAGATGACCACAAATTAATTGATTTCATTGGATTTCTAATTGAGCAAAAAATTTTCAGTAGTAATAACCCAAGGACATTGATAATTGTTCGAAAAAATTTTATAACAGATTTCGAAAGCTTGTTGCTTGGAAACAGACCGACGCCGTAGGCGGAGGTCTGTTGCCTGTAAGCAACAAGCTTGAGAAAGTTGTTAAAAAATTTTTGAGCATTTATCAATGTTCGAGGGTTATTCGGATAGAAAATTTTTTACTGTAAACAGTATTTTTTGTTATATTTGATTCGATAATTTCATTAATATTCTTATCAGTATTACAACCAAATCGTGACATTTTGAAATATTGAATATTTGAAATGTCAAAATCGAAATGAAACGAAATGTAGGTATCCATAGCTACATGATTGAGTGAAAACAGCCCATGGGATCTGTTTTCAGTATAATGTTGGTTTTATTGGTTGTATTCAATCAGATGACCACAAATTAATTGATTTCATTGGATTTCTAATTGAGCAAAAAATTTTCATTGAAACAAAATACCTTTTCGAACGGTTTTTTGCGAATACCTTAAATACTATGAATCTAACTAAAAAAACTATATTAAACATTTTTGTAGGTTATAAAAAAGACACTGGTCTTCATCTTCTAGTTATAGTCTTCTAGTTATACAAAAAGAGATATGGTAGGTGAAAATAGTTTGTTTTTTAGTGCATTCTCAAATTGGTGTATTCAACTTAAAATAACAGAGAAACGGTCGATTTTAGGTGTATAATGCTACTAGTACCTTTTGTAGTGCTTGAAAGGACCTTTAAAGTGAGCTATATTAAAGGTCCATTACATTAAAACTAAGCGAGATATGCTGCAAACAAAAAATGAGAAGTAATTTTAACCCCCGTCCACTAAAATGTAAATGCATCATTTTCCTTCCACAATGCCATTTATTATAGTGTTATTTCTATGTTCAACAAGTTGGATGGGTTTAAAATAAATGGTTTTTGAAAAAATGATCAAATTATAGGGCGCATTTTGAAATTTTCTTAAAAATCTCCCTTTTTCTCCATGTAACTTAAAAATGATTAGAGATACAGTAATGAAAAATAAAAAGAGAAAATTTTTATCTGAAAAAGCCCTACATTTTTGTGTGGTATCTTTTTTTCGCATCTCTTATCTTTTTAGAGTTACATGGAGGAAAAGGAAGATTTTTAAGAAAATTTAAAAATGCGCTCTATAATTTGATCTTATTTTTTTCAAAAACCATTTATTTTAATCAAGTCCAACTTTTTGAACATATAAATAACACTATAATAAAAAGTATTGTAGAAGGAAAACGATGTATTTAAATTCTGATGGATGGGGGGTTAAATATACTTCTCATTTCTTCTTAATACATTAGTCATCAATTTTTTTCAGAATATCTCGCTTAGTTTGAATGTAATCGACATTTAGTATTACTCATTTTAAAGGTCTTTTCAAGCACTACAAAAGTTATTAGTATGATTATACACCTAAAATCGACAGTTTCTCGGTTATTTCAAGTTGAATACACCGATTTGAGCATGCAGCAAAAAAAAACAAACTCTTCTTACCTACCATATCCCTCTTTGTATTTTAACTAGAAGATTTATGAAGGAACGAATCTCTTTGTTTTTTTATAACCTACAGAAATATTTTTTTTTTTGTTAGATGCATAGTTTTTAAGGTATTCGCAAAAATCCGTCCGAAAAGGTGTCATTTTTCAATGAAAATAAATAACGAATAACTCAAAAAGTATTGAGTTTTAAAAAAATAATTATAGAACAGTTTTTGCTTAAAATTAGGTTCTCTAGCCTCTTTCGTGGCTATTTTAACCAAAACATTTTTCACCTCCGAGAAGGGGTGGGAACCACCCCCAAGATAAAAACTCACATTGGCATAGGGTAGACTTTGTTTCTTGAGCTATTTCCTACTTACTGTGAAAATATCAAGTACATCCATGTGTAGGATGGAATTCGGAGCCAAATACCCTCATTGACTGCCCTATTTAGGCTCAATGAAAAGCTGAGATAATATATGAAAGGTATAGAAATGTAACGAGCACCGGGAAAACAAGCCATGAAAGTACTCCATGGATTGAGATGAAACAACGCTCTAACCAAAGAAAATAAAAAAGAATCTTTCAAAACTGATGAATATTTTCAAACGGGCATGTACAAAGAACGCCAGAGCACAGGTGATCTAAAAGAATATTGGACTGGGACTCGCCGGTAAATAGACAGAGGAGAAGACTTGCTACAAGATTGAAAACGTAGATGGAAATGATATGATAGAGACTTCAGAGAAGATGACTGGAAGAATGGAGTGCTGTGGAGGACAAAAACAGCAAACTAATAATGGGAGAAAGCCGAAGAAGAAGAAAAAGGAGGGAATAAAGAACGAAATCACTCACACGGCGCACAAAACATTGCAACCAAAACAGAAAAAAGGAAGAATAATCCTCCTCAGACTAAAATAAACGGGTAAACGTAAGCCATAATCTGAAGATATGGAACGATGACGACAATGATGATGATAAGTCGTAAAAAATTAATATAGCAAACTGTATATCTATAAATAGGTACATACCCTAGTTGACTCAAATTCGCCATAAGCCATCGGGCCTTCCATTGGTGGAAATGGAGATCTCGCTCTTTGTGGAACTTGTTGCATCATAGGTACTTGTTGCATCATCGGACCCGGAGGCATCATTTGCATCGGCATCTGCATTTGAGGTGTCATCGGCATTTGCTGCCCTCGCTGTGGTGGTGGTGGTTGGTGGCACTCGCACGTATTTTTTTGCTGTGGTATCATTTGTGGTCCAATTTGTTGTCCCATTTGTGGTCCCATTTGAGGTCCCATTTGTGTTCCCATTTGAGGTCCCATTTGTGGTCCCATTTGTGGTCCCATTGGTGGTACCATTTGCTGTCCCATTTGTAGTCCCATTTGAGGTCCCATTTGCGAACCCATTTGCGGTCCAATTTGTGATCCCATTTGTGGTCCACTCTGCGGCTGTATCATTGGAGGCATCATCTGGAAAGGCACTTGCGGCGGCAAGTGTTGCTGCCCCATTCCTCGAAGCTCTAGATCTGCTCTTTGATAGTGCCTCGTCATTTCCAAAATGTCAATGTCTGTTTCTTGTTCAGTGGTTTCGCAAGTACATATATCGGGTCTTCGAGATGATTTTGCTGAAGCTGGTCGTTTTTTGCGGTCAGACTTGGATTTCATTTTGGCACCGTCGCAAATTAGTATTTTGGGCATCTGCTGTTCTGTAGTTCCGCATACAACGACTTTTGGTAAGACGTCTTCTTTGTGACTGCAAAAATAATTTTTATATTAAAATCACCTACAGGGCTAGTCAAAAGTCCAATCCCCCTCTCGTACCTATCTTTTGAACGGTTATACTTATAATTAGGGAGCGGATTTTATGCTAAATGCATATTGCTTGCATATTTCGCATATTTGAGAACTTTACCAAATTTTGCATATTTTTAAAGAAACATGCATATTATGTGTCTATTTAAAAACATTTTTGCCCAAACGAAAAAATTCTAAAATTTTTTAATTCTACACAAAATATTTCCCCGCACATGTTGTCATAACTTTTCGAGAACTACCCGAAGTCGGCTCATTCACTACCTTTTCGGTTTTTCTTAGAAAACACCCGATCTTTACCCACAAAGTGCGTATAGTTCGCCGTCATAAAATGATTGTAGGATGTTAAATACCCTACTATACTGTTAAGAGAATATTTACACCTCTAAACATCGGCATCGTTTTACGATTCTTTAACGGAAATTTAAAAAATATGATTTAAATCAGATCCCGTAAATCGTGAATGTTTAGTTTTTGTGTAAAAGTATTTACTTCTGTTTGTGAATGTGCAATATACCGAAAGATTCTAGCCTGGTTTATTCCCGGATCAGAACCTATCCCCAGCCTCTTTACACCAATTATTCTGCAAAGCATGTAGTAAAATGGTGAGTTTAAGATTGCTTTCCTCCTCTTTTTTCTTTAATAAATAATATTTGGCTGTTTCCTCAACATCTAAGTTTCAACAGTTTGGAAAAGTATGTGTTATTGTCGTAGATACCATCTCAGCGAAAATTTTCGGCTACACAACACACAACACGTCGGGACCAAGCTACATAAGTCAAAATGCAAGAAAATGAGCGAATCGAAAGTTGAACAGTTAACCATTGGCAGTAGACAATCCTTGATGACTTTATCCAATGAACACTACAAATTTAATTCTGGTTTATGCGAGGCGATGATTTGTGCAAACATACCTTTGAAAAACTGGAAAATCCTGTGTTTAAAAGTTTTTTTGGAAATATATTCCAAGAAAAGTGTTTCCGATGAAAGTACATTGAGAAAAAATTACGTACTTAACTTACCTCAAATTTACAACGATACCATAAAAAAAAGAATGTGTGTGTACTTTGTACGCACGTAAGAAGTTATACTTCTACTACATATTATGTGATTTTTAAGATAATACCAAAAATTTAAAAAAATAAAAGAATAAAACGCACACAAACACATTGAAAAATGCCACAAAGAAAAATGAACGATAATAATTGTTGGCAAAAATTTTAAATACGCATTTTCTGAAAAAAAAAATTATATAACAAATATACTTACAATCATAAAATGCATAAAAAAATAAAAACTTGCATCGGGAATCGAACCCGTGAATTTCGGGGCGCTTTGATTCGTAATCGAAGCCTAGACTCACTCGTCCAATTCCACATTATTTGTCATGTGGAAAAATAGGGTAACTGAACGTTTTACTGTTTGACAGTTGTTTTGAATATAATTAAATTATGTAGTTTAAATTTTGTGGAAGAAAATATTAAAATATAACAAAACAGTAAGAAAACAATATATTAGATGAAGATTAGTAGAACTTTTGTTAGTAATCAAATTAAGTATGTAAATCAAAGCATTACATACCTACTAGATAAATAAATCTACGCCAAAAAATCATAATTTAAAAATAAAAATCCGACCTAATTTGGGATTTCTCTCTAAAATCCCCATTTTTGAGAAAATAAATGTACAGTAGAGCGTCGATTATCTGAACGTCGATCAACCGAACGACCGCTTATTCGAACTATCGACTCCCGCGTCCCGCACTCGAATACCGAGCAAGCGTTAGTAATTGATGCTTAAAATATCTTCAATTTTCTTCAATATTGTATCCAAAAATAATTATGTTGTTGCAAAGACTGCACTTTTTTGTTTAGTTGTTAGTTGTCATTATCAAGATATAAATAAATATGTAGGTATTTATATAAATATGGCTTTTATTCACTTGTGGATAAATATGTATGACTATAAATATGTATCAATATATTGTAGTTCGATTATCCGAACAAATCGGTTTTCCGAACATCTATGTCCCCCAATTAGTTAGGATAATCGACGCTCTACTGTATTTCAACCTAATCCAAATGTATAATTACAATATGATTATAATAAAAACTACCTACCAAATTAGAATGAGTTTTCCTTGTCCAAAATAGTCCAAAAGTCCAAAAATATAGTTATATGAAAACTATTTAAAAAGGCCGTATAACTATTAACTAACTTTTGTTTGTTGTTTCTTTTCACACAAATTTTAAAACGCAACAACCATAAATAATCAAACTACAGCTGTGGCACAGCCGCCATATTGAATAATTTTTGACATGTCATTTGAACATCCAATCAGAACAAAGTTATAATGCGCATGCGCCGGGATCATAGGTTTTAACATATAAAAATTCACCCTCATATCGCCGGTAAAGAAGTATAACTTCAAAAATCAAGAAGATAGGGGAAAATCGATATATTTATTTTATTGTTATGTAGATAAATATGTGAATTCTCAAAATACACATTTTCTTAAATTATTGTGCATATCTTGCACATATTTCGTAATTTTTTACTGCATATGTATGTGCATATTTTATCAGAATTGCTCGCATATAAATCCGCTCCCTACTTATAATAGTACAATTTGGAAGGAGGAAATAAATAGACGTAGGATACTCAACTAGTCACAACAGGTGACGTAATAGTCATATATGACGTCACAATACCTCATTTGAAAGGTTTCCTAATCACATTTGCAACGATACAATATTTTCAATATTTTTTTCTACAAGGTTAACCTAAACTGTTTGTTTATTATTGTAATTAACTTTAATAAATGTTTATGGTTTGTTTTTAAAACAGGAGGAGTAAACTAAAAGGA
Organism: Diabrotica virgifera virgifera; assembly: GCF_917563875.1. Taxonomy (NCBI): domain Eukaryota; kingdom Metazoa; phylum Arthropoda; class Insecta; order Coleoptera; family Chrysomelidae; genus Diabrotica; species Diabrotica virgifera. The sequence goes on along the minus strand of NC_065444.1, from coordinate 38,588,158 downwards.
CAGATTCACGCAAAATTCTTACATTCTTACGCCCTTCAATACATCTTCTTTTTTGGTTGATCATATCGGCCTTCGACAGTAATCCATAAATATTATATTATACAATAAATACGTCGCTATAAAGAGTTCTAAAAACAACTGTTTTTTATATAAAAGCAAACTAAAAATTTAAAAATTAAAGGAATAACGCAGAAAACACAAAAAATCGCTGATATAACTTAATTAACCTTTGAAATGCCAATAGTGTCAAAATTTGATAAATGTCATTAGTGTCAAAATTTCTTAACAGTGGACTAAACTTGCCTGTGGTTGGACCAATTACAAACAAACATTACGGCGCGGTAAATTTGAATTATTCCTCCTGGTTCAAAAACAGACCATAGTAATAAACAATAAAATTATAAGAAATATTGAATTTGACTACCTTCAGCAATGACACAACGAATAGATTCATTCTATTTCAAAACATAACATACACAGGGGAAATATACTCTATACCTAAATAGATAGTGTCCTATAGAGGAGCTAAAGACATACTTCACCATCGATTTTGGCGCAGAACTTCTTGTATACTAATATATTGTAGTCTTGTGTTTTCAAACAAACTTCTGTATTGGGTCTGATGATGGGACATAAATTGTAAGTTCCGAAAACAGGTCACCTCTTTTACCATCAAATAAACTTCTTTTCGTAACTCTTTGAAGTATAACTTGTTAATAAATACGATGAAGCGTCTATATAAACCAAGGGGTATAAGTGCAATTTTGTTGGATATAAGTACAGTAATAGATAGTTAATACCCATTTTAATGTTGTGGCCAAAGAACACATAACAAGCGAATTTAAAACCAATAGTGACATCTATGGCATTTCACTTAACTCCTGAAAATAGTTTGTTTATCATTTGGCAGCCATTGGATATAAGTACGCTTATATCCCTTGGCCTCCAAACAAGTGTTAGTTATATCGTTTGGCAGCCAACTCGTTAATACTTATTAGATTAGTGGTACAAATGTGTTAAAGTTCATACCAAACCCTTCTTTCAGTGCGTCATTAATTTTGACGTCATATAGGATTTTAAGAATGTCGCGAATCATTGCATCATATTTTAGTTAATACGAGTTGACACGATCCAAGTGTACTTGGAAAAAGAAAGAAAAACTTAAAGAGAAATGTTTGTACCAGAACAGTGGGTAGAGATGAAGACCAGTTTAAAATTTATGGTTGTTAGAATGAAAGACCAGGATTTTGTTAATCTAGATACATTTCGGAAGATTCGACATAAAGGTACTGTACCGGGAATATGAACCATGCAGTGGCTTGACTTATACAGAAATTTCTCTTACCAACAACGGGAAGGACAACAAATCACATATCAAGGCACTGGATAATATTTAGGAAGATCCCGACGAACCAGGCAACTACTTCGAAAGCGAAGATGACTATTAACACGTTGACGGACACTGCGTCAAATTTATACGCTCTGAGCTTCGCTGGTGTCGCTCCTAGTGGTTACTAATTCAACTTTTACCGGTAATTTTTAAATTTATTATTTAATTGTTATCGCTTAATATTTACAACGCAAAAAAGTAATTAAATTGTAATCGATTTTTTAAGATTCTTCTAATCATTTTGACGTTCTATTGATAAAATATCAATTTCTTACTTCGGATACTTTGACAATAATCGTGTAGATGGCGCTAAGATTATAATAGATTATTTCCCAGGCAACCAAACGACGTTTTTATAACGTAGATAACACGTCATAAAAATGACCAATTTACGTGTTTCTATGACGTAGTACTGACGTTGAAAATCACGTGTATTTGTCTCATCGATTTGACGTCATAATTGTGACGATTTTAAAACGTAATCTTACCTACGTTTTTTCACGTCGAGATCGTGACGATTTTCAAACGTCAAAAAGATGACGACCTTTATACGTCGTTACAATACTTTCAAAAAGTGACCTCTTTCAGATGTTCCAAAATAGTATAAAAAATAGGTAACATGAAACCTATAGGCCTACTTTATATGTGTCGAAGATATACCTACTACCACTTGTTTAAGATCGCTTGTGCGCTAGAAGCAACATTGATTCTGCATGATTGTACCAGTCCTCACATTATAGAATTTTCACTAGTTATATATACCTACTTACTGTGTCAAAACTGAAACAACATATATATGAAACTAATAAATAATTTATTAACAAATTATCCAGCATACTTAATATCTTTAATTTAACGCTGTTTCAGTATCTTCATTTAACGCTTAATTAAAAACAAATAAACATAACTTCAAGTAGTTGTAAAGAAGAATTACTGCATTAAACTAACTCACTAAGCAAAAACGCATAAAAATCTCTTAATTAACACGTTTCTTCAACTAAATATCTAAATGAAAAGTCTTATTTTATCACACAAGACGCAAACCGCGTAAACAATAAATGAGAAATTTCTTATGAACATTTAGCATTATACCTATACGAAATTGTTTGTCAATACAAACAAGCAAGCTCCTCCCAATTTTGTGACGTCAGACTTAGGCTGTCTGAAATTAAAACGTTTTTTAAACGTAATTTAAACGTCATTAATCTTACATCTTACGTATTTAAAATCGCCTACAAAAGACGCCTACGTCTATATGACGTAATGTTCAAACACGTGTTATATTCAACCAAAAACTGACGTTTCCTCAACGTTATATGACGTCACTTGGTTGCATGGGTTATAATTAGATGTTACGGAACATTAAAAAAACTTAAATTCAGTATTTAAAACGTAAGTATATTTAAGGTAAAAATATATACCACAGCTTTGACCAACTAATATTGTTTATAATTAAAGGTTTTAATTTTAATTTTAAATTAATCACTTTGACATTTATGTCAAATTTCCAGTAAACGTTTACAAACTTGTCACTACTGCTACTGGCGTTCGCGAATTTGTAAATATCCCCTCTACGTACGAGCTCACAGCGTATAAGCAAGTGTTGTGACACTATATACAGTCGGAAAAATGAAAGAATACGCATGAGCGATCACATCAATCACATATTTTGTATTTGCTGTATTTTTTCCATAAATAACAAACGAGAGAGATAGATTATTAATAATCTGAATAATATGTGATTGATGTGATCGTTCATGGGTATTCTTTCATTTTTCCGACTATATATTTCGCAAAGTAGAATAGGGAAAAATGCAACGTATATAGACGTTGTATCACATTACATCAATGGAAATTAGACGTCTATGCTTCTTTTCATGAGCATTTTTCAGTGCGTCACAAATGATAGAACAAAAGGTAAGTCCGTGATAATATACATTTTAGTGACATGACATTTTAGTTAAATCTGACAGTTGTCACATTATATTTGCAATTTTTCATAAAAACAAATCAATTGTGTTTATTGCATTTATAAAATGGTATTTTCTTTGATTTGTATAGTCTTATAAATTGTACAGATTATATTCGTAGATATATTATATAATTCGTAAATATTTTTTTTTATTATAGCGCCATCTATTGATAACTAGAATAAATGTTATAAATGTCACAATGTTAAAAATGTAATCACCGACGTGCGTTTTTTCTGTCACATGCAATTTAATGCGTTAGAAAGAAATCGAAAACTGTGACGAACTGAAAGATCCTCATGAGAAAAAGTAGGTATATAGACGTTATGCCCGTCAACGTGTTAATATAAATGGTCTATGATAGATATTAATAGTCTATAAATATTATAGTTAAGTTTACTTCTAGTGTTGTTTCCTACGTTTTGCATTTTTGTGCCAATTTTTTATTTTTTTCACAAAAATTATTTGTTTTATTGGTCCAACTGTATTTAGAAGAATAAAGATACAGGTACAGAGTACAGTACAAGTATTTATTCTAAACTATCTTATAAAATGCTAAGTTTTTTAAATCTGATATAATAATTGTACTATTACATAAAAGTTTTTGAAGTTAACAAGACCAGACAATGACCAATTATTTTGAAAAATAAGCGGTAGAATTTAGGAAAGGTGTTAAACTTTAAACTTGATTTTCTCAAAACTACTAAAAATGCACTTGTATCCCTTGGCTTCTACACGCCTTATATAACTTGGATACGAAATTAGGATGGGCAAGAACAACCAAAGATGTGAGGTATCAAGAACAATAACACATGGATGGGCAGCATATGAAGCGAAAAATTGTCAAGTAAGGGTCTAGGACGCTTCATCGCCACCAGTTCATCGCCGCCCTTTCGATGCCGCCAGTTCATCGCCGGTCGATGCATCGCCGGCCGATTAAGCCGCAGTCAGTTAATCGCCAACTGATTTATTTCCAATTTCCGACCAATTTTCGACAACTACGTTTATTACTTATTTTTAATATTAACTAGGAATTGTAGGAAATGACCTAACCTTACCTAACACTACATAAATTTGAACATATATTATATTTCTACAAAGGCCATTTAACCCTACAAATTTATTATTATTTAGTATAAAATTTAGGGGAAATAGAAATTTAGGAAATATAATAATATTTTTTATCTTTTTAATTGTCATAAGTTTTGAACTGAATTTAACATCGCGTCGTGTCATCTCCCATAGTACAAAATCAACTGACTAATTGGCGATTAAACGGACGGCGATGAAACGGACGGCGATGAAGTGGACTGGTGATGAATCGGCGGCATCGAAAAGGCAGTGATGAACCGGTGGCGATAAAATCTTCCATTCCGGACAGTAATGACCAATAGTGCGGAAACACTGTTCTAACAAAAAAATACAATGCTTCAAAACTAAGAAACGCACAATGAAGGATAGAGTGTTCAGTGATAAGAGTAACAGTAAAGGTCAAAATCACAAACGAAGACCTACAAAACAGAATCAGAGTTAGAGATGTCGAGGAGAGGGCGTGTAGATTGAACTATTACAAAAAGTAACAATTACCTCATCAACGACTTCCCCAAGATTCCCACGTTTTCAAACAGATCAGACCTAGCGATCAGTTCCTGGATTCTTCTAGTTCTTTTCTCAAAAATCGTCATTTGTTTCTTCAATTCCATATTCAACTTTTCGAGTTCTTTGGCTTCTTTTTCCGTCATTGTTTCCTTCTTAGATAAGACAGTGACCTGCTCTTTCAATTGGCTTATTATTTTTGCTGTTTGAATCGCTTGTCGTTCTGCATCTTCCAGTTCTTTTAACACGACGTGGTCTGCTTCCTGACTGTACTTCATTTCTGAAGGTTTTTGAGCATCTTTGGCTTCTTCCGTTTCTGTAAATGTATTTAGAGAATATATCAATATTTATCGATGATATGTAGTCAAGAACATCTTAAAAAGATAAAACAAACGCCTAGAAACGCCTCATAGTCTCAATAACTTTTTGATTCAAATGATGTACTACTAAATTTAAACATAATAATTCTAAGTTTTCTACATTGCTACAGTCTACCGAATACAGTGTTAAAAATCTAGTTTTTAAGTATCCCCAATAAAAACAATTTTTAGGATTCAAATCGGGTGGACGAGGAGGCCATTCAGTACTATCTAGTCAACCAATCTATCGTCCGAGAAATGTAAACGTCTAAAATGATCTGAATAGCGCCGAACGTTTACACCAAAATGAGCTGTAGCTCCGTCACTGAAACCATATCTCATTCAAATTGGCTCCAAACTTGTTTTTAGGGCAGGTTAAGTTTTATTTTTAAGTAGCATTTCATAAATGTCGCTTGTTAAATTTCCTTCTATAAAATTGGGTACCCAATATAAACGACCGTACATCTAGTTGTGATCTTTGAGTACGGTTTTCACGTATATAGTGTGGATTTCCCTCAATTCAATTCCTTAAATTTTTGGCGATATAATATATCATATTTTATTATAATCATAATATATTAAATTCCCACACAGTGTAAATGGTAGGGGAGTAAAGTATGCTAAATGTGCAGTCACTCGAGCGCTTTGGGGATCTATCGGATTGTGAAGAGTAGGTCCTAAAACCAAAAAAAGTTAAGTAAAGTTTTCCATTTTAGTGGGGACTTGTTCATTTTTAATTTAATTTTCAGTTTCCACTAATCGTTTTTTTTTAGATTATAGCGCCATCTATCCATAATTCGAAAAAATGTAACCCCCACCCCACCTCCGTGGTGGGTCGTGTTTGGTTCTATTCGATAGATTTTTCAAAAATATTGAATAAGTGTATTTTTCAGTTTTTCAGTATTTAAAATATTAAATTTACCCCCCACCCCTCTCCGTGGGAAGTCGTGTTTGGTATCATTCGATAGATTTTTGAAAAATATTGAGTACGTATTTTTTAGTTTTTCGATCTGTCATTCATTTCGCGAAATATTCGCTTTTTTCTTGTGAAACTCTGGGACTTTCCCATTTCCTTACGCCTCGCTCAAATCGTCAGATTTTTGAAATATACACTGTTTTGCTTGTACTTAACTTACCTTATTTTAATCTGACGATTTCGAGTTTTTCTAAGGATAGATTTTTTTTCGGCCCCCCCTCTGCATTAACAGCCAACATAATATGGTAGAGGTACATTTTCAGGGTACAAGGTTTCTCCCCATGTAATAATCTGACGCGCTCGAGTAACAGCAAAAATCCCCGCTTGGGCTCTCCTACCAAAATATTAGTTAGTCGGAAATACATATCTTGTAAACCAAGTTCTCATCAGTTACAATTTTATTTATTATTACCTCACTAAACTGTAATCTACGGTCGTAGTCATACTGGATTTTGTTGGGTTTAAATGGGTTTTTATGTAATATATGCAAGACTGAAGAATGACCTACATCCTGTATACATAGTAGGGGAGCAAAGTATGCTAAATGTGCAGTTACTCCAGCGTTATGGGGACCTATTGGGTTGTGAAGAGTAGGTCCTAAAACCAAAAAATGGTAAGTAAAGTTTTCCATTTCAGTGGGCGCTTGTCATTTTTTAATTTAATTTTCCATTTCCAACAATCGTTTTTTCCGATTATAACGCCATCTTTTCATAATTCGAAAAAATGTTTCGAATAAAAGTTACTTATTTTTACGTAAGGAATCCAAATCTGCAATAAAAAATGGGGGCTCCTATTTAAGATTTTAAAGTAACCCCCCACCCCACTTCCGTGGGGGGTCGTGTTTAGCGCCATTCGATAGATTTTTCAAAAATATTGAATAAGTGTATTTTACAATTTTTCGATCTGATGTTCAATCCCGCGATATTTCGCGAAATATCGCGGGATTCGTAATTAAAATATTAAATGTACCCCCCACCCCTCTCCGTGGGAAGTCCTGTTTAATATCGTTCGATAGATTATTAAAAATTATTGAGCATATACTTTTTACTTTTTCGATCTGTCATTCATTTCGCGAATTATTCGCTTTCTTCTTGTGAAACTTTGGGGCTCACCCATTTCCTTACGCCCGGCTCAAATCGTCAGATTTTTGAAATATACACTCTTTTGCATGTACTTAACTTACCTTATCTTAATCTGACAATTTTGAGTTTTTTTAAGGATAGATTTTTTTTTCGGGCCCCCCTTAACGAACTCCATGGTGTTAAGAGCCAATATATGATAGAGGTACATCTGCAGGGTACCAGGTTTTCTCCCCATATAATAATCTGACGCGCTCGAGTAACTGCAAAAATCCCCGCTTGGGCTTCCCTACCAGTATTTGTGCAGCTCTGCATGGGGATGCATGTGGATCTTCAAAGAAACTCTGCATTAAATGTACCTAATTTATAACAGTTCTTGATCTATTACAACCTTGTGTTTATTTTTCTTGGTTTTATTTGTTTATCTGCATTTTATCCATGGAGTGCACCTTCCAAAAATATGCATACTAATCAATCAGTGATACCAACATTAGAAAAAGAAATCGAGAAGTGTAGCGCTATATCATATCGAACGACACAACTTATTAAACAACCAACAAACTAGAGGTAAAAAACTAAATGTTAGACTTACTTTCCAGGTCTTCGTCACCTTCCTAAAAAAATGTTACTCTATTAATAAGATTATAAGAAGTAATATAAACTGTAAGAGTTTTTATGGGATTGAATCAATATTATTGGTGTAATGAAAACTACATTCTCCAAAAAGGTTATTCTAAATATTCTGGGAAGATTTTATAACCTGGTATTATTATGTGGTAGGTTATGTGTGTCTTTTGTAAAATTGACATAGTTGGCCTAGATCTTATAGACCACACCAAGTGGGTGATTGAAAAAAAATGTTTGCGTGATATTGCATAACACATTATGACTGTTTTTGATTATTATTGTGTCAATGTGTTTGTATATTTATATACTTAATCTGTATCTTAGGTACAGCATAAAACATCATCTTCTTCTTAAAGTGCCTATCCGTTCTGGATGTTGGCGATCATCATGGCTATCTTGACTTTGTTTACCGCATCGCGGAACAGTTCAGTGGTAGTCGTGTTATACCACTTTCGTAAATTTTGAAGCCAGGAAATGCGTCTTCTTCCCGGTCCTCTTTTACCATTTACCTTCACTTGGAGAATCAGTTGGAGAATCAACAACAGCAATTCTTAAAAAACTGTCAGAAATGGATTAGAATTCCAACCAATATGCTAGTCAGTCACTGGAGAAAACTTTAAAAATAATAGGAGGAAAACTAGAAAGGGGTGATATATTATTACAAAAACCAAACTGAATAACAACTATCATGGAGCTAGGAGCTACTAACACATTTTCTTTAGGAAAATTCCTCTAAGGAGGCATTATATAGGTCCCTATACATTGAGTTTTTTCATTGACTCCGATAAGGTATATAGTGATATAGAATGTATACTAAAATCACCAAGTGTGACGGATCTACATGGGAATTTATGGAAAATTTACTTCCAAACAAGGTCCAAAATTAAGTTTAAAACTTAAACCATAGACAGACAAATTCAACTCAATAAACCTAGTTAGGAAAATTGTTAAGGAAACTTATAAGTTATTATTTATGTCTTTTATGTAGTTTGAGTTTTTCTTTTTATGTTTTTTGGTTGATGTTTCATTTGAAGTACAAAACAAATGTCAGAAGATATAATAAAAAATTGTTTGATTATTAATCTTAAGTGTTCAAGTTCAGTACTGCTAAACTGTTCAATAATATGGCGAAAACTGACCAAAGAAGATAATTAAACAAAAATAGAAGTATCTACCTCTAAAGTTTCTAATATTTTTTGGTTTTCTTCTGCAACTTCCGCTAATTCTTTGGAAGCTCTCTCTATCATTTCCTCCACTTCTTTCATTTCATCATCTTCCTGTGAAAAAACATATAAATAAATAAATATATGTATGTATGTATATTTATATAGATACAGTATGGTGCATATGAAAGGAATAAATTCGTTATTTCGTAAACCATCGACTTTAAGGAAAAATCCCGAAATAGGTCGATTTTAATTTTTAAATTATAATATTTTGGCATATATGTCATACTAGTGACGTCATCCATCTGGGCGTAACGACGTAATCGATGATTTTTTTAAATGGGAATAGAGGTCGTGTGCTAGCTCATTTGAAAGGCTATTCAATTCTCTATTCAGTAATATAAACATTTACTTAACCCGCGAGTAGTCGCGCCGTTAGATTGAATCTCACATTTTATCCTTTTTCTCGATAACTTGATGAAAAATTTTGCAATTTTGAAAAAAATTCGTAAGTGCCTCAAGGAAGGGTGTAGTAATGCGTAGGAATTTTTTTTTAATTTTTTTTCTTCTTCTTCTTCTTTTTGTGGAATTTATGGCTTTGGGGAGAGCCAATTAGCTTTAATAATTGTTAGAAATAATATTTGTAACATGAAAAGTAAATAAAAATACTATAAAATAAAAATTTGTTGTAAATTCGTATTTAAATTCGTATTTTTAGATAGAATCTAACACGCGACTATTCACGTTACAGAAGTGAGCGCGACTACTCATGGGTTAATTATTTATACAGGATAACATTTTTTTATTTAAATTATTTGACAAAAAAAAAGAAGAATATTATATGTAATTAATTTAATTCAAAATACATTTTACTGTCACCCGAAAACAGAAAAAAATGCCAGCTCCCACCAACCACCTGCGTCTTGGAAGTTTGAACATTTAATTTAAGCGAAAAGCAATGTTTATTTGTAAAATAAACATTTTTTTTTCTGATTTGTGACAGCAATAAAATGTATTTTAAATTAAATTAATTACATACATTCTTCTTTTTTTGTCAAATTATTTAATTTAATAAATTTTTTTTGGACACCCTGTATAAATAATTATGTAAATGTTTATATTACTGAATAGAGAATTGAATAAACTTTCAAATGAGCTAGCACACGACCCCTATTCTCATTTAAAAAAATCTTTCATTACGTCATCACGCCCAGATGGATGACGTCGCTAGTATGCCATACAGGGTGAGTCATCTCTAACGGGACGGAAGATTACAGCGAAATGGTAAAAGATTTGAAAAAAATTTTAAATTAGTAGTTTGTAAGCTGATAAAATCTACATTTTAAAATTATTTTGAAATATACAGGGTGTCCCAATAGATGGCGGCGTATAAAAGTTATATTTTTTCTTATAGAACACCCTGTAATTTATTGCATTTTTTAATTGTCCCCAAAAAATAAGGTATAGTTTTATAAGGCTTCCCTATACCTATGTACAGAGTGTTCTGAGTTATGGTGACTTTTCTTAAGGTGATACAGTAGCGATCAACAGGTAGCGAAAACGCGTTCCAAGATTGCGGCTGTAATTTTGAATATTTTTTTGAGATATTTGGCACACGTATTCGTAATATAATAAAGAATGGCGGTACATAGCCCAATTTGAAAAATATATTAATATGTGGAAATTACTCTGTAATTAAATACAATATTAAAAGAACGAGCCTGTACCGCCATTAAGAAGAACAAAAAAATACACTTTCTTCAAATAAAGTTTTTTATTCGATGCCTAGATTTTGTGTCATTTTGGAACTACTAAAATTTTTTGTTTCATTAGTAGTTCCAAAATGACACAAAATCTAGGCATCAGATAAAAAAGTTTATTTGATTAAAGTGTATTTTTTGTTCTTCTTAATGGCGGTACAGGCTCGTTTTTTTAATATTGTATTTAATTACAGAGTAATTTCCACATATTAATATTTTTTTCAAATTGGGCTCTGTACCGCCATTCTTTATGTGTGCCAAATATCTCGAAAAAATATTCAAAATTACAGCCGCAATCTTGGAACGCGTTTTCGCTACCTGTTGATCGTTACTGTTTCCTCTTAAAATGTAAAGTTTTAAAAGAAGGTTTATTGTCAAGTTATTTAAGGAATGATGAAAAAAATACTTTTACATCTAAATAGTTGGATATTGGTTGAATGTATTCCATGATTAATTATTACACAATTATTTACAGGGTGTTTAACATTTACAGTTTCATTATTGGATTATTCAATGTGTCATATGGTGCTTATTTTAAATAGAACACTATGTAAATTAATACACCATTACACCAGTGGCGGTTGGTCAGAGGAGGCAAGGGAGGCTTAGCCTCCCCATAAATTTTTTACACACGCTACACTGTTTTGTTTACTTTGCTATTTTGCTTCGCGTTAGAGATATCGCAAAAAGTTATTTGAACAAGTTGTTCCAAATAATTTTCTAACCCCACGTACCAAATTTCAGCACAAAATTCGCAATTTTAGTTTTTTCATTATTTGTAGTCGGCATCCTAAAATCGCTGAGGAGGCTGCTGACCGGAAAATCTCAGTTGCTAGATAATGCTCCGCGTAGCACAACAGCGTTTAAGGATGGTTTAAGGTTTAGGGAGACCCGGTCTCCTTAGGCTACGGCTCCACGGGCGACAAATTTATGCTAGCAGTAGCCGTAAAACGAACTTAAGGTTCCGCGGAACGGAATAGGAATAGCCTAACTGAACCGGCTACAGGGCTTGTGCGTAGTCGGTTCAGTTCGGCTATTCCTATTCTGTTCCGCGGAACCTTAAGTTCGTTTTACGGCTACTGTTGGCCTAAATTTGTCGCCCGTGGAGCCTTAGCCTAAGGAGACCGGGTCTCCATAAACCTTAAACCATCCTTAAACGTTGCTGGGCTATGCGGAGCATTATCTAGCAACTGAGATTTTCCGGCCAGCAGCCTCCTCAGCGATTTTAGGATCCCGACTAGAAATAATGAAAAAACTAAAAGTGCGAATTTTGTGATGAAATTTGGTATGTGGAATTAGAATAATATTTGGAACAACTTGTTTAAATAACTTTTTCCGATATCTGTAATGCAAAGCAAAATATCGGTAAGTTACCGTGTTTTTGCATGCGAAGAGTAAGCCGCTTTTAGAATTAAAAAATTCAGTTAAGTATCTTAAACAATGTAAACCTTTAACCTGTATGGACTGCAAAACTTCAAATCTGTATTTATTTTGATATGCATTTCTACTTACAGAGATAGAATTGTTAACAAATAAACGACACAAACTTTGGTAATAGGTACACTTTTACAATTATACTAGCTATTTGTAAAATGATATGGTATTATGAAATAATTATGAATTATGATGGTATTATAAAATGTAAATAAAAAATGGTCAAAAAATGGGACCTTAAATTAGATTTTTTTGGCGGATTTTTTTTTGCTAGTGCAAATTTGTCTAGATAATTTACAGTTAGGTATAGCCTCCCCTATTGAAAAAATTACGAGCCGCTACTGCATTATGCTAAACGGAATCACCTCTTTCGAATGGTATATGGATGTCCTGTACCTAGGTCTAATAGTTATTGCGTAATTTACAATTATTTAAATTCTTATTTTGTAAATCGAGTTTAAAACAAAAGATGTATCTCATTGTATGACATCGTCATCTTATACGGTACGGTCTGGTAATTATCAAAAATATAAACATCCGTGTATGATATTTAAATTTAATTGTTCCTAAAAATGAATAATTACGTTATCTACGAAAGAGTAGACATAGTATTTTGCATTGAGGAGTGTTTGCAAAATTGTATCTTACCTTCTTAAGTTTACGCTCAAAAGTATCCTGATAGAAGACATCCAAAAAAGGACGTTTTTGGGAGATTGCAATAGATTCCGTGCTATTCTTGTTCTCATGATCATTTTTCAGTGCGTCATTAATTATGACGTCATATACTGTATTGGGTGTGTCGAGACTTATTTCATGTAATTATTGACGAATCTGACAGATGCCAGAATCGTACTTTAGATGAAAAGCTTGTGAAATTAAACTAATTAGTAATTTAGTAGATTTGATTTTTACACAATATAATATTAACATGTAGGTATTTTTTTCTAAAGGGGAATAAAATTAAAAAGTAAACAATATTGTTAATTAAATTTATAAATATGGAAACATTAAAAAAATGACACAAAACTATCCATAAACTGTGTTTTTATCTTCTTCTCTAGGTGCTGTCTCCGCTTAAAAAGTTTGTAATCATCAGAGCGATCTTTATTTCTGAAACCGCGGCTCTAAATAATTCATTGTTATTACATCCAAACCAGTTCCTAAGGTTCTTCAGCCATGAGTTACGTCTCCTTACTATGGATATTTTTCTTGCATAATGACCTGGAGTATAAACTAACTTCTAACGAATTAAATTCTAAACCAAAATACAAAACTAACTTTTAACGAACTAAATTCTAAACCAAAACACAAAATAATGCACAAAAAAGTTGTGAAACACAAGGGAAGTCGAATTCGAAATTTCAAAATGACAGGTACACAAAATACTGACCTGAATAATAACCGTCACTTGACTCTTTGACACTTCTAAAAAATGGCCAAAATGGACGAAGTTTTCGTCAAATGTTCGTAATACTTGTATTTGATTGGCTAGAAAAATCGCGCATTCTAAATATCAACGAATCAAACGTAGGTTAGGAATAGACATCTTATGTATATAACCATTGTAATGCTGCATTATTTTTGTGTTTAATCACGGAGCTACCGCTTTTTCCGTCTCATCAAACTTAATGCATTAGAGAGAAATCGAAAAACTGTGACGCACTGAAAAATGATCATGAGAACAAGAATACTGGTAATGCTTCATACGGAAAGTTAAATAAAAATAAACCAGTTATAGTGATGACGTCAAGGAGCTTGATGTCCTGCTTTCTGTTACGGAAAACCCAAATACTAGTAATGAAAAAAATTTGGGTGAATTGTAAATCAGTCAAACGCCTGTTTGACTTAGAGAAACCACTATTATCCATATAAAACTCAACTACACCAGTATTAGACGAAAAAGGGTTATGATAAATATTTAACTTATCGTTTATAAACTTTAGACTCTATAGAAGATCCTGATTTTTTTAATTTATTGTATACAGACCAATATACCTACTTTTCATAATAATGGTCTAGTAAATAGACATAATTTTCATTTAATTATAATACAGTAAACAAACATTTATTTCGTACAGTATAAAAATCGAGAGTGACTATAAATATTATTTTAAAAATCAATTTACCGTTTAAGAACATTGTAGATTACGCAAAAACTATGACTCCTAATTATAGAACATCCCTGTAGGTACCATTCGAAAGAGGAACCTGTGCTTAGTACAATAATTTATTAATATACATGGTGTTTTATTTAAACTAAGCATCATATGAGAAATTAAATAATCCAATAATGAAACTGTAAATTTTGAACACCCTGTAAATAAATGTGTAATAATCAATCAAGGAATACATTAATTATAAAATAAAAACCAGACCGTACTGTCATAAGGTGCCAATGTCATACAATGCCATTAATTAACTACATCTTTTGTTTTAAAATCGATTTACAGATTAAGAATTTAAATAATTGTAAATTACGCAAAAACTATGAGACCTAGGTATAGGACATCCATATACCATTCGAAAGAGGTAAAATATTGTTTTGTATAATTGTTTATTAATATACATGGTGTTCCATTTAAAATAAGAATCATATGACTCATTGAATAATCCAATAATGAAACTGTAAATTTTGAACATCCTGTAAATAAATGTGTAATAATTAATCATGAAATACATTAAACCAATATCTAAATATTTAAATGTAAAAGTAATTTTTTTTATAATTTCTTAAATAACTTGAGAATAAGGCTTCTTTTAAAACTTTACATTTTAAGAAAAGTCAACATAACTCAAAACACTCTGTACATAGGTATAGAGAAGCCTTAGGAAACTATACCTTATTTTTTGCGGACAATTAAAAAATGCAATAAAATATAGGGTGTTCCATAAAAAAATAACTTTGATTATAAAATAACTTTTATTATTCAAATAACCGCCATTTATTGGGACACCCTGTATATTTCAAAATAATTTTAAAATGTAGATTTCATCAACTTACAAACTACTAATTTAAAATTGTTTTCAAATATTTTACCATTTCGCTGTAATCTTTCGTCCCGTTAGTGGAGACTCACCCTGTATATGCCAAAATATCATAATTTAAAAATAAAAATCGACATATTTCGGGATTTTCTCTAAAAGTCGCGGTTTACGAAATAACGAATTTATTCCTTTCATTTGCAACATAATGTATAAGAAAAATTACTTACATCATCAGCAAATCCTGCAAACTCTTCACCCCCACCAGTGTAATCACTATCATCAAATTCACCTTCACCTACGTTTTCTGCCTCTCCTGTTTTCTCTTCCATATCTTCTCCCTCTCCTTCTTCTTCACCCTCCTTTTCCCTATCATCTTCTACCATAACATTCATGGCTGCTTTAAGTAATATATCCAATCGATCGTTAAGTTTATCGATATCTTGTAGGGATGATTTTTCTTTTCGTACATCCGCAGTTTTGTCTTCTTCTTCTAAGGATTCCTCGACTTTTTCTATCAAAATTAAAAAGAAATTAAATGATACCTAATAAAACAAATAAAAATAAAACTTTCAAGGAAATGTAGAACAGAAAATCACTGAAAAAAGATGGTATTACAGTTGAAAAGAACTGTCTCCACGGGGTCTTGAAGACAAAGAGAAGGCTGATAAAACGCCAAAATGAGCGCGATGGGATACCGGGACCAAATCTGAAGAGATAACTAAAAATTTGAAATAAGTTTGAAAAAGTAGAAAGTTTTAAATACCCAGGGAGAATCCAGGCAGCAAATCGATGTGTGTATAGCTTCCACAACAGTGGCGGCCCGTGAGGTAGTGCCATAGAGCCATGTCACTACCTTGCTAACTATGCAGAAACATATTTTTTTACTTCAAAACCTTTTAATGCTTGTTAATTTTTTTGTTTGTATTTCTTATTATTTTCATAAATTATATAAAATCTGGCAACCTTGTGCGTAGTACAATCCCTGCCACTTACAGCGGAGATTATTCGGCAGGAGAATGTTGTGCCGAAATCAGTACTGGCACGTCTGAAAAGAGAAAGATTTCACGACCATTATATGTTAGTGACAGAGAAAGAGCTATATTGGACTATTAGCGTTGATTGATAAATACTCCTCTACATTTATCAATCAACGCTATTAGTATACATTCAAATGAAAATCTTTGTCCTGGGCACGAGGGTATCTATTTATTTCGAGTTTCTTAACGTGCTGGCTTGTCACTTTTATTATGTCTATTTTCTGTTAAAAAGTTTTTGTATTTAAAATTAAACTTTTAGTGCATCATGATCGTGGGTGTGTTATAAATAATATTTTGATTATTTCTTAGGTTTAATTTATTAATAATTGATAATGAATCAGATTAGCATCTTAAAAAACTTTTTTGGTGGTTTTTCGTTAGAAAAAAAAAACTACAAATTTTATAAGATTTTGTGAAGTTTTCGAATTAGCTTTAAGAGGTCACGACGAAAATGAAAATTCAGAAAATAGAGGCATATTTAAGAAGCTGGTCAATTAAAAGGTCTACCTTCTCCAGATATTAAGTTGCTTCTAATTTATTTATGTCGGAGAAGTTTTCTGCTTATAAGCATCAGTTCCCCGAATTATTTCTTAATGAAACATGAAGACAGTTTTAATTTTTAAGCAAAACTCGGTTTAACGACTTTGTGCTTTAGGTATGCTATCTGCAGAAAAGCATTTTGTAAATTGTATTGATAATTTTAATAATAAAGCCATTGAAAACGTTGCAACAAAAAAAAGAATCGTAATCGGGTTTCATATATCGTAAACTTTAAAAGTGATATTACACAAATTTGTGCATGTGTGTGAATAATGAAATATGTAGTATTATTCAGAATTTTGTAAATAGAGACTAGATCATAATAACAAATTTCAAGTACTATCAACAGTAAGTACTGGTGGTATGTTGAGGGTTTTTTATTATTAATTAATTTACGGAACTGTTTTGATAAATTTTGGACAATTTCTTGGCAGCTCAAATAAATATAGGTACATAAGATACATAAGGTAAAAGTATCTGCGCCTATTTTTTAATTTATTTTTGTTTTAAGTACACATACCTTTTTTGGCAATATCCTAAATCCGTCACTAAAAATTTTGGCGGCTGCCCGAATTCTGGCACTACCTTCATAAAGTGGTACGAGCCGCCAATGTTCCACAACACTATTAAATCTAAGAGCCTAATAGTGTAGGAAACAAAGGTTGAACCTTGCAAAATGGACACAAGTCCGGTTATATTTTTTTTCTGGTATATCAAGGGGTGCTTATTATAAGACCAACTTTTTCTGAATAAATTTCGCCCCGGAACCCCCATTTTCACCCCTTTAAAGGGGGTAATTTGTGGTTTTTGCGGAACGTAGCCCTTCCTGTACCTTTTACAAAAAATTGCTTTTATAGAAATATGAAGAGGACTATATTTTTTACGATTTATTTCCCGACAGCATCTGTCTATCATCCACCGTTTAGCGGGGGTGGCGCCCCAAAGTTGACAATTTTTTAAAAAAGATGTTTTAAAAAAATATATATTTTTCCCTAACTGTAACGGAAATTAAGAAGAAATCCTGCGGCAATTATTTACACATAATTGATTGATTTTTGGTATAGGTTTCACTTAAGGGTAATAGCCCTTTTTTTAATTACAGGGTGTTACATTTTAAAAAACCCCATTTTATACCATCTGAACAGTTTATGCTAGAGTAAAAAGACTTTTAGCGATTACCCATGTACTGGTGCTATTTACAAATTTGTATAATGCACCCCCATTTTTTCCCCGGAACCACCCCAAAAAAAGAAGAATTAATAAATAAAGTGATTTTCTTGGAATCCTTCATACACAATGCCCTTTATTAATATGCTTCATATATCATTTTGTGCTCGTTATTATTACCCATGCATGGACATTAAAAGCGATTTTCTAGTGCAACCGCTGTAGCCAAAAAAAATAAATAAAATGGGGGGTTGAAAATTTTTTTTTGTTTTTTGCTTTTTGATCCATATAGGCATATGCTTCATCAATAGTGCTTTTCAAAAATATATATGGTTATTGCAACATGCCTGTGGAAACCACCCCTATCCTTGAAAATATACTGCAGAAACTACCCCTAGCCCTTGGCGAGCATGTTTTTACGATTTTCTCATTACCTATGCATTTTTTTTTTAACAAAACTTATACAAGGTTAAAGACCACTATTTACTCTAAAAATTAGGTCCCATTCATTATTTTCGTATAAGCAACCGTCACGGCACAGTGGCGCCGTAAACCTAAGATATGCTTTGGCGGGCTCCAGTTTTTGTTTTTTTTTTTTCGTCACCTGTTCGTTTTGTTAATAAAGTACTTATGTAAAATAAAACGACACAGTGTAACCTACAAATTATGACCTATGCACATTTTACATTCTTTGCGCCCCAAAGCCACAGTGGTGGCCCAAAATCAATTTTTGCATATTTTTGCCACCTACACGCATTTTATTGCATTAATGCTACTTTAATAGCACAATATTCACCCTTAAGTGGTCACTAAGCAGTGGCGAATCCAGGGAGGGGTGATGGGGCGATCACCCCCCCTCTTAAACCAAGTGATATTATATTTAAAGATTATAAAAATATTCATTTATTTTTATAAAAATTTAGCCAATTGGCACCCCCCTCTTAACGATGCTGGATCCGCCACTGTCGCTAAAGCATAAAAAGTACGCCATTCTTCTAAAAATAATAATATAATACAAGTATTTCTATAAAAATAAATGAATATTTTTATAATCTTTAAATAGAATATCACTTGCTTTGAGGGGGGGTGATCGCCCCGATCACCCCTCCCTGGATCCGCCACTGCTTAGCGACCACTTAAGGATGAATATTGTGCTATTAAGGTAGCATTAATGCAATAAAATGCGTGTAGGTGGCGAAAAGATGCAAAAATTGATTTTGGGCCACCACTGGCAAAGAATGTAAAATGTGCATATGTCATAATTTGTAGGTTACACTGTGTTGTTTTGTTTTACATAAGTACTTTATTAATAAAACGAACAGGTGACGAAAAAAACAAAAACTGGAGCCCGCCAAAGCATATCTTAGGTTTACGGCGCCACTGTGCCGTAACGGTTGCTTATACGAAAAAAAATGAATAGGACCTAATTTTAGAGTAAATAGTGGTCTTTAACCTTGTATAAGTTTTGTTTAAAAAGAAATGCATAGGTAATGAGAAAATCGTAAAAACATGATCGCCAAGGGATAGGAGTAGTTTCTGCAGTATATTTTCAAGGATAGGGGTGGTTTCCGCAGGGATGTTGCAATAACCATATATATTTTTGAAAAGCACTATTGATGAAGCATGTGCCCATATGGATCAAAAAGCAAAAAACAAAAAAAAAATTCAACTCCCCATTTTATTTATTTTTTTTTGCTACAGGAGTTGCAGTAGGAAATCGCTTTTGGTGTCCATGCATGGGTAATAATATCGTGCACAAAATGATATATGAAGAATATTAATAAAGGGTATTGTGTGTGAAGGATTCCAAGAAAATCACTTTATTTATTAATTCTTCTTTATTTTTGGGGTGGTTCCGGGGAAAAAATGGGGGTGCATTATACAAATTTGTAAATAGCACTAGTGCATGGGTAATAGCTGAAAGTCTTTTTACTCTAGCATAAACGGTTCAGATGGTATAAAAAGGGGGTTTTTAAAATGTAACACCTTGTAATTAAAAATAGGGCAATTAGCCTTAAGTGAAACCTATACCAAAAAATCAATCAATTATTTGTGAATAATTGCCGCAGAATTTCTTCTTAATTTCCGTTACAGTTAGGGAAAAATATATTAGTTTTTAAAACATCTTTTTTAAAAACTTGTCAAATTTGGGGCGCCACCCCCGCTAAACGGTGGATGATAGACATATGCTGTCGGGAAATAAATCGTAGAAAATATAGTCCTCTTCATATTTCTATAAGAAACATTTTTGTAAAAGGTACAGGAAGAGCTACGTTCCGCAAAAACCACAAATTACCCCCTTTAAAGGGGTAAAAAGGGGGTTCCGGGGCGAAATTTTTTCAGAAAAAGTTAGTCTTATAATAAGCACCCCTTGATATAACATAAAAAATAAAACCGGACTTGTGTCTATTTTGCAAGGTTCAACCTCTGTTTCCTACACTATAATACGAACATCAAAAATCAGGGTATATAAGACAATGATTAGACCAGTGCTCATGTATGGGTGTAAGACTAGTAAGACGTGGATGCTGACAAAGGCAATGGAAAGAAAACTCGGGTGTTTTGAGAGAAAAATGCTCAGAACAAACTTTGGACCTTATCACGACCCGAATACTAACTAATACCGAATGTATAGGACGGATGTATAGGGCTAACGACGTAATCCAAGAGTTTAAATCTCAACGTGTAAGATGGCAGGTCATGTCTATGGCTATGTCTACGGTTCCCTAATAACTGCCTTGCAGAGCTAATCTGGGAGGAAGCCCCGACAGGAAGAAGGCCCTTAGGACATCCAAGAATGCGATGGAGAGATAACATATGGTCAGATTTAAGAACAATGGGGCTACACACTGACCCAACTATCATGGACTACCATTCGAGATAGAAGCGAGTTGTTCGAGATGGAAGCAGTCAGCCAAGACCCACCCCGAGTTGTTAAGCCTACGAGTAGAAGAAGAAGAAGAAAAGTTGAATATAGTAACAGATACACTTCAAGAAAAAGAAATCTTGAGCACAATTAAACAAAAAAAACTTGAATATCTAGGGCACATATTGCGATACGATAAATACCGTCTATTGCAATTAATTGTCCAGGGGAAAATAGACAGTAAGCGAGGACCAAGCAGGAGAAGACTGGTTCTGGCTCACATCAGTCGAACTATTCAGAAGTGCCGCAAGCAAGATCAGAATTGCTATGTTAATAGCCAACCTTCGCAACGGACAAGCCACTTGAAAAAAAGGTACCACTCGTATGAACAAATGGATCTAAAGCATTCGTAAGATTTTATACATGAACCTTCGAAGAGGAAATTCACAGATCTATGAGATATAAAAAGGGTATGATCGGCGAATTATCGTAGGTCATCTAAGGCTCGATGTACACTTGCGTGTTTTCAAGTTGCGTGCACGCTGCAAGCAAGTTTGTTTTCAAGCCAAGTTTTCGATCAATACATATTTAAGCGGTTTCTCGGCGTAAATATACGCCCGAAATAAACAGCTCTGTATCTAGGTTGAAATCGATCGCGTGGTCAACGTGTACTGAATGATTGCCCAGCACAGACTGCCAAACCACCTGACTTGTTTTCAAGCAGCGTGCACGTGGCGGCGTAGCTGAACCGCCAGCGATCTGAGTTGAACTGAAACGGCGTAGCTGAGCCTACCAGGACCTTATCGAGTCAAGGGGTGCATGGACAAAAACGAACTGACAGTAAGAGCACGACTTTTTTAAAAGTTTAAGGCTAGAACCTTTTTTCCTTAAGCCCCCGTTGCGATTATTGCTTGATTTACCGATTACCAAAATTATGCTAAGACCAGGCAGTATATTTGTGAATGTACCTTATCTACAATACATACCTAAAGGATGGCTTTGGAGTCCACTATGTTGAGACGAATAATTGTAATCTCCGGTTGAAAGATCCTGGGTCACGCCACTGTCTGATCCACTTTCCGAATTATTATTGATATTAGTTAAGAAAAGCTCCTTCACAGAAAACTCTTCTGATTTTTTCGATTTGACTTTGTGCGATTTGTGTGGAAACTCTAAGATCCTCCTGGGTTTTAAAACAGTTCTTCGAGATCTTGGGCGTCTGTTGAAATTCTGAAAGTATGATCTAGATTAGGTGGAGGAGAAAAATTCAAGATATCAGGTCGTATCATGTAAATTCAGATTCTGGCCACTTCCTAGTAATAGGAAATATAAAAATAAAAAGAATTAAAGATACAAAGAAATAAACAAAAAGAAAAAATTGTAATGTAAGAAAACTCAGATATTATTAAGTCAGTCAGATATTATTAAGATATTCAAGGTTATTCTAAAGCCTAGTTGCCTAGCCTTCTAGTTGGAAGCAAATTTAAAAAGCTCAAACCCTAACAATATAGAAGAAACGTCGAAAGAAATAAAAGATCACATTTCGTTAACAGCAAAAAAAGTAATGACATAAAGAAATAAAAAGGAAAAAGAATGGGACGACAAGAGCTAAACAGTAACAAAGGAAAAATCTCTCTATCTAATAAGCCTTCTTCGGTCTATCTTTGGGCATAGGCCTCACAATCCTTTTCCATTTTCTCTGTCTGTCGCTACAGTCATCCACCTAGAGTCCACGTGCTTCTTGATATCATCTGCCCACTCTTTAGATTCACAACGTTTACGTAGCAAGCCCGCGGCTCCTTTATTTTATCATCAGCAGCGTTGTCAGATCGTACCGTTTCACTTATTATTGCTTCCGACCAGTCTTTTGGTACCTAATTGATTTTCATTCTATATTTTTTCAAGTAAATTCAGATTTCCTCCATATTTGAACATCTCGAATTTGGTCGTTCATAAAATGCGAAAATTCTATAATAAAATTATTATAATGATAGATTTCTAAATTAACAAAATGACAGCTGGTATATACATAATTATATTCTCTTAAAAATCTTCAATTATCTTCAATTTTTTCGATTTGACTTTGTGCGATTTGTGTGGAAATTCCAAGATTCTCCTGGGTTTTAAAATAGTTCTTCGAGATCTTGGGCGTCTGTTGAAATTCTAAAAGTATGATCTAGATTAGGTGGAGGAGAAAAATTCAAGATATCAGGTCGTATCATGTAAATTCAGATTCTGGCCACTTCCTAGTAACAGGAAATATGAAAATAAAAAGAATTAAAGACACAAAGAAATAAACAAAAATAAAACACTGTAATGTAAGGAAACTAGAGTCAGATATTATTCAGATATTTAAGATTATTTTAAAGAGTTGGAAGCAAATTTAAAAGTCTCAAGCCCTAACAATATAGAAGAAACGTGGAAAGAAATAAAAGATCACATTTCGATAGCAGCAGAAAAATAATAAGACATAAAGAAATAAAAAGGAAAAAGAATGGGACGACTAAAAGAGCTAAACAACAACCAGGGAAAAATCTATCTATCTATCTAATTAGCCTTCTTCGGTCCATCTTTGGACATAGGTCTCCCCAATCCTTTTCCATTCTTCTCTGTCTGTCGCTACAGTCATCCACCTAGAGTAGGATGACCAAATCATAAATTTGAAAAAACGGGACACATCCAAGGAGCAGTAGCGCACCCCAGTAGGGGGGGTTGGCTTGGGCACCGAACTTTTTTTTGTAGACAAGTTACATTTCCTACTGTTCTTTATATATTTTCCATATGCCCTGAGGGAATGGGTTTTAACCCCCGTGAGTGCGCCATTGCCAAGGAAGGCTTGAGGCGATACCTTATCAGGTAGGGGTGATTGAAATAACATGGTCTTTTAGCTAATTTGGGACCTATAAATCCTTTTGAATTTATCTTTGAATATATGCAATTTACGTACGATCAAGACAGAACAAAAGAAAACTCCGACAAAATGACATGGATCAACAAGCGATCAGAACAAAACATAGAAGAATATGAAATAGCTAGAAACAAAGCCAACTCAACAAATTAAAAGAAGAAAAATGACTGGTTTCTCTGGAGAATATAGATAAAGACAGAGAAAACCATAAAATAAAACAATTTTACTAACAAGTCAGAGCAACAAAGCAACAATAGTAAAAAACCATAAAGGAGACCGTATTAGGAGACAAACATGGGAAGAATATTACGAAAAAATGCTGTTCACTATGAAGAAAACACACTGCGATGAAGAAGTAAGGCCGTACAAGATAACGACGAAGTAGAAATTTTCACAGAAGAAGAAGTACAGACTACCAGATGACTGGAACACAGGTACCTATAGATATATAAAAAGGAAATCGGGAGGAACTTTATTAAACGTCACATATAACATTCTAGCAAGTATACTAAACATGAGACTTAAATCATGCGCTGAACGGATATTAGGAGAATACCAGAATGGGTTAAGACCGGGAAGGTCTACGATTTATTCCATACATACAGTGGAGCAAATAATTCAAAAATCGAGAGAATACAACAGAGAAATGCATCTAATATTCCTAGATTTCAAAAGCGCTTTTGATACAATCAATCGGACGAAAATGATAAAGCAGTTAGATAATGTTGGAATACCAGACAAATTAAGACAATATGCTAACAGTGCTCAACGGAACAACTTCACTTCTAAGGAGATCAATGTAAACAAAGGCGTGAAACAAGGTGACCCTATTTCCCCGAGACCATTTAATCCGATATTGAAAGTAATCATAAGGAGAACAAACTTTGCAAACAAAACCATTACTACATATCAACTTTAACTAGTAGCATAATATGCAGATTATCTAGTCATTATAGCGAAGACGAAGAAGATAACACTTATAAAAGCAGTTGGAAATTAGATAAGGAAGCGAAGAGAATAGGGCTGGAGATAAACAGCAAAAAAGAATACATAATGATAGGGAAGGATGACACTCAGAAATATGTAATAACACAGAACCATAAATTTGAAACTGTATCCGTCTTTAGCTACTTGGGAGTAACAATAGGGAAAACCAGAAAATAAAGTACAGAGGAAAGAATTCTGAAAGGCGGAAAAACATATGGAATGAATAGAAATCTGCTGAGAATCAAGATTCTAAGTATAATATCCTATATATGTAAGACCTGTTGTTACATGTGGGATGGAAACAACGAGGATTAACAAGAAAGAGGAAGATAGCCTTATGAAATTTGAAAGAAAAATAATGAGAACAATTAATACTGGGAAACAATGTAACAAGAGAGGGAGAAATAAGAATGAAAACAAATTCCGAAATTGAAGAAGAATTAAAGAGAGAAAATATAGTCAGATACATAAAATCAACCTAACGCAAATACGGGACATTTAGGCGTCCCGAGAGACTTTTTCGGGACGGTCTTTAATTTATAAGAATTTTGTTCTATCAGTCTTTTTATTGTCTTATTGTGTCCGGCAAATCTCCATTTCAATTTTGCAACTTCTTGTCTAACATACTCCACTTTTGTTTCCTCTCTTATCTATCCGTTTCCTTTTATCCATTTTATCCGGTAAAAAATCTAGCAAGAAATATATAGGTAGATAAAAACAGGTAGGGAAGAAGGCTTGGAAGAGTATAGGAGAAAAAAGAAAGTCTCAGACAAATGCCGTATAAATAAAAAAAGAGATGGATTTATGAACTTATAGATGAGTTAGAAGTAAATAGCAAAAATGGTGTAAAGTTATATAAATATATAAATATAAAGTTTAGAATAAATTTTAAATAAAATATATAAATATATAAATATAAAGTTTAGAAATAGCAACTGGACTACGACAGATTGACTCTATCGACATGACTATTTGATGTCGCTATAGAATGAACAATAAGAGGTACCAAAATAAAAGGTCCAATTATAACATCGACGTCGCAACTTAAGGCGTATATTGAAGACATAACATTGATTAGCAGAAACCTAAAGAGTTTAAAGAAGAATTTACTAAGTTGTACAAGGAAGCATCCAAGAAGGGTTTGGCAATAAATCAAATAAAACAAAATACATAATAGTCTAACCACTGAGTTATCAGATTTTATAGCCCACTAAAACTTACACCATAGTACAAATAGATGGAGAAAAAACATACTCGTTCAAAAGAGCCAAAGAAATTATTTGCCTGGGAGCCAAAATAAATGAAAATGGTCATGAAGAAGAGGAGATAAGGGCAAGAACAGCTAAAGGAAATAAAAAATATGGACCATTACGCACATTATTGAAATCCAAATACGTATCAACAAAAACAAAAATAAGAATTTATAAGACTGTTATCAGACCTACAGTAACATACGCATGCGAAACATGGGTGCTCAAATAGTCAGAAACATACCTTTTGGAAAGATGGGAGAGAAAAATGCAAAGAGCTAAATGGAGGTGTGAAAATAGAAGGTCAGTGGAGAAGAAGAACCAATAAAGAATTGGAAGAACTATATCAAGAGCCAACGATCACGACGACGATCAAAATACAGAGAGTACGATATCTGGGGTACATCGAGAGAATGGGAAGTAAGCGAATGCCAAAAATGGTACTCTCACGAAGTCCAATACAAAAGAGGAGGAAATGCAGGCCAAGGAAAAGATGGAAGGACAGTGTGTACGAAGACTTGAAGAAAAGTAACATTGGGAGATGGAAAGAGCTAGCATTGGACAGAAGGAGATTTAGGGAGGTGGTAACGGAGTGTATAAAAAGACTGAAGTGTAATTACATAAAATTTATAAGTTATTTAAGTTATTTATTATTTATTTATTCAGAAATGTAAACATTTTAGCCCTAGGCCTGTTGCGCTTAATAAATAAATAAAACTTATAACATACCTGGCTAACGCTTTCAAAAGATGAGGTAGATCTCACCAAATTTGTCAACTGAAGATCTCGAATCAGATTAAACGGTTCACTTCTCAGGCTCTGTCTGAAATAAGAATCTGCGTCTCTGGTGTTACCGTATGACTGTTTCCCTAGAAAATTACTATAGGCCCTCAAAAAATTTATATTCTTCTGTATCAACGGGTTACAAGAAATTTTTCTACTTGTGCGAAAATCTAAGGGGCTGTATTTATCTAGAGACTGTCTTTTAAGGAGGTCCTTTTCCGAAACTGAAAATTTCTGTTTGCTCTGAAATAAATTAATATACCAATAAATGTCAAATAGTTGTCAAACTAAGTTTTACCTTCATATTTAATGAAATGCTTTGGGTAGCTTCTTTGAATGAATGTGTCTATAATTCCTCAGACGCAGCTAGAGTGAAATATATTACCAAAAGGATAAATACATATGGAAACATATAGTTGCACGTGAAAAATATGATTTTGAAATCGATGCACGCCGGTTGTCAAGGTTTTAATACACTCACCGGTACAATTAACCGCCCACCTTGAATTTCTTTCAATTTGCAGAAATTGTCAATCTTGGACCACTAGTCCATAGTCTTCTTCTTGATGTGCCTATCCGTGACGAATATTGGAGATCATCATGGCAATCTAAACTTTATCTGCAGCAACGCGGAAAAGCTGCACAGATGTTGTGTTGAACCAGGTTCTGAGATTCTTTAACCAGGATGTTCTTCTTCTTCCTGGACCTCGCTTTCCAAATATTTTTCCTTGCAGGATGGCTTGTAGGAGGGCATATCTGGATTAATTTCGCATAATGTAACCAAAGTATTCCAACTTTCGAGATTTGATGGTGGTTAGTACTTCTCGGTTCTTCCCCATTCTTCTAAGGACCTCCTCATTTGTGACCCGATCAGTCCATGGGATTTTAAGAAATCTTAGATACATGCACATCTCAAATGTTTCCACCTTTAGGCACATATCTTCGTTCAAGGTCCATGATTCAACACCATAAAAAAGAACAGAGAAGACGTAGCATCTCAGCATTCTTACTTTTATACCAAGAGAAAGGTTGTGGCTCTTGAAAAAGGCCCCCATACGATTGAATGTTGATCTAGCTTTTCCGATGCGCGCTGTTATCTCTTGGTTGTTGGTCCATTCTTCATTTATTATGGTGCCGAGGTAGTTGTAGTGCCCTACTCTTTCTACGGGGGTTTGGTTGATGTAGAGTTGACCTTCTGTTATCTTTTTCTTGTTTACGATCATAAGCTTTGCCTTCTTTACGTTTCTATTGGGTCCATATTGTTGACTGTCATACGTGATTTTGTTCATGAGGACTTGTAGATCTTCAAGGTTGTCCGTAAATACTATGGTGTCATCTGCATACCTGATGTTATTTAGCCGGTACCCGTTTAGTAGAATACCTTTTTCAGTTTCGTGCAAAGCTTCGATAAATATTCTTTCAGAGTAACGATTGAAAATTAGGGGGGACAAAATGCAGCTTTGCCTCACTCCACGCATGGTTTTCACATATTCGGTATATTCACCGTCAACTCTGAGGTTTACAGTGTGATTCCGGTAAAGTTGTCTAATTATTTTCAGATATTGGTTGTTAATAATCATCTTGGCGTGTTGTACTCTATCAAACGCTTTCTCGTAGTCAACCAGACATGCGTATACGTCGCAATTGACGTCTCTGAATT
Source organism: Diabrotica virgifera virgifera (assembly GCF_917563875.1). Taxonomy (NCBI): domain Eukaryota; kingdom Metazoa; phylum Arthropoda; class Insecta; order Coleoptera; family Chrysomelidae; genus Diabrotica; species Diabrotica virgifera. The sequence goes on along the minus strand of NC_065444.1, from coordinate 38,559,618 downwards.
TCTGGAATAAGACTTGTGTTGAAAACAAAGCTCCTCTCGTATAAACAGCATTTATGAAACCGAACTGGTTGGGCTAAATTTGAACCTTTAGGAACAATTTTAGGAGACGACTTATCGTACGATATTCTTCGCATTTTTTGGCTCCTGTTTTCTTTTTTTGGAAGTACAATAAACTCAAACTAGACTTCAGCCATTCTGTTGGTATTTCTACAGAGTTGTATATGTTGTTGAATATCTGTGTGAGTATTCCATTCGTTCCTGTTTTTGCTTCTGCTTACCCATTCTCTGACTCCCATCTTCTTAAGGTCCTCCACTATCTGGTTCTACCATCTAGTTTTGGGTCTTCCTCGTGGTCTGCCTGATACAGGTCTCCATTTGGAAATGTTCTTGATAACGGTTTCTGGATTCCTCCTTTCTATATGTCCCATCCATCTGAGTCTCTGTGCCTTGATAAATCTGACGATGTTTCTCCTTTCAGAAGTTCTCTTACTTCGTGGTTCATGAGTTTTCTAAATTCATTATTACCTAAGTTTAGTGGTCCTGCTATCCTCCGAATTATTTTCATTTCTAGTATCCTCAATCTTTCTTTCTCTTTCTGTGTCAAACACATTACTTCAGCACCATATGTGATTACTGGTCTATGGTCTAATTGCTGATTTGTAAATTTTCAGTTTTGTATTCTGAGTAAGCTTCTTATCTTTGAGGAAGTTACTGTATTTCCAGTAGGTTCTGTTTCCTGCATGGATTTTTTCATGTGGCCCTGTATGTTTGAAATAATTTTTAAGTTTTAATTTTAATAATTTTTATCTTACCCCAACTGTTACCTTAATATTTTTTTTCGTATCTCTTATAACAAATGAGTAATTGGACTTCCTCGCACCAATACCCCACCCTGTATATAACTTCTCTTTCCGATTTTTCGTACTATTTGCGAGAATGAAGATATCAGATGGTTTCACATTGTTACTCTGTAAAAAAATTGCGGCGTACCATATTGTCACAATTGGCGATTTTCTAGGTGGAACTCGTAATTCTATGTCACGGTGACTTCAGGGTACCTACTAATAATATAAATATAAAAAGTAACCACCAAGATTATTAAATTATTATATTTATATTAATTTTATTACGTTTATAATTCAGCGTAAAGAAAATCGTTAATAGATATAAAACATTCGAAGATATGAATCTTTTTATTTTACAAGTTTTGGCTTTTTGTAGTTTGTGTAGTGGTTTTAACAATAAATATTATGAGAATGAGCCAGCATTTGACGAAGATAGATTTTTTCAATCTATTCCAGAGTAAGTTCATTTTTGTTTATTTTTTTAGCTTAGTGGCTCGACAACTAATGGCCATTGGCATGGTACAGTTGATTTTGCAATCAGATATCTAGTGTAGTGTGTAGTGTGCGTGTTGAGTAAATGTCTTATTACTTTGAAAATTCGACTTCATTGTCTTTACAAAAAAACTTTAATTGTATCCAAACGTCTGCGGTCCCTCCGATGAGTACCGATCCCACAATCTCACAATCCCATGCTTTTCTATTGGTATCATTCTAATATTTTCCCCCTTATTTCTGTTTTCCAAGTAGTTTATACAGTTATTTCCTTTTTATTGTTCAAATGCTTATTTAAAGTCTATAAATAATATTATGCTCGGTTTTTGATATATCAATACCTTGCTATCTACCTCTGAATCCCATGCTTTTCTATAGGTATCATTCTATGTTTTCCACTTATTTCTGTTTTCCAAGTGGTTTATACAGTTCTTTCCTTTTTATTTATCAAATGCTTGTTTAAAGTCTATAAATAATAGTATGGTATCTGTTTTTGTGTGATTGAGACATATATTATTGCTTACAAGCGAAATAAGTATGAAAATCCCATAAGAAAAAAAAACTTGTCTCATATAGGTTTGGATCCCGCGTATGAAAAAAAAGTTGATTAATAGCGAGTGGAAAATTTGTTAATAGCTTTATGGTGTCTAATCGGATAAACTTTGATATATGGGAACACTGGAACAGGGGCAGTTTTAATTGTAGAACAGGTTAAAAATTTGGAACGGTCAGACAACGAAAACGGCACATTTATTTTGTCCGACAGAATAGACTTAAACTCTCCGAATAGAGATTAAACTCTCATGCAAAAATCAGACTGCTATTTATCACCTGTCATAATTCCTGCCATTTGACATATTCTACATGTTCCACTCATTAAAACTCCCATTTGGTGATAAATAGCAGTCTGATTTTTGCATGAGGGTTTAATCTTTGCTCGGAGAGTTTAAGTCTGTTCTGTCGGACAAAATAAATGTGCCGCCTTCGTGGTCTGACCGTTCCAAATTTTTAACCTGTTCCACAATTAAAACTGCCCCTGCTCCAGTGTTCCCATATATCAAATTTTATCCGATTAGACACCCTTAAGCTATTAACAAATTTTCAGCTTGCTATTAATCAACTTTTTTTTCATACGCGGGATCCAGACCTAATATATACACATACACACTAATTACACGTAGGTATATACATAAGTCGGGAATGGGGAATGTAAGGCGAATATTCGTAGACAAATTTTTGAGAGAAATAGGAAGATATGTTTACAACTTCAGTATAAATAAACAATTAGATTTGTAGATGATACAGTAACCTTCTCTGGTAGACACGGTAGAGTAAAATAGAAACACTACAACATATAATAAGAAAATTCAACATTAAATGTGTTACAGGTAATAATTTATAATCCATATATCACCAGTAATGCAGTATTTTGAGTAATTTTAAAATGAATATCTAAGCAGATCACATTTTTATTCGGTATTTTAGCTTCCCTGAAGAAGATTGGACTATTGAAACCAACGTACTTCATTCAAACACAGACTACCACCCTAATCGTATCACCCCGACAATTCTATATGAATGGAGCTACGTTAACTTTACATGGAACAATCTTGAACAATATACAGAGGCAATTAACACAAAAAGATACGTACCAGAAAATGTTCTCATTGGAGGCATTCGATTTTTCGAAAACGATATGTATATGTCTTTACCCAAGTATCGTCCAGGAGTTCCAGCAACTTTAACCGTTGTGTCAAAAGCTGAGAGTAAGTCGACGAATGTATTGGTGACGCCTTTTCCAAGTTGGGAGGAAAACGATGATTCTGATTGTGATAATCTTCAAAATGTCCTGGGAATAGAAATAGACACTAAAGGTAGGTGATAGTTTTTTTAAAGTAATTTTTAGCCAACGAATGTTATTTTTAAAGTCATCATCATTATCAATGGCGTTAAAACTTTTCTTGAGTCTTTGCCGCGTTTACCTCCCAAGTTAGCCTTCCAAGTTTGTCGGTCCTGTGCCACTATTTTCCAATGTCTTACTCCTATTTTCGCCAGATCTTCTCTGCCTGCATCTTTCCACCTTTTTCTAGGTCGTCGTACAGACCTGCTTCCATTAGGTCTGTCCCAAAACATATTGTTTTAAGGCGATTGTCGTTACTACGTATCACATGCCCTGCCCATCTGAGTCTATTGGCCTTCATATATCGGGCTATATTTTCCTTTCCGAAGAGAGACTCTAACTCAGTGTTTCCCAACGTGGGGCCCACGCCCCACAGGGGGGCAATTTGATGTTAAGGGGGGCAATTCGAAAATGGACTCGACACGAGTTTAACCCTTTCGCTACTGGTCATTTAAAGTCAATGTTAGATTTCGGCACCAAATTTAACGAAAAAAGCAAATTCTTAAATAATTACGGTAAATATGGTAAATATTTCGCTAGACCAAAATATCAACTGGATGTTTTTCGGAGTCTAGCCAAACTTAAAATTTTAAAAAGAGATCAACATTAAAGTATCTGTTTACTGCTCATACTTCAACTAATAATCGTGTTCTTGGTGCTAATTATTAAATTTCTCTATTACTCGCTTAAACAGGAAAAAATCATACTCATCATCATCATTCTCTTTGCCTTATCCCTATGCGGGGTCGGCTTCCCTAATTGCATTTCTCCACACAATTCTATCTTGGGTCATATCAATATTAATCCCCTTTACCAACATGTCCTGCCTTATCGTCTCCCCCCAGGTCTTCTTTGGTCTTCCTCTCCTACTCCTTTCAGGAATCTGCACTTCAGCTATTCTTCGTATTGAATGATTAACGTCTCGACGTTGAACATGACCAAACCATCTTAACCTATGCTCTCTCATTTTGGCATCAATTGGTGCCACACCTAGACTTCCCCTAATATACTCATTTCTAATGTTATCCTTCTTTGTCACTCCACTCATCCATCTAAGCATTCTCATTTCCGCCACATGCATTCGTTGTTCCTCTTTCTTTTTCACTGCCCAACATTCAGTTCCGTGCATCATAGCCGGTCTTATGGCTGTTTTATAGAATTTTCCCTTCAGCTTCATTGGAATTTTTCTGTCACACAACACACCATTCGCTTTTTTCCTCCACTTCATCCATCCAGCCCTAATTCTACTGCATCCATCTCCATCTATTTCTCCATTACTCTGTAATACCGATCCTAGGTACTTAAAACTATTGCTTTTCACAATCATTTCACCATCCAAAGGTACCATTTTATTTGTAGTAACTCTATCTTTAAATGAACATTCCAAATACTCTGTTTTTGTCCTACTAAGTTTAAACCTTTTTCCTCCAGAGCTTGTCTCCACTGTTCCAGTTTTTGTTCCAAGTCTCTTTCACTATTTCCTATTAACACTACATCATCAGCATACATTAGGCACCATGGAATACTACCCTGTAGTTTCGCTGTTATCTGGTCCAAAACTAATGAGAATAAATAAGCCTTGGTGCAATCCTACTTTCACCTGAAATTTATCAGTCTCTCCCACACCTGTTCTAACACTAGTCGTTACTCCCTCATACATATCTCTCACAATCTTTTCATATTCGCCAGGGACTCCTTTCTTATTGAGTGCCCACTACAGAATCTCTCGAGGAACTCTATCATATGCTTTCTCAAGATCAATGAATACCATATGAGCGTTGGTCTCTTTATTCCTGTATTTCTCCATCAGTTGCCTTACAATGAAAATTGCATCTGTTGTTGATCTGCCCTGCATAAAGCCAAATTGATTATCGGATATTTCGGTTTCTTCACGTATCCGTCTATCAATTACTCTCTCCCATATTTTCATGGTGTGGCTAAGGAAAAAATCATACTATAGGAGAGAATTTAATAACATCATTAATATCAGCATTTCTTAACGGTTCTTGAAAAATACAACCAATATGACGTAAAAGCTTTGCAACTCAGTAACAATACTGGTAGCAGAAGAATAGACAAAATGAATGAAGATACTGAAAAACAACTTGTTGAAAATCTGAAAATAAGAAATTTGTCAGTGAAAATGGATGAATCAACTTTGAGAGACAGTGAGGCAGTATTGATAACATACGGTAACATAAAGAGTAGTTTGTTGAAAAATTGTTGTTCTGTACATGACTAGAAAGCATCACTACCTAATGCTAATGATATACCAATAAAAGATATAAAATCTTGTGATGCAGATGGTGCTCCTAATATGATGGGCAAGAAAAATGGCTGCTTAAAATTGATGAAAGATACGAATCCAGATATGATTATTGTTCATTGTGATATCCATAGGGAAAACTTGGTAACTAAAACATCTTTCCTGTTCTAAATGAAGTACTGCATTCAGTAATAAAATGTATTAATGCTATTATAACAAATACCACATGTGAGCGTCTCTTTAAGATATTTTGTGAAGATCAAAATAAGACCCCATGCGACTTTTCCTTCATACTGAAGTAAGATGGCTACCTTAGATGCTTGAAAAGATGTGTGGAATTGCTTAGTACCCTTTGAGAATGGTTGAACAGTTTCAGTGACTTCAAAAATGTGAAGTAACTGATACCGCTTTACTAAAAGGAAGATTTTCTGATTTAAAACAAATTGATTTTAAACATGCATGATGCAGCCAATGTTCGAGGATTTGTCTGATATATCAAGAACTCGCAGAATTGCAAAATAATGAGTCAGGTAAAGATTTATTTAATAAAAAAGGAACGATGGAAACGTTTTGCGAGGAAACAGAAATCAAATATCCAAATCCAACCAAATCTGCAAAAAAAACTATTGCTACAATTTCCATCTTCATATTTAGCTGAATGTGAATGCAGTGCTGTAAATGATTTTCTGGTAAAAAAGGAATCAGCTGGATATAACACAACATAGACTTGAGACTGAAGCTAACCAAATTGGAACCTAATATAAAATCTCTGTGCAGAAAGCATCAGTACCTTCACCAAAGTTTGTTTTTGTTTGTTATGGCATGGACTTTATGTCAATCAGTCAGTCACAACATGACTACTATATCAAGAAGGTTAAATATTTAAAGACCGTAAGTCTATAAAATATCAATAACGAAGAAAAATTAGTTCAATAGCTGTTGAGAGGTAATTTATGTACTGAAATAAAGATATGGTACTAAGCTAAGGTAAGCTAAATATAGCCTCCTTTCAACATCATAGGTGTGTTCAAAAACGATCTACAAAAATTTAATAACAATAACAATAAGATAAGAATAATAATAAACAAGACGGTGAGGTCCTCAAAGTTCCATAGCAAGTTTTTTCTTTGTTTTTATCTTCCGCGGCTCTCCACTCAATTCGAAAGCCGCCTTGCTATGGACTGTCCAAGTTGCTCACCATATTTTCTCTATATACATACATACACATATACTTTTAATACTTGACACTACAAAACTATTTTGGTACTTGACAGAAACATCACCAACGCATTATAGTTCAGAGAAATAAGGAAAAAAATATCCTGTTGGTGACACAACCCCCTCCAGACCGAAACCAAATTTTTTAAGTAGTATGGATATCTATAATAATAACCTATATGTTTCCTGCAGCCGATTTTGGTGATATACATAGTTATAAACAAATGAAAATCAAAAAACGGTAAATTTTCGCTTTTTTCGTCTATTGCCAAAAAGTTAAGCATTTTAAACAAATTTGAGAGTCAGAAACTCATAAATCGCATAAAAAACTTCAATATGGCGGTCGCTAAATATGTCACTCCTTATTGGTTGCTTAGAAAATTGCAAAATAAATCATAAATTTTGAGTTTTTAAAAATATTCATAACTTATGTAAAAAATTAACTTAGAACCTTCTTATTACACGGAATGCTGAGACTTCTGGGGCTTAAATCATACCCTAAATTTCAAAGTAATTGGTAAAATAGTTTAAAAGTTATTTAATTTGTTTTTTCAAAATTAATTTTTTGTGCAACACTATAAGTCAGAAAATGATGAAGTTACAGTAATACTTTGGATAGTTTATGAAAGAAGAAGATTTACAATATTAATTTAATTTAAAAATAATGACAAAAAATAATTCTAAATATTGCAAAATGATTTTACAAGAACATATGAATTCAAAAAAGGGGGGCTAACGTCGTCCCTAATTGTCCTAGGACAATTGTTTTTCTTTCTAAATATGTATAAAAATTCTGTCTTTTAAATATGAAAAAATAATTTTCCTGCGGGTAACGGTTAAAAAGTTATTCTAATTGTTTATAAGTAAGCAAAAAATCGACGTTTTTGCAAAATAATTTTACAGTTTAAAATTACTTTTTGTCATTTTCTTTTAATTAAGTTAATAGTGTAAATGTTCTTTCATAAACTGTCCGAAGTATTACTGTAACCTCATAATTTTCTGACTTCTAGTGTTGCGAAAAAATTAATTTGGGATAAACAAATTAAATAACTTTAAAACTATTTTACCAATTGCTTTGAAATTTAGGTTATAATTTAAGCACCAGAATTCTCAGTATTCCGCGTAATAAGAAGGTTCTAAGTTAATTTTTACATAAGTTATAAATATTTATAAAAACTCAAAATTTATGATTTATGTTGCAATTTTTTAAGCAACCAATAAGGATAGACATATTCATTGAAAGCTATATTGAACTTTTATATACGATTTATGAGCTTTTGACTCTCGAATTTGTTTAAAATGCTTAACTTTTTGATAATAGTCGAAAAAAGCGAAAATTTACCGTTTTTTGATCTTCATTTGTTTATAACTATGTATATCATCAAAATCGGCTTCAGGAAACATCGGTTATTATTATAGGTGTCCATACTACTCAAAAAATTTGGTTTCTACCTGGAGGGGGATGTGTCACGAGAAAACTCTTATTTCTCTGGACTATTATCCATACTCTCTTGTCCATTGGCTAAGATACTAAGGATATTAAACGGAGCTGGTATAAAGTCTATGTAGCTGCTGAATAAATAGATCTGTTTCATTCTTATATTTTTGGCATTCAAAAAAAATATGAACTAAATCACCTTTTTTATCACAATTTGGACATCGATCATTTTCGAGAACACGAATTTTATGCAGGTGTGTGGGATAACAGGCGTGACCAAAACGAAGACGTGTTTTGTGATGTATTTTCTTGAATAATTATATGGCTGGAACCACGTTCTATTCGGTATTTTCTTTTGTATACTACAGTACCTAGAAGGGTTGATATAAGTATGATGTGACCAACATTCATTCCAAATTGTGAGGTATTTCATTTTAATATAAGGGACTGCATCACAAAACTTACAGGATGTTTATTAGGCAAACCATTTTTTACACTTTTTTTCGCCAACATATCAACATGCTCATTAGGTTCAAGACCGATATGTGGTTTAACCCAAACAAAATTAATCTTTTTATTAACTTTATGTAGTTCCAAAAAGCGTTTTTTGATTGCATATATGATATAATTGGAGGAGTAACTTGGGTACTTAGTCAAAACCAAGGCATTTAAAACAGACAGGGAGTCCGATATAATTATTGCAGAAACAATTGTAGACTGACTTGCATACGTCAAAGCTTCGTAGATTGCGTTATCTAGTTTGCAGGAATAATTAATATTTTTGGAGGGAATATAAACAGCACATCCTACACCATCCTCGGACTTGGAAGTATCAGTATATATAGCTACAGATTCTTCAAAGCTTGCTAGTATAGAGTTTAATAAGTTAAGAGGATCGGTACGTATTTTCGGCTGCAATGCTATTCAAATGGGGATTCATTTTTTTCAAATCCTGAGAAAACTAATAAGTATTTTTGAAAAATTTAAACGCAGAATGAAAGATTACGTTATTAGCGAGGGCCGAAAGTCCCTGAGAACTTCTATAATGTTTATTTTAATAAGTTACAGGGGTGAAAAAACTAAGAGAAAATTTAGTGTGATTTTTAATTTCAAATATCTCATTCAAAATAAACTTTTTATTTATTCTAAGGGACTTTCGCTCCTCGGTAATAATTTAGTCTTTCATTCTGCGTTTAAATTTTTCAAAAATATTTATTGGTTTTTTCAGGATTTGAAAAAAATGAACACAATGCCGTGGTAATATTTTCCAAATCTGTCTTTGTCTTACAACGCACTCAACCGAATATAATATTGTCAGCATATATTGTCAGTCAGACACTGACAATCAGTGACAATTTTAAATATTTGACATTGCATCGGGAATATTTTGAGAAATTGATTAAATATTATTGATATATAGTGTATTTGATAAATAATTGATTTAAGACGTGAACTTAATAAAAAGTTATTTATTGTGTATTATTTGTGGAAGATGCAAGCAGAGAATACATCAGATATATCCTGTGATCCAAGTATTTTGTTGTTAGAGATGTTCAAAATTGTAAGCGTTCCAAAATAACAACATATTATTAAAAAATCACTTTAACACTTCCTCTTTTCTCGATTGATTATTAGTTTTTGTTGTACAAATAAATTATTACAATCACTGAAAACATAGTTAGTGAAAAAATTATCACATTTATTAACTGAATTAATAATTTGCAATTATAAAAATAACAGTTATCCAAGAACATTCAAAAGCCATCTCTTTAAATTAATTATGACATTTTCAAGTAGAATGACATTCTAGTAATGTTTACATTTCCACACCAGTGTGAATTTTACTACACGTAATTTGCCGTGTAAAGACAGAAAAAGTAGGGATACACGTAAAATATTTGCGAATTATGTACCCATAGCCTTAATATTAATGTGAAAATTATCACTGTATGAGGGTTTTACAATCTTGATATTCAGGAACAATGAATTGTAATCATCAAGGTCAGATATAATTGGGCTGGGATAATATAATTCACTAAGGATATCTTGATTTGATTGTAGCGCAATACACAGTAGTGAAGAACCCCACCAAGTTCTAGTGACCATTTTTAGAAAATTAAAACCAAAGTTAAATAATAAATTAATATAGAACAATCTTTGAACAATTCAATTGTTTAATACTTATTAAAAATTATATATTTTATATAGGAGGGGTGCATAGGAATTTAAGAAAGGCTAAGGGGGGCATGGCCCAAAAAAGGTTGGGAAACACTGCTTTAACTCGTTATTGTATCTGCGCCTCCATTCGTTTGTCACGCTGTCTCTGCAAGGACCATATATCATTCGAAGGATTTTATGAGTACATTCCCATACCAGAAATTTATTTACTTCTTTTTTGTTAGTGTCCACGTTTCGCTTCCATACGCGACTGTTGTATTGTGGTCTTATATACCTATCTGGATTTTTGCACCTCGTGAGAGAAGCTTCGACTTCATTCGATGTTGTATTGCAAAGGAAGAGCTGTTTTCCGCCATTATTAGCGTTTCAACTTGTTCTATTTTGTTGTCATTGGTGATTGTTGCTCCTAGATATTTAATTTCTTTAACCACTTCGAAGTTATGATCGTTTTTACATAGTAATGTTTTGCCTTGTTCGCTGTTTTTCTTGCAGAATTACAATGTAAAAATTAAGGTATAAACTATTTAGTGACCGCAGCTGTACATTCAGGAATAGTATTCAGGAATGTACATCCAAATTGAAAGTTATCCTCCAACACCAAATTGTTCTATATGGTCCACATATTGTTCAGAAAAAAGTTACACCATTTTGAGCTTCGGGTTTGGGGGGGAGAGGGGGAGAAATCGGAAATTAGTAGTTTTTTAGGTTTTTCGTCAATATTTCTAAAACTATGCGGTTTAGCATAAACAACCTTTTATACAAAAATGTTCTACATTAAATTTGAAATAAAAAAGGTTCTATGCATAATCCTTCTAAAATGAACGGTTCCAAAGTTAAGGAGGTAATATAGTATAATTGGTCCAAAAAAGGCCTAACCCAGACATCCAAAATAAAAGTTTTCCTTCAACACCAAATTGTTCTATATGGTCCACATATTGTTTAGTAAAAAGTTACACCATTTTGAGCGTCCGGTTTGGGGCGGAGATGGGGGAGAAGTCGGTAAATTAGTAGTTTTTTTTACGTTTTCGTCAATATTTCTAAAACTATGCTTAAGCGTAAACAATGTTCTATACAAAAATGTTTTACATAAAATTTAAAACAAAAAAGGTCCTATACATAATTGTTATAAAATCAACGGTTCCAGAGTTACGGAGGGTGAAAAGTGGAGGTTTTCGATACTTTTTATATTATTGGGGCAATTGATGATGATTTTGGGTGGTGAGGTTGACGTCTCCTCAAGGGCTTATCACTAACATACCATCGACCACTGAAATATCAAATTTTATTTACAAAACCCAATCCTGTTAAAAAAAATTTCTATAAATTGCCCAAAGAATATAAAAAGTATCGAAAACCTCCACATTTCAGCCTCTGTAACTCTGGAACCGTTGATTTTATAACAATCATGTATAGGATCTTTTTTGTTTTAAATTCCATGTAAAACATTTTTGTATAGAAGATTCTTTACGCTAAAGTATAGTTTTAGAAATATTGACGAAAAACTTAAAAAAACTACTAATTTACCGACTTTTCCCCCATCTCCCCCCCCCCAAACCGGACGCTCAAAATGGTGTAACTTTTTACTGAACAATATGTGGACCATATAGAACAATTTGGTGTTGAAGGAAAACTTTTACTTTGGATGTCTGGGTTAGGCCTTTTTTTGGATCAAGTATACTATACCACCTCGGTAACTTTGGAACCGTTCATTTTAGAAGGATTATGCATAGGGCCTCTTTTATTTCAAATTTAATGTAGAATATTTTTGTATAAAAGGTTGTTCATGCTAAACCGCATAGTTTTAGAAATATTGACGAAAAACCTAAAAAACTACGAATTTACCGATTTCTCCCCCCTCTCCCCCCAAACCCGACGCTCAAAATGGTGTGACTTTTTTTTGAACATTATGTGGACCATATAGAACAATTTGGTGTTGGAGGATAACTTTCCCTTTGGATATCTGGGTTTGGGTCTAGTTATACCATACTAGAATCATTTTTCCTAATTTTTCCTATAAATTTTTATTTCCAGGAACTTTGTGGGTATTGGATGGTGTACGAGTGAACAACATGAGCATCGATTGTCCTCCCAAATTGCTACTGTTCGACCTCAACCAAAATGGAGCTCTAATACACACCTACGTCTTCCCAAATGAAATATGTCTTCAAACTGGAGGATTCCTAAATGATCTCGTAGTGGATGAAACAGATGACGGTTTCGCGTACATCACCGACAACTCCAACATAGACCCTGGTTTGATCGTCTATTCGAGGCTACAAAACAAATCATGGAAGTTTAGAGATAGCACAATGTTTGCTGATGTAAAAACATCCCGATTTTTTGTGGATGGTGCTGTCATTAGCACACCCTTGCCTATTGATGGCATAGCTTTGTCACCGAGTCCTCTAGGACACAGAAAAGTGTTTTACTCTACTGTTGGTGGTTTAAACTTGTATAGTATTGGTACAGATATTCTCAAAAATGAGTCTTCGATCAGCAATGGTTTATGGAGGTAAGAGTTCCTTATATGTAGGAGTATATTCTGTGTGGCCTAAATTTTATAACAATATTCTGGCAAAGGACCCCACAACACTCCTTATGAAAAAGTGGTCCCGGTCAAATTTAACGAAAGTTTGGTCAATGATGCTTCTCGATGCGTAGAATAAAAAAATCCATGGGACCTGGGTCTGAATAACTACTATTCTTGAGCTGCAGTCTTCTGAACTTATTGGATTCGGGTGCTCGGTTTACGTTAAGTGCACTAATTCACGGTCAAGTGAAAGAAAATATTTATTATTGGAAGAAGAGAGACTCATTTTCTTCATGTATAGTTGCGTGTTGTATATGAATTCATGGTCAAAAATAGATGCATCGTATTTTAGTCTTCAGGAAACCTCCGAAAATTCCTCAGAAAACTAAAGAACTGCGATATAAAATGTGCTACTGGAGCGATGTAAGAATTATCATGTTTTCATGAATGCTTTACAGTTATGCAATACCAGCAAAGCTACAGTTCCGCCTTATCTTTAGAATACTACTGAACAGTGGCGGATCTAGGAGGGGGACTGGAGGAATTCCCCCGTAACACGGTCCAGAACTAAAGAAAAAGTTGTCGGAACATAAAAAATACATTAGCTGACATGAAACTTGTCCCGCATATCAGATATATGTCAAGTAGAGAACATGGACTTGATCGGAATACGAAAAAAACAATGTACCTGGTAGTCAGTAATCGCTAAATATTAATGTTGTTCTGAAGCTATTTCTTTCGGGCATTACTGTAATTAACTATTCTAAATGGGAAATAAGCCACAATTTAACTAAAATTATGATTTTATTTTGACAACGACGTCCAATATGGACGTCGAAACGTTAATAAAATCATTTTTTAGTTAAATTATGGCTTATTTTTCAGTTATAATAGTTAATAGTTAATAATCCGAAAAATCGGATTTAAGTCATCTTCGACTATCTGCACGTTAATATTTTGCTGATTTCGGTTAGATGCATCATATGTCGTGTTAACTAACGACCTATCAGGATACTTAACATTGGGTTGATATCTTGCAAAGCGTAAAAACAGTAACACAGTGGTTATATGAGCACAATTACCCACAGTTCTTGCACCAGGTTGATAGGTATGGTTTGTTCAACAGTAAATGGTTGAGTTCAATTAGTGCGGTCGTAAATATTACTAAATTTATCTGACCTGGCCCATTGTTAAGACCCACCCGGAGCGATAAGCAACCGAGGTAGACAGAGTTGGTCTTTTGACAATTAACACTGACTAAATCTGACAGACAAAAATGACAGACTACTTTCATAATAAAGCAAAGAAACTTTACCAGAAAACATATTTAAATTTTACCTGAAACAGGGCCTTTTATACTATTATCGGTTAATCCAGGATGTTTATAGTGGTAACTAATTGAACTCAACCATTTACTGTTAAACATACCATACGATAAATAGTACCTACCCGCTAATCGGTTCTTCTGCAGGCTCATCTTCATCATCCGTGTAGGAAATTAATATTTGGTGTTTTGTAGCTGGCCGAAACCTCGAAAATATTCTAACTCTTATGAAACCCGGTTCATCCATATTCTCAGAAATTTGAATCTCTTCGTCATTGTCTCTAATTATTTTATCTTGTATGTAACGGAGCCAGTTTAATTTGATATACCTCAATCGTAAGGTCTTTTAGGTAGGTACTATTCTAAGTCGAAAACAGAAAAAATTGCAAAATCATGATTATGAAGCCTTCTCCATTGACCATTTCTTCTAATCAGATTATCAGTCTCAACTCTAGCTTGTACAACATTAGGAATTAATAACCTCTGTAATAATTGTTGATCATCTTTAGCTGTAGCACCTTCCATTGTACAATATTTGGTATTAAAAAGTTCATCATCACTGGCTCTAGAACCCCTGGTGGACCTCGGACTGTTCAAGAATCAGCTTCCATTCCTTCATATCCTTCGACTTGGTTTTCCCATTTCGCACTCTTCCCGTAACTCGTCTTCCACCTGGTCCTTAAATCGTACTATGGGCCTCCGTCTTTTCCTCATACCATCCGGTCTTTGGTTATAAATATGTTTTGACGGCTCCATCTCGTTCATTCTCGTTAAATGAAGAACAATTTCTTTCTTTAATTCTGGAATATGTTACGGGTGGAAATACCCCATTCCCCCTAGATCCGTCCTTATTAGGTAGTATTCTAAAGATAAGGCCGAACTGCAGCTTTGCTGGTATTGCAGAACTGTGAAGCTTTCATAAAAACATGATAATTCTTACATCGCTCTAGTAGCACATTTTATATCGCACTTCTTTAGTGTTCTGAGGACTTTTCGGAGGTTTCCTGAAGACTAAAATACGATGCATCTATTTTTGACAATGAATTCATATACAGTGAGTCCATAAAGTAACGCATAAATTCATTATTTCGTAAACCGAAGACTTAAAGGAAAAATCCCGAAACAAGTCGATTTTTATTTTTAAATTACGATTTTTTGGCATACATATACTAGTAACGTCATCCATCTGGGCGTGATGACGTAATCGTTGATTTTTTTTAAATGAGAATAGGGGTCATGTTATAGCTCATTTGAAAGGGTATGTAATTCTCTATTCAATAATATAAACAATAATATAATTATTTATACAGGGTGTCCAAAAAATGTTTTTTTAAATTAAATTAATTGGTACAAAAAGATGAATGTATTTAATTTGTTTAATTCTAAATATATTTTATTGGTGCCAGAAAACATAAAAATTTTTTAATTAAAAAATAAACATTGATTTTCGTTTAAGCGTAATGTTAAACTTCCAAGAGGCAGGTGGGTGGCAGCTCTAACATTGAATTTAAGCGAAAAGCAATATTTATTATTTGTCAAATAAACATGCATTCCTGTTTTCTGACAATAGTAAAACGAATTTTGAATTAAATAAGTTGCATACATTCTTCTTTTTGTCTCAATTAATTTAATTAAAAAATTATTTTTGGACATCCTGTATAAATAATTATGTTATTGTTTGTATTAGTAAAATAGAGAATTAGATACACTTTCAAATGAGCTATTACATGACCCCTATTCTCATTTAAAAAATTATGGGTCACGTTATCAAGCACAGATGGATGACGTCACTAGTATGATATATATGCCAAAAAATTGTAATTTGAAAATAAAAATCGACCTGTTTCGGAATTTTTCCTTAAAGTCGCCGGTTTACGAAATAATGAATTTATGCTTTACTTTATGGACGCACTGTATAAGACGCAAGTATACATGAAGAAAATGAGTCTCTCTTCTTCCAATAATAAATTATATTTTCGTTCATTTGACCGTGAATTAGTGCACTTAACTAGTGACTGCACTTAACGTAAACCGAGCACTCGAATCCAATAACTGCAGAAGGCTGTAGCTCGAGAATAGTAGTTATTCAGACCCAGGTCCCATGGACTTTTTTAATCTACACATCGAGAAGTATCATTGACCAAACTTTCGTTAAATTTGACTGGGACCACTTTTCCATAAGGAGTGTTGCGGGGTCCTTTATTATATTTTGGCAAAATTTCGAAATGGGTTTAATTCGTAGAACAATTTTAAGCCTGGCCGTTGATAAGTACCGCTAATTAGTTGCGAATAGAGAGTCTATAAAAAATATGATAATAATAAAAAAATAATATATTTACTTTCAATACATATATTTATTTTCAATCGATCTTCCAGCCAGGAAACGTAGAGCTGATTTAAAAGTTCTTTGGTTTCATCTATCTTATCAGATATTAGCACAATACCATGTGCAAACCTCAGGTATGCAGATGATACAAAAATTAAATATCTAATGAATTTGATATTCATCATCATCAGGGCTTTTCATTCCGGGTGGAATGTTTGCCGTTCTTACTTAGAGCTCTCTGATTCGCTTATTGCGGTGAATCACTCCGCATTCCACTTATATGTTGTCAAAGTTTGTTGTATGACTTGACTTTCGCTACAATTTTCTTCCACTCATTTCGATATGTGCATAGTTCCCTCCAGTTTTTCACTTCCAGAATTTTGATATTTTTCATGACCTGGTCCTCCCATCTCTCTCTGGATCTTCCACTTGGTCTTTCAGTTTCTGCTTTCCATCTGGTGATCTTCATAATCAGTAGATCGTTTTTCCTTCTCTCTATGTGTCCCAGCTATCTCAGCCTCTGTGCTTTAACAAATCTAACTATATCTTCTCCTTTCATTATGTCTCTTAGTTCATGATTCATTCTTCTTCTCATTTCTCCGTTATCCATTCTTATCGGGCCCATAATCCGTCTGAAGATTTTCCTTTCGAATATTCTTAATTTTTCTTCATATTTTTCCGTGAGGCACATTGTCTCAGCTGCGTACTTAATTATGATATTATATTTGATACTAATTTGATATTATATTTGTAATATACATTTTTTAGATATGGTGTTAGTTTACTGGGGAAAAAACAAGGACACACTGACGGAATGATGATCGACTCAGACAACACCCTCTACTACACCTTAATAGATTTATACGGTGTTGGAAAATGGAACGTTGACAACAATTTTGATTCTTCTGAAGTTATTTATCGGAACAGAAGTACGGTTATTTGGGCCGACGGTATTGCTATGGATCAGCAGGGATTCTTGTACTTTACCGCAAGTTCTGCTCATAGGTATCTATTCCCATCAACCGAGCTGGAGCTGGCTTCTGATATTAGTTTTAGAATTTTTAGAATGTACACTGGAACTAACAGTTACTTGTTTTAATAGTTAATTAGCAAGAATGATTTATTTATTTATATTATGCAATTTTTTATCATTGCTCTATTTTTGAAATAAACTGTAGACCAATTCATACCTCTCTCTTGACTTTAGTGGCAATAATTCATAAGTAACCGTTTTAGCAGCTTCACTAATCTCATATGGAATCAATTCGGCGGCACGCTCACTGCCGATCGATTTCCATTTTTTTGAGTGGAAAAGCGAAAACATTCGAATCTTATATGTATATGACAAGTGCTGTCATAATAAAATGACCTGCTGATGAATGCTGTCGTAAAGCCGCCTACGTAGATACTCAAAATCGTTCCAAAAGTAAAACAATCGTTTACTTTTAGTTTACCTCTTAGTTTATGAAAAATGAAATGATTCATTTTGGTTCAGAGATGATCCATCATCCCCATATATATCTACGTTTCGGTTTCTTCAGACTTCTTCAGTGGGGCTACATGAACACCTCTGAATAGAAACGAAACCAAACGGTCTATTTAAGAGGATGGGTACGTATTTTCGGCTGCAATGCTATTCAAATGGGGATTAATTTTTTTCGAATCCTGAGAAAACTAATAAGTATTTTTGAAAAATTTAAACGCAGAATGAAAGATTACGTTATTAGTGAGGGCCGAAAGTCCCTGAGAACTTCTATAATGTTTATTTTAATAAGTTACAGAAGTGAAAAACTAAGAGAAAATTTAGTGTGATTTTTAATTTCAAATATCTCATTCAAAATAAACTTTTTATTTATTCTAAGGGACTTTCGGCCCTCGGTAATAATTTAGTCTTTCATTCTGCGTTTAAATCTTTTAAAGTATTTATTAGTTTTTTCAGAATTCGAAAAAAATGGACACCATGTGACATGTCCGGGGTAATATTTTCCAAATCTATCTTTGTCCTACAACGCACTCAGTCGAATAGAATCTATCTTTGTCTTACAACGCACTCAGTCAGCATATTGTCAGTCAGACACTGACAATCAGTGACAATATTAAATATGTATTTGACATGGCATCGGGAAAATTTTGAGTTGTTGATTAAATAATATTGATATATGGTGTATTTGATAAATAATTGATTCAAGACGTGAACTTAATAAAAAGTTATTTATTGTGTATTATTTGTGGAAGATCCAAGCAGAGAATATATCAGGATAATATATTCTGTGATCCAAGTATTTTGTTGTTAAAGATATTCAAAATTGTAAGCGTTCCATAGTAACAATATATTATTAAAAAATCACTTTAACACTTTTCCTCTTTTCTTGATTGAGTATTAGTTTTTGTTGTACATATAAATGATTACAATCACTGAACACATAGTTAGTGAAAAAATTATCACATTTATTAACTGGATTAATAATTTGCAATTATACAAATAACAGTTATCCAAGAATATTCAAAAGCCATCTCTTTAAGTTAATGATGACATTTTCAAGTAGAATGACATTCTAGTAATGTTTACATATCCATACCAGTGTGAATTTTCCTACACATAATTTGACGTGTAAAGACAGAAAAAGTAGGGATAGCCGTAAAATATTTGCGAATTATGTACCCATGGCCTTAAGCTGAATTATAAAAATAATTGGCGTATCGGACGCTGTAGCGATATCTCTTAGAGAAATGACAAGTCCCAGATGTAAACAATAAATCTGAAATATCTCGTATAAGCAATTTTTGGGTACATACATCCTTAATCTCTACCTTTTACAATTTATAAGGCAACGAGACGACGATTAAAGGAGACGAAAGGGGATCTAGAATATGCAGTCACATTCCGTCTATTCGTCTAAGAAAAATTCCTACGAAAC
This sequence comes from Diabrotica virgifera virgifera, assembly GCF_917563875.1. Lineage (NCBI taxonomy): Eukaryota > Metazoa > Arthropoda > Insecta > Coleoptera > Chrysomelidae > Diabrotica > Diabrotica virgifera. Next base: position 38,540,183 of record NC_065444.1, on the reverse strand, counting down.
TTGGATGAGTGTACTCAAAATATGAGTAAAATGAAAAAAGAAAGAGAGTTTATGTTTCATTTCGGTTCAAATATAATACATCATCCCCATACGTAAGTTTCGGTCTCTCTAGACTTCCTCAGTGGAGCTACATGAACACCTCTGAATCGAAACGAAACTACACTGTCTATTTAAGATGAATTATAAAAATAATTCGCGTATCGGACGCGGTATGGAAATGTATTAAACAAAGAAGTCCCAGATGCAAACAACAAATCTAAAACCTCCGGTGGAACCAATTTCTAGGTACATCCTTATTTAATCTCCGCCTTTTACAATTTATAAGGCAAGGAGACAACGAATAAAGGAGACGAAAGGGAATCTATAATATGCAGTCAAATTCCAACTATTCGCCTATACTTTGCTTCACGTTAAGAATAGAACGTTACGCTTACGGATATCAGTGTTGCCAAACCTCTCGCGAACGGGTGGATACTCGACTGATTCATTCTAGTCAGTACGGCGTGGCATCGGCGCGCTTCTATCGTCCATAAGAAATGCATGCGGCTATCTCTGCAATGTTCTATTCTTAACGTGAAACGCTCTATAGAAAAAATTCCCACGAGAGTTGGTTCCTATAAGTAGGTTTTTATAATTCAGCTTAAATAGACAGTTTGGTTTAGTTTCGATTAAGTGCAGTGGTGTTCATGTAGCCCAATAGGGACCTTGCATAAAATTTTAAATTCGAAAAAAATTTTATGAAAATCACAACAGAACATAATTTAAAACATGTATCAAAGATGAAAAAGTTGTTTTTGTGTTCCGTTTGGCCCCTAAAGACGATTCTAAATTCAAATTATTCCACCTATCAGCCCAAAACGCTTCGTGGCATCGTATGATTGTGTGTTTAGATTCTGCACCAACAAAGTAAACAAAATTGTAGGTATATAACTTTAAATTAGACATTATAAACGTCAGTAGAAAATGCAGTATGTGACGTCACAAGTGTTTGTTGACCGTTTGAACTATTTTAAATTGTACTTTTACAAAATGGCACTTAACAACACTTATAGTGTTTTCTTTTATTTTTCATAGTAAACCTTCTTTCCTTTCCTTTAAAAACTGTATCAAACTCCAATCTCAACAAACTGGTATATATTATTACAATGACATACGATAAATGTCATTAGAATATAAATATGTTTCCCTTATTCCGCGACGATGAGCTGGCCAAATACCCAAGTAGATGGAGGTCAATAAAATATACCTAAATATAAACATAACCACATAATAGGACAGAAGACATATAACCACCATTATTAGAATGAGGACAGGTCATTGTGCTACTCCAGTTCACCTATTCAGGATAGGAGTAAAAGATGACCCATATTGTGACTGTGGCCGAGTTGGGTCCTTAAATCATCTGATTTTTGAGTGCCCTATAAATATGTCACCCAATTTTGACCTATATAAAGAATTAGCCAAGACAAATATCCCTACTCCCATTGAAATTTGCCTACTTATGTCCAACCTTAATCCACGTAGGATTAACCTGATCCTTAAATTCCTTAACTTAGCCAAACTTAATTTATAAATTAATCAATTCCCAAATTTGAATTAAAAAAATTAAGAAGATAAAGATATAAATAGATATTGGACCTCCAAATGATAAAAGTCTTAACCCTTATGGTATAATATTGCCTTTCCTGTAGGGACTGTCTGGCCCTATACGAAGATGTTCCTGCTAATATATATTTAAAAAAATTGAGGCTTTAACATATATATTTGGAAATATTCGACTGCCCAGAGCAAGACAAGAGTATTTCCCTGGTGTAAGCTGGGCGAATTATCCCGAGGGATATAACCCAATAAAGGAAGAAGAAGAAGAAGAACTATGTTACATCACGGGTCGTTTGAATCATCTTTGGTCGTTTGAAATCTTCATCGCAGAAGATTTTAAATTCGTTCTTCTAAGTTATTATGAGTTTTTGAAACGTGAAATTTTGGAAATCTCATTTTTAAACAAAACTGAACATCATTATGTAATAAAAAAATGTGCAAGTTCCCTATTGAGGAAGTCTGGAGAGACCGACAGGTACGTATAACGAACCCAGTCCAGAAATTGAAATCAGAAAAGGAGTTACGCAGAAATGTTTTATGTTGCCCTTACTATTTAATGTATATAGTGAAGCCATTTTTGAAGAAGCATTACTATCTCCAAGTGAAGGAATAATAATTAACGGGAAATCTATTATCAACTCCAATAATTGCTAAACAAAACAAACAGTTTCTGTGAAAAATTTGGACTAAAAATGAATGTAAAAAGGACCAAATACATGATAATAACAAAGAAAACAAATAAACAAAAAATTACAAATACCTAATAGGAACCTCGATTTCAGACAATAATGAAACGGACAAGATACAAATAGCAAGACATGCGTTTATAAAAGAGCTCTGAAATGCTACGTGTTTTCGATACTGCAATATGGACTTGGATACTGAAGCAAGAACACATAAAAAAGCTACAGTCCTTTGAAATGTGGTGTTATAGGAGTGTATGATCCTAGGGCTCAGTGGAGGCTGTTCTTCAGATAAGGGAAACACCAATAGCGATAAAAGAATTTATTTATAAAACCGACACTAGGGTAATTACCCCGGGAGAACTTTGAGTAATGACTTGTTACTTGTACACGTTTAGTTGAAGACTTTATGATGCTACATATTGACTGAAGTTAAAGGCACATCTTGCCTGGTTGAAGTGATTCTTGAGAATTGATTCTAAAATGTATTATTTCTTGTTGGCAACATGAATTGGGTCATGGGCCACATGACAACAAAGTTAATTAGTCAGCTAATTTAATGTTCATTGTCAAAATATAGTTTATAAATTACGACAAATAAACAAATGAAATATCCCGCACATGTTTAAATATGATAACAACTTGGTTAATACGATGTACGGGGTGATAAAAATATATTGTTAAATATCAGACATGAATAATGAATGTTTGATATTTGACAAGGAGGATGCTTAAAACAGTATGGACACAGAAGAAAACTAACACGGAAGTATTATGAGAAATGGGCAAAGAATACGAAATAATAAACACAATAAAAATAAGAAAGTTACCTACAATATCTGGAACATGTAATGAGGGGACAGCGATATGAACTGCTAAGACTGATAATGCAGGGAAAGATAAGAGAAGGAAGAAGTACCTGTAGGAAGAAGAAGAGTGTCCTGGTTGAAGAATTTAAATTCAGTTCTATAGAACTCTTCAGAGCAGCGGTAGATAGAGTAAAGATAGTGATGATGATATACAACCTCCGATTGGGAAACGGCTAAAGAAGAATGTCCACTGTAATGAAGGACAGCCCCTTTTCCTCCTTCTATATAGTTTTCATTTCCAAATTCTTAGCGGTATGTTTGTATCATCCATTCGTCGCCTATGTCCATACCAGACTAATTTTTGTCTTTATATTTCGTTATATTTTTTTATTTAAGTTCTCTTTTTTTATACAGGGTGTTTGGTAAAGAATGGGCCATAGCTTAATCTCAGGTTCCTGAGGTTAAAATAGGCAGATTTAAGCTAACTTACCTTAGTACAAAGTTTATAATAACCAAGATACAGGGTGTCAAAGTTAAACTTTTTTTTTATTTATTATTGAATATTTCCTGACAGGTATGAGATAACAACATGAAATTTGGTGTGTGGGGTTTTTTTGGGTCGAGAAAACTAAATTCTCTACCAAACATTATGTAATGCCCAGAGGGCGCCACATACACCTTTCAGCACTCATTTATTACGTTCAATTTTTTTTATCCCTCACTCTCTATAATTTTGACATTAAAATTTTTATTCTCCTATTAGTTTTACTTAAAAAAGGTATACTTCTTTCATCTCCCTAAACTTAACCGTTTTCGAGATAAACTCATTTTAAATCTGCGATACACCATCATTTTTAGCATAATATCATTTTAGTTACACCCGAAAAATAACTTAAAACCATAAAATTATCCAGAAATGTATCGCAAATTTCATCAAATGGAATTTGCGATGCAATGACATAAATTTGAGAAATGGCACCATTATTATGGTTTTAAGTTGTTTTTCGGGTGTAACTACAATGATATTATGCTAAAAATGATTGTGTATCGCAGATTTAAAATGCGTTTATCTCGAAAACGGTTGAGTTTAGGGAGATGAAAGAAGTATACCTTTTTTAAGTATAATTAATAGGAGAATAAAAATTGTAATGTCAAAATTATACCGACTGAGGGATAAAAAAAATGAACATGATAAATGAGTGCTGAAAGGCGTATGTGGCGCCCTCTGGGCAATACATAGGTAATCTTTGGTAGGGAATTTAGTTTTCTCGATCCAAAAAACCCCCACATACCAAATTTCATGTTGTTATCTCATACCTGTCAGGAAATATTCAATAATAAATAAAAAAGAAGTTTAACTTTGACACCCTGTATCTCGGTTATTATAAACTTTGTTCTAAGGTAAGTTAGCTTAAATCGGCCTATTTTAACCTCAGGAACCTGAGGTTAAGCTATGGCCCATTCTTTACCAAACACACAGGGTGTTTCATTCGAAAACGGAAATACTTTAATTGTAAATAGAGGTCACCGACCGAGGCAGTTCTAGGTAACTAGGTTTTTTGCCCTACCGACTTTTATAACCGACTTACAGGGTGTTTTATCGATTTTGCCTATTTCTTTCCTAAGCCATAACTTTAGAACCACCCTGTAAATTTTTTTTGATATTTGGTACACATGTGTCTCATCCAAAACCCAAACGACCGACATACTAATCACAAGAAAAATCCAGGTCCGGATTAACAAAAAATTATAAAGTAATTGTGACCTTTAAACAACACCCTGTATATTGAAATTCTGAAAATATGTTTGCATATTTGAAAAGTGCACAAAAAACTAAGTCTAATCGTTCGCTTCAATTTTTCGGCCAGACAATTTTATGACTTTAATTTTGAAATTATATTGCATTTTTTAAGAACTCTGACATTACAAAGCAGGTATTATTAACTTTTAATTATAAATTATTAAAGCTATTGAAGAAATACTCATTTTAAAATTAATCAATACTTATTTACCACAATGGAACGACCCAATTATTAATCACAAGAAAAATCCAGTCCGGATTAACAAAAAAAAACATAAAGTAATTGTGACCTTGAAACAACACCCTGTATATTGACATTTCATTTTCAAAATTTGTGTGCACATTTGAAAAGACCACAAAAATCTAGTTTATCGGTTTGCTTTAATTTTTTATAAAGGAAATTTAATTACTTTAATTTTGAAATTAAATATATTGATACTTTTAAGAACACTGAAATTAAAAAGCAGATTTTTACAGCACTTTTAGCAATAAATTATTAAAGTTATTAAATAAATACCCATTTTAAAAATAATCAATACTTATTTACGACATTCGAACGGCCCACTTACAAATTACAACAAAAATCCAGGTCCGGATTAACAAAACAATATCAAGTAATTATTACCTTGAAACAACACCCTGTATATTGAAATTTTCAAAATCCGTTTGCACATAGGTATGAAAAGAGCACACAAAACTAAGTTTAATCGTTCGCTTCAATTTTTTGGCCAGACAATTTAATGAATTTAATTTTGAAATTATGTCGAAATTTTTAAGAACTCTGGGAACTCATAATAAAAATTTCGATATAATTTCAAAAGTAATGTCATTAAATTGTCTGCACAAAAAATTAAAGCGAGACATTAAACTTAGTTTTTCGTGCTCTCTTCAGGTGTGCAAACGTATTTTAAAAATTTCAATATACAGGGTGTTTTTCAAGGTCACAAGTACTTTGTATTTTGTTGTTAATACGGACCTGAATTTTTCTTGTGATTAGTAAGTGAGTCCTTCTAACGCAGTAAATAATAACTGATTATTTTTAAAATTAGTATTTATTCATTAACTTGAATGATTTATTATTAAAAGTGCTTTAAAAATCTGCCTATTAATTTCAGGATTCTTAAAAATTTGAATATATTTAATTTCAAAATTAAAGTTAATAAATTTTTGCACAAAAATCAAAGTGAACTGATAAAGTCGGATTTTTGTGATATTTTCAAATGTGCAAACAAATTTTGAAAATGTCAATATACAGGGTGTTGTTTCAAGGTCACAATTACTTTATGTTTTTTTGTTAATACGGACCTGGATTTTTCTTGCGATTAATAATTGGGTCTATCCAATGTGGTAAATAAGTCTTGATTCATTTTAAAATGAGTATTTATTCAATAACTTTAATAATTTATAATTAAAAGTTAATAACATGTACCTTCTTTTTAATGTTAAGTTCTTAAAAAATTCAATATAAAATCAAAAAACTGTCTGGCCGAAAAATCGAGGCAAACCGTTAGACTTAGTTTTTGTGTTCTTTTCAAATATGCAAACAGATTTTCAAAATTTTAATATAAAGGGTGTTGTTTTAAAGTCACAATTACTTTATAATTTTTTGTTAATCCGGACCTGGATTTTTCTTGTGATTAGTATGTCAGTCGTTTGGGTTTTGAATGAGACATATGTGTACCAAATATTAAAAAAATATACAGGGTGGTTCTAAAGTTATGACTTAGGAAAGAAATAAGCAAAATCGATAAAACACAAATCCTGTAACTCGGATATAAAAGTCGGTAGGGCAAAAAATTTAGTATACCTAGAACGGCCTCGGTGACCTCATCTATTCACCATTAAAGTATTTCCGTTTCTCAATGAAACACCCTGTATATCAATTTTTTTGTTCCACGTTCCCAAAATTAGAGTTCCCGAAATATTTTTTTACACGAAACTACTCAAGAAACAAATTCGACGCACTTTCATCTAAGTTGACCACTATAAAAAAATCATTTATTGATTCAAGTGTATGCTATTACCCAATTGTACCTTGATAGAGTGCAGAAATGATTAACAAATTGAGATCGTTGAGGCAAGTTGCTGGAAAACATAAAATGTACTACGTAAATACAGCGCTACTTTCATTATTCAATTGTGCATTGTTATTCTGCTTCAATTTAGTTGCATATACACATTCCACTGTAAATTCAAAACGATATTGTAATAGAACCAAAAGCTGTAATTATGGTGAGTATAATATGTTTTAAATTATTTTTTTAATTAGATTGTTAATGTTTATTAGTATAATTGTCTAAAATGAATACAAACAAATAGTCATTTCTCTAAATAGGTACGTTATTTTCTTAAAAGTTCATTGCGTCGCTGCTCTGCGTCATCGCAGTGTGACAAACTATGAAGAAAACCCCGGTTACTCAATAATTTTAGTTTTATTTTAATTGAGGGGTACAGACGTAAAAGGGCTTAAGTCCAGTTTTGATAGTTCTGAGATAATCAGCTTTAAAGTTGTTTGAGTTTTATAAATTCTAGGAGTCATTAAACTAAAATATGTCTAGTGTACAATGTAGGTACTATAAAATGATAAAAATATATGGGAGGTATATTATTACTCTTAGGTACTATAACCTTCCTTTTTTTCAATTATTAAAAAATGTATGTACTTGAATCGGTATATGGTGTTAATAAATGTTACTGGTAAAACGGTTCAAGTGCAGATGTTAAATACATATTACTAATCATTTTTATCCCAGCTGTTATCCACAGTGTAACTACAACTGGCACGTTGCATAATACTTAATTATAATTACAGTACAACCTGCCATATCCGGACCTGTCATATACGGACCTCCTCATATCCGGACGGTTCTGTGCCGTCCGGATCTACCGAAATCTACCGATAAAGGCAGTCCTGCTGTTGGACAACGCACTAAAAGAAGAACTAAAAGATGGCGAAATAATGTATTATAGAATCTATAAAACGTGTCTATCGACGAAAGTTATTGACGGCGTTGATTACTGGAATGTATGAAGGAGAAAACGTTTCAGAGACTGTAAAAGAAGTAGCGGTCTTGATATCCGGATTTTTTCATATCCGGATCGGTCTGTCGCCACATTTATCCGGATATGGCAGGTTTTACTGTAGTCATTAAAATTGGTCACAAATCTAATATTTATTTACTTGAAATTAATCCTGCATTAACATGTGTATACACGTTACAGAATACTAAAAATAGTTTTGTGGTAATTTGGTAAAATGGTTCAAGCGCACTTAAACCCGTTTAATACTATTTGTTTGTACAGAATACTAAAAATAGTTTTGTGGTAAAACGGTTTAAGCGCACGTGAACCTGTTTACTACCAAAGCAAACTGCAATTGTTTTTAGTGAACTAAAGGCAATGGCGATAGCCCAAGTAGCACCGAACGGGTTTATTAAGTCTTTTAAGGATGCTTTGTTGTAAGAGCTGTACAATTTTTTGTAAATAAAAACACTGATTGACTCATAAAATACAGGTTGGATTGATAAGATTAGAATGGTCGACAACAGCCCAGATCTCAATCCTATTGAGCATTTATGGAATGAATTAAAAAAAGTTATTGGCCGACATCCTAGACCTTTAGAAAATTTGGTACAGTTATGGCTCTCGTAGATGAATATCGGGCTATTCCCCAGGCAAGGATAGCACATCTTTATTCGAGGCCAAACAGATTGCGAGCAGTCGTTGCTGCAAGAGGTGGACATACCCGCTATTGAATTGTTTTGTTGTTAATTTTGTTTTGTTTTGTTAATTTTAGTGCGCTTGACAATTTTAATGAAATAAACCTTCAAAGCAAGTTTTTATTTACAGCTCTTATAGTAAAAGAGAAATTCGGATAATTCAAAGAACAAAACCTTAGTAATACCTCCAGGATAACACAAAATGAGTATGAAACAAAATCAGCCCTCCAATTTTTCCACAGAATTTTTTAAAGTTACGAGAAATTACAACGCTTCCGTTAACCCCCACATAATGCCATCTAAGCAAAAATTTGTTGTTACCGGAATACTAACGCGAACGACACCAATACATGTACATACCTACAAAATGATGCAAGAATGTTGAAAATCCGAGTACAAATAATAAAGTTATAGATTGTCAAACTTAATCAAAAATTTTGGGTGGCGGAATTTTGTGCCGGTGAGTGTATATCAGAGTGTTAGTTCTGTTGAATGTGGTTTCGATACTACTATCCTCTTCGATTTTTCTGATAAGCCAATTACATATGGTATTAGCCATTTACATATGAAAGACGACAATAACAGCAACGAAAAACTTTTCATATCCATCTCGTTCAACTTTTACTTTAAAAGTTTAACTTTTACTTTAACTTCCCATTTCTCCGTCCTTTGCTTTTCCTTATGTTAAATCTTTATTTACTACGGTGTAAATATATTTTTGCTTCATGTTGAAACGAAAACTACAATAGTAGACTATCTACCCCAGCTAATTGAAAATGTCATTCTAAAATGGCATTTCAACCAACCAAGATAGCTATCGTTCACCCTAGCTTAGCTCAGTCTCTCAAGGTGTGTGTTCATCTTGTCCTAATCTTAGATATCTTCTTCTTCTTCCTCCTCTTTATAAGCAATTCTGCTTGTTCATTGGAGGATTGATACCTCTATGGAAGGTTGTCACTCCATCTTTTGCGCGGTCGGCCGATACTTCTTCTGCCGATTGGTGATAGATCTCGTGCTATTTTGACCACACGTGTCTCAACCATTCTGGTTATGTGGTTGTTCCATTCTTTTTTCTATTTAGTGTCCATTCGTTTATACACTGTACGTTACATTGTCTTCTAATATCTTCGCTCCTCTTTCGATCTCTCAGTGCATTTCCTGTAATTCTTCTCAGTACTCTCATCTCTGCCGTTTCCAATAGTCTTTGTGTTGTGGCTGTATCGGGTCTTGTTTCTGATGCATATGTCATTATTGGTCTTACACTGGCTTTATAAATTCTTGACTTCATCTCAGTGTTAATATGTCGGTTTCGCCATTTAGTGTTATTAAGGCATCCTGCCAATCTATTTGCTTTCTGTACTTGATTTCTCACTTCTTTGTCTAGGTCTCCGTAACTCGACAATGTAATTCCAAGGTATTTTACTTCCATTACTTGTTCAATACTGATACCATCAATTTCTATTTTGCATCTGATTGGTTCTTTACTGATTACTATTGTTTTGGTTTTCTGAGATGAAATTGTCATATTGAATTCTTTTGCTCTTATGTTAAATCTGTGGACTAATCTTTGCAGACTATCTTCATCTTGGGCTATCAATATTGCGTCGTCTGCGTAGCAGAGTATTTTTAGTTCTTTGTTTCCCATTCTATAACCTCTTCCTTTGTTGACGTTTTTAATGATTTCATCCATGATTAAATTGAAAAGCATAGGACTCAATGAGTCTCCCTGTCTTATTCCGCTGCCTATATCTATAGGTTCTGTAAGTTGTCCATCTATTCTGACTTCCATTTTGTTATTTTGGTAGATGTTCTCAATAGTTTTTATGATATCTAGAGGGACTTCTCTATTATACAGAAGATGGATTACATCTTTGAGTCTTACTCTGTCAAATGCTTTCTTTAAGTCAATCAGACATAGAAATGCTGGTCTATTATACTCTAGCGATGTCTCAGTAATTTGCTTTATGACGAATATTGCATCTGTACACGATCTTCCAGTATGAAAACCCTGTTGTTCATCTGCTAAACTTATCCTCTGATTCATTACGTTTTGTAAGATTTTAGTTGTAAGTTTTATGGTAGTATTTAACAAGTTGATACCTCTGTAGTTTTTAGGCTGCTTTTTATCTCCTTTTTTGAATACTAGAATTAGTTCTCTCGTTCTCCACTCTTCCGGTATTTTATTGTGTTTTATGATTTTGTTAATTAATGTTGTTAATTGTTCTGTCATTGCTGCTCCACAGTATTTCAGTAATTCGTTTGGTATTCCATCCTTACTTGCAAATTTTCTGTTCTTCAACTTTTCGAGTGTTTTTCGTACTTCCTGTGCACTTATATTAACATCTTCATTTGTGGTAATTTCTGGTGTTTCCGGTTCTAGCATCATTTGTTCTTCCCCTGCATAGAGCTTTTTTAGGTAGTCAATCCATGTATCCTTTTCTATGTGTTTTGGTTCTATTAGTTCCTTTACCTCCGTTCTTTGACCTCTTATAAAGCGCCATATTTCCTTTTGGAGACCATAAAAATCATGTTCCATTTCTTTCGAAGAACGTTCCCAGTGATCATTTTTTATTCTTCTTACTAATGAATGTGTTTCGTTTCTTATAATCTTATAATAATCGTATGCCTCTTGTGTTTTAGTTGACATGTATTTTAGGTAAGCTTTTTTTCTTCTCTTTACATTTTTCCTTCACTTCTGTACAAAACCATGGAGTTCTTCGTCTTGGAAGCGATTTATTTTTATTAATGTTTCTTTCACCAAGAACTTCCTTGGCTGAGGCTAAGATATTAGACTTAATTTTTGCCCAGCTTTCTTCGACTCCGTCACTTTCTGTGATATACGTGTTGCTGCTTTTTTCCGTTAGTCTTTTTTGGAATAGGTATCTTGTGGAGTCGTCCTGTAAGCTTTCGACTTTAATCTTGGTGGTGTATTCTGCTGTTTTGTTATTACATATATGTGTTTTCATTCTGATTTTGCACAATACCAATTTATGATCGCTTCCTATTTCTGCTGATGTTAGTGCTCTTACATCCAAGATTAGAGGCGGGTGTAACTCTCTATTCGACAGAATATAGTCTATCATATATCTTTGTCCTCTAGTGTTTTCAAAAGTGTATTTGTATTGTTCTTAGATATGAACTCTGAAAAAATTTAGAACGAAAGCAAACAAAACAATATTTTTAACCAATCATGTTTATGATATAATAAAAATATGACTTATTCAATGCATTAACAAATATATTCAAATTCTTGCCAAAAACTAACAATTCTGGATTATACTTATGTATGGCTTGTGGTATTTGATTTATTGGTAACTTCTTGATGTCGAATGGTACTGCTGTTGGTTCTGCAACTGGCTCTGGCGACGTGGATGTTCTGGGCCACCAGGCCTACAGGTGTTGATTGGTTGCAGTCTAGATGAAATTCATTGCAGTCTGGATGATTTTGCCCTCGTTGTATCGCCGGCGATTTGAGGATGCTGTGGTTTTATTCCCAAAAACTAGAAGATAAAACGTATATAAGTAAAACATTAAGAAGAAAAACTAAAAACGAGCCTTTGCCAAATAATCGTAAAAAGTAGTAATTGGCAAAGGAATAAAATAAAATTAATATTGACGGGACTAGTCAAATAATTTAATTAACCATGCATATATGTAAGTTAAAAAGATTTTTTTTTTGTTTTGATTCTGACCTTGGTTTAGAATCTTTAGCCACAAGTTAAAAAGATATATTTAAAACTAAAATATCAGAACACATGCTTTTAGAAGATGGTAGGTTAGATATAAAAAATATTAGAAAAACTGTTATAATACGTTGAACCGTGATTACAAGAAAAAAATAATGGATTTTCTTACCTCAAGAGGATATCAAAGTCTGGAAATAAAATGAAGATGTGATGGGCTCATCTCTTTAAATAAATTAATTTTTCCCCTCCATTACTAATTGCCACTCTCATTGACAATGTTTTACTATTTAGTTATGGTTTTCTCTTTTTGTTCCAGCATTTATCGATACTAGGAGCGTTACTTTTGCCTATAGTAATCTATGGAGAAAGATTTTCACGACGATCACTAGGTGTGCGTTGCAATAATACAAAATCCAACAAAGCGCCTCCTTTATCCATGGAAAATGAAATAGACAATCCTAAAATTGCTTGTCCAGATAGCTTGAATCGCTGCCATCGATTTTTCGACACCGATACTGATTTCTTCGCAGTTTATTACAACCACATAAAACCATACAGTCTGAAACTCAGTATTTCTTACGAAACTGCGCTGGGGATAGAAAAAGCCTTCTTCGAACAGGAAGAGGATATGTTCAGAAATTACACGAAAACCTTGATTCAAAGCGTAAAGCAATTTGATGGCATCAGCTGGCACGCTGATATTAAAGAAACTGATTATGATTTCTTCGTAAACTTTTTGTTTGACAGATACTCACATTTTCGTAACAAGCTCAAGAGCATACCTGAAGATGAACATCGAAATATCATAGAGCTTTCTGTTAAGAGCGATGGTAGTTTTGATCCAGCTAAAATGGTTGTAATTCATGTAGGTTATTAAAGATTGTTAATTGTGTAAGGAAAATTATTTTTTTATTTGTATTATTTTAAAAATTTTGTTCGTTGTACATATTTTTTATATCACACATTGATATGAAAGTGTGTATGAAGTACACAAAACTCCAAGTTGGTGCTGTGAAAAAGAACTACACTTGAGAGCAAAATAATCGACTCACTTGTTGAATTGTACACGTTAGAAGTCTCGAATTTCCTAAACCTGTTGTCCGATTCGAGTAATTTGTTTAGTATGTTACAGCCTTATTATTTAAGAAAATCGATGTAATATTTTTTGCTAGGCAGGTAAAGGTCATTTTATACCGGGTGTAACAATCTTACGGTGTTTTTTTTTTCTTAAAGTTCGGAACACCCTGTGTAATATTCTAGCATATATAAAATATTTAAATTAAACTCAATTGTAGCCTTAGGCTTTCTTAACATCTTGTTTTTTGATTCATTCGCTTATGTTCGATAATAAATGAGATATGTACTTTTATATTACAAATGAGGTATGCTATTTGGTCTTAATCAATATCATTCCAAATCTAGAGAGCTACTGTTTCTACCTCTTGTGAGGTTCTAGGAGGTGGCAAACGCTGTCGGGCTGTCGTAGTCTTCTGCCAATTATGTCCCACAAATTTTCGATCAGGTTAAGGTCTGGACTATGCGTTGTTCAACGCATAGTCCGAAGATTTACCTGTTGTAAATATTCGGTTACAGTTCGTGAACGTGGCACATAGGTTGATTTTAAATAATTAGCCGGCCAAAAGTCAAATTTCAAAAGTGACGTTAAAAATTCAAGACACGTCCTAGAGACACCTGATGGTTTGTCTTAACAAAAACTTACTATCCCCACTCCAGAACTATTCACCGCGCACGTGGGCACGTGCGAATACGCGCGCATGTAGCTGTTAGTGAATTTTTGTTCTCTTAGCTTAGTAGTCAACTTTTTAAAAACTGTGACATTTTGCAATATTCACCTTATTTTTCAAAGTGATTGTGATGAAATCGAATAATTTCGGTAAGAATGAATATTTCTTAAAATATTTTTAGAAAATTAACTGTTATTTTATATTATTTTTAGAGAGTCAAAAACAAGCCGTTTTATAGTGACATTTTTGTTTAATTTTTATGTTTATAAGACATTTAGTTATATTATCGCCTCCGATCGAGCAATACTATTTATTTTATAGCATACTGCATATATTTGGCTAATTAATGGCATACAGTTCAGCTGCGGATAGCTGCGGATGCCAGAAATACAGGGGTTTTAATTTTTCTATATAGGATGACGTCACAAAAATAAAAGTACCTACATATTTGTTTTAAATATAATAATTGCGATTTTTTTTGTTTTAACTACATTTGGTGACTGCTCTGACCTAAAAATAGTACTCCGCAAATATCTCTGAGACCAAATTGAGCTACAAGATTTTCCTAATCTAGAGGACAAATTAAAATATTTGGAAATTAACTTATTGAACTGTTATATCTGATAATTTAATCAGTTTAAAACAAAGATTTCGAGATTTTAAAACGGCGATGATAGAGAAATTGTTAAAGACTCACGAAAAGATGCGGTATTTCTACAAGCAAATAAAGATTGGTTAAATGGAACATTTCAAACTTGTAGAAAACAAATAAATGGAACCAGGTCGGCTTCCTAAATTATTTGAGGACTCCAGTGAAAGGATGAAAAGAAGAAAAACAGAAGAAATACGTTCTTTGCTTGATGGTGAAGCTATCGTTCATGAAGCACAGACATTACAGGCTCGTGAAAAAAGAAATGCAATTGAGATCCCAGCTAGCAAGGAAATACATAGTTGCGTACAGGAAATTAAACTTCTTTTAACTTCTGACCAGCTATTAACAATTTTAAGAAGCAAGAAACGTGTGTACATAAAAGGATCAAACCACGGTCATTTTGTTCTGAAATGATTAAAATGCTGTTACCTACCGGGTGACCCCAAATACTGAGTCCGATATGTCAGATACCGACTGAGGTATCCTGCATATTTTGTATTAATATTAAATTTTGATTTTTTTTTTCTGTAAAAAATACAAGTCAATTTTTAAAAAACAATATTTTTCTTTGATTTGTACCCGTTTTAGTAGAAATATGCTGTAAAATAATTTTGGCCGCGTAAATCCATTAAATCGACGTATGTGCGTGGTCTTGCATTATCGTGCATTAGCAAAAAATTGTTACCAATATAAGGAGCCGATAGCATGGTAGCCAAGTCCTTCGCTATGTAAGGTCACTACTTGAACACACTCATCGCGGGTCAAATTCCTTGTAGCGCGTTCCATTTCCACCAAATAACAAAAACAAACTACGGACTTAATTGAAACTTTTAATAATAAATCTACTCATTTTCACAACAAACCAGACACTTTTTGACTGTCAACCATTTTACATCCATTAAATTGTTAATTTGTCATAGCCTACGTTAGGCTTGTTTATTAAACTAAGCAAAAAATGAGGATTTATTGCTGAAAAACATCGCTAGTTGTTAACGTACCTAACTTTTTTATTATCCAACATAAGCAAATGAATAAAAAAAGAATATGTTAATAAAGCCTAAAACTACAACTAAATTTTAATTTAAATATTTTTTATATGCCACAATACTTCACAGGGTGTTCCGAACTTTAAGAAAAAAAACACAGTATGATTGTTACACCCGGTAAAAAATGACCTTTCCCTGTATAGCAACAATAATATTACATCGATTTTATTAAATAATAAGGCTGTAACATACTAAAAAAATCAGTCAAATCGGACAACAGATTTAGGAAATTCGAGACTTCTAACGTGTACAATTCAGCAAGTGAGTTGATTATTTTGCTCTCAAGTGTATAAATGCCATTTTTTCTTTTATTTCAATATTACATACAGACACAAAAAATTGTTGGTATTTTAGAGAATTGGCCTTCTTTTTTATTACCGACCTCATGCGACGTTCTTATACCTGTTACAAACATGGCAACAAGTAAATAATTTGGTTTTTATATGCAGTTTTACTAGTCACTTCTGAGCTTGTTTTGTTAAATGTAAGTAAGGTTAAGTTTACCATATTCTATTTTGAGTACCTGCGGCCCAGTTGAAAGTTTGTCCTTAAAGGCAAATTTTTGCAAAAAATCGTATCCATTTTATTCACACGGCTAGTGCAACTTGAGATAGATTCATTGAGGTAGCTTTTAGCCTCTTCCACTGCGACCTTTTCAAATCTATTGTAGTCTCTAGTCCTTTTTTCATCACTAGGTAGAAAATCTGCAATGCAAACAGACGCCGGAAGTAAACACTTCCGATAGTGCTGGGTTCCTAAGCCAAAAACCTCTTCTGAGTCACGTCGACAAGATTGGCCTTAAGTAGGACCTGCCTGCCCTACGTAACTTCGATGTGGTCGGGACCTGCTAAACCCCACCCCTTTCATACTAGGGCATCGGGGTAGAATCGTCCGTTAGAGCATAACTTCTCCCCGATATCCTCCTCTTGAACGATTCTCAGTCGTTCGTCATCACACATCAGCTTCCGTCTCTCGCACTCATCCGACCACCACGGCACCACGCCCAGGTCTGCATAACTATATTTCTCCTTGACCACAGTATAAAGAGGGACAGTAGAACCACTTTCCGAAAAATTGGAAGTAAAATCTTTAGTCGCGCATGGCGACCGCGCAATGTTCCCAGTCGCTTTTGCCCCACTCTCGAATTGCTAGTCGCGTAGAGACGTACGGGTTTTAACAGGGAAAACCCGAATCCACCACTGGTGAATTACCAATTGCGTACTGCCGGTATTACTTCTTGAGATCAAAGTGCCGACTTGGAAGAGGTTTTACTGTCCCTCTTTATACTGTGCCTTGGCTATCCCTCCTACATATACATACTGTTGTAGAATTGTTTTTTTAAAGAAATTCAAAAAAATTTAATTTATATCAAAGATCATAAGACCATAGTTTTTCATCACCCTGTATATGACCAAAATTGTATACAATTTAATTTTGCTATTAAACAAGTGTTTCGGAAAACTGAAAACGATTAGTGATAATGATTCTACGAAATGAACGGGACATTAACAAGCAATTCGGTGATTAGAAAGTGGACAGAGCGTTGACGCAGAACAATAACGTTTTTAAGATCTTTCCGGGAAGGTTTTTAATTTGGTAAACAAATTGTATTAGTTTTTAGATGTAAAAGTAGAAAGTAGAAAAGAACTAATTATGATATTTCTTGAAATTTGACAAATTGGAAAAGATATGTGGAAGAATATTTGGTTTATTAAGAAATGGATGGTTTGAGAGAGGTTGTTGATTGGACGGAAAATATTAGGAGAAGGGATAATGAATGTTGGACTCTGAATTGGGGAGAGAAATAAGGCACTGTGTAATAAACATCGATAGAAGGCAGTCGAGTTTTGAAAAGTGAGTAATAAGTGTAGAGTGGTGTGATCAGCCTTTGCGAGCAGAATCAAGTTGAAACCAAATTGTCGATCGGTTGAAGAGTTAATTTTCCTGGTCCGAGGGAGATTCCTTTGTTTTGTCTAGAACGAGTCGCTGATTATTATCCGGTTGTGCACAAGATATCGAGCAAGGAAAACTGAGTAATAGACATCGAGCAAGTCCTGTGTGTTTCTCTTGGAAGCAGTTTTGACGAGAGGCACTTTTTCGCAACATCCAGAGCGTACCTGTTGGGAGAATCAAGGACGGCGCAATACAGAAAACGAGGGAGTGAAGAAACAAAAGGTTAGTCAAATCATTTGTCGGAATGGAGAAAATTTGTTTATATCAAAACCATATTTGTTTATTGAACCATTTTTTTAACGCAGTTAGTCATTTCAAATTTGAGAAATCAATTCAAAAGAAGAAAAGTTAAATTCATTCAATTTAGTATGAGTAAATAAGAAATTATTTAAATAATTTTTTTTTGTCAAAACAAGGAGATATCAGAGTTAGAGTTTAATTTATTAATTTAGAGATTGTTGCAACAAAGATAAATTTTAGTATTTTTTGAATCATATGTACACGGCTTATTTTATAAAAACAATAGATTACATTTATATGATTTTGAGTGTTTTCAATTTCCCTGTTTCCACCCTGGAAGAAGTAAGCAACTAGAAATACTAGAAGCCACAGATCACAGGTATTGTATCAAATACAAAATTAGCCCTGAGAATAAAATTGATTGGAAAATCTAATTTGAATTTAGTTGTGTTTTTACATAGGCAGTAAATAAAATAATTGAATAATCAATTAAATTAAGAATTTGCTAATCAATCTAAATAAATAGATAAAGTAGAGCATAACAATACATACCTTCATACGTACCTCCCGACCGTCGTTATTTCAGTCTTGTCACGGCCCTACCTCTACCTACCTGTCCCGTGTGCCATTTGTCATCGTCCGTCTGGACTTCGGTCGACACTTACCCTATCGCTCTCTCATACCTGCCACCATTTCCACCTCTCTCACTGTCTTATGCCTTTACCCTTATGCTGGCCACCTCTCCTTCTACCTACCTCTGTGGGCCCAATTCTTCCTCCTCGATACCTGCTAGAACTGGATCTAGCTCTCGCTCTTCCTTTTCTTTGATCGATGGAACTTTTCTCACATAGTTGCGGATTTTATTCCATCACTCTCAAGCTCATTCTGATGCACTGCAAAAGGGTATGTGACACAGTGTTCGAAGCCCCACAATATAGATTTACGGTACAATTGTCCGATTCGGCCAATTTGAATATGTGTAAGTAGCTACGGACGCTCCCTGTGAGCGCTTGCGTCAGATAGGAGTCTAAGCGCCTGTGTTCGCAGTCCAGCCAGTGCCGCAGATTCGGTATAGGGGAGTGCAATTAGAACGAAAACATGCATTGTTTCGGAAAAATTCAAACAAGCTTATATTTATCTAAAACTTTTTTGTTAGTTTATATACATGTTAAAGTAAAAAGTTCTACTCGCAGATTTGGCCGCTAATTGTTTATTAATTGTTTAAACAATAACAATTGTTTTGTATAAATAATTTTAAAAATATCGTTAAATTCATCATTTTACTTTGATCAAATATGTTTCTATTTTGTTTTTGATTATACTGAATATATGGCATTACAATTTAAAAATTCTTATACAGAAGCTCTTATACAGTATGTCTGCGTAGCTAGGTACCACATGCAAAACTTTTTTATTATCAATTTTACGAAAAAAGTTATTCTTCATAAAATGCTCTGGATAGGCAACAATCTAAAACTCAACCATCAGATATCAGATATCAAATTTTATCAATTTTATACGAGTTATGTCAAAAATATGAATTTCGTTAAAGAGTAAAGTACCTTTATATTCCAGAATATAAAAAAATGCTATTATGAAAAGTTGTTTGAAATTAAAAACTATATTTAAATATACAATTACATCATTCTAGTCGAAAAAAAAATTTCAATTTTTTCTCAAATTACGGATACTCATCATCATTATTTTATTACAATTATGATAACTATTTTTTTATCACTTTTACGAAAAAAAAGTTATTCTTCATAAAATGCTCTCCCTGGTCTAAAATCTAAGACACAACCATCAGATTTCAAACTTTTTTAATTTTATACGAGGTATGTAAAAAATATGATTTTTTCTTAAGAGTTAAGTGCCTTTATTATTCACAATATTTTAATTAGAAGGATGTAATTGAACACTAAAACAATTTTTTTTAATTCAAAACAACTTTTCTTAATAACAATTTTCAATATTGTGAAATGTAACGGTACTTTACTCTTGAGTGAAATTCATATTTTTTGACATACCTCGTATAAAATTAATTAAATTTGATATTTGATGATTGCACCTTAGATTATATACGATGCAGAGTATTTTATAAAGAATAACTTTTTTTCGTAAAACTGATAATAAAAAAGTTATCAATAGGTTCCAAGTTACGCAGACATACTGTATAAGAGCTAAAAAAAGTTTTGATCACTTTGTATAAAGATTTTTTTAGCTGGTAATTTTCAGTTTTTGTATTATATTTTTGTTATCTTTCTCAATTTTCTCAAAAAGAAATGTCGACTTCATTTCTAAAGTAAAATAATTTAGTGCATTTTAAAGATTACATCCTAATCTTTAAAAAAGCACTTACAAAACTGTAATAGATCTGTTCAAGCTTGAGTAATACCGTCTTAAAGTGGTGGTAATTCTATAAAACTACAAAGATTTCAAAAATTACATTTTTTGAGACGTCATATCATTTGAATTAAATTTTTGAGATCTTTTTGAATGAAACAACATTTAGTAAGATGCTTGAAAGGTAAGTTGTGCAAAATTGAGGGTTTTATAAGAAAAATTGTATTAGTTGCACATTTTTAAATTATTTTTAAACAAAATTCATGTAAGGCTCATTTTCCGCCCCCGCCGTACTTATGCCCATATGAAGAGTACAGGGGAAAAACAAGGAATGTCACATTTTATACATATTGAGTTAAACTCCAATAAAGGTTTAATTCTTATGATATCTAAAAACTACTTAGGAGATTCTTAGCAGAATTCTAGCAATTAATAGTCTATATTGTTAATATAATATTAATCTATATTAACTTATTAATTTAATAATGCACAAAAAAACTGCTAACACTCCTTATTTTTGTCCAGTGGCGTGCGGACAATCCTGGTCCTTCGCCTGGATACAAATTCTTAAAAAATTTATATAGACTGATCTTTCTGGTTATTGTTCTAAATCGATAGTCTAGTCGATAGTACTCAGTTTTTGCTCACGGCAAGAAAAGCCAAAATTCATGAACAAGTGACATTCCTTGTTTTTCCCCTGTACCCTGCATTTAGCGTTATAAATAAAAAATTATAGAAGATAGATTTAATTTTAGAAAATTCTTTATATAAGGTTTTTTTTGTAAAATTTTCTGAATTTTTGAATGGCCAAATCAGTTTTTTTCTAAAATTTATATTTTCGGAGTTATTTAAAAAAAGCATCTAATTTCGTAGTTCATTTGTTTAATAAAAAATGAAGCACCTACTTCTCGAGTAGAACTTTTTGATATGTTGTTTTTTCGAAGTGAGAATCTATATGCACTCCCCTAATAAGTGACTTCGTCCATTGTGCCACATCTTCCGTTGTATCACACTCGTTCTACCACATCCCAATGGATGTGGTTATCTCCTCGCTTCTAGCGTTCTCCCCTTGTAGTCTCTAGCCCTAGAATATATATTGTCTAGCCTGATCCTTTTTAAAAGGTCTAATACCTTCGAGACTGAACCACTGAACCTTCCACGTAGCTCTTTGTCGGTGACTAAAGCAGGCCACGCACTGAATCGGCATAGCGCGATCGGCTCGGCTAAGAGCAATCGGCAGATTTTGCTATACATGGAAATAAGTAAGCCACCGAGAACCGCCTAAGAACGTTCGACAGTCGAACGTTCGTAGGCGGTGCGTGGTGGCTCATGTCAAATATATGCCGATTCAGTGCGCGGCCTGCTTAAAAGTGGTGTATTTAATAGCGTATTGACATAACTTTCCCATGTGTAATATTATTTTAGAGATGCATTATAGATATACATACTGCGACCATATCGTGAATCTTCTCTTTGGTATCTTCACTAATGATTGTCTTATATGCCATTAATAACTATTCTTCACGTTTCAACACTTCTCAAAATCTCAAATAGTCGTATAAAACAAATTGCGTGTATGATCCATTGACATATTAAGCGTAGACTCGGCATACTCACAAAAAAAGCGTAACGCGGAAACAGCATGTAAACAGTCGATCGCCCTAATAGCACACGACGTCCTTTGGACGTCCAAAATAGGTCCATTTTTGGTCCTTACGTCCATGGACTATAAACGGACGTCCTTTGGACGTCCCATTTTGGACGTCCTTCGGAAGGAATAAATATGGACGTCCGACGTTGGACGTCCTTCGGACGGAATAAATATGGACGTCCTTTGGATGTCCGACGTTGAACGTCCTTTGGACGTCCATACTGGACGAAATACGGACGTTTTATGAACGCTTATATATTATATTGGACACATTATACCAATTACGGGATCAAATAGCAAAATAATTCAATAAAATATTAACTTACGCGTTAACTTTACGTTAATGAAATACAGTCAAACCTGTCAGTAACGGCCACTAAAATGAAAGAACTATTGGCCGATATAGAAAGGTGGCCGTTATTGCCAGTTTTTGTAGTCTAGATATACAGTAAAACTTGTGTTACTGGCCACCTGATAAAATCGGCCACCTGTACTAACGGCCAGTTTAAATATTCCCCAAACCAATTATATCTAGACTACAAAAACTGGCAATACCGGTCACCTTTCTATATCGGCCAATAGCTTTTTCATTTTTAGTGGCCGTTACTGACAGGTTTTACTGTAATTGGTTTGGGGAATTTTTAAACTGACCGTTAGTACAGGTGGCCGGTGTTTGCAGGGGGCCGGTAACACAGGTTTTACTGTAGTTTAAATCGAAAAGATTAAATCTTAATTCAAAATTGTATATACAATTATTACAATTATAAACAAACTATATAGTTTAATATCCAAAAAATGTTTTTGATTTTATGTAATGTAATGAAAATCTTATTTGTAAATTATTGGTTACAATGTTTAACAATAGGAAATATTCAAGAATAAATAAAATAAAAGTTTAATCCTAACAACACAAAACATTCCAGGAATGTAGGTACTACCGTTCTATTCCGTGAACATATATCTGATTAAATTATGGGTGGAAAGTTACCACAAGATATTCTATGAACATAGTACATGTCTTCCTGGAGGGGTAAAATTTTCCATTACAAGATTTTAAGAGAGGCCATTTTGTACTGTTCAATTTGCGTTCATTTTCAAATTTGCCGCGCGAGTATCTATGTAGCGTCTCGTGGTCATTGGTCATCACTATGGAGACCTACACAAAGGAGAGGAATCGAGATAGGACGACCTTGAAATTTTTGTACACGATTTTGCCTGTTTGCTTGGTTTCTCGCTAGGGCGGCGGTGGCGTAGAGATAGATGCTACTTTTGCATTGGAGTGAATGTGAAAATTTCGAAAATAATTAATTATTCGTAGTTAATATAAGATTATTGGTTTTGGTGGTTAATATTATTTAAATATGAGTGCCAAGAAAGCTTACACTAAAAGAACTTGCTTCGTACCGGGATTTATATTGAGTTATCGTTCCGATAAAAAATTTAAAAGGGAACTTAATGAAGTTAATAAAGACTTTTTATAAATATTTGTCTTTATGTTATTTATAACGTTCATGGATTATACCTATTCGTTTGTATGTTATTTCCTTCGGTGTAAATAAAATTTGTCCCTATTATTGGTTTTTATTTTAACCTGAAAATTATAGTGATAATAGTAGGAGGATCTTGGAAAGTTTTTCTGTCGAAACAATGCATTTTTTTGAGACAAAATATTTCACAAAAATTAACATTAATTTCTATAAAAGTCAGACTGTCGTCTGCGTAGTTTATAGACATATATTTTTATTAACTAAATTTAAACATCTGATAGGTAAGCTTTCAGAATATAGATAAATGATAGTATTCAAAAGAAAAAGCAGTTTAAATTTTGATAAAAAGAATAATTAAAAAAAAATTGATCAATAAACTTCAAATTATTTAAATAACTTTTTAAACTTTTTAAAAACAATTACGTACAGTTAAGTCAATTTTTTCAACTAACAAACTTTTTGATATCAGTTACAAAGATATTAAAAAATTAATTTGCAGTTGAAATACCATTGGTATAAAAATGTGGCAGTTAGATAATGTGACAAAATATTTCCGCTTCAAAATAAGCTGTCCTACATATTAAAGTAATGACAAATTTAAATTTGATGTCACATCTCCATCTACAATGGTATAAAAAGAATACACTTTTTACCACACGTCGATATGTTATAAGGTTAAAATAATTTGTTTTTGACATAAAACATATTCAGCTACAATCCACCAATAAATGAATGTCTAATTACGCTAAAAACAAAAATAAAATGAGTTAAATATTAAATAAGTCCATAAGAGCTAATGTATTTGTAGCACCTATTCGAACACTTGCGCCTCTAGCGGCGATTGCTGAAAGTTGAATTAGAGGTTGAAAAGTTAGCCCACAAACGATGCATTGCGTTTCCACTCCTTCTTACAGGTCTCCATAGTCATCACATTTCATTTTCATAACATAACCGATAACCTAAAAATTTAGTAAAGTAAAAATTTTGATTGGAAAAAAGTGCATCGATAAGGGGGTGTGGGAAATGGAAATTAGTGGCTTTTTTGCTGTACTGTCTGCTAGTTTTTGCTCTGGGCTCTGGCTAGATCTCTTGTTTAAACAATTTTGTAAGTATTATAAAATCCGTTTTCAATTTTCTTTATTCTTTATGAAACGAATCATTTATACATGCATATTATTACCTGTAAATAGGTACCTATTTCTTTTGATTTTTAATTGTAAAGAATAGAAAAATTACCGTTCATTTTAATTTTTTTTAGAATCAGCTGAAAGTGGCCTACAAAAAAAAACCAAGAAGGAAATGTATAGCCTTGTGGCTATGAAAGGCAAAAGAGAGATATAAAAAGTGTATTGGCTAGTTGGAAGAAAGTCCACATTGTCCATGCATAATAAGTTATTACTTTATCAACAAATATCAAGAAGATAGCAGGGTCACGAGCATCAACTTCATAAGTTCAAGAATATCGAGGAAATCCAGCTCCTCGATACTACTGGGCAAACTAGAAGATTGAAGAGGACAAATCCTTTTGAACTAGTTTGAGTGATAGGTGATAGTGAAAAACGGAGCATAGTGCTTGTGTGCTGTGCCTGTGTATGTTAGAATAATAGTGCACGATCTTGTTAGATTAGATAAGAGACGCTATGGGGTAAGCTCTTCATTTTAAGAAAAAGTAGTAATTTAGGTTAAATTAAAATTGCTCATTGGTCAGTTATGACCAGATTGTTTTTTTATGTTTGGCAAACAGGACTTAAGTCAGAATTGCACATTGATAATGTTTTGATGATTTCTGCACCAGAAAAAAACTGTTGTAGATGTAAACTGTATGTACAGTAGAATCTACTACAGTACTGTAGAAATCATCAAAACATTATCGATGTGCAATTCTGACTTAAGCCCTTTTTCCCAAACATCAGAGAATTGTACAATAATTCTCCTATCTGCTTTTTCATGAATTTTGTAGGAGACGAAAAACCATTTTTAGGATCATCTGCTTTCACATGTAAATTTTGACATGTTTTGTAGTAAATAGATAGTTGAATTTACTACAAAACATGTCAAAAAATATATGAAAACAGGAGGTGACTATAAAAAAAGTTTTTAGTCTCTCTTACAAAACTCATGAAAAAACAAATCGGAGGTATGTCACATCAGTGACTAAGAATGTCTAAAAAATATACTTTGATGTCCCAAGAACCAAATATAACCTACAGTCCATCTAATTTACTTACTGTTCCACGTCATTATCTACGCCAGAGATCTAAGTTGACATAGTTGCCAAGTATAAAAAGATCCTGAATCCATTTTAAATCAAATATGTCACATAATTATTGTAAACGTGGATTATACAACAAAACAAATTAATATTCAATGTAAATAAGTAAAAACTTAAGAAATAGAGAACAAGAATTAAGTTATAATCTTTTAAGATTTGCAGTGCAAGAGTTTTTGCACTGCATTGTTAATAATTAAAAAACGGCTCCGAACTCTTGGCAAAAAGCCGGTAGGTTTCTTTGTATAAGTATGTCTACAATAACAACTAAAAAAGTTGTCAGATACCTCGATTATTCCAAGTCGTTATAAAATTAGGTGAAATTTATATTTTTTATAGTAGAGGATCTTTTTATAGTAAAGTAAATAATAAAAACAGTAAATATAATAAATAAAACAGATACTTATAGTAAAGAATATAAACAAATATGAAGTGTCATCACCGTAACTGTCAAATAAATGTTACCAATTTATTCTAAAATGTCACCTTCGTTCGATTACAGTTACAGTGTGATCCGAACAAATCTGCTTCATAAAAACGCTTTATAATCCATTTATACAAATAAATGAAACATATTATTGTGTATTTCTTTAGGTTAACATTAATAGAAATCTTCAAATATTATTTCTACGCGTATATAATAAAATATGTCTAGTGGCTGTAATTCCAGTGTACTCGGCAAAGTGATTCTAAAAAAGAACACACCTACCGCCTAAATATTTCGTGTTGGTATCATGCGACCTCACAGGCTACGACGTGGATGACGCGCAACAGTTAGTAAATTAGACGAAGTATGTAGATATATACAGGGTGTGTAACAAAAATACAGGTCATAAATTTAATCACATATTCTGGGACCAAAAATAGTTTGATTGGACCTAACTTACCTTAGTACAAATGTGCACACAAGAAAAGTTACCAGCCCTTTGAAGTTATATATATATATATATATAATAGGCACCAAGGGTCTTAGAGGCCCATGGCTTGAAAAAGTTTGTTTTTTTTCTTCATTTTCACGTTTCTTTATGTACTGAGATCTTCTCTGGCTTGATATGTGATTTTTCTCCATTCCTTCCTGTTATTCATTTTTCTTTTCTGACCCTGTAGCACCATTCTTTCCAAATCTTTTTCGACCTCTTGCTTCCATCTATTTTTCGGCCTTCCTCTTCTCTTTCTTGAAGCTGTAGTGTAGTTTAGTACCATTTTTGGAGTCCTCGTGTTTGGCATCCTTTCAATGTGACCTCGCCATCTAAGTCTCTGTGCCTTTATCACTCATTGAAGTTACAAGATGAAGTGATTTTTTTCCAATATATCGAAAACTATTAGAGATTTTTTATTGAAAATGGACATGTGGCATTATTATGGCAGCAGTATCTTACGAAAAAACTATAGTAAAATTTGGACACCCCATAAAAATTTTATGGGGGTTTTGTTCCTTTAAACCCCCCCAAACTTTTGTGCACGTTTCAATTTAATTATTATTGTAGTACCATTTAAACACAACGTTTTAAAAACTTTTTTGCCTCTTATTGCTTTTTCGAAAAGTCAATTTTTATCGAAATATTTTGAATATTTGTCAAATCCACCACATATTTGTATATGGTTAAGTACGATTATGGAGACTTGGTAATAATATGCAGACTTATTTATGCTTACATTTTTAGGGATATTTTGAACCATATTAAAAAAGAAGCCAGATCTCGATAAAATGTGCCTTATCGAAAAAATACAAAGAGGCAAAAAAGTTTTAAAAACATTCTGTTTAACTAATGGTACCTCAGTAATAGTTTAATTGGAACGTACACAAACATTTGGGGGGTTTTAAAGGAACAAAACCCCCATAAAATTTTTATGTAGACATGTTAAAAAAGAAGTCACAACTCGATAAAAAACTGCCTTATCTGAAAAATACTAAGAAACAAAAATATTGAATTTAACTAATGGTACCACAATAATAAAATTGAATTGGAACATACACAAAAGTTTGGGAGGATCTAAGGGATCAAAACCCCCATAAAATTTTTATGGGGTGCACAAATTTCACCATAATTTTTCTTTAAGATATTCCTGCCATAATACTGCCACATGTCCATTTTCAATAAAAATCGCTAATAGTTTTCGATATAATCGAAAAAATCGATTTTCATTTTGTAATTTCAAAGGGCTGTAACTTTTTTTATGTGCATATTTGTACTAAGGTAAGTTAGGTTCATTCAAACTATTTTTGGTCCCAGAATATGTGATTTAATTTATGACGTGTATTTTTGTTACACCCTGTATATACAGCCGATTACGCACCACCTTAAAAATTGGGCATTTTTGATGTCTCGAATTTCCTAAACCTGTTGTTGCATCTAAGTGATTTTTTTATAATATTCTAGCCTAGGCCCTAGGCTATAGGTTAAGTACCTCCTTATGCTTGTCATGCACGGGGAGCTATACTGTAATATATATTATATCACATCGCACTCTATAGTAATGAGTGAGCCTGCACATATGGAACCATTTGTTTTCTGTCTGCAGGCTCACTCATTACTATAGAGAGCGATATGATATAATGTACATATATTACAGCATAGCACCCTGTGCATGACAAGCTTAAGGAGGTAACCTATAGCCTAGGCTATAATATTATAAAAAAATCACTTAGATGAAACAACAGGTTTAGGAAATACGAGACATCAAAAATACCCCATATTTAAGGTGGTGCGTTAATTTCTTGGAGAAGTGTATTGTAATTTAATGTAAATAATGTAATATCCAATAATTGTAATTTAATATAAGATGTAATATAAGTTCCTTAAAAAATATATTTTTTATTTCCCACGACATTAGATGGATGTTCGGCAGCAAGACATTGGACCAAACTGGGACGTCCTATGAAGGCCCAATTGACGTCCACCGAACGTCCCTTCGGATGTTAAGTGGACCTCCATTGGGCGTTTGGCAACGTGGCATTTGGACGTCCTGTTAAGGTCCAATTCACGTCCCCTAGAACGTCCGGTTAAGGTCCAATTTACTTCCGATTAAGGTCCAATTTACGTCCGATTAAGGTCCCATTTACGTCCAATTAAGGTCCAATTTACGTCCTATTAAGGTCCAATTTACGTCCGATTAAGGTCCAATTTACGTCCGATTAAGGTCCAATTTACGTCCGATTAAGGTCCCATTTACGTCCGATTAAGGTCCAATTTACGTCCTATTAAAGTCCAATTTACGTCCGGTTAAGGTCCAATTTACGTCCGATTAAGGTCCCATTTACGTCCCATTAAGGTCCAATTTACGTCCTATTAAGGTCCAATTTACGTCCGATTAAGGTCCAATTTACGTCCGATTAAGGTACAATTTATGTCCGATTAAGGTCCAATTTACGTCCGATTAAGGTCCAATTTATGTCCGATTAAGGTCCAATTTACGTCCGATTAAGGTCCAATTTACGTCCCCTAGGACGTCCGATCAAGGTCCAAATTACGTCCGATTAAGGTCCAATATACGTCCCCTCGGACCTTAGATGGACGTCCAATGGACGTTCGGTAGCGCGACATTTGGACCAAAATAGGACGTATAAAGGACGTTCCTCAGACGAAAACGGACGTCCAATGGACGTCCCTAAAGTCCGTGAAGGACGTCCATTGGACGTCCTTGTGCTATTAGGGCGGTGGTCTATCCATCTCTTTTAACCAAGCGACCCCGCGCATGTGACTGACAAAGATGGCTAGACCACTCAATCCTATGTTGGCGTTACACCTCGATGCATTGAGTAGCATATCCCTAGCCAAGTCTATCCTTTTACATGTCTCTGGTATGATCACATTTCTCATTTGGTTATTTGCAACAGGTGTGCCAACATACCAATAATTGTATTGTATTGTACCTTTGGAGATGGCTGGGAAAATTTCCACTCAAAATAACAAAATTCAGTTTAGCAACACTGTGTGAATGTTGATAGTAACATATCCTTTTTAAGATAAACACAACTGTAATTTAGTCCAAACAAATTAATATATTTTTTTGCCAACAAAAATGAGATTAAAAAATGAATAACCATTTTCAATTTCGTTGCAAAACGAAAATACAGCCGAACCATATTCCAGTCCAATCAGAGAGTGCTGCAAGCACCTCTACCGGTTTCGAAACTTATTAGTCTCTCATCAGGAGGCACATATGCTGCTCTCCCCGATCCAACCAAAACAAACTCCAGCGTGCAGTCCCGAATTGCAACGAACGAAATGGCATAGATGCCCTAGCGGCAACTGCTAGCAAAAGACTAAGTTTTCACTCTAATGGCACATAACATATCCCACCAGAATGAAAACAATGGGAACCTTCTCTGGTTACACCTCCGAGGCTTCTACAATTTGCAAGCCATACGGATGCTGAGACTAAGGAAGATGAGGGAATTCTACAATTTACAATTCACGTCACATCTGCTCAGCGCGGTAAAGTTCCAACGAGACTGGTTCCCTTCATACTCCACACAGAGTAAATGTAAATAAAAAATGAATTAGTGTAGGAAACAAAGGTTGAACCTTGCAAAATGGACACAAGTCCGGTTTTATTTTTTTTCTGGTATATCAAGGGGTGCTTATTATAAGACTAACTTTTTCTGAAAAAATTTCGCCCCGGAACCTCCCTTTTCACCCCTTTAAAGGGGGTAATTTGTGGTTTTTGCGGAACGTAGCCCTTCCTGTAGCTTTTACAAAAAATTTCTTTTATAGAAATATGAAGAGGACTATATTTCCTACGATTTATTTCCGACACCATCTCTCTATCATCCACCGTTTAGCGGGGGTGGCGCCCTAAAATTGACAAGTTTTTAAAGAAAATGTTTTTAAAAAAAATATATTTTTCCCTAACTGTAACGGAAATTAAGAAGAAATTATGCGGCAATTATTCACAAATAATTGACTGATTTTTTGGTATAGGTTTTACTTAAGGGTAATTGCCCTTTTTTTTAATAACAGGGTGTTACATTTTAAAAAACCTCTTTTTATACCATCTGAACCGTTTATGCTAGAGTAAAAACGCTTTCAGCGATTACCCATGTACTGGTGCTATTTACAAATTTGTATAATGCACCCCCATTTTTTTCCCGGAACCACCCCAAAAAAAAGAAGAATTAATAAATAAATTGATTTTCTTGGAATACTTCACACAAAATGCCCTTTATTAATATGCTTCATATACCATTTTCTGCACGTTATTATTACCCATGCATGGACACCAAAAGCAATTTCCTGGTGCAACCCCTGTAGCAAAAAAAAATAAATAAATTGGGGGGTTGAAAATTTTTTTTGTTTTTTGCTTTTTGATCCATATGGGCATATGCTTCATCAATAGTGCTTTTCAAAAATATATATGGTTATTGCAACATCTCTGCGAAAACCACCCCTATCCTTGAAAATATACTGCAGAAACTACCCCTATCCCTTGGCGAGAATGTTTTTACGATTTTCTCATTACCTATGTATTATTTTTAAACAAAACTTATACAAGGTTAAAGACCACTATTTACTCTAAAAATTATGTCGTATTCATTTTTTCGTATAAGCAACCGTTACGGCACAGTGGCGCCGTAAACCTCATATATGCTTTGGCGGGCTCCCGTTTTTGTTTTTTTTTTTCGTCATCTGTTCGTTTTATTGATAAAGTACTTATGCAAAATAAAACAACACAGTGTAACCTACAAATTATGACTTATGCACATTTTACATTCTTTGCTCCCCAAAGCCACAGTGGTGGCCCAAAATAAATTTTTGCAAATTTTCGCCACCTACATGAATTTTATTGCATTAATGCTACCTTAACAGCACAATATTTACCCTTACGTGGTCGCTACGCAGTGGCGGATCCAGGGAGGGGTGATGGGGGGTGATCACCTGCCCCCCTCTCAAACCAAGTGATATTATATTCAAAGATTATAAAAATATTCATTTATTTTTATAGAAATTTAACCAATTGGCACCCCCCCCCCCTTAACGATGCTGGATCCGCCACTGTCGCTAAAGCATAAAAGGTCATTCTTATAAAAATAATATTAATATAATATAAGTGTTTCTGTAAAAATAAATGAATATTTTTATAATCTTCAAATATAATATCACTTGGTTTGAGAGGGGTGGGGGTGATCGCCCCCATCACCACTCCCTGGATCCGCCACTGCTTAGCGACCACTTAGGGGTGAATATTGTGCTATTAAGATAGCATTACCGCAATAAAATGTGTGTAGGTGGCGAAAATATGAAAAAATTTATTTTGGGCCACCACTGTAGCTTTGGGGAGCAAAGGAGGTAAAATGTGCGTAGATTACACTGTGTTGTTTTATTTTACATAAGTACTTTATCAATAAAACAAACAGATGACGAAAAAATAAACAAAAACTGGAGCCCGTCAAAGCATATATGAGGTTTACGGCGCCACTGTGCCGTAACGGTTGCTTAAACGAAGAGAATGAATAGGACCTAATTTTTAGAGTAAATAGTGGTCTTTAACCTTGTATAAGTTTTGTTTAAAAAAAATGAATAGGTAATGAGAAAATCGTAAAAACATGCTGGATAAGGTATAGGGGTAGTTTCTGCAGTATATTTTCAAGGATAGGGGTGGTTTGCGCAGGGATGTTGCAATAACCATATATATTTTTGAAAAGCACTATTGATGAAGCATATGCCCATATGGATCAAAAAGCAAAAAACAAAAAAAAATTTCAACCCCCCATTTTATTTATTGTTTTTGGCTACAGGGGTTGCACTAGGAAATCGCTTTTAGTGTCCATGCATGGGTAATAATAACTTGCACAAAATGATATATGAAGCATATTAATGAAGGGCATTGTGTGTGAAGGATTCCAAGAAAATCACTTTATTTATTAATTCTTCTTTTTTTTGGGTGGTTCCGGGGAAAAAATGGGGGTGCATTATACAAATTTGTAAATAACACCAGTACATGGGTAATCGCTGAAAGTCTTTTTACTCTAGCATAAACGGTTCAGATGGTATAAAAAGGGGTTTTTTAAAATGTAACACCCTGTAATTAAAAAAAGGGCAATTACCCTTAAGTGAAGCCTATACCAAAAAATCAATCATCTATTTGTAAATAATTTCCGCAGCATTTCTTTTTAATTTCCGTTACAGTTAGGGAAAAATATATATTTTTTAAAAACATCTTTTTTAAAAACTTGTCAACTTTGGGGCGCCACCCTTGCTAAACGGTGGATGATAGAGAGATGCTGTCGGAAGTAAATCGTAGAAAATATAGTCTTCTTCATATTTCTATAAAAAAAATTTTTTGTAAAAGGTACAGGAAGGGCTACGTTCTGCAAAAACCATAAATTACCCCCTTTAAAGGGGTGAAAAGGGGGGTTCCGGGGCGAAATTTTTTCAGAAAAAGTTAGTCTTATAATAAGCACCCCTTGATATGCTAGAAAAAAAAATAAAACCGGACTTGTGTCCATTTTGCAAGGTTCAACCTCTGTTTCCTACACTAAATAACCATTTTCAATTTCGTTGCAAAACGAAAATACAGCCGAACCATATTCCAGTCCAATTAGAGAGTGCTGCAAGCACCTCTACCGGTTTCGAAACTTATTAGTCTCTCATCAGGAGGCACATATGCTGCTCTCCCCGATCCAACCAAAACAAACTCCAGCGTGCAGTCCCGAATTGCAAGTTCCCATTGAAGGTTCCCATTGTTTTCATTCTGGTGGGATATGTTATGTGCCATTAGAGTGAAAACTTAGTCTTTTGCTAGCAATTGCCGCTAGGGCATCTATGCCATTTCGTTCGTTGCAATTCGGGACTGCACGCTGGAGTTTGTTTTGGTTGGATCGGGGAGAGCAGCATATGTGCCTCCTGATGAGAGACTAATAAGTTTCGAAACCGGTAGAGGTGCTTGCAGCACTCTCTGATTGGACTGGAATATGGTTCGGCTGTATTTTCGTTTTGCAACGAAATTGAAAATGGTTATTCATTTTTTATTTACATTTACTCTGTGTGGAGTATGAAGGGAACCAGTCTCGTTGGAACTTTACCGCGCTGAGCAGATGTGACGTGAATTGTAAATTGTAGAATTCCCTCATCTTCCTTAGTCTCAGCATCCGTATGGCTTGCAAATTGTAGAAGCCTCGGAGGTGTAACCAGAGAAGGTTCCCATTGTTTTCATTCTGGTGGGATATGTTATGTGCCATTAGAGTGAAAACTTAGTCTTTTTTAAAAATGAGATTGTTCAACCAAATGTTTCAAATATGATGTGCAAAATAATTTTTAATTGGGTTCTGCTAATGGGCTTGCTTTTTTGCCATTAAAGTAAAAAAAACTTTAGATTTCACTCATTAAATCATTATTGTCCGGTTATCGTCTTAATTATTTTAACTGTACTAATATCCGTCGAGTAATTCTGAATGATTAATAGGTTGTTAAAACATTTTATCTGTAGCGGCTTCTGGAATATCTTAAAAATATCGAATTTCATTGATAAAATGCGCGTATCCCACCGATCTTCGCTTCGACCATACCAGCGAATTCTATAGACTAAATCGAGAACTTGGTCATCACGTCCTCGTGAACTTGAAATCAAAACTGGGCTTTTAATCTGAAAAAATAAAACGAAAACAAAGGTCCACGAAGGAAAAAGGCTAGCAATAAACCATACTCTTCAAAAGTATATACATTTAATAAAAATTATTCCTAAATCAAAAGATGACAACAATGCAGCCATAACAACAAACAGTATTTTGTTATTTAATAATCACAAATTCAGAAATTATTCTCTCAACGTTTTGATCTTATACGTAAATAATCACAAATTATAAAATTAATGTAACAACGAATAGTTTGATTGAAAGATTAAAAGTGATGGTGCGAGTTTAGATCCTTAGATGATCAGTTCTTAATTTTTTTCTCTCCTTGTGGGATCGGTACACACCGGAGGGACCGTAGACGTTCGGATACAATTAGCGTCTCTTTGTAAAGACATTGAAGTCGACTTTACTAAGTAACAATACATTTACTGAACACACACACACACACTACACAAACTGATTGCAAAATCAACCGTACCATGTCAATGACCAGTAGTTGTCTAGGGATTAAGCTAAATAAAAAAAAAACACTAATTTCAAATTTTACGCCAAAAGTAGGCAACCAGTAATGCAGATAATTAATTTAAAAATCGGGGAAACAAAAATGAAAGCAGTGGAAAAGTACTGAAGAGTTCATTACTATGTAAACCCCCTGTGGGGGGAAGTAACGCAAATACAACAAAACGTGCCGCTGTGATAGATACGATCTTTATTGTATCATTCATGTAGACAAAGGGTTAATGAAAAAAAAAATTATAATGGGGAAAATTTAGAGAATTAATTTTATGTCAAAGACCACGAGATCGTAAATTTTCATTGCCCTATATACAGGGTGAGGCAGATAAAGGGCCTATTAGAAATATCTCGAGAACTAAAGGTAAGAAAATCATGAAAATTGTTATACAGGGGTTTTGAGGTGTGAACTATTTAATGAAAATATTTTGGTCTCTTTGCTACTTCCGGTTATACCGGAAGTTGATTGTAACTTCGTTTTTTTTAAATGGGACACCCTGTATATTTTTACATTTTTGGATTCTCCTCGATTTCTTCTTTCTTTAAATATAAGGTTTTGTAATATTATACAGGGTAGGTTAAAAGATAATTAAGTTTTCTTATTAATTTCGTAGCAACATTCACACCCTGTAGGCTTGTAGTAGTTTGACATAACAAATTCTATTTATGTTCAAATGATTTTTAATATAGTCTTCTATTGTTAACAATTATTCGTATAGCTAAATTTTTCGTTTTAGTATACAGGGTTGGTCGAAACACGGAATGAGTATTTTCTGAGTTTTCTTAAATGGAACACCCTGTATTTTAGTATTGTAATGAAATGTTGTTTTATGGTACATTTTAAAAACTTAAGCACTCCCTATACCTAACTGCTTTAATTTGTGAGTTATTGGTGATTCAATCAAAACATTAATTGCAACACAAAATATGTGAAATTGTATTAGGTTGGCCGTGAAAATATTCAATCACAAATAATTTTTTGGAAATAAATACATATTAATCTAGACTGAGACTTAAAATTGCCAATAATGGTTGAACTGTCAAAATACCATCGAAGTTAAGATTGTTGGTGCGATTAACAATTAAGCACAAATTAAAGCAGTTAGGTATAGGGAATGCTTAAGAAATAAAAAAGTACCATGAAATATCATTTCATTACAATACTAAAATATAGGGTGTTCCATTTAAGAAAACTCAGAAAATACTCATTCCGAGTTTAGACCCACCCTGTATACTAATATTAAAAATTTAGCTATACTAATAATTGCTAACAATAGTAGACTATATTAAAAATCATTTGAATATAAATAAAGTTTATTATGTCAAACTACTACAATCCTACAGGGTGTGAATATTGCTACGAAATTAATAAGAAAACGTAAATATCTTTTAACCTACCCTGTATAATGTTACAAAACATTATATTTTAAGAAAGAAGAAATCGAGGAGAATCCAAAAATGTCAAAATATACAGGGTGTCCCATTGAAAAAAACGAAGTTATAAGCAACTTCCGGTATAACCGGAAGTACCAAGTAGATGAAAATATTTTCATTAAATAGATCAGTCTTCAAAACCTCATTATTCCAATTTTCATAATTCAGTTACCTTTAGTTCTCGACATATTTCTAATAGGCCCTTTATCTGCCTCACCCTATATAGCCAAAAATTTGTAAATAAAATAATTTAGCCGTAAGCAGTGTTTCGTGGAAGAGTAAAAGTTTAGTGGTAAAGTTTCTACGAACGGATTATTACATTTCAAAACAATGAACTAGTGGTAAAGTTTCTACGAACGGATTAATACATTTTAAAACAATGAACTAGAAAACGGTAGTTTTAGAAAGTTAATGTGCCGCTTTGGAGTGGACAATAGACAATGTTTCTAAATGGTTTCCTAGAAAGAAACGATGGTAAACAATTTTGTTTAGTTTAGAATAGAGGGTTTTTCTAGAATGTAAGTAATATTAATTTTAATATCTCCTGGAAATTGACAAGACAGAAAATTTGTATACAACGCTATTTGTTCTTAAGAAAAAAAAGTAGGGATATGTGTGGAGAATGCTTTAGAGTGGTGAGTCTCACCGGTCGCCCCACCCTCACATAGGCTACATGTGACGGTCCTTTTCACCGACCGGTCTTTGCGCGGGGTGTGTGCGGGACGGGACAGTTAGGTGGCCACTTAATCTAGGGAATGCACGCAATAGGTGCCGGGGGGGGGGGGGGGTTATGAGTAAGGTGAAGGGTCATGGGTCAGACATGCTCGCTGCTCGCTAAAAGCAGTTCCAGATCCGTCGGCTGGACGAAGAGAAGGTGAATTTAGTCGGTAGGCCGTTCGGCACGGTGAAGCGTGAGGGACTGAATCCGACACATATGGGACACTTTCCCGAGGAAAATAGTTTTGCACGTTAAGAAGACGAAATAGGGGGGAAAATGGAGCAAAATTAATAAGGCATGTCGCTCAGAAAGGTAAGAACATTTATGTAACTGAAATTCTACGGTACGGATTTCTTCTAAAATCGGTAATTCTAGCACGAGCCATCGCACGAGACGGTTGTGTTATTGTATTCGTTCCTCATTGTAAAAGCTAATTATTTTAAAATGTATGTGAATGTGTTTTATTCTAATTATATTATTATCGTTTATTAAACTAGTAAAATGCAAAAAGAAGTTTGTCTATTATCTATTAACGTAATATCGGTTTTTTGTGCTTCATTGTCGGTAGGTGTTATCGGCAGTCAGTGAAAAGAAACAAAAAAAAATAATAATAATAAACCTCAACCTGTTAGTCCAGGAAATAAATACAAAAATTTTTACTAAAGTGAATGTTACAGCAGTGAAAGAGGCAAGGAAATAGCGATGGTGTACCTCCAGTTACGACTAACTATGGATACAACTACCAACCACAATGCCCTACAACTATACCAAGTATGCAGGCAAGTACATATATGCTTTCTAATGTAAACAATATGCCATTACATCCCACTCATATTCAACCTATGATGTATCAACAGCAATACAACCACATGATGCATCCTGTGCAAACATATTACATGGGATTATCAAATCAAATCCAAAACCAGCCAATTCAAATGAATGAAAATTGGTCATTTTTGATTGCGTTGGTAGTGGTAAGACGCTTTATTTACTATTTTCCAACCAAATGACATACACTCTAGCCTTTGTCACAGTTAAAACTATCGATGAAAAGACTATCGGTGGGAAATATGGCCGTGGTTGACTTTGCTCTCCCTACAGTATTTCTCTATTTTAGAGAATGTTTTTAAAGCATGTTTTTCATGACCTTTCCTTCATTTCAGTTACAGAAATGTTCCTACCTTTCTGAGCGACATGCCTTGTTAATTTTGCCCAACTTTCCCCCCATATTTCGTCTTCTTGACGTCTACCCGACGCTCAAAATGGTGTGACTTTTTTCTGAACATTATGTGGACCATATAGAACAATTTGGTGTTGGAGGATAACTTTAACTTTGGATGTCTGGGTTTGGGTCTAGTTATACCGTACTAAAGAGAGGATGGAGCGTTCAATGATAAGAGTAACAATAAAAGACAAGATCACAAACGAAGATTTACGAAAAAGAACCAACGTTACAGATGTTATGGAGAGAGTTTGCAGATTGAAAATCAGATGGGTTGGTCACGTGGTAGGGATGAAGAATGGAAGGTGGACACACAAGTTAACCGAACGGAGACCGAAAACTGATAAACGAAATAGAGGAAGGCCACCTACACGATGGCAAGATGATCTACGAAAGATGGCAAAAAATTGGATCCAAGACAGGACTGTGCACTCTGCATACAAACAGGGGAGGCATATGTCCTGCAGTAGATTTAAATTGAGCTAAGCATGATGATGATTGTGTATAAGAGGGGATTATGAGGGGGATAATTTCCGCAAATAGAACAAAGCTCATCTCTCCCATAGATAATTAGAGTCTTGCTAATCTTAAGGACAAGCTAAAGTAAGTGGTAACTATGAAAATTGCTAGAATTAGCCACTACGTCTGAATATGGTAAAGAATTTGTCTTTAAGTTTGTCACCAGATGCCCACGCAATCAAAAAGAATAAAAAAATGTTGTTCTGAAGCTATTTCCTTGTGGCATTTTTATAATTAAGTATTTTCTATGGGAAATAAGCCACAATTTTACTAAAAAATGAATTTATTAACGTTTCGAAGCCCAAATCCATTTGCCCGAAGCCCAAATGGATTTGGGCTTCGAAACGTTAATAAATTCATTTTTTAGTAAAATTGTGGCTTATTTCCCATAGAAAATACTTAATTAAGAATAAAAAATGGCACATATATTTGAATTTGAAAGTCGAAATGTAACTAAAATGATATTACTGGATATAGGAAATGAGTCAATACTCGCAATCTTAGAGTATGTATGTTTTTAATAGTTGTTATACAATCATGGGGCAACCGGTTTCGAGGCTTACAATTTATGCCTCATCTTCAGGCCCAGTACATAGAGTCATCACATATACAAACTACTAGATATCAGTTTACGGAACTGTTCTACAGCCAAAGATATTCTCGGAAGTCACCAGCCCCATCAAACAGCTGACTAGTTTGATTTTAAATCTTAAATCTTGTGTTCTAGATGATGGATGGTTTTGTAGTTGTTACAGTTGTTTTTTGTCTTAAATTGTTTTATGCAGTTGTTTTTATTTTATTTTAATGTTTGTAAAAGTATAAAAACATTTAAAATTTTAAAATGAGACATCACTCACAAATTCACATGCACAAATTTTTAAAAAAGGTTTTTAGGATGCCATAAAAATATAAGATCCCTAAGGCATCCTAAGAACCTTTTTTAAATATTTGTGCATGTGAATTTGTGAGTGATGTCCCATTTTTAAATTTCAAATGTTTTTACACCTTTACAAACATTAAAATAAAATAAAAACAACTGCATAAAAAAATTTAAGACAAAAACAACTGTAACTACAAAAAATTTAAGATTTAAAATCAAACGAGTTAGCTGTTTGATGGGGCTGGTGACTTCCGAGAATATCTTTGGCTGTAGAACAGTTCCGTAAATTGATATCTAGTAGTTTGTATATGTGATGACTCTATGTACTGGGTCTGAAGATGAGGCATAAATTGTAAGCCTCGAAACCGGTTGCCCCATGATTGTATAACAACTATTAAAAACATACATACTCAAGATTGCGAGTATTGACTCATTTCCTATATCCAGTAGTATAATGGACTCGCATTGGCAACCCTTTCATCATTTAAAATGATATTATTTTTTGAATAAGATGATATTCCAACTAAAAAATCATAAATCTTCCAGTCACAGTTTGTAAAAAAACACTAAATATTGAAGAAAATTCAGAGAGTAAGGTTTTAAAGAAAACGCAAACGAATCTTTAAAGTTTTTTTAAATATGTAAACATACATTTTGTCAAAATAGTTCGCAAAAATATGTATTCGTTTAAATAAAATAAAACTGAAAGTTTGAGCGGTCGAACCATAATTTTAAAGTAGCATTTAAGGCTCATCCATCACTTTTAATCTCAAAATTGTAATAAAAATCGATCAACGTACATCAGTGATTCACAGTGTCGTCTTTTTAACATGTTGACCGCCATAATAAAAAAAATCTGTCCTAATGGTTATGAGGCTCACGATTCTATGCTAACGAGACAACTACGGTATGTCACGTGGCTGTTCTCGAAAACAACATGAGACATAACATTTGTGTCTCACGGCAGCCAACGTGTTAAAAAAAGTGATGTCCTGGGATACATTACAAGTTATAGATAAGTTGAGGATGGTTTTGAGGTCAAATAATAACGAATGAAAGAAAAACAGAAGGTAGACAACAGTAATTGCAGTGTGTTGCCTATAGTCTCAAATTGTGCACACATATGAACACTAACACAATAAACACCAAAGAAACTAAACACAACAAATTATTACAGATTCAGACGACTCTCATTTGTGGAGATCACAAATGAGATTACCAAAGGATTTAGAGATGTGAAAATAAAAATTTTTGAACCATGAACGATTTTTGAACGAGTACCAAATGTGGTACACAGTTAACTTGCCATTTATGCTGCAGCTGTTCTAGAGCGTGTTGACCCATGAGGGCATGACGATTTTTATTTGTTAGTTTTTTAAGTTATACTGAGTACCAAATTTGGCCCTCAATATTTGAGTTTATCTTCTGGACTGAGTACCATTTAATATAATACTCAAATGACTCTTTGGCAATGCAGTCAACCAGCTAAACAACTACCAAGAAAAATTAGAGTTGGAATATATCATTCTCGTTGTTTTCAGTGATTCCTTTTCGTAGTATCGATTCTTTCTTTGGAACTGAACGTTTTTTTTTTCTGTCTGTTGGAAATCAACAGACAGACAAATCTCACCCAATAGAATGAGCAAAAAAAATTTAAACTAATAATGTACTATTGTCGCTTTCAAAAAATGATTTTAAAACTTTGACAACTATAACGAGATTCGGATGATTCAACTATATTAAAAAATCGACTCATTATTTAATCACTCTGATCGTTAATCATGACGAAACGGAACTGAAACAATGATACTATGCCTCGCTATACTTCACTATGTTTCACTTATAAAGAAAACTAGAGTTGAATTTCACCTTTTTGGTGCTTCCTTAATTAGAACCGATTAATTTTCTGTTAGTGAGATTTTGTTTTCAACCAATAGTAACTCACCTAATAAAAGATGCAAATTTTTAACCAAAAAGATAGCATTTTCACAATCGCAAATTCCTTTAAGTGTTCAAAACTGTTTAAAACGCGTTAATCGTGATAAAACGAGACTGAAGCAAGACTGAAAAAGGTAAATGTGCTAGAAATATTATGGTAACTGATACCGTAAGCATAGATCACGGCTACTATTCGAATCATTCAACCTTTTAAAGAATCAACGCATTCAATCAGTTTTTGTGATAACTTATTGGTGATAACTTTACAAAACTGGAACAAATTACTAAAACCAAATTCTGACTGAAACTTTCCAGACAAACACTGAAGTCACTGATAATACGAGTCGATATCCGGGTACTGTTTTTAATACAAAAAATGATAAAAAATCGTTTACACAAAATAGTATGTAAGCTTCGCCGTAACATTCAATATAAAATTATCAGATTCCTTTTTGACGCTCTTGCTTCATTTTAAATAATAAGAAAATAGATAAAAATTGTGAAAAATCAGTCGGTTTTCTCAGAAAATCTGTATCATCCCTCATGTTCGGGCAGTGAATCTCCCGATTCGTCAAATTTGGATTTGGATCCCGAAGGTGTTTCTCTTTGGTCTACAATTGCCTGGAATAAAATAACATTATTTCCTGGAAAACTGCTTGGCTGTTGGAATACAAACCTGCAAGTTCTTTACTTCTCTTTCATGGAACGCGGTACTTCCTTCGGACGACGCTAACGACGCTGAAAGAGGAGACGAATGAGGACTGAAGCCCGCTGTCGTCGTTACGTTTACTTCGTGACAGCTACTAGTATCGGGAGAATGCACAGAAGTTTTTCCTAGTTCCAGTCTTTGCCACAAATCGAGAATTTTCTCTTCCAGGCTTCGGTTTATCGTCAATTGAGTTTGGTATTTGCTCTCCACAGCCTTAAACGATAAAACATTGATATATATTAAACTTTTACTCATCGAAAGTACCTAGAAATGTACGGCTGATTTTGGAAGTACCTAGGGAGTAATCACCACGTAAGAAGATGTACAGTAGGAAAAATGAAAGAATACCCATGAAGGAACATATAAAACACGCTGTATTTTCCTGTCACCGTGTCACACAAAAAATTGGCCAGCGCAAGTACATGTAATAATTATTGCTACATGTACTTGCACTGGACAATTTTCTTTGTGACACGGTGACAGGAAAATACAGCGTGTTTTATATGTTCGTTCATGGGTATTCTTTCATTTTTCCGACTGTATTTAGAAAGTACCAAGAGATATATTGCTGCTCTAGAAGAGATCTAGAGATGTATGACTAATTCAGTAATAACTAGAGGCATATGGTTCGTTTAGGAAGTACTTTGTCACTTTAGAATAAACCTGGAGACGTATAACTGCTTCAGGAAGTACTTACGGCCGTATTCAGTAAATGCCAAGAGATGTAATTCCTTTCGGAAGTGGCTACAGACGAATAAGTAATTTCGGTAGTATCTAGAAGGATACAACTGATTTAAGAAGTACTTACATATGCATGACAGTTTTAAAAGTATCTGGAGATGTAAAGCAGATTTGAAAAGCAACTCAGAACATATAATCACTTTCTGTTGTTTCCGTTGTGTACTTATTGTACCAGGAAGTGCTTATTGTTGAGGCTCCCATGGATGTATAGCTACTTTAGGAAGTACTTACTTTCTGTAGGAAGTATTATGGACCCTATTCAGCAAGTACCGAGAGACATAATTCCTTTAGGAAGGATCTACAGACGTATAACACACAGTTGTAGATCTAGGGAGGTAGATTCTCATTTGGGAAGTACTTAGAGAAACAAAATAAAAAATTACATAACAGAAACTGTTTTAGACGGTACTTAGCGAATTATAAATCATTTTGGAAGTACATACATACGTACAACTGCTTTAGAAAGTACCTGGAGATATACGACGGATTTTAAAAGTACCCAATGACATTTAATCATGGTATGAAGTAATTAGAGACGTATTTAGTAAGTACCGAGAGATATTCTAAGTGCTGTAGGAAATATCTAGAGACGTATGGCTAATGTCGGAAGTACTTATTGCTGCTTTGGGAAGTACATGGAGACAAAATGGGTGTTGGAGGTACCTAAAGGTAACTAGAGGTGTATTCAGTAAGTACCACGACGCGTATAATTTCTTTTAGAACTGTCCCAAGACATACCACTAATTTCGGTAGCATGTAGAGCGATATAACTGATGTCGGAAGTACGGAAAAAAAATATATACAACCCAGACTGTTTTAGAATACATTAATTTATCGAAGTACTCTGCCTTACACAATACCTCAAGATGTGTAACTGATTTATGTATAACTAGCAATGTGTAATTGCTTCAAGAAGTAACTAGGCACATATTAAGGAGGTACGCACACACATAAACTTCCTGTAGGAAGCGCCGAGACATATAACTCCTTTAAGAAGTAACTAGATATTTTAAGAAGTCACTAGAAAGTACCGAGGGGTATAATCACTTCAGGAAGTCACTGGAGACGTATTTGAGCAGTGCCAAGACATATAACTGCTTCAGGAAGTACCAAGAGACACAAAACTCACTTAGGAAGTATCGAGAGACATAACTAATTTCGGTAGCTCCTATGTGCATAGTTAGAAAGAAAATGACAAACTATATCTAAGGTAATGCTTCAGAAAGTACCTAAAGATGCATAATAACTTAAGTAGTACCTAGGATCATCTCCATTTACTTTGTAGATCGTTATTTTTCAAATATTATCAATTTATATACAAATTTTAACAACTTTTGATGCACTTACGTCCCGAAAGATGCAAAGATGTAACTAGAACAAATAGATATCGAAATACGACGATGTAGGCTATTGATTATGTACTATAGAAAGGAACTACAACGTTAACGGGGTTTTATTATTTCATATGGTCAATGAATCTCTATATCTGAAAAAACCGAGGAGTGCTACCATTTAAAGGGGTGCGTTTTTGAGAAATGGGTGAATTAGTCCCTGGGCACAGGTTACATTAGGGTAAGTTCTATGCACCTTTGGTACAAACACGTCTACATAAAAATTGTT
The DNA here is from genome assembly GCF_917563875.1 of Diabrotica virgifera virgifera. Lineage (NCBI taxonomy): Eukaryota > Metazoa > Arthropoda > Insecta > Coleoptera > Chrysomelidae > Diabrotica > Diabrotica virgifera. The sequence continues at coordinate 38,495,631 of NC_065444.1, read as the reverse complement.
CCTGGTTAAATTTCCTATCTAAATATAACTTTTTAAAGTCAAAGATACTTTTTTTTGCAAAAATATATTCAAAAGAAAAAGCACGAAGAAACCCAAAAGAAAGACATTTTGTTTTTTGTCCCATAACTTTTGTCTACGGGGATGTAGGTATAGGCATTGCTTCACAGAAAAAAATCTTACATATTTTTTCTTTAAAATAATGTTTAGTAGAGGTCATTAGGATTTACAGTTTTCGAAATATGATTTTTGAAAGTTCGCCACTCACAGCAATTTTGGGCAATTTTCCTTGTTATTTCGCAAATAGTGTTCTGTAACTGTTTTATACGCAAATTTAGGCATATGCAATGGTACATGTAAGAGGAATAGAAATCAATTACCTTTAAAATGTGCTACTGTATAATCTTGTACGACTTCATTTAAAGAGGTTATCTTTTTCAAGATTTTATACTTTTAACGAGTTTTTATGTTTTTTACGATTATTTTTAAAATTTCCCATTATAACTTTTTTTTTCTACATTTAGGTATATATTGTAATAATAAAAAAGAAAGCTTATTCTGTTTACTTTAAAATGGTGTATTATAAAAAATTCTAGGATTATTTTTGAATAAGATATGCTTTTTCAAAATGTAATAAACACTTGTAACGATTTTTGATTTTAGGATTATTTTTTAAATTTCTCATTATAACTTTTTTATGTGATCGTTCGTGTGTTATGATTTAATCTTATTTTTTATAGGTAATACATTGGATCCACTTGACTCGGCCGGGCAAACTTCAAAATATGGATTAATTCCAATATTTACTGTCAAAGCCCCTGCACCACAAGCTTTGCTTGAAAAATTAGCATGTAAATGTACCAAAGGATGTACAAAAAGCTACGGTTGTAGGGAGATCGGAATTAGTTGTTCAATATTATGCAAAGGTGCATGTGCATGGGTACTAATTGTGTGAACTCTAAGATAACTGAGATGTCAGAGGAAGATATTGAAGCTAATGCTAACGAAGAGATGGACTTTGATTTTGAAAATTTTTTAAATGTCAACGTTTAAATAATTTTAACTAAAGTGATGTTTTCTAAGACTAATGTTTATGTAATTTTTGTAAAAGAAATACTTTTAAATAATACAGGTAAAAAATATCAAAGAATCACTTGGTTTCCATTATTTAAATATAGATTATACACCATTTTAAAGAACAGAAAGTAAGCTCTCTTTATTGAGCAATATATAGTATATTCATGTACAAGAAAAAAAAGTTATATTGAGAAATTTAAAAAATAATCCTAAATTCAAAAATCGTTGCAAGTACTTATTACATTTTGAAAAATAATATCTGTAGTTTATTATATTTTTGAATTTTTTGAAATACACCATTAAATTAAAAAAAAATAAGCTTTTTTTATTATATAATATAATATATACCTAAATGTAGAAGAAAAAAAGTTATATTGAGAAATTTCAAAAATAATCGTAAAAAATGATATTTTTTATATTAGGTATTATATAATATATAATATAATATTATATAATATATAATATATTATATAATAATATTATTTTATTTTTATATTATATTATAAAATAAAAGTATAAAACCTTGAAAAACCATAATCTCTTTAAAAGAAAGTCGTACAACGTTATACAGTAGACCATTTTAAAGGTAATTGATTTCTATTTCTATTACGTGTACCATTGCCATTGCATATACCTAAAGTTACGTAGAAAAAAGTTACAGAACACTATTTTGCAAAATAACAAGGAAAATTGCCCAAAATTACTGTGAGTGGCCAATTTTGAAAAATCATATTTCGAAAACTGTAAGTCCTAATTACCTCTACTAAACAACATTTTAAAGAAGAAATGTGTATGTTTTTTTTCTGTAAAGCAATGTCTATACCTATATCCTCGTGGACAAAAGTTATGGGCCAAAAAACAAAATTTCTTTCTTTTGGGTTTCTTTGTGCTTTTTCTTTTGAATATATTTTTGTAAAAAAAAGTATCATTGACTTAAAAAAGTGATATTTAGATAGGAAATTTAACCAGGAACAATTTTTATGTAGGTATGCTTGTACCAAAAGTGCATAGAACTCACCCTAATGTAACCTGTGCCCAGGGACTAATTCACCCATTTCTCAAAAACGCACCCTTTTAAATGGTAGCACTCCGCGGTTTTTTCATATATAGATGTCCATTGACCATATGAAATAATAAAACCCCGTTAACGTTGTAATTCCTTTTAGCTATCTTATTTTGAATATAATCAATAGCCTAATGTCAGGGTCGACAATTTATTCAATTTTTAATTAATTTCGGGTACCTAGTTACTTACTCAATGGAGTCAAGATAGGGTAACAGTGGAAATATTGAAAAACGGAGGAAACTTAGTTAGAAAGGTCCTACAGACACTGTTGAACAAAATACTTCAAGAGAAAAGAATCCCAGAAAACTGGAATGAAGCTTACTATTCACAAAGGGAGACAAATGTGATCTGAACAATTATAGACCAATAACACTACTGAACACCATGTATAAACTACTTACAAAAATTATAACAAACAGATTAACAGGAAAACTAGACGGATACCAATGTCGATATCAAGCTGGATTCAGAAAGGGATACAGCACAACAGACCACTTGCTAACAATGAAAATACTCATTGAACGCGCTAATGAGTATAGAATACCGCTATATGTTGCTTTTGTGGATTTTGAAAAGGTCTTTGACAGTATTGAACACATTGACTTTGACCATACAATCCTCGCTAATAAATGGAAGGATCGACTATCGATACACAGAAAAACATCTACGAAAAAGCAACAATCACAATAAAACATCCACACCAAAACACCAAACCAATTAAAATAAATAGAGGAATTAGGCACAATATCCCCAAAATTATTTACACAAGCACTAGAAGATATATTAAAAAACTTGAAATATGAAAGATCTTAACGAAATGATGACACTATTGGACAAGGAAGCAAACGAGATAGGTCTAAAATGAACTACACAAAAATTAAATACATGACAAACATGGAAAAGGATACCGAAACCATGCAAATAGAACAAGTGCAACATAGAAAATCAAGGAGTACATATACCTAGAGCAAATAATGAAACTGAGTAAAGAAAATCAAACAGCAGAAATAAAAAGGAGAATAAGACTCGCATGGGTGACATTCGGAAAAATGAGCTATATCCTGAAAACCAGAAATATACCCAATACCTCCGCACAAAAGCATATGATCAATGTGTCCTACCAGTATTTACACATTGAGTTCGGACATGGGCCTTCACAAAGGAAAAACGCTGGACGGAAGGGCCCCCCGAGAACTTTATCGTACCGATCTATTATCGTTATGGTACTAGATACTGGCATTCTATAAAAATAACAAAGTTACTCGTTATTTTGATATTTTAGAAACACCTACTGTACTTAAAAGTATTTTATGGTTCTACGCATCATTAATTCCTGCATTTGAGAAAATGTTCGATGCCATATTTCGGGGACACACTATAGATGTGTAGGTTATTGCATAAATCAATAGAATATTATAGTCATACTTTCATTTCAAATTAGTTCATTTTTCTGAGAAATTAATAGTTTACAATATTTGCATTTCATTCTATTTCGATTACGTCAGTCAATGCGCGAGATTAAGAACAAGATATTATCTCCAAATTCTATCCTACTGCATGGATTTTAATGAAATTTTGGGAGTAGCCCAATCTCCTAATTCAAAGTCTATCCTATATACTATGGCGCTTTTATCATGGGGGAAGTTCCCACCACTTCTCCATCCATCCAATGGCACTACAGCCCAAATCGAGCCTTGGCCTCCTTCAATAAGCTTCTCCAATCATTTCGATTTACCGCTGTTCTTTTCCATGAACGCGTTCCCAGGAAGTTCCTGGCATCCTCATCGACTTCGTCTTCCCATCTCTTTTTAGATCTTCCAACCGGTCTTCTTCCCTGCATTCTTGCATTCAGCAATTTTCTGGGGATTCTATTCTCATGCATGCGGACCACGTGCCCTGCCCACCGTAATCTCTGTAGTTTAGTGTGTTGTGAACCACTTCTCAGGGGTGAAATATTTTTATTTTCGAATTACATGGAGAAAAAGGAAGATTTTTAAGAAAATTTAAAAATTCATTCTATAATTTGATCACATTTTTTACAAAAACCATTCATTTTAAACCCGTTCAACTTTTTGAAAGTAGAAATAACACTATATATATTAAAAGGTATTGTAGCAGGAAAACAATGCATTTAAATTATTGTGGATGGGGAGTTAAATGTATATACTTTTCATTTTTCCTTAAAGTACATTAGTCATATATTTTTTTGCACCATATCTCGCTTAGTTTGTAAGTAACAGACATTTAACGGTGCTCGTTTTAAAGGCCTTTTCAAACACTACAAAAGGTGTTGGTAGCATTATACACCTAAAACCTACCGTTTCTCTGTTATTTCAAGTTGAATACACCAATTTGAGCATGCACCAAAAAACAAACTATTTTCACCTACCATATCTCTTTTTGTATTATAAATAGAACATTTACGAAGGAACGAATCTCTTTATTATTTATAATCTAAAAAATGTTTAATATAGTGTTTTTAGTTCGATGCATAGTTTTTAAGGTATTCACAAAAAATCCGTCCGAAAAGGAGTCATTTTTCATTTTCAACTACGCATAACTCAAAAAGTATTGAGTTCTCAAAAAAAAGTATAGACCAGTTTTTGCTTAGAAATAGGTTCTTTAGCCACTTCCGTGCTTATTTTGACCAACAAATTTTCCACCCCCTTGAAGAAGTGGGAACCGCCCCAAAATAAAAAGCACCATAGTATATAGGGTAGATTTTGTTTCTTGAGCTATTCCCTACTTACTGTGAAAATATCAAGTACATCAATGTAGTAGGATGGAATTCGGAGCCAAATACCCTCATTGACTGCCCTACAATAATGCTCTGCTATGAACGCGTGAAAGAGGACACACATAAGATTATAGCAAAATTTCTATTTACCGTAACTTTTCGAGTTTTTGAGCTACAGCAATGAATTTTATGTCATTGGAAAGGTAATTTTGCATTCTTTTAAAATATGTTAAAATATATAGGGCGTATCTAAAAAAATTAAGATTTTTTATTCATTTCCGGTTCAACCGGAAGCCATATTTTTGGTAAAATTTATTGTGATAATAGATAATAAAGTACCATATATGTCTGCAAAATTTCAAATTTTAGGTTCTATTAAGAAGGAAGTTACGGGCACTCGAATATTTTTTTATAAAAAATTCATAACTCCCCTCCTATGGGGAGTTAAGACATATGACCAATGTCATTCAATTTACTGATAGGATATCAAAAATATATCAAAAAATAAAAAAATTATTTGGAGCTATTTTTGAGAAAATCTAGTTCAAATTTATGTCAAAATTTGACCCTTTAAATATAGGCAACCCGTAACTTTTTCTAAAAAACGATAACATCCTTCTTATAGCCCTATCTTTAGGCTATATAACGACTTTTTCAAATTAAACTTACCTTAAACAAGTTTTTAGATAGATAGGGAAATGTGTCGGGTGGGCGGTCGGCCATGTTGGCCGCCATTTTGAATTTGGAAATGTCAAATTACGTATTTTTATTTACCTATCGATGAGCTTACTTTGAGTTGAATTTCATTCATTTCGGTCAAAATTTGCAAAAATAGGCCCTAAATAACCCCCCTATTTCGGCCCCCTTTGAGAGGTTTTTTTTAAAAGCTTAGTTTCTCGACAAAATTCTCTTAAACTTACTCATACCGAATTTCATCAAAATCGGTCCAGTAGTTTTTGCTGAGCGGTGGCGACATACGTACGTACGTACATACGTACGTACATACTTCCGACATGTTTTTTTATTTGCTTTTTAGACTCAGGGGGACTCAAAACGTCGAAAAAAAGTGAAATCTAAAAAAAATTTTTTGCACGATCCTATAACTTTATCTATTATACTCATACTACGTATGTAGTACGATAAAGTAAAAATGGGAAAGATGGCCAAGACTCAAAGGGCAATGCAAAGGCAGATGCTGGGTAACAAGCTATCTTTAGTTACGAATATGGGGAAAGTTATATCATCCTTTAAAGGTGGGGAAGCGCGAATTATGAATGTTCTTTGGAAAAACACTTTTTTAAAAACTAAACTTCACAATTAAAACTTTTATTTCGACACACAAAGATTTTAGTGACAACTCAATAATTTAAAATCAGACTGAAAAATATTGATTTTCACATGGTGTTTTATAATTTTATAATTGCTGATCTTGCTGTCCAATACGTCGCAATTAGGTCCAGAATGTTCAAGCGGTAGACTCGTGTTGACTCCACGTGGTAGAATTTACTGGATGGTAGCGGTCATTGTACTGTAACTACTCCATCCCCTGAAGAAGTTTTGTGAGGGACGAACAGAACTGTTGAGTTGGCCTCTTCTGGAGTTTCGTCGCTAGAGTTGGGCTTTTTGTTATTTGTTTTATACCTGTAACATATATAGAGGCAGATTATTGTAATTAAGATATATAAAGGAGTCATCCAAAAATGGTTATGGCTATGGTTCCATAATTTCGGGTTAATGGTCTCTAGATGTTCCTCTTCCTTAGAGAGTTCATGCAGTTTGTCTAAGGGGATGTGATCTATTCTTAATGGTTTGAATTTAATCGCTGGTTGAATATCTATGGTCCTAATTTTGGGAAGCATTAGTGGTTCCTCTGGGATGGTTGTTCTTGAATTTATGTAACTCTGGATTGGGGTCTTGAATTCACATCTGGGTGGAAGATTGATGAGATAAGTTCCTTTTAGGCCTAAAATTTTTGTCGTAGAACATCGAGTTGTAATTTTGGTTGGTTCGGGGAATATTCCTATATAGTGGGCATCTGATAGTCTTTGTATGATGACATCTCGAGTTTGGACGGGGGTGTATTGGCAAGAAGCTTCTTGGGTGCTCAACTGCAGGATTTGTTTGATACAGTCGTCAGTTTTTGTTGCTTCCAGCATTGTTCCTTCTTGGCAAAGATATCTTGTGTCGATTCGGGCACATGGTTCTTCCAAATATTGAAAGGATTTTTCGCTTATGAGGAGATATGGCTCGGGAGGAATGATTGTAGTAGAATTTGCGGTAGGTATAGGAAATAAATGATAATAAGTAAAGGAATTAGGATGTAGGACAGGAAAATGAAGGATAAATATAATAGTATTGTTTGAATAATAGGCGTCTACTTTGATGATGTCGTAGTACTTTAGGATGTCTTCGTCTTCGATGTACACAAGCTGGTCTGCCTTATGGTGCTCTAGCATTTTATTGATTATCCATTTTATTTCGTCTTTCTTGATCACACTGTTATGGAGAGTGTTTACACGAGAAAATGTAATGGCTTCTTCTAGGTCATTAAGTAACTGAAGTATAATTTGAAGGGTCAAATTTAATTGGTCCAGAACATTCCTTGCTTGCAAATAATGATTGAAGTCAAAAATAAATGTATTGAGGTTCGTGCTGATATTATTTACTTCGTCTGCTATTATTTCTTGGTTGTGTGTTAGTAATGTGATAGTTTCGTTAAACTCTTTTATAATCTTCTTGTTCAGGCTAATGTGACGATTTAGATGATTTATAAGATTTTCCTGATTCGTCTGTAAGGTTTCTATAGCATTGTTGTATTTTTCTGCGTCATCTTGATCTAAATTTCCAGAAATTGCTTTGATAATGCTTCCTAGTCCATTAATTAGCCCTCTTCTTGTTCTGCTATAGGGGTAAATTGTTGAGAATTTTTCTTGAGCTGATTTCAATTGGTATCTAAGAGCTTGGTCAAAATTTTGTAAACTGCTAAAATACGGATGGCTAAGTCCATTTTGAATTGCTGTGGTCACTGCATCGTACTGGGTTTCAATTCTGTCCAATTCTTCTTTTATTGGTAGTAGTTTGAAAAAGTGTACAAAATCGTGTGTGCTAGTATGAATCTTTGCTTGTCCCAGGTTGAGGGGAATTATTCCTGGGTTGTCTTTCAGGTCCTTGATCTTCACTTCTTCTCCCATCGTCAGGGTGATCCTGTGGGGAAGGTTCAGAATTAGTTTTTGACTTAGGTTGATGTTTTATATTTTTCTTGTGAACTGTAGCTTTTGATGTGTTTACAGTCACTTCGTTATTTCTTTTTATATATTTTGCGGAATATCGCGGAAGTAATTTATTTCTGGTAACTGTTTTTCGTGTATAGATTTTTGTGCTTGGTTTATACGTAATAGGGTCCTGTCTCGATTTGTTTCTATTTTCGATGACTTTATTTTTATTCTCTTGTATATGCTGGTTTACTTCCTTGTATAATTCCTTTGTTATCTCTCTATGATTCTGAATATAATTATTCAGTATTACTTTCTGTATGTCAACGTCAAAGGGATCTTTTGCGTCGATATGGCCGTTTAATATGTCAATGGGTCGTAACTTCGTTGCGGAATGTATGGAATTATTGTACCCAATTATAGCGTATAGCATTTGTTCTTTTATCGGGAGCTTTGCCTTGGTGTTCCTTAGGATTCGAAGATGTTCGATTAATGTAGAATGAAATCTCTCAATCATCCCGTTGGATTGCGGATTCTCTGGTGTCGTATAGTGGATTGAGATTTTATGGGAGTCTACAAATTCTTGTATCACTCCATTTTTGAATTCCGTACCATTATCGGCTACTATCATTGTTGGGAGTCCATGATGGGTTATAAAAATTAGTAGGGCGTTGAGTACATTGATTGCGTTTCCTCCATTTATTGGATAGGCTTGTCCATACTTCGAAAATGCGTCTATTATGGTTAGAAACTTCTGTCCATCAGCCTGGAATAAATCGATGTGAACTATTTCCAGTGGTTTAGTGGGAGTTGGTGTAACCATAAATTTTGGTTTGGGAGGAAGTCTGTCATATTTATTTTCTTGACATATATCGCAGAAGTTTATGATATCTTCTATGTCTTTCTTCATATTAGGCCAGTAATATTTTCTTCTTATTTGGCTTTCTGTTTCAGCTATTCCTCTATGGTTCGTTTTACCTTCATGATAGTTTTTTATAATTTCCTTTTGTTGTTCTTCTAGGTTAACATCTTCCAATAAAAGATTACATTTTACTAAGTCATATGCGTTGTTTTTAAAAGTTTTTCTGATAATTTCGCAAATTTCTGCAAAAATTTCTTCTTCTGCTTCAAATAAAATTGCATACTTCTTTTTCGGGTTAAGGTGTTCCTTAAAAATTTTTATGGTATCAGCTTTTAGCTGATCTTTCGATAGCTGGATATGGTAACGTCTTTTATTCGGAAAGGTTTGTATAATTGCTGGAGGTCGTGGATTGTAGTTGACGATTTTGACTATAATTTGGTTATTGTAGAAGTTAAGTGGTTTTTCCGAAATAGGTATACCAAGAATTGGGTTTTCTACTGCTGTATGTATTGTTTCATTTCCGTCTTCATCCATGTTTTGATCTTCGTTTTCAACAGTGTCTTCTTGGATGTTTTGATCTTCGTTTTCAACAGTGTCTTCTGGGATGTTTTTTTGGATTAATTCTGTTGCTTTTTCTTCTACAATCTCGTCGATTATTCGATCTGCATCTGGATTATTAGTCGTTGACCATCCATCGTCTTCCATGTCTACTAAGTCGTCAAAGACTTCCTTAATTTGTGAATCGATGTCCTTAGTTTCCTTTGTGTGAATTTCGATTCGAGACAGTGCGTCGGCATTGGTATTAGCTTTTCCTTTTTTGTAAATTACCTCGTAGTCAAATTCTTCTAATTTTAATCTCCAACGTACTAGTTTGGAATTGGGTTCCTTTAGGGAAAATAGATATTGCAAGGGACGGTGGTCTGAAAGTATTTTAAATTTCCTTCCAAATAGGTAGGGTCGGAAATACTTAGTTGCCCACACCATTGCTAGCATTTCCTTTTCTATTGTTGAGTATTTGGTCTCAGTTTCATTTAGTGTCCTGGAAGCGAAGGCAATTGGTTTATCACTGCCAACTGGTCCTTGGGAAAGTACTGCTCCGATAGCAAAATTGCTGGCATCTGTTGTGAGGTTAAACGGTTTGGAAAAATCTGGATATTGCAATAAAGGCTCATTCATTAATAATTTCCTGCATGTTTCAAAGCATTCTACGAATTCGGGTGTATGTTCGATCTTTGCGTCCTTTTTCAAGCATCTTGTTAGAGGTTTTGTGATTTTTGCGAAGTCTCGAATAAACTTTCTGTAATATCCCAAGAGTCCAAGGAATCCTCTAATTTCTTTTGCTGTTTTCGGTATTGGATATTTTTCTATTGCTTCAATTTTCGCTGGATTCGGTTTTATTCCTTGTTGTGTGACTACGTGTCCCAGAAAATTAACTTGCTTTTTTAAAAATTCGCATTTGTCAACTTGGATTTTTAGTCGGGCTTCTCTTAATCGTTGGAATACTTTTGTGAGATTTACTATGTGTTCCTGTAATGATGTTGAGTATACTATTACGTCATCCATATAGACGAGACATATTTCTCCTTGAAGTCCCTTCAATACGTTGTCCATCATACGTTGGAACGTGGACGGAGCGTTCTTAAGTCCAAATGGCATTCTTAAATATTCATAGTGTCCATTTTCCACATTAAATGCTGTTTTGGGAATGTCTTCTTCAGCCATCTCGATTTGATGAAATCCGCTCGCTAAGTCGAGGGTCGTAAAATATTGACATCTTCCCAATTTGTCCAAAATATCGCTAATGTGAGGAATTCTGTATCGGTCGTCAATTGTCTTCTCGTTGACCTTTCTATAATCTACCACTATCCTCCACTTTATTTTACCGGATGAATCTGGTTTCTTTGCCACGACCCAGATGGGCGAGGACCATGGCGATTGGCTTGGTCGAATGATCCCTTGCTCTAACATTGAAGAGATTTGTTTCTTTACTTCTTCTTTGTGCACATACGGATACCGGTATGATTTCGTATATACAGGCTCTTCATCCTTGGTTTTGATGTGGTGTTTAACTTCGTTAGTAAAGCTGAGAGGAGTGTCTGGTTGATGAAATATATCGGAGAATTTTCGGCATTTACAGTATGTAATTCTAAGTAATTGTTGATACAGCTTAAAAGTCCCATTATTTTTTCGTAAAAATGCATGATAGATTCTGTTGCTCCTTGTCTTAAATTTACTAAGTCTCTTGTAAGCGAATTTTCGTCTCTTTGGTCTCCAAAATTTTGAATTAATGCATTTTTTATTTCGTCAAAAGTTTCGCATCCATATACAGATATAACTTCTTTGGCTCTACCTGTTAATTTACTTATAATACCATGAAGCAAAAATTTATTTTGGATATTAGCTGCATTTAGTCTATCATAATAATGGTTTAGAAGTATTGTAGAAACTTTAATAAATTCATGTAATTCATTTGGGTTTCCGTCGAAATTTGGAAGAATGCATAAATTTTTCACATCAAATTGTGGAACTGCCATATTTAAAAAATGTCAATATATATAGTCAATAGTCAAATACGTATAGTAATTTCAAATATATCAATCTTAAACTGCTTATTATTTATCTATTAATCTCTAGTGTTTATTAATATATAGTATTTATTAAGCTATTCAAATTTTTCTTTAAATAAATTTCTAAATCTGGCTCTAAAGTCAATCTAAGGACTTAGAGGAGATATTTCTAAATTATTTTAGTCTTTCTATTAATTTATTCAAATCTTTGTTTTTATCTTCTTAATCTAGCTCTGATTCAATCTAAGGACTCAGAGGAGTCTGATTTATTAATATCTCTTTCAAAAATTAATCTTCTTAATTCTAAGTAATAATAAAAATCGCTTACAGGATAAAGACGATGCCGATGTGCATTCCTTTGCTCCTGAAGGCTCCTAACTTCTATTTCTAACTGCTAATTCCCTCGGGTGAACTCTGCAATGGTTTCCCTGGGGCTGGTTCTTGGAACAGTGGACAAACACTTAAAAGTGACGAGGATCTGTAAAGACTCTTCCACTTCCGCACTGACTCTGCGCCAATTATGAATGTTCTTTGGAAAAACACTTTTTTAAAAACTAAACTTCACAATTAAAACTTTTATTTCGACACACAAAGATTTTAGTGACAACTCAATAATTTAAAATCAGACTGAAAAATATTGATTTTCACATGGTGTTTTATAATTTTATAATTGCTGATCTTGCTGTCCAATACGTCGCAATTAGGTCCAGAATGTTCAAGCGGTAGACTCGTGTTGACTCCACGTGGTAGAATTTACTGGATGGTAGCGGTCATTGTACTGTAACTCGCGGAAAGACGCATGAAGATCCAGTGGCGTACACTCACTTTTATTTCAACGTTAATTATATTATATTTTTTAAATATTATTTGTTAAAATTGGTCACAACATATTTTTATTTACAGATTTTCACTGGCGTTTCGATCTCTATATCCAAAGACCGTTTTCAAAGATATAAATGATATCTAACAATAAAACACTGACAACTTTTGTTTTCGTTACTTCCACAAAATTTATTTTTAAACTATGTAACTAACTACAGCTGTTTCAGCAGAGTGCCTTTCTCAAGTGATTTATTTTACGATTTGTTTGCATTTTAAAGTCTCTAACTGAATAGGTTGAGGAGTGGGAAGCTATTTGTCTCAAGTTGGTCATTCAGAATTATATCTGTATTTTTCATTTTATTAATTTCCATAGATTCTAATATATCTAGATAGCTTATCAGGCCTTTATTTTGAGTATGAAGAATTTGAAACTGTTCATTAAATGAATGATTAAGATCTAGAAGGTGAAGTGCGTATGTAGAAGTGTCTGTTTTTCTATTGTTGAAAGCCCTTTTGTGTTCTGCTATTCGTTTGTCAAAGGTTCTACCAGTTTGACCAATGTAAGCATGTTTGACACATGCCACTTTGTAAACACCACTCTGTAATTGCTTTCTCTTTCTGTTCTTATGGTTCTTAAAGTATTTGCCTAAGTTGTTATTAGTTCTGAAAGCTGGTGTTATTTCTTTCTTTTCTATGTATCTGGCTATTTTTGTTGATATCTTGCCTGTATACCTATGTGATAGAGCAGAATGTACTGGGTTTTTTCTGTGATGGTGGATAGACTAATTTCATTATATAAATGATAGTTATATTTATTTTATTTGTTTATTATATATTTATGTATTCTTATGTTTTTTATTTTCTATTTTTTTAACTTTGAAAGCAGTCTCTGGAGTAGAGATCAAAACATATACTTAACATACAATAGAACAAGGGCAGACAGATAAAAATTGATTGCCGGTACTTGGGTACTTCTGCATATTGAAGTACCGGCAATCAATTTTTATCTGTTGGTCCTTCGTCTAGTGCTAGTGTATGTTAAGTACCTATGTATATGTTATAAGATGCCACCATAATTCAAACTAATGTTAATAACATTCGAGTATACCTTCCTTTTTTAACGAAATGCCCCTGAAGATGCTTTAGGAGCGAAAGTATACTTGGTTAAGATTTAATAAAACTCAGTGCTCGATATCTGCCTTTTATTTCCGTAAATTTAATATAGCATTCAACCACTTCCTGTTTTACAAACACTAAGCACTACAAACTTACTAAACTAATAGAAAATATTAATCGCTGTCTAAATCTGAAAATACAGTGCTGCTCTTAGAACAATTCGGTTGTTCGTCCATTGTATTTATAATTTACACATTGTATTTATATTTATTTATAATCACAGAATATGTATAATTAAAAATTCACTATAAATAATCAGAAAATTCAACTCCCACAGAACCGCCTATGTAAATGAACGTGTCTTGCTACTCTTATTGGAACGAGGTAAAGAATAACTGGTTTTTTTCGTAACCTAACCCTTTTATCTATGGATTCGTGATTTATTGCCTCAGTTTTTACTAATTTTTACTATTGAAAAAAAAAACATATTTTTTAATATTTTTATGACGGTAATAATCGATGGGTCGACAAAATTCAGGGTTTTTATGGCCATAGCAGACCAATTCTGCTATAGAGAAGCACAAATAAATTAATAGGAATTATACATTCTGTGATTTCTTATGAGAAAACGCAAATTAAACAGGTAGTTTCCGAGGGCCGCCGTGTACATTTAAATTTGAGAATATTCCCCCTTTAAATGATGATATCACTCGTCCAAATTGAAGAATAAGTGATAAAAAGAAAAATACATGGATCAGAAATAAAACCAATGTGAAAGATAAACAAACATGCAGCTACTCTCGAATGGAAATTTGCAGGACACAACAGCAGACAAAGAGACGGAAGATGGAATGAAGCGATAACCCACTGGAGACCTTGGGACCATAAAAGAGGAAAGGTCAGACCACAGATGAGATGGTCGGATTACCTAAACAGATACGCAGGGACCAGATGGACAGGATTAGCACTGAACCGAGAAGAGTGGAAAAATAAGGAGGAGAAATGAAGGGTAATAGATAGATAGATAGATAGATAGATAAGATAGATAGATAGATAGATAGATAGATAGATAGATAGTTACTTACCTCCAATTTCTCAAACTTTTCTTCATTAATGGCTGCCAGCATTTGTTTCTGAGATAAAATTAGATCGTCCTTCGAGACTATCACATGTTCTAACTCGAGAACTCTGGTCCTGTAGGCTTCTAAACTTGCCATTTTGTTATCCAGCTGTTGATTGAGAACTAAAAAGGAGTAAAAACATTTGTGAGCCTATTAAGAATAGTCTAAGATCCGAATATAGGGCGAACTGCACCCGTCTGCTTTCCGGGTGAAACATTTTTTTTATTAAATTTCACACAGACAAATATTTGTAGCATGAGTTGCCTATCAAAATCGTGTCATAGCTATCCTTAAGGGAGGGCCGTAGGGGTTGAAATCAATATTTAAAGCACATTTTTTTTGAAGTATGGTAGAATTATTTTATTTTAAAATTAAATAGGCATATTCAGTACAACTCATAGATTATTCAAGAAAAAATTCAAGGAAAAATATTGAAAAATAAACCAACGGTGGCAAATTTTTAAAGACACCTCAAAATCTAATGAATTTTGCGGTTGACATCAAAACTCATCGTTGGATCATGGTAAAAAAAATTCAAATATATTTTATTAGCTTATGAGTTCTTCGAGGTAACGCTGTAAAGTTTTTTAGTTTTATCGACTTTTGACATTTTGATATCAATCAGAAGTCAAAACAACGATTTTTTTTGCAAAAAAAGGTGAAAATCAACATATTTATAAAATTAAGCAATTTTAATTAATTATGCTTAATTTTTATAAAATTAAGCATAAAACAAAAAATATCTCGACAGCGTTACCTCAAGGAATGTCTAAAGAAAATATATACAAAATTCCAGGTGGGTGGGTCAAGTAGTTTTTGAGTTACAATGTCTATACAGCCTTTGAAAAAAGCAGTTTTGAGGAAACCGCGTTTAAAGTATTGTCAACTTTTATTTTCAATTTCTTTTTGCTTTGTTTGTCTGTCAAATCGTAAAATGATCCACACCGGAAGATCTTTTTGAATCGCGGAGTAATTTACAAAAGAAAATGAGAACAGTTGTTGACCGTTGTTCACTACGTTGAAGCGTGCTGGCCCCAACTTGCTGCAAAGCAAGTCGAAGGTAGGGATATTCTACGCTCCCTACCTTCGACTCGCTTTGCAGCAAGTTCGCGCCAGCTTGCATGAGCATAGTGAGAAACGGTCAACAGCTGTTCTCATTTTCTTTTGTAAATCACTTCGTGATTCAAAAAAATATTCCAGTGTGCATCACTTTACGATTTGACAGACAAAAAAGAAATTGAAAATAAAAGTTGACAATACTTTACACGCGTTTTTCTCAAATCTGCTTTTTTCAAAGGCTGTAGACCTTGTAACTCAAAAACTATTTGACCACCCTACCTGGAATTTTGTATATATTTTCTTTAGACATTCCTTGAGGTAACGCTGTCGAGATATTTTTTGTTTTATGCTTATTTTTTCGTTTAACAATAATAAATAAGTTGATTTTCACCCTTTTTGCATAAAAGACTTGTTGTTTTGACTTCTGAGTGATATCAAAAAGTCAAAATTCGATAGAACTAAAAAACTCGACAGCGTTACCTCGAAAAACTCATAAGCTAATAAAATCTTTTTGAATTTTTTGTTTACCATGATCTAGCGATGAGTTCTGGTGTCCACCGCAAAATTCATTGTTTTTTGAGGTGTCTTTAAAAATTTACCACTGTTGGCTTATTTTTCAGTATTTTTCCTTGAATTATTTCTTGAATAATTTATGAATTGTACTGAATATGCATATTTAATTTAAAAATAAAATAATTCTACCATACTTTAAAAAAAAAATGTGATTGAAATATTGATTTCAACCCCTACGGCCCCCTTAAGGATAGCTATGACACGATTTTGATAGGCAATCCATGCTAGAAATATTTGTCTATGTATGAAATTTAATAAAAAAAATGTTTTACCCGGAAAGCAGATGGGTGCAGGTCGACCTATACCGGATCCCGTACTATAAAGAAATAAAGATAAAAAATGAATATTTTCAGTAGTTATGTTTTCCTCTATTTTCCATGTTAAGGGGTTAGGTCCACTCATAATTTACAAAAAATCGATTTTTTATTACATTTTCTAAAAGTATAACATTTCAAAAGTATTCCCTGAAATTTTTAGATCAATCGAACTATTATTCGCCGAGATATACAACTTAGAACACACCTACCTCTAATACCGCATTTACACTCACTCCTGTTGGACAAGGAATTGGGCAGGAAAGTGGGCAGCGTGAATGTGTAAATAGCTCACTCGTGCTGCTGCTGCTCATGCTACTCCCATTGCACAGCGCTCCCTCAAAAGTCGGTTTTCGAGATGGAAGTCAAAGGACTGGCAGCGCGAACGTGAGTGAGTGGGCACATTCAACTACTCTCTCTCTCTCACTTGCCGCCGGCAAAGCGCCAAGTGAGTAAGGGAGCAAGACGATGCTGCCGTCACATTTCATCTTGTGAGTCGTTCGGTAAATGAGTTGTGAGGACATTGGCGAGGAACTGATGTGAACACCTCACTCGCGTCGATATCGTATTTCGGGCAATATTTCGGGGACAGCGACAGCAGCAGTGGCAATGGCTGAGTATAAATCCGGCATAATAAAGTAAGAGTAAACTATACTCAAAACTTTAAACGCGTTTTTCTCGAAACCACATTTTCGACCACATCCTCTTGAAATTTTAACGGCTTATTTTACAAATAATTGTCCTCCGGATGGACGAAGGATTTTTTTGTACGATGAAAAATTTTTTTATAGCCGAAAAAGTGACGAAAATTTGGGTAAAAAAAATGTTGATTTTGAACGTCCGCCATGTTGCGACAAATCAAAATATGAACAAACCCTTCGGCCATCCGGAGCATTAACTGATTTGCTAAAGATCCCCGTTCGTTTGGCTTCAGATGATCCAGACTGCTGCAATCGTGATCACCGCAAAACGTTTTTTTTTTGTGTCTCAGCAAATTGACTATATCTCTTAATATTATAGACATTTTGACATGAAAATTTTTTGTAACTTCTTGAAATGTATATCTTTAATGTAAACAAAGATTTATTCATAAATAATAAATCCGTCTTCAGAAAAAATTTGCAAAAAAGCTTCTTTTTTTGCCTTACAAGTGGACCTAACCCCTTAAATAATAAAAAAATATAGACATACCTTTAACATCGTCATGGCATGCTTTCCGTACTTCGTCTAACTCGCACTGATACACTTTACCTACATCTAAACTGTCTAATCTCTCCTGGTATTTGGCATGCAGTTCTCCGATCATGACCATGTCTTTATTCACTTGCTGCAACTCCTTTGTGACCTTTACCCCTTGCAGCGCCTCCTGTTTCGCTGTCTGAAAACAAATCAAAGGTAGAACGACAAAAACGTCAAACGTCAAAAAGGGTGCGATGGCTAGAACCATAGCCACCTTTACTTTACAAGCCATGAAGAGAAAAAGGCAACGTCGCAATTGATGACGTCCGTAGTCTGACTTGCGGACTACCGCTTTCGAAACTACGATTTTAAAGTACAAATTCTGGTAAAATTTATAGTATTTTTTGAGTCGAACAAGAAAATATTATTAATTGGAAGTTTGTACAAAATAATATTAAAAGTAATTCCTTGTAAGTAACGTTTATTATACAAAAAAAAAACAATAAGAATATAAACGGGATTTATTTTTTTCGAATCCTAAGAAAACTAATAAGTATTTTTCAAAAATTTAAACGCAGAGTGAAAGATTACGTTAGGACCAAGGACCCAAAGTTCCTGAAAACTTCTATGTTTATTTTAATAAGTTACAGGGGTGAAAACCTAAGAAAATTTAGTGTGATTTTTAGTTTCAAATATGTCATTAAAAAAACTTTTTATTCATTCTAAGGGACTTTTGGCCCTCGGTAATAAAATAATCTTTTATTCTGCGTTTCAATTTTTCAAAAATACTTATTAGTTTTCTCAGAATTCGAAAAAAATGATTACCTTTAAAATACAGGCGTCAAAATTTTTCATTTTGTTCCTTTCCCCTTAAAGTTTGTCGAACTTATTTAGAAACACCCTGAATTGATAAAGAACAAATCTAGTTGTTAAACATAAGCAAATTAATCAAAAAAACAGAATGTTAAGAAAACCGGAGTCTATAGTTGGGTTTTAATTTCAGTATTTTTTAAATGCCCGGTACACCATAAAAATTTAACTGTTTACCAACAATATTATTACAGAGGTATTGTTAAAGAATTAGGCTATAACATATTATAAAAATCACTTAAATCTGCCAACAGGTTTAGGAAATATGAGACATTAAAAATGACAAAATTTTTAAGTGGACGGATTTCTATATGCACGCAAGTTTATATAAAAATATATTATATTGAACTAAAATCATCTTAATAACATACCTTTTAATGTTCTTTATAATTTGGAGCACGAAATATTGTAAAATGTTTCAGTTTCTCTGTAAATACAGTGAAAATTATTTAAAAACAAATGAGAACTGTCAGAATTAATCGGTCTACCAATAGATCTTGCCAAGTTTCAACTTCATGGCTTGTTAAGTAAAGGTGGCTATGCTAGAACGCACGATGACATTCCAATAGTGGTGGAATGT
The DNA here is from genome assembly GCF_917563875.1 of Diabrotica virgifera virgifera. NCBI lineage: Eukaryota > Metazoa > Arthropoda > Insecta > Coleoptera > Chrysomelidae > Diabrotica > Diabrotica virgifera. The sequence goes on along the minus strand of NC_065444.1, from coordinate 38,476,479 downwards.
TATCAATCATATGGAACCTTTCTCATTACACGGCGCACAGTGTTCAAAATTGGTCAAAACGTGATCGAAACTAAATTTGTTTAAACTGTAAAAGTTATCTCGCTGAAAACTTGAAATATTTGAGATATTATACCGTATAACGAGTATATATATATATATATATATATATATATATATATATATATATATATATATATATATATAACAGGGGTCGTTTTTTTAGTTTTTATCCCTTCATTAGGGGGTGAATCAATTAAAAAATATCGTTATACAGGGTGTTTCATTAAGAATGTCCAATCTTTGAGTTGTAGATTCTAGACCTCAAAATATTAGGATTTAACCCAAATCACTTAAATAAAATGTGGCACCTTACAGAGTTACAGGGTGTTTTATTTAAAAATTTAAAAACTATTTTTGCTCAGTGGTTTAAAAACTTTTCGACGTATCCTTTTCATACTTCGCACAAAGTGTAGGTACTGTACACCCTATAGAATTATGTTAAACAAACGTTTCTGGCTATTACCAGAGGCGTACGACAGGGGACAGTGAACGGTTGACCCTTTCCAAATTATACGCCACTGGCGGAAATGCCATTTTAGCGCAATTTTTCGATTCTCCAATACTCTCTATGTAAATAACATACACTTCATTCGCAACGATAAAGTCATTAGTTTTCGAGATATTTGAAGTTAAACATGTAACGGCACAGATATTTGATTAATGTACCGGGTGTCCACTTATATTTTCCCCCATTTTAACTGCCTGTAACTTCTAAACGGCTCAAGATAAAAATATGCGGTTTTCACTGAAATGTTTTATTTTAGTAAAAGTTTTGTCTGAAGGGATTGAATTTTTTTATTTCGCTTTCAAATACGAAATAAAATATGGTGGATTTTTGAAAAAAACGTTGTTGACTTTTTTTAATGGAACACCCAGTATATTCTTTTGTAAATTGAAAGAAAGGTCATTCACCTATCTAGCGATATAAAGTTTTTCAAAATCGGTTGTCAAATCACTGAGTAATTAATTTTTAAAATGAGAGGTGTAACGTGGATATCACATACCTAAATAACATAACTAACCAAGTTACGTGATTTCCACATTGCATCTCTCATTTTAAAAATTAATTGCTCAGTCATTTGACAACCGATTTTAAAAAATTTTATATCGCTGGATAGATAAATGAGCGTTTTTGAAATTTTTAGGTAAGTGACTATTTTTTAAATCGTTTTTAAATAAAAAATGACGGATTTTTAAAAAAAAACGTTGTTGATTTTTTTTTTATTAAAACACCCAGTATATTTTTTTGTATCTTGAAAAAACGGTCATTTACCTATCCAGCGATATAAATTTTTTTAAAATCGGTTGCCAAATGACTGAGCAATTAATTTTTAAAATGAGAGATGCAATGTGGAAATCACATAACATAATATCATTTTGCTCAGTTATGTTATTTAGGTATGTGATATCCACGTTGCACCCCTCATTTTAAAAATTAATTACTCAGTGATTTGACAACCGATTTTAAAAAACTTTATATCGCTGGATAGGTGAATGACCTTTCTTTCAATTTACAAAAAAATATACTGGATGTTCCATTAAAAAAAAAGTCAACAACGTTTTTTTCAAAAATCAGCCATTTTTTTTCGTATTTGAAAGCGATATAAAAAATTCAATCCATTCAGACAAAACTTTTACTAAAATAAAACATTTCAGCGAAAACCGCATATTTCTATCTTGAGCCGTTTAGAAGTTATAAGGCAGTTAAAATGGGGGAAAATATAAGTGGACAATGCCGCTTAATTTTAAACTTCAAATATCTCTAAAATCAATGATTTTATCGTTAAGACTGAAGAGTATATTATTCATTCATAATGATAAAATCATAAGTTTTCGAGATATTTGAAATTAAAAATTCAGCAGTACAATACATAATCAAAATATCTGTGCCGTTACCTACTTGTTTAAGTTCAAACATCTCGAAAACTAATGATTTTATCGTTACTACTCAGGAGTATGTTATTTACATAGAGAGTATATTCTCTATTGAGGAATAGCACTACTTCATCAAAACTAAAATCTCTTTTCGTAACCCTAACAAATATCATGTGTACAATGTTGAAATACATGTAAACAATACGTACGAGTGCAATTCAGACTCAGTTGCGCACCTTTGCTCTGTTTGTCTTATACACTGCGCGTCATAAAAAACGGGCACCCTAAAAAATGGGTCAATTTTGATGTCGCGTATCTCCTTAACCTGTTGTCCGATTTAAGTGATTTTTTGAATATGTTATAGCCTTATTCTTTATCAATATCCCTGTAAAAATATTTTTGCTAAACAGGTAAATTTTCATTGTATACCGGGTGTACGAACCAAACTGTGTTTTTTTCTCAAAGTTCGCAACACCCTGTGGAATATTCTAACCTTTATAAAATACTGAAATTAAATCCCGACTATATCCTCAGGTTTTCTGAACATTCTGTTTTTTTATTCATTCTCTTATGTTGAATAATACAAAAGTTATGTACTTTAACAACTAGTCATGTTCTTCATCAGTATAGGTTGTTTGTAAATAAGTGCGACAAACTTAAAGAGGCAATTGATAAACTTATGTCCGCAAATGCTTCGTTTACGAGATACGGGATGTTGATTTTTTTTTACAAACTGACGATTTATTTTATTGCCCTAAAACCGGTTGAGATATGCAAATGAAATTTGGTAGGTTTATACATACGATTATAAAGCAAACTGTCATTATTTTTTAATGCAGAATTACCCCTTAAAGTTTGTCGCACTTGTATAGAAACACCCTGTACTGAAAAAAAAAACATGGCTAATTGTTAAAGTACCTAACTTTTGTATTATCCAACAAAAGCGAATGAATTAAAAACAGAATATTGAGAAAACCTGAGGCTATAGTTGGGTTTTAATTTCCATATTTTATAAATGCTATGATATTCCACAGGGTGTTGTCAACTTTGAGAAAAAAACACAGTTTGATTTGTACATCCGGTATACAATGAAAATTTACCTGTTTAGCAAAAATATTATCACAGGGATATTGACAATGAATAAGGCTATAAGATATTCAAAAAATCACTTAAATCGGACAACAGGTTTAGGAGATGCGCAACCTCAAAAATTACCCATTTTTTAGGGTGCCCGTTTTCTATGACGCGCAGTTTATATTTTTTTATTCCTTACATTGTAATCTTTCATTTAGTGAAGGATTTAATGTGGCACAATAAACGTAATACGCTGTCAAACATTAATTTTATCAACAATTGTATAGGTTTTTAGACAGCCGATTATATCAAAAGCACCTTTCCGTGAAGCTAACTATGCTATTTTAATCTTTAAGGTATGTACTTTTATCTCAAATAATTACTTTTATATTAGCTATCCACATAAATGAAGTAATAATCAAAGTAAAAGGCAGCCTCTGAGGATTTAAATTAGATGTATAAAATTATATTGAATTTTGTACTTTTGATCATTAATATACACCTGGCCCTAACAAACATAAAAAATCAATTTTTGCTGAGAACTTGCATCATGAGTAGTACAAACAAACCCCTTAATTTCGGCATTCTCAGATTTATTTTTTTTTGTACTTACGATCACGTTTCCTTCAATTTTGAACACTGCGCGGCGGTTAAAACGTTCGGTCAAGTCGCCGTGTAATGTGAAAGTTACCATGAGATTGCTTAAGCCACCATTGGAATAGTCATCGTACGTGCTAGCCATTGCACGTTCAAATTCTTAGTAGGAGCGTTCCAAGTGACATGAAAACCGTCCTTCGTACTGCCCTCGTCATGCGCATTATAAAAAATGCGTTCCAAGCGAACATGAACGATGATTCGTATCGTACACTGTGTTGTTCCAAGCGATCCATGTACCGTTTCGAAATCGGTAACTGAACGGTCCTTTTCATGCATGCCATCAAGCTTTGTACTGACTTGCACAGTTAGGATTGTTTTCATTTTTACTGGTCACTGCTATGATATCAGCTGATGATTCAATAATAGAATAATCCACAATCCACGCTGTTATAAAAAATAGTACCTGTGAATTTTGATTTTCGTTTAAATAATTATTAATTCAGTCTTAAATTAATTAAATTAATCTTAAAAATATGGATATTTTTTTTTCATAGAAGACAGCGATTTTATGTCAGATATCGATTCTGAGGAAGATTTTGAAGTTGAAGTGATGTTTAATGAACATGTTAGAAATAATAATTTCTAACCATCTAGCAAACTACTAGTGGTACTGTGGTACTCGTACTGAAAATGGCTCAGGCGCAACTCGAACTTGAAATGGTACACAAATACGTTCCAAGAGGGTTACGTACCGGTAATCGGTTCGGGATCGAAAGAAAACCGTTCAAGGGCGATTCTGCGCATTAAAACAGTCCAATCGATTTCGTGACGCTTCAAGGGATCGAACAAATGTGTCGTCTTGGAACGAACCTACAGTTGAGTCCGCGAGTCTTTACCCGTGCGTCATCATTTAAAGCATACGAAATAAGTCGGAAATCTATTTCACGCAACAACAACTGACAGAAAGTGGCTACTGTTCCGATTACGGGTTTTATTATAAAATTTGACGTTATCAAATATATAGAATGTCAAATGTAAGTTTTGCTTCAAAATTTTTGTGCAGAATTACAGCTACATTTGAAGTAGCTTAATAAATTCTTTTATTATTATTGATTAATAAATAAATAAACAATTTATAAAAAAATTCAATAACATATTTTATTTTTGTTATTTTATTCACTTTGACGGAAATCTAAACACAATCATTTCTTTACTGTGTGAATGACGTTAGCTTTGTATATTTTAAATATTAATTGCCAAAATATAATTATTTACCTTAAAATTTCAAAGCCCAATATAAAATTAGTTGTGAAAACAACTGTTTGTGTAATATAAAGCAACTTCAAAACGCAAAAATTCGACAAAAACCGCAAAAAATTCAACTGACTGACAGCGACAAAAGTAAACAAAGCAGTAACGTCAAACAAATTGTGCTTAAAATATGAAAACATACCGAATCGTCTTTTTTTGTACCTATCTCTTTTCAATGCACTGAGTCTAGATGGTTCATAAAAATAACATGTGTTTTTACTTAATAACAAACGGCAGCTGGTTTATCATGAGTTTCATGCGTGGAAGAGAATGATGCTAGATAAAAAGTATGTGTTTTATCTCGCCAGGTATTAATGACGCACGGGTAAAGACTCGCGGACTCAACTGTAGTGTGTGAAACTGCGCTTAGTCTGTTCACTAACGCTAATATATTTCAAAACCTGTAAATGTTAAAGAACCGCTAGGATTGACATGAATTTTGGCATAAACATAGATAACATGTCAAAGAAAAAAAGTGATATTGTGCCGATGTGTGCTTTTGCCCTGGGGTGAGTTTTACCCCTTTTCGGGGTTGAAAAAATATACGTTCAAAATAAGTCGGTAAATAGATAAACTGACAAATTATAAGCAACTTTTGTTCTATAGTGTATTTGCGAGTGAATATGTTCATTTTTCAACAAAAAAACACTTTTTTATACGTTTTTCGCAAATAACTTCAAAATGTAAGTATTTTATCGAAAAACTCATTCTTACCGAAAATATAGCCTACAAAAAAGTGAAAAAATATAATGTGTATAATGTATGAGGTCTGTAGACCTAGTTGAAGCAGAGTTGTAGCTAATGAAAAATATGTTCATACTCATCAAATTCCAAATCGAATATTTCAACGTGATATAACCAAAAAATAAAGCACGTTTTGGGGAAAACTCATTACAACTTTTTTAAAGCGTTTAAAAAAAGCTTTATATATTTTTTAAGTTTCTATAGTCCGTCTCACCTTGACTATACAGTATAGGGAACATAGGCAATGCAGTCCTTATGAGAGTTTTTAGCGCGGTGATGCCGATTTTATCAAAAATAATTTGTAATCGAACAGTAGAGAGATTAAATTAAAACTGTTTTAGAAAGACAATCTACAATTTTAGGATTCATATGCGTAATAACTATAGTATATCAAATAAACTTAAACGCATAGGAATCCTAAAATTGTAGATTGTCTTTCTAAAACAGTTCTAATTCAATCTCTCTAATGTTCGATTACAAATTCTTTTTGATAAAATCGGCATCACCGCGCTAAAAACTCTCATAAGCATTGCTTATGTAAAGAATCGAATCATGAAATTTTGTAATTTGAACAAATGGAAACGATATTTTTGAAGTAGTTTTGAACTATTTGGAAAATTTTAAATTAACGCTGTAACCACCTAGTAAGCGTAACAACTGACGGAGCACCAAATTTAAGAGGAGCAAATATTGTAATGTTGAGAAAACTTAAAGATTACGTCCATGAACAATTTTCAGAACATCAGTTATTCTTTTTTACTGCTTAATCCATGAGCAGGTATTGTGCAAAAATGTTTTGCAAGTAGTCAACGCCAACGTCATTTCAATTATAACTAATATTGTTAATTATTCGTTCAATAGGATTAAATCATCGTGCATATTTTTATATTATTTAATTCTTTCAAAGAAAACAAAAAACAATGAAGGGAATCTAAGATTTTTCAAATTTATATCTTTGTTTATTTTGATTTAAATGACATGTGTTGCATATTATGTATGAAGCGTGTTTGCATCTATTTAAGCACGGAATTTCCCTTCAAATATTAAGTAACTAATAGCAATGTGAAAATAGAATTTACTATTTTATTTGGGAATAAGCCACAATTTAAGTTTGAATTTAAATTTATTTGACGTTTCGATTTCCACTTCGGAAATCGTTATCAAAATACAAAACATTAATAAATTAAACTAATTAAATAAATGCTTAATTCAAAACGTAATTCGAAACGTCAAATAAATTTAATTTCAAACTTAAATTGTGGCTTATTCTCAAATAAAATAGTAAATTGCATAAGATGTCACAAGGAAATAGCTTCAGAACAATCTCAGGGAAAAAAGAAATAGGTTCAAAGATAAAATAAATATAAATAAATATATAGATACACACTAGCTGACCCGGCAGACTTCGTACTGCCTCAATAGATAAAAACAAACTTTTGTAAACAATAAACTTATAATAAACAAAAGGAATTCCTAATTAATAAACAAAAAATGCTCGACGTGAATGAGTTTTTATTATTATTTTTAATGAATTACACAGGATGTTTGAAGTAATAAAGTATGTATAGTTAGAAGTAACAAAATAAAGTTTGCAGTGCAACAGTTGCAATCTTAAATTTGTTTATCTTATAATGAATATAACAGCTTTATTTTATTTACATTCAAAACAACCCTGTATTTATAATTGGGTTGGGGGTTGTCCAACAATATAGGTGTTGATTAATCAAAATAAAATAAAATTAAAATTAAATATCATTAAATAAAATGAAACTTTATGAAAATATTTCATAAAATTGAATAAAAGTTAATAAAAATAAATAAAACTGAATAAACTTAAATAAAAATAATAAATAAATTTAAACAAATAATAAACAGAATCTAATAAAAATAATTAAAATTTAATAAAATGAAATAAAATAAAATAAACGAAAATAAATAAAATACTTAAATTAAATAAAATTAAATAAAATGAAACAAAATTAATTAAAATTAAATAAAATTTTATAATTTGCTGCTTGTTCTTTTCGTGTGCTCAGAACTTTTCTCCTGCTTGCCGTTCGTCAGAAAAGTTCGGTAGAGATATTTTTTGAAAGTTTCGAAAAATTAAGAAATTCATATTTTGTGCAATTTAAGTCCAAAAGTTAAACAGTTGGACTTTTCTTCGATGAAATTTGTTGCTCGTTCTTCTTCTGTCCTCAGAATATTTCTACGGCTTAAGGTATTGTATTTTGGACACCGATTCAGCTAGAGAAAAAATTTTAGTACGGTTCTGTTCGGAATTCAGCAAGGAGTACACCTACTTAATTTCGTATTTTTCACGTCATTATTCTGAGAGTTATGACGTCATACGTAACCCCCTTATGACGTAGAGGTATGAAATATAGATATAAACCTACTCCCAGTCAGACCAAACATAACTGCCAAACTTCATAAAAATCGGTAGAGTCGTTTCGGAGGAGTATGGCAACAAACACTGTAAAAGGAGCATTTTATACATATAGCTGTAAAAATTTTGGTGGCTACTAAAATGACAATGTAAAACCGTATAAACCTTCCCTGAACTTCCACAAAAAATTCAACATCAAAATTAGCCAAATCGGTCCAGCCATTCTCGAGTTTTAGCGAGACTAACGCACAGCAATTGATTTTTATATATAAGATGCAAAATTTTAGATGGTTTTTAAAAAATAACGGTCGAAGATAGAAAAGTGAAAATTTAGGGTTGTATTTACCTTTGCCTTCCACATCACACAAAATTAAGAGAAAACAGTTTGACCAAAAAAATAAAAAAATATATTAGGGGGACAGCCCCCGTTAAGACGTACGAATATGAAAAATACACAACCTATTCTCGGTCCGGTCGAATATACGTGGAAAATTTCATAAAAATCTATTCAGTCGTTCTCGAGTTATGTGTTGGTAACTGTCACGACTTTCTTTTGTTTATATAGGTGTAAAATATTTAAATGGCCATTAAAAAATAACAGTTAGTGATAGAAAAGTGAAATTTTAGGGTTGTATGTATCTTTACGTTCCACATAATATGAAATTTAAAAAAAAAAGAGATTTTCCGAAAAAATAGAAATAAATATCAGGGGGGCAACCCTCCCTTAAGACGCACGGGTATGAAATATAGATAATAACCTACTCCCGGTCCGGTCGAGTATACTTGCAAAAATTCATAAAAATCGGTAAGTCGTTTCGGAGGAGTATGGCAACAAACACTGTAAAAAGAGCATTTTATACATATAGCTGTAAAAATTTAGGTGGCTACTAAAATGACAATATAAAACCGTATAAACCTTCCCTGAACTTCCACAAAAAATTCAACATCAAAATTAGCCAAATCGGTCCAGCCATTCTCGAGTTTCAGCGAGACTAACGCACAGCAATTGATTTTTATATCACAGCAATTGATTTTTATATATAAGATGCAAAATTTTAGATGGCTATTAAAAAATAACGGCCGAAGATAGAAAGGTGAAAATTTAGGGTTGTATTTACCTTTGCCTTCCACATCACACAAAATTAAGAGAAAACAGTTTGACCAAAAAAATAAAAAAATATATTAGGGGGACAGCCCCCGTTAAGACGTACGAATATGAAAAATACACAACAACCTATTCTCGGTCCGGTCGAATATACGTGGAAAATTTCATAAAAATCTGTTCAGTCGTTCTCGAGTTATGCGTTGGTAACTGTCACGACTTTCTTTTGCTTATATAGGTGTAAAATATTTAAATGGCCATTAAAAAGTTACAGTTAGTGATAGAAAAGTGAAATTTTAGGGTTGTATGTATCTTTACGTTCCACATAATATAAAATTTAAAAAAAAGAGATTCTCCGAAAAAATAGAAATAAATATCAGGGGGGCAACCCCCCTTAAGACGCACGGGTATGAAATATAGATAATAACCAGGGGGGCAACCCCCTTAAGACGCACGGGTATGAAATATAGATAATAACCTACTCCCGGTCCGGTCGAGTATACTTGCAAAAATTCATAAAAATCGGTAAAGTCGTTTCGGAGGAGTATGGCAACAAACACTGTAAAAAGAGCATTTTATACATATAGCTGTAAAAATTTTGGTGGCTACTAAAATGACAATATAAAACCGTATAAACCTTCCCTGAACTTCCACAAAAAATTCAACATCAAAATTAGCCAAATCGGTCCAGCCATTCTCGAGTTTTAGCGAGACTAACGCACATCAATTGATTTTTATATATAAGATGCAAAATTTTAGATGGCTATTAAAAAATAACGATCGAAGATAGAAAAGTGAAAATTTAGGGTTGTATTTACCTTTGCCTTCCACATCACACAAAATTAAGAGAAAACAGTTTGACCAAAAAAATAAAAAAATATATTAGGGGGACAGCCCCCGTTAAGACGTACGAATATGAAAAATACACAACAACCTATTCTCGGTCCGGTCGAATATACGTGGAAAATTTCATAAAAATCTATTCAGTCGTTCTCGAGTTATGTGTTGGTAACTGTCACGACTTTCTTTTGCTTATATAGGTGTAAAATATTTAAATGGCCATTAAAAAGTTACAGTTAGTGATAGAAAAGTGAAATTTTAGGGTTGTACGTATCTTTACGTTCCACATAATATAAAATTAAAAAAAAAGAAATTTTCCGAAAAAATAGAAATAAATATCAGGGGGGCAACCCCCCTTAAGACGCACGGGTATGAAATATAGATAATAACCTACTCCCGGTCCGGTCGAGTATACTTGCAAAAATTCATAAAAATCGGTAAAGTCGTTTCGGAGGAGTATGGCAACAAACACTGTAAAAAGAGCATTTTATACATATAGCTGTAAAAATTTTGGTGGCTAGTAAAATGACAATATAAAACCGTATAAACCTTCCCTGAACTTCCACAAAAAATTCAACATCAAAAGTAGCCAAATCGGTCCAGCCATTCTCGAGTTTTAGCGAGACTAACGCACAGCAATTGATTTTTATATATAAGATATACCGTCTCGGCAAAATGTTATGGTTGGTATAGCAAAATTTAATGCGATATCTAACAAAGATATAAAATCATGTTTTCATCGAATAGACAAAGATATCAATCGTATTTCCCCTTGTCCTCCCCACCACATTGTTCATGCACGCCCATCAGAGAATGTCAACACGAAACACGATTATTACCGATCCCTTTCCTTGTCTAAGACCGACCCGTATTATACGTAAAATGCAGGGTTGCTATTACATACATATTTGAATTAAAACATTAAATTGATTCAAAAAATTGGACTGAATTGGGTGAAGATATTAAAAATGAAACACTAATTGACAAATACTGGTACAAACTTTCTCAAAATCATGGGAAATTTACAGAATCGCAGTTTTATTTGACGAAATTGTAACATAATTTCCGATAAAACACGATAATTTTGGCAACATAGTACCATAATCCTATCAGTTACTGACACCGCTTCTCAAAGCTGTTGTGCTTTAGTGTTGCCAACCAGAGGAAAACTTCCCCCATTTGCGGGCATTTTTAACATAAAATGTGATAATAGGGAAAGAGTTAACCCAAAAGGAAATTTTTGCCCCAGTCCAAAATATTTGAAAATAATTCAACATATCTTCTCAGATTTTGTAAACAGTAGTAAATTTTTCCATAAAAGTGTAAACTTTTAAGGTAAGTTGAGGGAAAAAGTTTGCCGACGGTTGGGCAACACTGGGCACATAATGTGCTTAAAGGGACACGAAGTCGGCTGGCTATTTCTTTTTAGAGGTAGACTTCGAGGTGTTAACATAAAAATTAGGAATTAAATATAAATATGCCGACTGTTTATACAACTGAAGAACGAGTACAAATAGTAAAATTGTACTGTCATCCGAACCGTTCAGTACAAGACACTATCAATGAATTCATTGTAGCTTTTCCAAATCGGCCAATACCTTCCGAAAAAACTGTATTGGCAATTATTCACCACTTTGAAAAGTTTGGCTGTACTCATGGCAGGTGTAAAACATGCTGCCCACCAGATCAACCTCGCGAAAAGAAAATCTCTCCCCACGAGAAACTAGAGAAATTCAAGTATGTGCATTGGCAGAAGCGACGCCGTGTTCTAGTCAACAAATCGCCGATGAAGTTGATTTGAAGGCAAGAACAGTGAGGAATATTTTGAAAAGAAATAAATACCATTGCTATAAAGTGCAAACGACTCAGGAAATATTTACTGATGATCATTTTAAACGGATGGTTTTTTGGGAAGAGATGATGGAGAGATGCAATAGAAATAATAATTTTTTGAGAAATACTTTATTTACAGATGAGTCCTCCTTCACTATTCACAAAAGACATAATTCATCCGTTGTACGTTATTGGTCTCAGGCAAATAAGCATTTGAGTGTGTCTGTACGTACACAGTATCCACAAAAGTTAAATGTTTGGGTTGGAATTTTGGGAGACCATATTATTGGTCCTTTTTTCATCGAAGGGAATTTAAACGCTGTCAAATATCTTGAATTATTGCAAAATCAAATTATTCCTGAACTTGTACGTCTTCGAATTAACTTCAACGAAACATGGTTCCAACAAGACGGTTGTCCTGCACATAATGCAAATGCAGTTAAACATTATTTATCTGTAACTTTTGGTGAACGTGTCATTAGTACAGACGGTACAATAAAATGGCCCCCTCGGTCACCCGACTTAGCTCCCCTAGATTTTTATTTTTGGGGGATGCTAAAGAACAATTTGTATGGGCATGAGTTCGAACGAGCCACCAACTTAGATGAACTGAGAGAAAAGATTATCCAACTTAGCCAAAACATATCGGCAGATGAACTCAACGCCATGAGAAATGCATTGTATAACAGATTTGGTTATTGTTCGCATGAAAATGGTGGATTGTTTTAACATTTACTTCCCTAAGAATTCAATTTAGTTTATACTTTCTAATTGTTTGGAATTATTTTTAATTTAAACAGTAATGTTGCAATTATTTTTTGTTTGATTTAATTTTTTTAGAACAAATTTTATTTTTTCTAATTCATTTTTATAGAATTAATTGTATTTTATTTCATTTTTATAGAACTAATTTTTATTTTAACACCTATTATCTCCAAAAAATTTTAAAGAAAATATGGTTTCAAAGATATTATTTGGAAAATACCAAATATCTTATTTTTACATAAAAAACGTAATTTTTTCTCCAGTTTAAATTGAATTCAACACACGCTCCCTTAACAGACGAATGAATACTAACTAAACTTAAACTTTAACATTTTAACCTTTAACAGGTTAGACACAAGCGACCACACCCACCTGTGAATGATATACCTACACAACGTTGCCAATTAATATTTTTCTGAAACTTTTTTCTTGTGGCATCTTAATGCAATTTACTATTGGAAATCAGGCACAATTTGAATTTAAAATAAGTTTATTTTGATGTTTAGATTTCCACTTCGGAAATCGTTCCAAAATACAAAACATTAATAAATTTTATTTATATAAAACGATTTCCGAAGTGAAAATCAAAACAAGTAATTGGACTTAGTAAGTCCTAGGTTTTCACCTAAAGTGATCGAAAGTAGAACCTAAAGTCGATATTTAAAATCGACGCAAAGTTATAACTTTGCGTCGATTGATATAAGATTTCACTAATTTGTCGATTGAGCCATTTTTACTAAACTTTCGGTCATAATTATTGTTTAAATAGAAATTAGGTACCCTTCAAAACCGGAACTAAAGATTCAAGCTTGACTTTTCAATACGCTTCGATTGACATGTTACATGTATAATTTCTGCGACTATAATATGGCACTTCCGGTTAGAACTTTTTTAACCGGAAATGATTTAAACACTAGATGTATACGTTTGTTCTTATCTTGCTCAGGTACGTCGAATATTATATCGCTTCCGGTTAAAGCTCTAAAACCGGAAGTCAAATTTGTCATCTTTAATGCCATCTTCGAGTTATAAGCTTTATTTCGACACCTCACTTGTCATTCTAAACGAAGGATATTCGCGGACGGACGGACACGCAGTCTGTCATGAAACCGGAAGTACATATTTGTTCTCGTCTTGCTAAGGCGCGTCGAATAATATATTGCTTGTACTATTCCAGTGACTTCAAAACAGTAATTCCGGTTGCATTTCTAAAACCGGAAGTACCAGGTAAAATTTCTAAACTTTAGTACCATCCTTGTATTATAAGCCTTTCATTCAATACCTCATTTGTCATTCCACCTATAATGACGGTATAATGACGGAGGAGTTGTGTTTGCGGTCGGAGGGACGGACAGACGGACATGGATAATTCAAAGTTTTCACATTTTTTCAAAATTGGGTGAAAACAATATGTCTAAGCTTATTTTAAAGTACAATTGTGGCATATTCCCAATAAAAATAATAAGATGTTATTTAAATCAATTTGCCCAAATTTTATTGTCATAGAACATTGTTCAAATGCTGAAAAGACGACATGCAACAGGTCAAGTAAAAACAATAAGTTTGGCAACAATGTCAAACCTCTCCTCTCTAGGTACTTCCACTACTGAATTTTTGGACAATATTAGGCGGACCTAATATACCTACCTCTTTTTAAAGTAGCTGTTTTTCACTCCCTCTCACGTAAGGTCAATACCAACCATAACATTTTGCCGAGACGGTATTTGAAGGAAATACCATGCTTAGTTAAGTGCGAATGCTGTTTAGGGGGGAGGGGTACGGTTTGAAAAATTTGGAATTTTTGATTTTTTATTATTTTAAATGAAAGTACATAAATAAAAAAATAAACAAATAAACTTCAAGATTACTCTCTAAAATTTTCAGCTTGACCGGAGTAAAATTACCGAAAGTACAGCATATTTATTTAATATCCCTACCTTCGACTCGCTTTGCAGTAGCTTAAGCGTAGTGAGAAACGTTCAACAGCTGTTCCCATCTCTTTTGTAAATTACTCTGCGATTCAAAAACATATTCCGGCGTGCATCACTTTACGATTTGACAGACAAAAACACATTGAAATAAAACTACCTACTTGAAACTACCTACTTGACAGATCCACCTAAAATTTTTCATAGCTTGTCTTTAGACATTTCGTGAGGTAACTCTGTCGAGATTGTTTTGGTTAACAATAATAAATATGTTGATTTTCACCCTTTTTTATAAAAATTTCGTTATATTGACTTGTATTTTGATCAAAAACTCAAAAATCGTTAAAACTAAAAAACTCAACAGCATTACCTCGAGAAACTCATAAGCTAATAAAATATTTTTGAATTTTTTGTTTCATATGATGCATTGACGAGTTCTACTGCAAAATCCATTTTTTTTTTTGGAGCTGCCTGTAAAAGTTTGCCACCGTTGGCTTATTTTTCAATATTTGGTCTTGTTTTTTTTTAATAATCTTTGGATTGTACTGAATATATGTTTATTTAATTTAAAAATAAAATAATTCTACCATAATTTCAAACAAAATTCAAGAAAAGGTGCTTGAAATGTTGATTTCAAACCATGCCCCCCACCCCTTAAACAAAATCAGTAAACAGTTAAAAATTGGAACATGTTAAGGTAACAAATATTGCGGCTCTCGGTAATAGACCAAAAATATTTTGTGGCCCTTACTACAAAAAGTTTGGCCACCCCTGTGTAGCTTATGAAAAATGTCCATGTTTGTGGAATATAAAAAGTTTAGAATATAGAAATCGAGATTTGCGGGTAACAAGTAAATGATATTATTTCGAATTGTGCTAACAATAAACTATTAAATGGTGTTCAAAATCTTTTTGTTTAACAAAAACTTATGGCTTCTGAGTACATAATATATTTGTAAATGGAAAAATTTCTTTCTACATCAACTGATTTTTCAAATTTACGATATTTTGTTTTACAAAATGGTTCGTAAAATACCCCACCTACTCCTTGAATTGCTTCAGAAAGAACGTGGTAACTATTTTATTAACGTTTCAGTAAAGTCGTCCCAGGAACGCAACTCATAAATATTGGCAATATCATTTTAAAGTCTTCTACTTTAAAATGTATAAAATATGTCTGAATTGACGATATAAATGAGTCAAATTAAATAAATTATTAGAATTTTTTACTAAGCAACAACAGTTTTGATTAATTTAGTAGTATTTTGTATTTTGACAACGCCACCCGATTTGGTAACTATTGGCATAACAATTAAAATAGGTATTTAAATTAAACAAAGACCCCCAATATTTGCAAGGGACTCTTGGGTTTTTCTGTTTATCTAAGAATACTATGAGCATAAATTCAAAGCACTTAATTAAGTCCAATATATGTATAATATGTATTGTTACTCTTTCCAATAAAAAGTTTAACTTCTCCTTAGTCATTCTTAGAAAATTTTTATAATCTTCTGGTTCTTCATGTCTTAGTTCTTGTAATACCCTTGCCGATGCCCCTAGTTCACTTCTACGTTTAATCCATTCTCTGCACCAGAATCTTCTTTTGCGCCGCACAGTTTTACTTTTAACAATATTTTTTTCAATTCAGTAGAAATAGATAGAACTGTATTTAAAATACCGCAATGAATCCCTATTGGCGCCATTTTTTTTACCGAAATGCCTTCAAGTCAATTGAAACATGTAAACCTTTTTGAGCGTTCAACTCACTTGAACTTAAGTGAGTTGATCAATTCACTTGACTCATGTCAACACAGCTTTAATGAAAGGGTAACAAATCATTTGGAAGTTCTGTCCGACAAAATACATGGGACGTTTTCGTAGTCTGACGGTCCAAATTTTTAACCTGTTCCACAATTAAAACTTCCCCTATTCCAGTGTTTCCATACATCAAAGTTTGTCCGACTAGACACCGTCAAGCTATTAACAAATTTTCAGCTTGCTATTAATAAACTTTATTTTGGTACGCGGGATCCAGGTCTAATAGGTTTTGCAATAGTTTACTGTGAGTGAAGAGACTAAAACAAATATTACTTACATTTGCATCGGCCAGTGTTTCTTGTAATTGTTCTTGCAGTTCCAATAGTTTCGTATCTGATATCGAACATTTCGATTTAAAATCAGTCAAGTCTTTCGTCAAACGGTCGTTGTTCTCTTCCAAAGTTTTAACTTCCTCTTGAAGTGATTTACACTAAAAAAAAGTAATAATTTATTTTGATTAACTTTAGGTCGTAAAGACTCATAGGGCCGGTTGTTCGAACGCTAATCAAAACTGATCATTATCAAATATTTAATTAAAATTATATTTGATTAAGCGTACTTCTGACAGATGTCGCATTTTGAGGTTATGTTGACTGATTTATTTTATTATTTTGGTTTTAATTTAAAATAAAACATAATTAAACCGTTGACTGATAAATATACTGGAAGATACGAAACTAAATGAGCGTTTATGTACGACACCAGTGGTTTTAGAAATAGATGGCGTTAGCAGCTTTCTAGGTGCGAGATTGAATTTACCTGAGACAACGATGAGACGTATTCAGGTAGCTTTGGTTATCGGAATTTGGGGTCGGTCGGGTCGATCGGATTAAAATAAAAATTATTTAATTCTTTTGATGCATTTAAATTTGAGTTCTCATTCAACGATAACAATGGCAATCTTTAAAATAATTATTGGAGTGTACCTATGTATTACTTTCTAAACTCGTTTTTAAATTAGCAAGAATAATTTTGTAGTTGTAATTTGTCTTCTAATTTGAATTCTTGAAACAAATCATTAAATATTCTAAAGTTTATTTAATAATTTTATATAATATATACGTATAATAATATAATTTATTTAATAAAAAATTTATTTAACGAGAAAAATACTTACTCGGTGATTTTAGATATTGTACATTTCTTATTTGCCTCATAATCTCGATAAAAAAAATAGGTAGTTATTTTCGTTAATTACAGTCTCTTCTGATAATTGTATATTTTGTTTGGAGATATTGCAAACGTATTTACTTAAATGAAATTGACTTAGTAACCCGCTCGGCCACTTTAAACTCTTCGAGAGAAAAATTGTAAGGACTCATGAATGGTTGCAATCGCGATTTCCAACAATTTCTTCCAAGTTTTTTCGTGCCGTTGATATTTTCCGAGTTAGGGGGAAAATAGTGACTAAGTATAATTATTGAATTATTTATTATTAACTTTACTTCTTAAAGGTGCCGTGTATTTCTGCGTAGACGTCCACCGTGCATTGTATTGTCAGGTGAGATATTAGATAGTCACGATTACATTATTCTATTAAGAGTAATTTCATTAATATCATTTGGCGAATATTAACCAGCCATGACATCTTTTTCTAGACCTCTCTTACCCTCTATATTTCCTTCGAGTTCCAGTTGCCGACAAGTATATCGTTCTCCTCGCAATATGTCCCTAAATACGTCCATGATATTTTAAGCATTCGGTGCAGGCACCTCATTTCAAAGACTTCAAGTTTGTTAGTGGAGCTGGCCTTTATTATCCATGCTTTCATTACATACAAGAGAACAAGCCAAACGTAACACTTTAGCGTATTGTACAGTAGAAAAAATGAAAGAATACCCATGAACGAACATAAAAAACACGCTGTATTTTCCTGTCACCGTGTCACACAAAAAATTGGCCAGCACAGGTACATGTAATAATTATTATTACATGTACTTGCGCTGGGCAATTTTCTTTGCGGCATGATGACAGGAAAATACAGCGTGTTTTATATGTTCGTTCATGGGTATTCTTTCATTTTTCCGACTGTATCTCAGGTTGAAACCCAAATTTCAGTAAACAGTCATAAGAGTTTGGACGTCGACATCCCATTGTTTATGAGAGATATTTTTCATTAAATTGAGCGGAGTGAGTGTATATTGTCTTACCAAGATAGACGATTATCCAGTTTTATTCCCAAGAAGTTAATCAATTATGAATAATTTATTGTAAACTCTTTAGGAACTACTTATTAACTTTTGCTCTCAGAACGAATTTCGAATAAACAATACGTTCTTCAGACACAAAGATTGATTATATATTGACAAACAGAAACATCCATCATTCTCAAGTACTAGACATAAGATGTTTAAGTGCAGCTAATATCGGAAGTGATCACAACCTAGTACTTGGAAAAATCAGAATACATCTACAAAAAAACAGGAAAAAAGACCCTATTGAATGTGAGACAAGAATAAAGGTAAAACAGCTACAAGACTTGTCAACACGAGATTTATACCAGAGAAGACTGCAAAAAGTACTGAACGAAAACTACATAACACCAGATGAAGACATACAAGAAATTTGGAGGAAGATTAGAGATAATATCAAAATGGCAGCAACGGACGCATTTGGAGATCGTAAGATAAGTAAACATATACGAAAGAAAAGGAGAACACCCCATGGATCTGTGAAGAAATAAAAATAAAATGCCAAAAAAAAAGAAAATCTAGCTAGAATACAAATTCAAAAGAACGAGACAAACATATGTGAAGAATATAAAAGAGTTTGAAATGAGTTAAACTCAATAGTAAGAAGGAAGAAAACAGAACATTGGTAAGCATTTTCAAAAGAGATGGAGCACGACTTATACGGGATGCAAAAGGAAATGTGGAAAATGATAAGAGGTCAAACAGCAGAGATGAAGGAATTGATAGTAGAAGTAAAACATATTGATACAAATACATGGACAACTTACCTAGAAAACCTGTATCAAACAGCTAATCATGAAGAACTGGAAAACCAGGATTAGAATCGGATGAGCAAACACAAATTAAAGAGGAAGATAACGAACGCCTTAAAACAGATGAAAAATCGAAAAGCACCAGGGAAAGATGGAATAGCTAATGAACTTTTAAAATACGGAGGAGAGAGAGTTCACAAAGAACTGAATATCCTGATAAGTAAAATAATAAATACAGGAAGAATTCCAGAAGAATGGAGTACCACTTAGATGATAGCGTTATTTAAGAAAAGTGATAGGGCAGACCCCAGTAATTATAGAGGGATTAATTTACGGAGCACTATACTGAAACTCCCAACAAAAATACTGATGAAGAAAATAATGGCGTGCATAAATATATCGGTTGAACAACAAGGATTTAGAAGGGGAAGATCATAACGATGCAGTTTTTGTGATAAAACAAATAGCGGAGAAATCATTAGAGTATAAGAAGCGAGGGTTTTTCTGTTTTATATACCTAGAGAAAGCGTTTGATAGAATACAATTAAAAGACGTGATACACCTACTATATGACAAAAATTTACCACTGGATATTATAAAACTGATAGAAAACCTTTATGTACGAAATAAAATAGAAATGAAGTCAATGGAATAATAACAGAACCCATATAGAAGCAAACACAGGAATCAAGCAAGGATATTCACTAAGCCCTCTACTGTTAAACATAACGCTGGATGCAATGATAAAACAAGTGAAGAAAAAAGAGGGTAAAAAATGGGCGATAAAGAGATAAAAATACTCTGTTACGCTGATGACACCGTGTTAGTAGCAGAGTGCGAAGACGACCTACAAAGATTACTGCACGAATTCAACATTAGCGCAAAAGAAATGAATATGAAAATATCAGCCCAAAAACAAAAAGCTTAGTAATATCCAAAGAACCAATAAGATGCCAGTTGGACTTAGACAATAAAAGTAAATACCTGGGAATTAATCTATCAGCCGACAATAATATCGAAGAAGAGGTTAAAGACTAATAATTAAAGCCAGTAGAACGGCCGGATGCCTAAATGACACAATTTGGAAAAACAAATACCTTGAGTGGAATCAAAGGACCGAATATATAAGTCATTTGACTGAAGTTATTAGACCAGTTATGACTTACACTGCCGAAACAAGACCAGATGCAAGCAAAATACAAAGATGTCTGGATACCAACAAAATGAAGATTTTAAGAAGGATTGCTGGAAAAGGACTACGGGACAGGGTAAGAAGTGAGGAAATCAGATGCATATGTGGGGTAGACAATATAAATACCTGGGTAAAGAATAGAAAAGAAGAGTGGAATCAACACATAAGCAGGATGTCTGAATCAAGGATAATAAAAATAGCCAGGGATAAGTCACCGTTAGGCCGAAGAAGTATAGGATGCCCAAGGAAAAGATGGAATGACAATTTAGGGACAGAATGAAAGGCACCGTTGAAGAAAAACAGGCAGTACTGCCTATATAAAAGAAAAAGTAGAAGAAGAAATTCTTTAGGTAGATTTTTGGTAGTATAATGTGCTTCTTTGGAGTTTTACTGAAGATTATTGTTTTCGTTTTAGTGGGAGAAAATTCTAGGCCAGTAGTGTTTGACCAATTCTCTAATTTCTAAATGACTAGTGGGTTAAGTGATTTAGCGATGTCATTGATTGCAATAAGGAAAAGTGCAACGAGTAGACCGTTGAGGAATGTCGTTTAATTGGATTTTTGAGTCTAAAAGGACGTTATCTATTCGAATAAGTTTCGTCTATATAGGAAATTACTAATAAATTTTATGTTTCCTGGAATTGACCAACTTAATAGAATTCTTATATCTAATCCCCAAATGGCACGCGTTATACAATATAATAAAAGATAGCCATAAGCCAAACATACTTTATCACATCCAAATTACCCATGAATTACAGATTCAATATCCACTAGGTTGTCTAATGTAGATGTGGACTTTCTAAATCCACTTTGTATAAGGCTAGGTAGCTATAATATCAATAAGTCTAATACTATCTAGTATCTATCAAGTGGATAAACTGATTAATTGTAGCAAGTTTTATTCCATTCAGTTTTTTGACTAAGCTAATACTTTTCGAGTTATTTGAGAGTGAATATGTTCGTTTTTTAACAAAAAAATACACGTTTTTAGACGGTTTTACGCAAATAACACAACTAGTAAATATTTTATCGAAAAAGGTATTCAATAAAAATATACTTTATAAAAAATTAAAAAAAAAAATGTCTGTATAAAATCTTTATACTCAGTAGAAGCAGAGTTGTAGCTAAAAAAGTAAGTTCTTATTCGTCAAATTCCAAATCGAATATTTCAACGTGAAATAACCAAAAAATAAATCACATTTCTTTAAAAAAGCTTTGTTTTTGTTTTTAAAAAAGTTTCTAGCATTAAAGTAAGCACGTTACCCTGAAAATAAAGTTGGTCCTTTTTTGTAAAAGATAGTTTTAAAAAAGCGTGAAAATCACCCTCTAAAAGGGAACTTGCATAACATTTTTATTTCGAAAGAGATGCTATAAATTTGCTAACTCATCGCAACTTTTTTAAAGTGTTTAAAAAGCTTTGTTTTTAAAAATGTTTCTAGCATAAAGTAAGCACGTTACGCTGAAAATAAAGTTGGTCCTTTTTTGTAAAAATAGTTTTAAAAAAGCGTGAAAATCACCCTCTAAAAGGGAACTTGCATAAAATTTTTATTTCGAAAGAGATGCTATAAATTTGCTATAAATCACAACAGCACACGATTTAAAAAGAAAAAAAGTAGTTTGTGTTTTTCGTTTGGCCCCTCAAGACGAATAAAATCAAATTATTGTTACCGCTTCACAAGTGACTTTACTTATGTATTGTTTATAATACACATGATCTGTAAATTTCATCGTAAATTTAGTTTTACAGTATTTTTTTTATTTTGAAAAAAATGCCTTTTTTTTAAATAACTTACGATACGAAATATCCCAAAGTTTAAAGGTTTTGGTTTTCTGAATATTTTGTTTTTCTGTAATACAAAAATTGGTTAAGATATGGCTGTTACGAATTTGCATATACTCGTGATTAGTGACTCATTGAAGCCCTTTTAACTACAGCCTTTCAAAAATAAGCACTATGAACCGATGAAACTTACAGATCCTCTATAATAAGCATACATACGTAAAGTAACTTATGAAGCGCTACTGATTAATTTCATTTGAGATGCTAATTAGGAGGTGATTTTTAGATATTTTTTACAAAAAAAAAAGGATCAACTTTATTTTGTGCGCAAAAGCTTATTTTGTGCGCAAGCTTATTTTAAACTTTTTAAAAAGTTATGATGAGTTTTCCCCGAAAAGTTCTTAATTTTTTGGTTATTTCATATAGAAATATTCAATTTTGAATTTGACAAATAATAAGAACCTACTTTTCATTAGCTATAACTCTGCTTTTACTGGGTCTACGACTTCATAATATGTCATATTTATTTAAAACATTTTTTTCACTTTTTGATAAGCTGTATTTTTGCTATGAATGTTTTTTTGGTGAAATACTTCCTTTTTTAGTTATTTGCGAAAATCCGTCTAAAAACGTACTATTTTTTGAGAAATGAATATATTCACTCGCAAATAACTCGAAAAGTATTTACTTGTGAGGTCAAGAGTAGTGAAAAAAACTCTATAGTCAATTTATATTTTCAACATTTTTGCCGAAACAAAAACAAAAAAAAATTAATACAGATTAATATGATAGTGACTGCTGCGTTAAAATTTTGAATACGGGCCACGTGAAATAACCGCGTGTTCTTGGCTAGTTCCTTGAGTAGGGAGAATTTTACACTTCCCTCTAAGGCTAGTTCCAACAAATTTAAGCTAGGCGCGCCACTATACGGGCAGGTTTTAAAGACAACAAAATAATGCATAGGGTTTCGTATCTTTCCGTATTTATCAATCAACGATTAAACTCTTTCTGATGTTAATTTCTTGTTTTTACTTACAAATCAATAATAATAATAAGCAATTTTTAATAATTTAAGAGCTGCGGCTATATTCTTATTACTGTTTTACCTGCAATCAATAACTGATTAGTGTTTTACATGTATTTTTCATGTCGCGATTTGATTCCCATCAAGAAAATTGATTACAATAAATGATTGATTATAATCAACTTCTTGATTAGCGTTCGAACAACCGGCCCTAAATCTATTTCTCACTATCATTATTTCTTCACTATTTCTCACTTTCTCATTATCACTCTTATTTTTACAATAAAATATTTTATATTTTTGTTTTCATTTATGGAAATATGGAAATATATTTATGGATTTGGAAATGGAAATCTCTTAGTTTCACCTAATCTTTTGATAGATGTCGCTATAGCGTCTATTTGCAAATTATTTCATAATAATTTTATTTACAGGACAGTTAGATTTGTTTCCTATTCAGAGCACACCACAGACTGTTCTGATGAGATCAAGAGATTGAAAATAGAGATGTTGAAAAAGTATCTATTCGTTACAAAGTACTCGTTACTTACGAATACCGAAAGTAACGATTACTATACAGAGAGGCAAATCGTTACTTTGATTACTCTGATTACTTCGTACCAATCGTATCAGAGCGAGTAACGACTATTGTATCTATATATTTTGATTACTCTGATTACTTCGTATCAATCGTATCAGAGCGAGTACCGACTATTGTATCTACAACCAGTACACTTGATTACTTTCTACCAATCGAATCCCAGCGAGTAACGGACGGGACCGGTATTTTACGAGTATTATCGAATATCGTTATCGGTATGAAGCGTTTTAAGAGTGTGAGAGTCAGAGCCTTACACTGTGAGGGAAACAGAGGGATGAAACAGAGGGAAGTATAATGGAGGTAAAATATGTAATGTATGTCATTAACAAAGATCGAATTCGAGAACCCTATATTTTTATCTATATCTGTACCTATACAAAATACCTACCTACTGAGAAATACGATTCTCAATATGATTACCGGTACTCAAATACAAAAGTAAGAAACGTAAGCATAGTAATCAAATCATTTTTATCCCTTAAACAGATCGGTGAAGGTCGTTGTTATATCGGAATACCTATACAAAATACCTACCTACTGAGAAATACGATTCTCGATATGATTACCGGTACTCAAATACAAAAGTAATCATAGTAATCAAAGTAACGAATACTGTAAATGATTATTTTATACAAAAGTAACGATTTGTAACGAATACTCGAAAATAACTATAATTAACATCACTACTTGAAACACATGTAAACAGATGGGAGTCTCTGAAACGAAATTAAATATTAACCCTAGAACCACAAGGTGGTGTCGCTGGCGGTGACCTTACCGCCCAAATTTTTTCGACCCCACCAGAGGATAGAAAAGGACGCCATATTTGCGTTTACTGTGCAAAAAATGTGTTTACTGTGCAAAAAATGTGTTTACTGTGCAAAAAATGTGTGCAGAACATCAATTTAGTTTTTGTAAAGACTGTAAATGATATAAAAATAAACTATTAAATTTAACTTGGGTTTTAATTACCTTTGCCATCCTAAAAAGTATAATACGTCAGAAATAAGTGCTTTTATATTTTGACTCACTCTGTATATTAGTTTTGCTCACTGTTATGTAACCATGCGATTTCTGATTACAAATCGAATCATTTACTAAATGATTTGTTAAATAAATTTGAAAAATATTTAAATGTCGTTTATTTTGAAAAATATTTTCGGGTCGCCGCCGGTGACACCACCTTGTGAAAGTCGTTGCTAATTTCACCTTGTGGTTCTAGGGTTAACTGTCTCTATTTACCTTCATTCTTACGCACGAATTCAGTACTAGGAATCAAAATTCGTTTGATATTTGCTTAGATAGATTGACGTGTTGTGGAATGCATATTTTAGATTCCCCATGTTTATTCAGTTATTACCTTTATTCCTTACAAATTATAGAAGGATGGGGTATAAGGTATAATAGTCCAGGGCGCATCTGTTTTGAGATGGACGTTGAGAGGTGACTCATATTTTTTTGTAGAAATTTCTTGGAATTAACTCCTATAATAATAATTGAGTTATCCTCCCACTCAAAAATGTCCGGAACATTGTTTAAATCATCAAAATGTCAAAATATGAAGGAAGAATTCGATTTTTTTATTGGTTTTTTGATTATACCTTTAGACACAGATTAACCCAACATAATCTGTGCTTTAGAACCTATTCATTTCTGAGAAAAGTTGTACTGACATAAAAGTTGCGTAATTAAATTTCCTACAATATAGAATTGGTTAAAAATTAAAAAAATAGTCACCCTTGTTGCAAAATAGCAATAATTGCGAAAAAAACATACAAAATCAAGTATTTGCATTTTACGTTTTTAAACCATTTATGCTACACTTAGGACCTTCATATTTTACCCAGAAAAACTTTTCGATATAGTAAAACAATACTGTAAATTTATTAAGATCGGTTTAATAGATTATCCTCCCACTCAAAAAGGTCCGGAACATTGTTTAAATAATCAAAATGTCAAAAAATTAAGGAAAAATTCCATTATTTGCCTCGTTTTTTGATTATAACTTTCAAAGTATCCACTTCCGAGAAAAGTTGTACTGCCATGAAAGTTGCGTAATTAAATTTCCTACAATATAGGATTGGTTACAAATTTTAAAAATGGTCACCCTTGTTGCAAAGTAGCAATAATTGCGAAAAAACCATAAAAAAAAACAAGTATTTGCATTTTACGTTTTTCAACCATTTATGCTACACTTAGTACCTTCATATTTTACCCAGAAAAACCTTATGACATAATAAAAGAACACAATGAATTTCATTAAGATCGGTTCAATAGATTTTGCAAAATAAATTTTGCAGTCCAGCTTTCGCAAAAAAAATTCAAAAAGCAGATAGCAAGTTGAAATTTTTTTTGCATATAGAAGAATACTCTACCTTTCATTTGCAATTTTTAAAATTAAAATTCATTAACTTCCACGGCGTCAGGAATTTTGTTAAATCAACATTAATTTTTGGTGCTACGCGCAGGACAGCGGTGTTCAATTCGCACAATAGTCGGAGAGATAGAAGCGGATTTTGTGCGTGATAAGTAATATGGAAAAACTATACGGGGATATGTTGAATTAGTTGTGTACATGACTTTCACCAACGGCCGGAGACCAGAGTGGGGGCCGAGGGTAGTTATAAGGGGTCAAAGTCACGGTTTTTATTATTTTTTTATGACGCTCATGATCGAGATAGTGCACCAAATTTGGGAATAAGTAGGTCATGACGTAACTAAGTAAAATCTCCAGGGGTGGCACGCTGTGTGGCCGACAAAGGGGTGGGGCAGGAGTGAATACAAAAAATATAAGGGTTTTTTTGCGACGTTCGTGATTGAGAGAGTGCACCAAAATTTGGGAATAAGTAGACCATGACTTAGCTAAGTAAAATCCCCAGAGCCGGAAACCAGAGTTGGGAATGAGGGTAGTTTTAAGGGGTCAAAGTCGCAGTGTGTATTATTTTTTTTGTCCCCCACGCAGCGTTCCGCCCCTGGAGATTTTACTTAGTAATGTCATGATCTACTTATTCCCAAATTTTGGTGCACTATCTCGATCACGAACGCCAAAAAAACCCCCATATATTTTTATACTCACCCCTGCCTACCTCCCCTTTGTATCCCAAGCAGTGTTCCGCCCCTGGAGATTTTACTTAGTTACGTCATGACCTACTTACTCCCAAATTTTGGTGCACTATCTCCATCATGAGCGCCACAAAAAAAAATAATAAACCGCGAATTTTACCCCTTATAACTACCCTCGTCCGCCACTCTGGTTTCCGCCTCTGGGAATATTACTTATTTATGCCATGGTCTACTTATTCCCAAATTTTGGTGCACTATCTCAATCACGAACGTCGCAAAAAACCCCTTACATTTTTTAAATTCACCCCTGCCCCACCCCTTTGTAAGCCACGCAGCGTTCCACTCCTGGAGATTTTACTTAGTTACGTCATGACCTACTTATTCCCAAATTTTGGTGCAATATCTCGATCATGAGCGTCACAAAAAAATAATAAAAAACGGGACTTTGACCCCTTATAACTACCTTCCTCCCCCACTCTGGTTTCCGGCTCTGGGGATTTTACTTACTTATGTCATGGTCTACTTATACCCAAATGGTGCACTATCTCAATCACGAAAAGCCCCTTATATTTTTTATATTCACCCCTACTCCCACTCCTTTGTCGGCCACGCAGCGTTGCGCCCCTAGAGATTTTACTTAGGTACGTCATGACCTACTTATTCCCAAATTTTGGTGCACTATCTCGATCATGAGCGTCATAAAAAAAATTATAAAAACCGCGACTTTGACCCCTTATAACTACCCTCGGCTCCCACTCTGGTTTATGGCCGTTGGTGAAAGTCATGTACACAACTAATTCAACATATCCACGCATAGTTTTTCCATTTTACTTATCACGCACAAAATCCGCTCCCAGCTCTTAGACTACGAGTTGATTTCCACCAAAATTTCCTCCAATCTTTATCTAATATTTTCTTACTCTATATTTTGTTGTATTTTAATATTTTAATTCCACAAAAATCAAACTAATTTGATTATTGTTTGTGAAATATTGTTTAAACAATTGCATATGTTTAAAAATAATAAACTTTTATTCTCTAACTTAAAATATATGAACAAAGTTGTTTCCAAAAAAAGTGTTGTTTCAAAGGACAGAGTATGTGTTTTTATTTTGCAATAAACAAATTTATTTATTTATATCGAAATGTACTAAAAATTAAAATTTATCCATCATTATCAAAGGTCATTGGAATGCCCAATCAGAGCGAACTGTCCGCTGTCCTGCACGTAGCACCAAAAAATAATGTTTACTTAAAAAAATTGCTGACGCCAGTGGTTAACCGACTTAAATTTTGCAAATTGCAAATGAAAAGGTACAGTATTCTTCTGTATGTAAAAAATAATTCAACTTGCTGTCTGCTTTATTTTCAGTCCTGCAACATTTTGAAAAAATGAATTTTTTTTGCGAAAGCTGGATTGCAAAATTTATTTTACAAAATCTATTGAACCGATCTTAATGAAATTCACAGTATTATTTTCTTATATCATATAGTTTTTCTGGTTAAAATATGAAGGTCCTAGAAAAACTTAAAATGCGAATACTTGTTTTTTTATCGTTTTTTCGCAATTATTGCTATTTTGCAACAAGGGTGACAATTTTTAAAACTTTTTAACGAATCGTATATTGTAGGAAATTTAATTAGGCAACTTTTATGTCAGTACAACTTTTCTCGAAAATGAACACTTTTAAAGTTATAATCAAAAAACGAAGAAAAACATCGAGTTTTCCTTCATTTTTTGACATTTTGATTGTTTAAACAATGTTCCGGACCTTTTTGAGTGGGAGGATAACTCAAATATTATTATATGAGTTATTTCCAAGCAATTTCTGCAAAAAAATATGAGTCACCTCTCAACGTCGAAATGTACTAATATTTTTACAGATGCGCCCTGGTCTATTACTGAAAGTCAGAATTTGTTTAAGACCTAAGAAATCCTTAAGATTTTTTTTATTTATTTTTATTTGGAAATGAAAGTCTCTTAGGTTTCGCCTATATTTTTATTTACGTTATGTTTATCGCACCTTACCTGTTTCTCCCAATAATTAATCGTTTTATTCAGTTTCTTATCCTCGTTCGACCTCTCCTTTTTGTAACTATCTAATTGCGCTCTCAGATCGTCCAGATCTTTCTGTTGGAGCTGAACGGTATCCCTCTAAAATATAACATTAATATATAAATCTACAAAGCTTCGTAGACCTTAAAAAGGTATTTGGTAGAGTCAAATTAAAGGACGTTATCCATTTACTTTACACAAGAGAGGTACATACCTCTAGAAATAATTAAAACGATCGAAAATATCTACCAGAACAACACAATAAAGGTAAAAGTAGAAGAACTAACTGATCCAATTGAAGCTGACAATGGGATAGGCGGGGATTCTCTTAGTCATCTATTGTTCAACCTGATCATGGATGAAATAATGAAAAAGTAACAACTAAAAAAGGATACAGAATGGGGGAAAAACAACTTAAAATAATCTGCTATTCAGACCATGCAAAACTAATCTCTCAAAGTGAAGACGTTTTACAACGTATGCTGTACAAATTTAACATAACCACCAGAAAAATTAACATCATAATTTCCCCAAAAAAGACAAAATACATGTTACAACAGCAAATCTACTGACATGTACATTAGAGTTGGAGAGTTAGATAAATAGAACAAGTGATGGAGTTTAAATATCTAGGCATCACACTATCTCTCTCTCCTGCCGTTTCCCCATTACTGAGGATCGTGATTTCTTCCAATATTCCTAACAATGTTTCTCCATTGGTCTCTATTTTCAGCTGCTCTAAGAGCTTCGCAGAATGAGTTTCCAGCTGAATGCTTTATTTGGTCAGACCATCTAGTTGGTCCTCTTGATCTTCTCCCCGGAACGTTTCCAGAAACAATTAATCTCTCCAAACTGTCGTCACCTCTGCGAACCACGTGACCAAAGAATTGCAGAATTCGTTGCAGACATATTGTGGACAGCCTTTTTTTAATATTGAGTTGGTTTAGAATGGAAACGTTTGTCCTATGAGCTGTCCAAGGTATGCGCAGCATTCTTCTCCAGCACCACATCTCAAAGGCATCAATTTTTTGGCGCTCGCATGCGCGAAGAGTCCAAGTCTCTGCTCCGTATAGAAATATTGAGAATACAAGGGCATTCACCAGTCTCATCTTGATATTTTGAGAGATAGATCTGTCTTTCCAAACTTTAGTTAGGTGACTCATCGCATTTTTTGTCATACCAATACGTCTCCGAACTTCTGTTTCACAGTTACCATCGTTAGTTATACTAGACCCGAGATAGACAAAGGTGATTACTATCTGGTATTCCTGTAATATGTTAGTCAGTTGAATAGTGTCAAATCTGTCGACCAGCATTATTTTTGTCTTAGCTTTATTGATTTTCAGACCAACTTTATTACTTTCGTACTCAACTCTTCGCAGAAGATCAAACATTTCTTGCTCATTTGCTGCTATAAGTGTAGTGTCATCAGCAAATCTTAAATTGGAGATTTTCCTACCAGCTACTGTTACTCCACCGGCCCATCCTTCTAAAACCATCCTCATGACATGTTCACCATAAATGTTAAATAAGTCAGGTGACAACACGCATCCTTGTCTAACACCTCTCTCGGTCTTGAATTGGTTTGAGAACTTCTGATCTAGTCGTACTGTCGCTATATTAGACTGGTACAGATTTTTAATAAGTGTCACCAGGTCCATTGGTGCGCCCATTTCTATTAAAATTGACCACAGATTTATCCAGCTTACACAATCAAATGCCTTTTGGTAGTCAACGAAGCATATAATCATAGGTACTTGAAATTCTCTAGACTTTTCAATGAGTTGTCTCAGGTTCAGGATTTGTTCCCTTGTACCTTTACCCTTTAAAAACCCCGCTTGTTCCTGAGGTATTTGGTAATGTAGATAGGTTTTTAATCTGTTATTGATGATATGCAACAAGATTTTACTAGCATGTGCTATTAGTGACAGTGTGCGGTAATTTTCACATCTGGCAGTAGTTCCTTTTTTGTGTAGTGGGATATAAATTGAGGTACTCCAATCAGATGGCCATTTTCCTGAATTCCAAACAGCGACACAGATAGAATGGATGATATGTAATCCTTTGTCACCTAGTAACTGTAGTATTTCACATGGTATTGAATCAATGCCTGGGGATTTATTTCTCTTTAGTGATTTAATTGCATCTTTGACTTCAGCGAGTAAGACAGTAGGTTCTCTAGGGTAGTCAGAAGGCCACTGATTTTCTGCTGATACCTCGTTATTTTTATATAGCTCGCCACAGTAGTTTCGCCATGTTTCCAATATTTCATCAGTATCGGTCTTTAAATCACCTTCCTTATCTATTACAGACCACGTTTGAGGTTTAAATTCTCTGGTGAGGAGTTTGATCTTCTGGAATAAGTCCCTCGGTTCATTTCGACAGCCATGTTCCTCTATCTCTCTGCATATTTGAGAGATGTAATCAGCTTTATCCTTTGCGGCACTGTTTTCTGATTTCTCTCGATAACGCTCTGTATTCATCGTTTCTTCCGTATCTAGTTTTATGTTCTTTTCTGCGTTAAATCACAGTCCACGTATTATCGGATATCCATTATACGGCCAGTGGAAACCGCTGCCTCACTGTCTTTTGCAGCCTCGATTACCTTATCTTTCAGATAGATCCAAGTGCTCTCAAGGTCACTATCTACTTGGTCTAAAGAAATAGCATCTTCTAGGTTTTGTTGGAAGTCATTGATTTTTGATGGACTTAGAGACATGACTTTTCTCTGCCTTCTTTTGGGGACTTTAAAACGAAGTCGAACGTTCAATACCAGGAGTTGATGATCGCTTCCACAGTCTGCGCCAGGATATGTTTTACAGTTGATGGACGACGACTTCCATCTTGATCTTATTAGGATGTAGTCTATTTGATTCCTTGTTCGTCCATCTGGGCTGCGCCATGTGTATAATCTCCGTGGATGATGTTGATATAACGTGTTTGTAATTGTAAGATGTTGTTCTACACAGAACTCCACTAGACGGTCGCCATTCTCATTTCTCTGTCCCAGACCATTTTTGCCCAGCACTCCTTCAATATTTTCATTAGATGACCCCACTTTGGCGTTAAAATCTCCTAAAATTATGACGAGTCCACGATTCGGAATAGCGCGAACAGTTTCTTCTAGACGACCATAGAATCTGTTGATGTCTTCTTCTTGTGCAGCTGTTGTAGGAGCGTATACCTGGACAAGGTGTAGGGTATTGGTGGATATTCTCATTTTAAGGGATACTATCCTGTCATCAATAGTATTATATCCAATTACGCAGTCGTTAAGTTTAGAGGGTACAATTATTGCGACTCCATTTGTACTTTTGTTATCTGGGCCTGAAAAATAGACGACGTTGCCAGCAGTTCTTTTAAAATGCCCTTTTCCTCTCCAGTGAGTTTCTGAGAGTCCCAGTACCGATAGATTGTGGTCTGCCATTTCTTTTTCAATTATGTGTAACTTTCCAGGGTTTTGGATCAGTCCCTGGACGTTCCATGTACCAATTCGCTGACATTTCCTTAAATTAAATGAAAATTTGGATTCAGTCGCACAATTTCTGCCAGGTGCCTGGTCCCTCACACCTTGGCAGCCGGTAGCAAATTTCACACCATCCGACCCGGAACCGAGATGGCGCCGAGCGTGAGTCGGGTCGCTACACATTCCATCTTCACTTACCAAAATTGTCATCGTTATGGGAAGAAATTCTCTTGGGAAAATAGTGCAGTGGTTTCCCTTTGCCTTCTGCACCGCTGTATATGTGCCGTTTCTGTGGCTATCATTCTCGCCGCATGGTCAGTTTTGTAACAGCCAGCTGCCACTGTCCAACCTATCACCATGTCTGGCTACCCTCACTTAGTCTAGCCTGCAGACCAATGCAGTTGCCCGGGATGTGGCACGTGGAGCCATAAGTGAGAGTTGAGTGCCTTATGAGGACCAGTTATCAAAAACAATCTCCCGTCAATCACACTATCTAGCCACGGAAAGCTCGAAACAGAAATGAAAGGTCAAGTAAATAGTAAACACAGCCGAAGGTTGCCTAAATAAAGCAATAAGGAGATATAAAAATATCGGAAAAGAAATGAAAGAATTTACAAAATCAGACCAATAATGACATACGCGGTAGAAACACGACCTGACACAGAGAGAACAAAAAGATTGCTAGAAACAGCACAGATGAAAACCCTTCGAAAAATAGGTAGTCAAAAGAGGGGCAGGTAAGGAAAGAGCAGAGAAGAAGAAGAATTCAAGGAAAGAATTTTTTAAAAAGTTTCCATCCTCAGAATCACTATTTTATGTTCCTCACTCAAACCGATTTCTTGAATTTTTCTCCACCAAGATTGATCTAAATGGAAACGACACCCTTTAATGGCAACTTCCGGAAATACTCTTTTAATTGCTGAATGTATTACAATTTCGAAATCGGCGAAAATAATCTTGGGTGAAAATAAGAAATTAAGTTTATTGCATTCTGACTGTAAAAGCCTGAAACCGTTAGAATAAATATTAGAAGATTTCCCTGGAAGCAAAAAGAACGCCAAATGAATATAAATATTATTTTAACAGTCCATGAATCGTAAAAACTTGTGAGAAAAGTTTTGGGCAACTATAAAATGTTCCGTCCACGAATATTGTGTGAAGATAAAAATTGAAGATTTAAAAGCGTTGAACAGATGACAATATTTAAAGATTTATCGTTGGATATAAGAAAATATTCATTCCTATTTGTTTTAATTTCCATATTAGCTATACGTCATGAATTTCAGAGAGACTTTTCGGCAATTTCGAAAAATTTGATCTTCTTGCATAGCATAACTAATATTATTATGAATTAAAGCAACATCGGAAGTGGTTATAGTATCGATATCACCTTTCCTTAACTCTGAATGTAAAATTTTAACCTCCTTTTTACCTTATTGCTAAGTTTCTGCCTATTAGGCTATTGATTATGTATTTTAGAAAGGAACTACAACGTTAACGGGGTTTTATTGTTTCATATAGTCAATGGACCTCTAAATGTGAAAAAACCGCGGAGTGCTACCATTTAAAGGGGTGCATTTTTGAGAAATGAGTGAATTAGTCCCTAGGCACAGGGCGAATTAGGGTGAGTTCTATATGCACGTTTGGTACAAACACGTCTACAGAAAAGTTGTTCCAGGTTAAATTTATTATCGAAATATCACATTTTAAACTCAAAAATATTTTTTTTACAAAAATATGTTCAAAAGAAAAGCAAGAAAAAAGACGAAAGATAGCAATTTTGTTTTTTGCCCCATAACTTTTTTCCACGGGGATATAGGTATAGGCATTGCTTCACAGAAAAAATATTTCGTCCTTTCTCTTTAAAATGACGTTTGGCAGAACTCTCTATGGATTACAGTTTCTAAAATATGATTATTCAAAGTTAGCCACTCACAGCGATTTTGGGCCATTTTCCTTGTTACTTCGCAAACATTATTCTGTAACTTTTTTCTCACAACTTTGGGTATATGCAATGTTGCATTTAATAGGAAGAAAAGTCAATTATCTGTAAAATGGTTTATTGTATAACGCTGTATGACTATTTTTAAGCAAGATATGGTTTTTCAAAGTTTTATAGTTTTAATTGTTTTTGATATATTTTACGATTATTTTTAAATTTTTCATTATAACTTTTTTTATTGTATATTTAGGTATATACATTTTACAATAAAAGAGAAAGCTTATTTTATTTACTTGAAAATGGTGTATTGTAAAAAATTCTAGGACTATTTTTAATCAAGATATGCTTTTTCGAAGTGAGACCTATATACATGCCATAGGTCCCACTAAACTGGAACCATATGGAAAAAATTTTATTATTAACTTTATGAAAAAAAAAATGATTGTTTATAAAATGCTCTGCATAGTCTAAAACCTAAGATGCAATCAACAGATATAAAATTTTATCAATAGTGTACGACGTATGTTAAAAAATATGAATTTCGCTCCAGAGTAAAGTACCTTTATATTTCACAATATGTATCGAAAAGTGTTATTTAGAAAAGTTATTTGGAATTAAAAATTACGTTCTTCAGCAATTTAATATTCAATTATATTCTTCTAATTGAAAAAAATAAAAAATTTTAAAATTTTTCTCAAATTACGAATATCCTTGGATATCTCACGCATATCTTGTTTAAAAATAGTCCTAGAATTTTTTGCAATACGCCATTTTAAAGTAAATAAAATAAGATTTTTTTATTCCACAATGTAGATACCTAAATGTACATACAAGACAAAAGTCATAATGAGAAATTTAAAAAAAAAATCATAAAAAATATCAAAAATCATTAAAAGTATAAAATCTTGAAAAAGCATAACTTGCTTAAAAATAGTCATACAACCTTATACGATGGACCATTTCAAAGGGAATTGACATCTCTTTCTATTAAACGTACCATTGCATATACCTAGAAATGCGTAGAAAAAAGTTACACAACAATGTTTACGAAATAATGGGGAAATGGCCCAAAAATGCTGTGAGCGGCGAACTTTGAAAAATCCTATTTCAGAAACTGTAAATTCTAGAGACTTCTACCAAACGCCATTTTAAAGAAAAAAGATGGATCATATTTTTCGCTGAAGCAATGTCGATACCTATATCCCTGTGAAAAAAGTTATGGGACAAAAAACAAAATTGTGTTTTTTTCTTGCTTTTGTTTTGAATATATTTTTGTAACAAAAAGAAATTTTTAGTTTAAAATGTGATATTTCGATAGCAAATTTAACCTGGAACAATTTTCCTGTAGACGTGTTTGTACCAAAAGTGCATAAAACTCACCCTAATTCAACCTGTGCCTAGGGACTAATTTACCCCTTTCTCAAAAACGCACCCATGTAAATGGTAGCACTCCGCGGTTTTTTCAAATTTAGACGTCCATTGACCATATGAGACAATAAAATACCATTAACGTTGTAGTTCCTTTTAGCTCTCTTATTTTGAACATAATCAATAGCCTATATGTAGAACTTTCTTCGATTATACCATGCCTATATGAGCAATTTGCATATTCACGATTTCATTTCTATCATTTACTTTGACAAAATATTTACAAGATTTTGAATGACACGTCCACCGTTGAATATTACTTTAAGATTTTTGTGAAAATAAATTTTCCATCAAGAACTAAAACATTGTTACCATTACTCCAATAATTATGAACTCCATTTTTGTGAAGATCTCAAGTAAAAATACTCACTACACGTAACCAAACGAGACCAAATTAACCAAGCACACAAGACGAAATCTCAAAGTAAAATTAATTTTAAAAATGCACAATAAAATTTGGTAAACAAACAATTTTCACTTTTATTGACCACATGGAATTGATTTTATAAATACACAAGGGTAAGGGTTAATACTTTAATCCGCTGGAAGGAATTCGAGAGCTACCTGGACTCAAAATTAGGGTTGTATTGGGAAGGAATTCGTGATCAGCCGGTTCCCCAATCCCAATAGAAAGATTATCACTAAGAAGACCACGAAAACACTGGAACACTTACTGGAGGCACATTGAAAAAACAGGCAGATATCTACACAAAAAGAAGAGGAATAACATAAAATATGTAAGTTACTATTTAAACAGAAATATAGTATGCAATAATAGTACTTACGAGTGCTGAATTATATTCTTCTAACGACCTAGTGCTCTTGGCGTCCGATAGCAGTCTTCTGTTTCTATACGCGTGCGTTTCTCTCCTATGTCTTTCGAACAAAAGTTGTTGATGTACTAGTTCCAGCTGTTCCTTCATGTGTTCTTTACTGTGTTTATCGCTGGAGCGAACGGCCACAGCAATGTAACTAAAAAGAGTTTGGTATTTGAAAAAAAAAGTAAAACTAAAATATATTTCACAAGTATTCAATTTCAAAATGTTATAGTTCATTACTTGTTTTATTGTCGAATATAGCTATTATTTGATTCATTGGAAAACTTGTAGCGATAGAATGATTATACAGGAAAAAATCTCACTCTCTCTTTATGTTCATTTCTTTCCATAAATCTTTCCCTTCGTCTCCCCATCTAAGGAAACATTCCCTTGCACTTGCAGGTCTTTCCTTTCTCCCTCTCACATTCTTGCTCTGTTTGTATATTTCCTTCTCGTCCTGTTTCGCGTCTTTCCACATATCACGGTCTGTAGTTTTTTGTGTTTCTCTTCCTGTTTCTTTATTGCACGTTTCTCTATACATCTCCTAATTTTTTTGGTTTATCTTGTTTACCCTCTCTCTCTTGTCTTTCGTTCGTTCATACTCTTTTCTCCTTATTCCTGACTCTTTTCTCCTTATCTCTGAGTTTTTTCGCAATCCCTCCCGTTTCTCCCTTTAACGGATTAAATGGATATTGCGGTGGACATCAGAACTCGTCACTAGATCATACGAAACAAAAAATTCAAAAAAATTTAATTAGCTTATGAGTTTCGCGAGGTCACAACGTCGAGTTTTTCTTATTTTTAATGATTTTTGAATTTTTGGTATCACTCAAAAATCAAAAAAATTAAATTTTTGGTAAAAATTTAGTAAAAATCAACAGATTTATTATTGTTGAACAAAAAATAAGCAAAAAAAGAAAAATATCTCGACGTTGTTACCTCATGAAATGTCTTAAGAAAACCTGTGCAAAATATCAGGTAGATCGACCGAGTAGTTTTTCCAGTTACAATGTCCACCGCATTTGAAAAAACAGTTTTGAGAAAAATGCGTTAAAGTTTTGACCACTGCATCTTCATCTTCTTATTTGTCTGGCCAAATCGTAAAGTGATGCACATTGGAATGTTTTTTGAATCTAGGAGTATCTACAAAAGAGAAGGCGAACAGTTGTTTAACGTTTCTCACTACGCTCAAGCGTGCTGCCGCGAAGTCGCGGCAAAGCGAGTCGAAGGTAGGGATATTTAACACGCTGTATCTCTGGTAATTTTACTCCGATTATTTTGAAATTTTCAGAGAGTATTCTTGAAAAAAGTATGCAGTTTTATTTGAAATAATAAAAAAATTAAATATTTCAAACCATACCCCCCCCCCCTTAAACCATTCTCTAAGGTTCCTCAGCCAGGAGATACGTCTTCTTCCTATGCTTCTTCCTTGGATCCTTCCTTGCATAATAATTGTCAGCAACTCATATTTTTGTCCTCTGGTAATGTGACCCAAATATTCCAGTTTTCTAGTTTTTATACTCTTCATAATTTCTAACTCCTTATTTAAACGTCGTAGCACTTCAACATTGGTAATCCTTTGAACCCACTGAGTTTTCAATATTCTTCTCTAACACCACATTTCGAAGGCTTCTGCTCTTCTTATGTGTTATCTCTTCAATGTCCAAGCTTCCATTCCGTATAGCAATATAGAAAATATGTAGCATCTTAGAGCCCTCAATCTGAGAGACAACTGAAGGTCTTTGTTTGTAAGCAGTGTCTACATTTTTATAAATGCTTGCCTTGCAGTTTCAATTCCAAGTTTAAAACACCACCGAACCCAAGCAGATGTTTGCTGTTCGGTCATCGGCGGTGGCCGACGACGGGTATTTACTTTTACGGTCATCTACCCATCCTGTAACATGTTCCGAACAATCTCTCGCACTTACTCCAACTTGTACTATTTCTACATAAGGTTCTCTTTCTTACTTCAAACTTTGTTCCTCAAATGTTATTACTAATATAACGTTGGAGAAATAACTATCTCATAACGGTGACGGATACATCACACCGAGTTTTATCTAAATAGTTATGGGATCGTTATTCCTGAGAGATCTTAACTTTAACTCAAACGTTAAAGATAACTTCGGCCATCCATCACACGGCTGAATATTGATAATTATAAAATAAATGGTACTTACTGATCTAAGGTATCATAAATAGAAGACGGAAGCGTTTTTTCCTGGGAGATATGAAAAGGAGCAGGGCTAGCGTCCGGACTGGGCTTCATCTCCGAGTTATCCAGCGAGGGAAATACGCCCAAGAAGAGGTGCTCGTAGGGCCAGAACGTTTCCGTCTGCGTCATCGTACAACTGTACGTTTTAATGAATTTATTCTCAGATTTCGCTAGCGTAGAGTTGTTGGTGGCGGATTTACTTTTCTGCGGTGCGAAATTACCGATCTTTTCCTGAGCATCCTCGTCGGTTTCTTTCAAAGGCCTGTCCATATTGTCTTTTGAAGGGTTCGTGGGGCTCTTTTTCATTTCGGGACAGGAGATTGCGCGTCTAACTGTCGTACTAGGAGAAAATGGTATACCTAGAAACAAAACGTAAGGAAAAGTAAATAATTAGAAATATTAAAAGTACTGATTGTAGAAAAAATAGTGTTCTAATCGTCAGTACCACTTTTAATAGAGCATTCCAAGACTTTGACGTTTATCACACCGCTGGGAGTCAAACTGTCAAACATTGTATTTGTTTATATTTGTACCACATTGTGTTCCTAAGTTTTTTACCTTTAATAGGTCTTTAGTTATATTTTCCGAACATTTTTTTGTTGATTTTGTGTAGTTTTTAGTTGTAGAAGTACTTGAACGACTTTATTTAGTTTTAATCAGTGAATAAATAAACATGACGATGGCTTAGTGTGAAAACCTCGTATCTCATTTTTTTTTATTTCGAAAATGACATTTTGGTGGTTTTAGTTTGAAAACCTTGTATCTCACGATTTACAACTGTTAGAAAATATCCAAATACACCAGACTATTTTCTACAGCCGAAAAAAGAAACCACGTATATCTATTGCTCTCTTGATTTAGTGTGAATACCACGTATATTTATAACCAAGAATTTGGTACTTAATTTGGAGTGTTTGTTTAAGAAATTCGACTTAGAGAAATGTTTTTTTGTGAACAACAAAAGGTAGTCCGGCATATAGAAACATTTTATAAACCTTAAATCAAAAGATTTGTACTGTATCAACCTAGTATTTGGAGGTATGCAATAAACTATGAAAAATGAAAACCTCGTTAATAATCATTAACACAACCTCATTTTAGATGAAAAACACGTACCTATATCAAGATATACGAGGTTATCATAGTTACTTGGGCAAAGGCTCTATATACTGCAAGGATATTTACATGTTTTTCATAGTTAATATTTGTATTTTCAATTTAATAGCAACATTTAACACTTTCAGCTCTGGGCCAAGATCAGATATTTGTCTCAATGTGCTCAAATTAAAATACGTAACAGTAGTTTTTGTTTTTTATATTATATTATGCAGAAAATCAGTTTTTTGCCTCTGCTGTAAAATTGTAATTTAATGAGATACGAGGTTTTCACACTAAGCCATCGATGAGTGAATATTTTCGAAAGTTGTTGGTAGACAATACGGATGTTGCTAGTAGGTACAAGCAAAATATTGGCAAAATAAATAATATAGATTCAGTTTCCCTCAAGGAGTCTGAATTAACCTACAGTGGAGAAAGTTTTCCAAGCGTAAGTAACATGAACATAGTTAGTGATTTAGCATTTTTATAGGACATTTTATAAAATTTAATCATTGTTTTTTTCTCTCTGAACTTGGTTCATACTCCCCGACTTTGGTTGATAACATTCTCAACAAATTAAGGAATAAAAGGAACATCTCTAGCTTATAATGCGACCCCGGACAATTCCAATTCAGCAGTTATGTATAGATCTATATCATACATAGGCTATCCTTCAGACAATATAGCAAAAATCTTAAATAACATTCCTAACTTAAAACTTTCATTTAAATGTAAAGATAACATCAAGTCTATTTTTTCTCATACTAAAGACAAAATTAAAAAAACTTCAAAGAGTGGCATTTATAAATGGTCATGTGATGACTGCCCTGTGACCTACGTGGGTAGAAAGATGCGATCTTTGGATACTCGTATCAAAGAACATCTGTCACAGATCGATAAATCAAGCTTTGGTCATCATTTGCATCCATCGAAACATAGCTTTAGTCCACAAAGAGATAGTAGGATCCTACATAGCATACCTAATAATAACTATACCAAAATGAATCTACTAGAAGATCTAGAAATAAGTAGAGAAATGAAAAGAAGCCCTCAAAACTGTGTTAACTCCCAGATTCAATTAAATTGTAAATTTGATTCTATTTTTAAGAAATTTCTTTAATAATTTTGGTTTAGTATACAGTACACCCAACAATTTATGAAAGTTTTTGAACATTACTTTAGGTATTCTTGAGTTTTCTTTCATTGATTAAATACTTGTAAACAAGTAAAATATTTGAGATTTGTCTGAATTAATTAATAAGATTGTTAATTTATAAAATAACAGCTTTCAAACTCTGAGCTTATCAAATGAGATTTCTCCTAGGTTTGATTTCATCTAACTTCTTCTACACTTGGTCAAGCTATAACAGTTTTGTTTTTAGAAGAATTTTGATAACTTATATTCACTTCAATATTAATAAAAGTAATTTTTGAAAATTTAACTTTAAAAATTTAGTATCCTAACTTAAAATTCATTTAACCTATACATGGCTTTTTAGTCATTTTCAATTTTTAATTAATTTTAATTATTATTTACGAATATAGAGGTCGCTTAAGATTGTGGTTCCTTCTTTATCATTTTAATAAATGACAGTCTTCCTCAGCTGTTCACGTGGGCTCAAAATGGTTTGACTCAGCTATGTTGTCTTTTTAATATATAAAAGAATTTAGATGTGATTTATTCATTTTAAGGGGTTGTTATACCCGATATCTGTGGCTTTTGCCCAGTATCCATGTATTTTATTTTGTCGTTTAGTAATTGCTCTTCTATGAAGGTTTTATAAGAGGACGTAAGTTTTTCACTCATTTTTTATATAAAAAAAATATTATCTTAAATGTCCTTTTAGGAAGCTCTGATGATGGCACGTTATGTGTTGAAAGTACTTAGCTGATAATAAAACATTTTTTACACACTATCAAAAGTTTTTTGAGATTATACACCTGTTTGCCGTTTTGACCTACATTTTAAATTTTGATAAAAAGAATAATTAAAAAAAAAATTGATCAATAAACTTCAAATTGTTTAAATAACTTTTTAACTTTTTAAAAACAGTTACGTACAGTTAAGTTCAATTTTTTCAACTAACAAACTTTTTGATATCAGTTACAAAGATATTAACAAATTAATTTGCAGTTGAAATACCATTGGTATATAAATGTGGCAGTTAGATAATGTGACAAAATATTTCCGCTTCAAAATAAGCTGTCCTACATTAAAGTAATGACAAATTTAAATTTGATGTCACATCTCCATCTACAATGGTATAGAAAGAATACACTTTTTACCACACGTCGATATGTTATAAAGTTAAAATAATTTATTTTTGGCATAAAACATATTCAGCTACAATCCACCAATAAATTAATGTCTAATTACGCTAAAAACAATACTAAGAGTTAAATGTATTTGTAGCACCTATTCGAACACTTCGCCTCTAGCGGCGATTGCTGAAAGTTGAATTAGAGGTTGAAAAGTTAGCCCACAAACGATGCATTACGTTTCCACTCCTTCTTACAGGTCTCCATATGTTTGCCTCCCAGCCGCCATATTGATTTAATTTTGACAGCATGTTGGAATGCCCTATTTCAAAAATGTACGATATACATACCGTTTCCGGGACTACTTCCCGTAGAAGTCTCTAATTTCTCTGGTTCCGGATTGCATGTACTGTGGTGTCTCAACCGCTGTACCCGTTTCGCAAAATTATTCATAGACTTAGAATTTGGCATGTGCAGACCTCCTTCAGTACATGGCGAACCGTGTTCAGGTTCTTCACCCAACGTCACATCTAAAACTGTCAAGACATTAACAAAAAATTAATAAATAAAAAATTTTATATCACTGACAAATGACACCTTGAGGTCATGCGTCACTTAATAATTTTTGGGGTTATGTATGAACGCCGTCTACTATCATTCCGTAATAGAAAAAATAGAATTGGCAACAGTGTGTGTGAGTAGTAACATTCTTCGTAGACTTCAGACAAGTCTTTGACTGT
Source organism: Diabrotica virgifera virgifera (assembly GCF_917563875.1). NCBI lineage: Eukaryota > Metazoa > Arthropoda > Insecta > Coleoptera > Chrysomelidae > Diabrotica > Diabrotica virgifera. The sequence goes on along the minus strand of NC_065444.1, from coordinate 38,433,518 downwards.
ATTGAAAGAAATAAATTATTATTTAATGAAATGAAAAATCAAAATTTACCGGCAAAGCTATAATCAGATTAACAAAAATGACTATGGATGAATCTCGAGCTAAAATAATAACAGAAGGTAATAGGGACAGATAGAGAGAAGGAAAAACGATCTACTAATTAAGAAGGTCACCATATGGAAGCCATAAACCAAGGGGTAGACCTAGAGAGAGATGTGAGGACCAGGTCATGAAAAATATCAAAAACCTGACAGTGAGAATAGTGAGAAGTGGAGGGAAAGCCATCATATAACAAACTTTGACACTTCACAAGGAACATGTGGAGTGATTCACCGCAATAAGTGAATCAGGGAGTTCTAAGTAAGAGCGGGAAACATTCTACCAGGAATTAAAGGTATTGATGATGATGACGAACAGAGAAAATTTCTTGCGACTCTTGGTGTGTAAACATAAAGGTTTAAAATTATATGTAAAATATATCTACCTTCGTCCAGATCCTGTATAGAAAACTGGTTTCCTCGATTCTTCGGATCGTCGATTTTGCTCACAACAGACAAAACTTCGTCCTCAAGGCTACGAGGTGATTCGCATCTTTGGCTTATATTAAAATGCCTTGAACTTAACTCTGCGTTTGTAATACGTAATGGACTAGATGGATTCGGTTTGCTACGAGTTAGATCTGTAGTCACTGACACTGACGTTTCTGTAATCTAAATAAAATTCATTAGCCTGAGAATTATATGCTCACCTTTATATGGTCGAAGTCAAACAATAAGGCTTGCACGCAATTTTCCCCTTGTTGCCATATTTTAAATTTGAAAAAATATATAGGGAATAATCAGTTTTTCTTGACATGCCATTCCTATTACAGCGAGCATTTCATTGGCTAGAAGTAGTGACGAGTATATGTCATTATGATATTTGGCGAGATGGTAAATGGTAACTGACGTCTGTCATAATATTGGAGGTTAAATATAATGTCAAATAATTGTTTTCAAATTATATTTTATTTATTTAGTTTATAATTTAACGACAGTTTATTTTTTAACCAACTTCACTTTTCCTTCCATATCTTTGATTGGTCGATTAGGTTCGTAAGAGTCTTGTTGTATGGTAGGTTTAGTTAGGCGTTAATTTTAAGAAATGCTGCTGGCTAAATGGGCACAGCTCCCAAAGGCCATATAAGAAAACGAAAAAAAAAATAAACAAACAAAAATCATACATAACCTTCTACAGGACAACATGACTTTGACACTTATATTACAGATAGTTATCTTTGTTTCAAACTCTTAAAGACAAAGAGAAACAGTGTAGCCGATAGCGTGGTAAATAGGGGAGAGCCTTGAACCTTGGGCCAGCTTGTACCATGGGCCACCCCATTTTTCTTTTATTTTGCGCACGAACTGTCTGTGTTTCTTAATCTTATCTCAAGTTCTTCTACAATCGTCGTCATTCTGTGGTTGGTTGTTGAACGTGATTAGAAATCGTTTGCGGCTATCGTAAAAATATAGTGTTTTATTTCGTGAAAAGTAACTATTTATAGAATAGATAATTTTAGTTTCTAATTTTTGTGTTAACAGATATCGTAAATTAAATCACAGGATGTGTATGCCTATACTAACAGGTAGTTAAACAAGATAGTGAGAAATATAACAAAGCCGTTTTATTAGGTTAAATTCACATTTGTTTTCTTTTCGGCCGAGTCTTACACCTTGGACCGCTATCACGTCTTGTACGTTGGGCCGTACAAAATTAATGAGAAAAAAAGAAGACACATTTTTATGTTGCACAAGTAGTTGCAGATAATTCGGATGGAATTTCCCAGATTAAGAGACTGGGCCGATATCAAGCACAAAATGACTGTACTCCCTTAATGCTGTAACGAATAGTCACCCTTAGTCTTTCTTTACATTAGGTTCAATTTTAAATTCCATCTACAGTTTAAAAGTACTTTACTAAATGATAAATGTGATTAAATCCGAAATATCTTTCAACGAATAGTAACTGCTTTAAGTCCCTATTTAATGGTCCAGTATCTGGAAAAGAATTCTGAACAGCAACAAATTTTCTGGCCCAAATAGTCAACAATTTGACATTGACATTGAAGATGTTTTGCTCAAATTTGTCAGGCTGGGTTGTCTGAAAGGCAAAAAGTGTGTTTGACTTAGATTTTGAGAAGTTCAGTGTTGAATAACACTTTTTTTTGTATATATTTTAAAGGTTTACGGGTGGTTCAACGTACAAGACTACGTGGTTCAAGATAGAGGACTGATTTGTACCTTGAACGAAACTAACTTTAATAAATAAAATCCTAAAAAATGTGTTTGGTTTTGTTTTATTAAAATGACCTTTTAATATAGTACATTATGGTGTATAAACTACAAGTTAGTCCAAAAATTTTTCCTTGAAATTTAAAAACTTAAAAAAAATTGAGCTGTGAAAAAATCCGGCTCAAAGTACAAGCCTCTCCTCTACATATATATGTTTTCAACAAAAATTTGTTGAATTTGTTTGCCGTCAAGTTGGGTTGTGATGATGTACTGGTGGGTTATGATGACAATAAATATATGACCTACATGCCTAATTATTGTTTGACTTTTAGTTTACTACGAACTGTACTACACATGTTAATTTTTTTTAAACAATGTGTTACCTGGAATCTGTCCAACTTCAACTTGCTAACCTTATGCCTAATTGGTTCGTGTTTCATGTCTGTAGGAAAACTGAATGGTGATGACGGTTCCTTATGCATGGGTGATGACGGTTGTGAGTGTGAAGGAGTCGTTGATACAGAACCAGATCTGGTTTTCGAGGTGAAAGTGGTCAGTGCGCGGGCTATATTTGAATTGAGGGGTTGAGATCGATTGGAAAGCGCTCGGTAGTCCTAGTTATGCAGAAACAATTATCATTAGTGACATTTATGTTGTGTTTTTAACGAAAATTGACTTATGTTACAGTATTCTTTTATTGGCAAACTCTACTAAGCTGTACCCCAGGAAATGAAGTCGAAAAAGCACTTAAAAAATCGAAAAATTACTGGGCGCTTCGTTTTCTGGGGTACTGTTCTAAAAATAAGTCGAAGTACAGAGCACTAGGTTCCCCCAAATGATGTGATAATGATGACCGTAATGCACTGCGATGAAAACTGCACAAGTATCGTCCATTAAATAATTTGCAAAATGATGATCGGATTAAGTTCAAATTTTGACAGACGTCACTTGAGAGTTAAAGTTTAAGTTTGTTGGTAGTGACACCACCTACCTCCCAAGACTTATTGAAACGGTGTGATATACTTAAAATATAAGATAGTTTCAGATCTTGTATAAAATAAAATAAAAGAGTATGTGTATTTTGTACGCACATAAGAAGTTATACTTCTATTATTATGATTTCAACGAAATAAATATATTTTAAACAGTTTAATTGTATTTTTATTTTAAATACTAAACTAATTTTAATACTTAAAATGATATCAAAAATATAAAGTTAATACGTAATTTCTTAGGAACTGTAGCGTCCCCGCAATTAATTTTCCCTTGACGAATCGTAGAAAATCTAAAAAACGTCTGATTTTCTATACAAATTTGTAATTTTTTTTCATCATATTTTAATACGAATTATCCTATTCCCAACGAAGATAAATTCAAAGACACAAAAATTATAATAAATATATTTACTAAAACACCAACATATTTTTTTCACACTTTACTTGCATTACATAGGTAACTTGAAATATTTAGTAACTAACTTCATACTGTCGTTATACGCGTACTTCATACTGTCGCTTTTATAAAAATTCACTCTCAACATGTTTCCCAATTGCGCCTGAAGAAGTATAACTTCAAAAATAAATAAATTCCAACAGAACGGTCGAAGGAAGCAAAAAAGGGCGCTCTGGTCATTTTATAATCTTTTTTATCACGTTCCACGTCGAACGTTACACGTCAAATGTCACGTAACAGGCGACATTTTACGTGCCTTTTTGACCTGATACGTGACATTTTGAAATACAACATTTTGACATTTGATATGTGAAGTGTGAAGTAAAACATAACATGGAAGATTTGGCGTGATATTTTTCGGGCTTTATATAAATGACGTGTTTGTTACAAAATGTGATGTGTGATGTTACAAAACATGACTATACATAACACGTTATTTTTTCACATATTACATGGCGTATTATGATAAGTCACCTATTATGTCAAAAAATCAAGTAATTTGTGACTTTTTGGTCTTCTGAAGCTATTTTCGTGTAGCATTTTAATATCATTTACTATCTTTATTATAAGGTAACTACAATTTCAGTTGAACATATCTTAAAAACGTTCTCAAAATACCGATTTCCGAAGTGAAAAACTAGGTGGAAGATCGGAACGTCAAAATAAACGTATTTTCAAATAAAGTAGTGGCTAATTCCAATTAAAAATAGTAAATAAGAGTAAAAGTAGCAACAAAAAGCACAAACCCTTACTCTGACGGGAGTCGTTTCTGGAGTGGCTTCCATGGCAGCTTCTGGAGGCGAGCTGCTTTGTAGAGAGGAGAAATGAGACGAATTTTCCTGAAACATACATAAATACAAGTAAAATAATTGCTATAATCCTGCCAAACCAGCTTTGTAGTAACTGGTTGTAGTCAATTATCATCCAAGGGCCAATTTCTCATATTGAGTTCAACTCAAGTTTAACCTGAACTTTTAGTGAACATCGGTTAAAAGTCAAAATCGTCTTTCTCAATTCCCGTTCAAACAATTTTGGCCGTATAAACTGCGTTAAATCTGAACACTGAAATTCAAGCGTTCAAAGCCCAGTTCAGATTATTTCAAGCATCACGCATGCGTAGTATTATTGCAATTTAACATGAAACTGTCATAATAACAAATATTTGTTGGCAATGCAAAATTCCTAGATTCCAGTAGCTTTAGATAAATGCCAATAGATGGTAAAAGGTAAAACTATTGCCATTTTGTATGAACTTTTTTATGCTGTCAAACAGTCATTTTAATAATTATAAATAAATCGTAACAAAAATACCAATAATGTTATCGTTATCATTTATCGTTATAATTAATACGTTATAATTAACATTGGTATTTTTGTTAAGATTTATTTAGAATTATTAAAATGAGTATAAATACTTAAATTTAACGTTATTCAGAGACAGCATAAAAAAGTTCATACAAAATGGCGAGAGTTTTACCTTTTGCCATCTATTGACATTTCTCGAAAGCTACTAGAATCAAGGGATTTTTGCATTGCCAACAAACATTAAGCGTAGAACGTGAACTGTCAATGATAATTGCACTTCCCAACATAACCGAAGTTCAAGGATGAACCTCAGTCAACCATCCTCAGGATGAACCATAGATTAACTTAGTTATGAGAGTTCTAGAGAATGGAGAGAGGTACGTGTGGTCTTCATACCAAAACCAGGTAGGATGGATTACACCCTACCGAAGGCTTTCCGACCAATTAGCCTGACATCTTTTCTCTTGAAAACGATGGAAAGGCTGTGCGAGAGGTACATAAGAGATGAAGTTCTGGTTCATAATCCAGTTCATCCAAATCAACATGCATATACTTCGGGAAGATCTACCGATTCTGCACTTTATCAAGTAGTGGGAAGAATTGAAAGATCGCTGGATAATAAAGAATCCACCCTAGGTATATTCATAGACATTGAGGGAGCGTTTGATAAAACAACTTTCCCAACCATCACCCAACAGCTCAATGTCAGGAATGTCCCCCTGGCCGTGAGCGAATGGATATTCAGTATGCTGTCAAATAGAGCAATAAGCATAAATGTAGAAGACGTTTTGGTTAGAGGGATGGTTACGAGGGGATGTCCACAAGGGGGGGTGCTATCACCACTCCTCTGGAACATAGTGTTGGATACCCTGGTTGACCAACTCAGCAAGAACGGTTTCTACACAATAGCCTATGCAGACGATATAACCGTCTTGCAAAGCGGTAAGTTTGAGAACACACTATGCGAGAGATTACAAGTTGCTCTCAGACTAATAGAAACATGGTGTAAGGAACACTCACTGTCTATAAATCCAAAAAATACAGAGATGGTCCTCTTCACCAGAAAAAGAAGGATCACGGGCTTAATACCCCCTAGGATTCTAAACTGCAGTCTGAACTTCTCTGAAGAGGCGAAATACCTTGCTATTACCCTTGACAGGAAGTTAACATGGAACTCTCACTTAGATAGTAGAGCTAAAAGAGCATATATTGCCTATGAACAGTGTCGGCGAACGGTCGGACGCACTTGGGGCCTTTCGCCCAGGGTGGTCGCCTGGATCTACACTACTGTCATTAGGCCAATGCTAACTCACGGAGCCATTGCTTGGGTACCAAAAGTGCTACAGGCAACAGCAATCAACAAACTAAACCATATTCAACGGATGGCTTGCCTAAATATAACAGGTGGCATGAAAACAACACCAACTGCTGCAATGGAGTTGCTCATTGGCATTACCCCTTACATGTGTATACACACAGAAATAAGGAGAAAGATCAGAGAGGCAAAGGAAAGATGGTATAGTGACAGATGCGCAGAGATTGAACAGTTGGTAGAGAAACATGATAACTTAAACCTTCATAAGAAAATTAGTGAAATAACAGGCACTAATATTAAGAAAAAATCAAACATACTGCTGGATAAAAACGGAAAAATAATTATAGACGTCGGTGAAAGGCTTAAAAGATGGCAGGAATATATTCAAGAGCTATTTAAAGACGAACGGACTGAAACAGTACTAGAGCAGGAAAAGTTCGACAACGGCCCAGACATAACAGAAGATGAGGTACTAGAGGCGATAAAGCGAACAAAGAACAACAAGGCAACAGGTCCTGACCAAATACCTGTAGACATAATACGGTTAATAGAGGACCAGCAAATTGGAATATTGGTCGACTTATTTAATACAATATACAGTACAGGAATCATTCCCAGAGATTGGCTGCTGTCAACGTTCATAACACTGCCAAAAAAACCAAATGCAAAAGAATGCCAAGACCACCGGATAATAAGTTTAATGAGTCATACACTCAAAATATTTTTAAAAATTATACACCGGAGAATACATAACAAACTTGAGCAGGACATAAGCGACACGCAATTTGGATTTAGAAATGCAATGGGAACGAGGGAAGCCCTGTTCGCTGTAAATGTACTTGTGCAAAGGTGCATGGATGTTAATCAGCCAGTATATATGTGTTTCTTGGATTACAACAAAGCCTTCGATAAGGTCAGACATAACCGCCTTATCGAATTACTTGAAAAGAAAAACTTAGATATGAGGGACATCAGGATCATTAGTGCTATCTATTATAATCAGATCGCTGTGGTAAAAGAGAACAACGCCTTTTCAAATGAAATACGTATTGAGAGGGGCGTCAGACAGGGCTGTGTCCTGTCTCCTACTTTGTTCAATTTGTATTCAGAGGAAATAATCCAGGAAGCACTAGAAGACCTAACCATGGGAATAAAAGTAAATGGGCGACCAATCAATAATATACGGTTTGCCGACGACATTATTTTATTAGCCGAATGTCTTGAGGATTTACAACAAATGGTTGACAGTGTGGTAGAAGTCAGCCAAGAAAACGGACTGTCCCTAAACACAAAAAAGACACAATTTATGGTAATCACAAAAGTTCAACAGCGCCAAGAAAGCATAACAATACATGGAGAACAAATTAAAAAGGTTGAAAAATATAAATATTTGGGTACAATAATTAATGAAACTAATGAGTACACAGAAGAGATTAAAGCAAGAATAGGACAGGCAAGAAATGCTTTCAACAAACTAAAAAAAGTACTCTGTAGCAGGGACATTACAATTTCTTTAAAGATAAGACTTCTGAGATGCTACGTGTTCTCCGTATTATTCTATGGGTTGGAGGCTTGGACATTAAAGAAGGATGTTTCGGACAGATTAGAAGCCTTCGAGTTATGGGCCTACAGAAGAATATTAAGAATAAGTTGGGTGGATAGAGTCACGAATATCGAGGTGTTGAGAAGAATGGGAAAAGATAAAGAGATTTTAAATACAATTAAAGTCAGAAAACTGCAATATCTGGGACATGTTATGAGGGGCGAGCGTTATAACTTGTTACAATTGATAATGCAAGGAAGAATACAGGGTAGAAGGAGTCGCGGAAGAAGACGCATCTCCTGGTTAAACAATTTGAGAGCTTGGTTTAATTGCACTTCTGCTGATCTCTTTAGAGCAGCGGTATCGAAAGTGCGAATTGCCGTGATGGTTGCCAACCTTCTTAGAGGAGATGGCACATGAAGAAGAAGAATTACCCCTTTAGACATATATGTCAGAGAGGTGGCGCTGATGACGATGATGAGGTTACGCTCAGCGGGTGCAAACCTTGATGTAGGAATGGGACAATTGAGATGTTGTTTCTGGCGGGGTGAGCTGGAGGCACTGCCCCAGCTACATGCGGGCCATGGATGCGACTCAATTAAACCTACGTTTGTCTTCGACAAACCCTACAAAATCGAAACAAGACAACATAGGGAGTCAAACGTGGCCAATGCATATTGCATCTACACCGATGGCTCCAAAACGAAAGAAGGCTCAGGATGTGGAATATACTCCAGATCATTGAACCTTAGTAAAAAATGGGGCATGGGCAAAAATGCCAGCGTAGTTCAGACTGAACTGGCTGGTATCTCCATAGCCGCAAAAGAGATAATCGGGAAAGGTATAGCCGGCAAAACTGTAATAATCTGCACAGACAGCAGACAAGCGCTACTAACCCTGAACAAACCACGTGTCATATCAGGGCTAGTAATGGAGTGTCATGAATCACTAGCCCAAGCTTCGGATGGTAACAACATCATCCTGATGTGGGTTAAAGGACACAACAGAAATAAAGGCAACCGCATTGCTGACCAGCTGGCTAGAAGGGCAGCAGGCCTAAGACTCTTAGGACCTTGTGATCTTTTTGGCTTGTCGACTACAACAATCGCAGAAACTGTCAAATGTCACTCCCACACGCAAACCGTAAGAAGATGGGAAGAAGGGCCAGGATGTAGACTTGCCAAGGTAACACTAAGGAACCTTGGGAAGTCAGCATCAGAAAAGTACTTGAGAATGACCAGGAAAAACCTACGCTTGACAGTTGGTTTTTTAACTGGCCATTGTCAACTAAGAAAACACCTCCACACACTGGGGCTAGTAGACATATCTCTATGCAGGAGGTGTGAACGAGATGACGAAACTGTCGAGCATGTCCTATGTGAATGTCCGGAGTTATCGTCAATACGAGAGTATGCGTTCGGCGAGCCTTGGCCTACACCTGCCGATATAGGGGAGATGTCACCAGGTGATTTGTCCACCTTCCTGGAAATGGCAGGATGGATAATGAACTAAGGACGACAACCCCTGGGAGGATGTACAATGGGTCAATTGTCGCCTAAGTGCTGTGGGACTTGACTCACACTCCCTACTCTACAGACAGACCTAGTTATGAGAAATCGGCCCTAAAAGTGTGTACTTACTTTGAACATTACACTTGGACTAAAGAACGAAGGTGATTCCACTGCTGGCATTTGTAGGGTTGCTAAACTTTTCAGATTTTGTAGATGATATGAAGATTCTAAAAGCAATTTTGACAATTTAAAAACCGTCTTTGATCATAAAAGAATTTGCCATCGAAATGATTGCTAAAAATGAATCTTTTCGATTACTTTAGTGTAAAAATCGCTTAAATCTATATTTTTAAACAGATTAATAGTAAATTAAACTTACCGATGGTTGAATTTGAAGTTCCAGACCTAGATCTAAACCCAGACGCTATCTGACATGAATCGTGAGGACATCTGTCAGTTAAATCTAAACTAAACCTTTCGCATTCAACTATCACATCGTGAACCCCCATACTTCTCCACCTGAAATCGACATATATTTTATATTTCGTACGAATACGATCAAAAATGTACATGGAAGTTTTAAGTAATAAAAAATCACTATATTCAGTGATATCATATTATCTTAACATACCTTTCTGTTGTTACCTCTGTTTCCTCAGTGGCTGTTACTAACGAAGGATGCATTTTAACAGTGTCTAACATTGGCTAAAAATATGAAAATTTAATGTACCTACATCTAATTTTGAAGATACAAGTTATGAAAAAACGTACAAGGAGAATTGTAAGAAACGGTTTTGGCGCAGACAATAGGATAATATGATTAACAGTGGCGTCCCCAAAAATAGTTCAACAACGATTATTATTTAGCAAGTATGTACTTCACAGTTTTAGTACAATTTAACGACACAATGAGATTTAGGGAAGATACTTGATATCATTTACGTGAATTTTTTTACTGCGCATCATTTACTCCTGTGCGAAACAAACACTTTACATTTTTAAATAATTCTATTATTGGATATAATGTTAAAGAAAACAAACGTTTCATCATTTAAAGAGTTCTATTCGACGACGAAAAAGATGGTAATCCGAAAGTGTCAGGTCTAGGGAGTAAGATTGAGGGGTCAGAATAAGAACGAGCGAAATATGTAGATGAGGACGTGGACTTAGTTTCACCACTAGGAACAAATATGTAGGAAGACTATTTTCGATCCATATTTGCTAAAGGTGACGATAGTGAACCACCAACACCAGAAGTCACGACAAACAACCACACAAACATTGAGAAGGGAGAGGAAAAGGAAACATTAAAAAATAGAAAATCGCTAGGAGGGACGAGAATACCAAACGAACACCTAAAGTAAAGTAAACTATAAGGTTTGTTCGTAGAACGATCAGCAACCGTTGCCAACCATCAGACGCATGCGCGTTCATAGTCTACGAACGCTAACTGTTAACTGCGCAACGCTAACTGTTAACTGCGCATGTGTCTGATTGTTTGCAACGGTTGCTGATCGTTTGGATCGTACTACGAACAAACCTATAAAACTAATCCAAAAAAGTAATAAAACAAAACAGAATACCGCGAGAATGAATATCAAGTATCCTAATACCTATCTTCAAAAAGGGAGGCAAATCGGATCCGGAGAACTAAAGAGGAATTAATTTATTAAACACAACACTAAAATTAACAACCAAAGTGATATTTATCTGAATGAAAGTATGACACAAGTAAAAGAATAACAAGGTTTTAAGTCGGGTAGATCATGCACCCATACTATATATTTATAATGAGGCAAGTGCGAGAGAAATCATTAGAACACACCAAACCGGCAGATTTATGCCCTTGCAACAAGATCTCCCCTTGCCAATGCACTTAAGTTATTAAACAATTTAAACAGTTTAATCGATGTAGATTGGTCCTTGTATCGGACAAAGTTTTATAAATTGATACTAAGTCAAATTTTAAACACCTCTGTGTAAAAAAAATATTTAAGCCTCTACAATGCTGGAAATGATAATTAGATAATTTGTATAATTTTTATATAACTCAGAAAGTCATCTATTTAACAATATAGAATTGTAAATGAATATATATATTTTTTTAGCCATGTAATGAGACATTTAGTCTGTATGGTTAATAAATAAATAAATAAATAAATTTATGTTTCGTGGACTTTAAGAAGGTATTTGACAGCGTAAAAATTAAAGGACGATATCTAACTTTGAATACTGGCTGTGAATGGGATAAGTCAGGATGATTCCTTGGGCACTCGATTGTTGAACCTGAGCATGGGTGAAATAAAAAAAAATAAGAAAGAAAAAATTATACATAATCGGAGAAAAACAACTTAAAATAGTTTGCTATACAGAAAACGCAATACTGATCTCTCAAAGTGAAGATGATTTAAGTACAATTTATGCTGCACAATTAAATATTAAGTGCAATTTACAACTAATAACCAATTAAGTGCAATGTATTTACCAATCTAATAAAACTGCCAGAAAATTTAACATATTAATTTCCCCCAAAAAAGACAAAGTGCATGGTTATAACAGCAAAACTAATATAATAATTGAAGCTGGAGGTTCAGACAGTAGAACAAAAAATGATGTAGTTTAAATATCTAGGCATCACACTAAGCTACCGAAAGCTCGAAACACAAGTGGAAGATCAAGTGAATAGAGCGAACAGAGCCGCAGAATGCCTGAATGAAACAATATGGAGAAATAAAAATATCGGGAAAGAAATGAAAGGCAGAATTTACAAAACAGTCATCAGACCAATAATGACAAACGCAGCAAAAACGGAATCTGACATAGGGAGAGCAAAAATAATTTTAAACACAGCAGAGACGAAAACAACAAATAGAGTAGTAAAGACAGCTAGAGACGGTTCCCCAATAGGAAGACGATCAGTGGGAAGACCACGAAAACGATGGAACAACAACTTACTGGAGGCACATTGAAAACATATATGAGTGACGTCTATAGTACACAAAAGGAAGAAAAAGGATAACTATAAAGTAGTCTGGGCTGATTATCGGAGAATAGGCCATTTTTGGGAAAAGTTATTTACCAGCAATTTTATTGCTGGAATCGAATTCTATTATTGTATATATTAATAATATAGATATGCAAAATCCGCAGAGAGTGTGCTACTTTTTTTATAAACAAAATGGCGCCCGAAAATCGTGTTTTTTTCAATTTTTGCTCTATAACTTCAAAGATTTTAACTTTACACCAAAAACACCCAAATAAAAATTCACCGCAATTAAATTCTGCATAGAGACGTGTTTTTCCCGATTCACTTCGACGAAAACTTTCCCCGGAAAAAGCGGATTTTTCCAACAAAATTTTTAATTTTCAACTAAAATTTTAGATAAGTAATTGTTAATCAATCATTAAGTAACTTCGTAAAGTAAAAGCCTTTTTCGTATAGATCATAATTCCAGAAGCCGATGGAAATTGAATGAACAGTTTAGCAACAATTGAATTGTTAATTCAAAATTTATGGTCGCTATAATAACGACAATAATTATGAAGCATAAGAATAACTATGATTTTTTCATAAAAAGACACTATACCTATCTAACGTACTTTACAGAATTGAAATTGGACTATTTAGGCGGCCTCAGGAATATTTTAAAATTATAAACAATTTTTTGGCTCATAAACAAATAGAATATCTCGGGAAATAATAAACTAGATTAAATTGTAAAAACGGTAGTCGGAAAACAGCGGCAGGCCACTTCTTTTAAAAGAAAAAACGTTTAATTATAACAAGTGGTTCCTGAGATACAACCGGTCAAATTTGACCGGAATTTACGGCAAAGATATAAACAATAGGATCATAATTTTTAAGCAATCACCTTTTTATTTTTGTACTCTTTCTCCACACCAATTTTCATATCTTTAAAATACTCATAACATACATTATTATAATAAAAATTATCGATAATACGTGTGAAAATTGCCAAAAATAGCAAAATTCCAATCAAAAATTAGGTTGGAGAAAATGTAACCCTCAAAGTTCAAAATCGGTGTACGTTAAAAAAATGCATTTTCTCGGCTTCCCATGGAGCAATTTCCTTCATTCTTTTTTTGTTCCCTAATAACTCGAGTAGAGCCATCGAACTAAGGCATTATTAAATGTCAAACTTGCTTTTGTTTTGTTATAATAAATTAATTTATTTATTATAACACGAAATTTTAATTTGTTTAAACAAAAATTGTTAAAATAATTATACAGCTTTCAAATGAGAATATTTATGTTTTTAACTTTAAAAGGTACACTTGTAGTAAGTTTATCTAAAAAAAAGCCTAGAACTGGAAAAAATATGTAGTTTTCTGTTCTTATAAATAAATTAATCTATTATAACAAAACAAAAGCAAGTCTGACATTTAATAATGAGTTAGTTCGATGGCTCTACTCGAGTTAATAGAGAACAAAAAAAGAATGAAGGAAATTGCTCCATGGGATGCCGAGAAAATGCATTTCTTTATCGTATACCGATTTTGAACTTTGAGGGTTACATTTTCTTCAACCTAATTTTTGATTGGAATTTTGCTATTTTTGTCAATTTCCACACGTATTATCGATAGTTTTTATTATAATAATATATGTTATGAGTATTGTAAACATATGAAAATTGGTGTGGAGAAAGCGGACAAAGATAAAAAGGTGATTGTTTGAAAATTATGATCTTATTGTTTATATATTTGCCGTAAATTCCGGTCAATTTTGACCCGTTGTATCTCAGGAACCACTCGTTATAATTAAACGTTTTTTCTTTTAAAAGAAGCGTCCTGCCGCTGATTTTTGAATACCGTTTTCACAATTTAATTTAGTTTAATATTTCCCGAGATATTCTATTTGTTTTAATTAACAATTCAATTGTTGCTAAACTGTTCATTCAATTTCCATCGGCTCTTGGAATTATAATCTATATGAAAAGGGCTTTTACATTACCAAGTTACTTAATTATTTATTAACAATTACTTATCTAAAATTTTAGTTGAAAATTAAAGATTTTGTTGGAAAACCCGCTTTTTCCGGGGAAAGTTTTCGTCGAAGTGAATCAGGAAAAACACGTCTCTATGCAGAATTTAATTGCGGTGAATTTTTATTTGGGTGTTTTTGGTGTAAAGTTAAAATCTTTAAAGTTATAGAGCAAAAATTGAAAAAAACACGATTTTCAGGCGCCATTTTGTTTATAAAAAAAGTAGCACACTATCTGCGGACTTTGCATACCTATATTATTAATACATACAATAATAAGATTCGATTCCAGCAATAAAATTGCTGGTAAATAACTTTTCCTTGTATTTTGCTAATTAGCCCAGAGTAAAAGCGCCATTAGCGCCAATTTAGAAAAAAATAAATAGCTTGTCTTACACATTTCATAAATGCTTACTTTCAAAACATCCTCAACTTTGACAGCTCTCCAAATTTCCTCAATTTAATACAGACAATACTTTTACTATTTAATATTAGACAATACGTATTATGCAATAAAGTTTACACAAACTTACCTTAATAGTATGGACAAATACTGGAGTATTCTTATCTTTGTACTGAACCTTGAGATATCCCAAAAAATTACACGGATACATTCCATATAATCTTAAAAATAGAGCATATAGGGCGACCTGCATATGTATCAATTGGTCTTCGACAATTTTTCCTGGGTTGCAATTCCAAGATGCTAGACGACTAGAAAAAATACAGCCAATCAACACAATTTCGTGTAAGAACTTACTAAAATATTTCTAATTTGAATAATATACAAAAACTTTTAAACACGTTATCATTAAGGACCAAAAAACTCAAAAGATTTTCGAGCCTAGGTTTATCTTGCTAAGGCCAACCCTATCGAATTATGGTCAATAGGTTTTCTTCTCAAATTACCATATTTTTCTTGAAGAAAAAGTAGAAAAAAACAGAGGTACATAGATTCCTCTAACTTTTGAAGGAAAGATCCTAGAACCTTGGTACTGGGTTCCTCCCGGTGTAAGGATGAACTGGATTTAATTGAATTCAATAGGTCTTCGTCTCGTATTTTTATATTATATGCAAGACTTTTTTGGTTCTTTCAATACCCCTATGAAGTACAGTGGAACCCCGATAAGTCGGCCCCGATAACCCGGAAGTCCTGCTAACCCGGACCGATTTTCATCAGACAAACATTTCAACAATAAAAATGTACTTACTATCCGTTGCAAGATAATTCGGATGAAATTCCCCAGATTATTTTGTGCTTGATATCGGCCCAGTCTCTTAATCTGAGGGATTCCATCCGAATTATCTTGCAAGGGATAGTATGTAATATAATATTTGAGAGATAATGTGTATTTGTGTAATGTGAACTATGTATACGATTGTAAAAATGACTCATGGCACACGGCGGCGGCGGCAGAGCGACGGTCATTGTCTCGGATTTAACGGAAACAACAGGCACCTGTTATTCCTTTATTTATTTCAAACTGTCATAGCATTGTTTAAAAAATACTAAAAGACTATTTAAAAAATTCTTTTTTAAACAATGATCTTAGTTTTCACTGTTCATAACATCGTTCCGATTGTGACTATATTGTGTGTAGTACAGTCTTGTATTGTTTGCTTCCGTTTGCTTAGGTTTGTGTTTGCGTGTTTTTAATAATTTAGATGTGTAGGTACTGTGCATATATATGTCATGTTATTTCAATTATAACGGAGTTTATCTGTAAGTATACCGTATTTTATTAATTTTTACCATATTCTCCGGCTAACCCGGATCGGCCGCGGTCCCGATTAATCCGAGTTATCGAGGTTCCACTGTAGTTTATTTTGGGGAAAAGTTAGTTTACCATGTTTGTATATCGGGTCATATTAATATTTATTCCTTTCACAGATTTCTCGTCTAATCGTCTGCTACTGGGTGTATTTTACATCTTTCACTTGAAACTCGATGATTTTCGTATTCAGTGATTCTACGTTTAACACTTAGCGTAGCTGTAGAAAGTAATAAAGTATAGTCAGTGAACAAAAATATACTCAGAAGATACTGAATCACATACAGGGTGAGTTTGCAGTGCGGAATCGGTTGATAATTCCATTATGGTACAGAATATCCAAAAAAGTTATTTATGAAAAATGTAGACAATGATATTCGCCAGGCTTGGATAATATTCCGGATTCTACAGGGTGATTAATATAATAGTAGGGGAGGAAAGTATGCTAAATTTGCAGTTACTCCAATGTTATGGGGACCTATTGGGTTGTGAAGAGTAGGTCCTAAAACCAAAAAAAGTTGTTTTCCATAAAGTAGGGGACTTTCCATTTTTTAATTTAATTTTCCATTTCCAACAATCGTTTTTTCCGATTATAGCGCCATCTATCCATTGTACGAAAAAATGTCTCAAATAAAAGTTGCATATTTTTACGTAAAGAATTAAAGTCTGCAATAAAAATTGGGGGCTCCTATTTAAGATTTTAAGGTAACCCCCAACCCCACCTTTGCCGCCCCTGTTTGATGTCATTCGATAGATTTTTCAAAAATATTGAATACATATATTTTGCAGTTTTTCGATCTGATGTTCATTTCGCGAAATATCGCGGGGTTCGTATTTAAAATTTTAAATTTACCCCCCACCCCTCAACGTGGGGGGTCGTGTTTGATATCATTCGATAGATTTTTGAAAAATACTGAACATGTATTTTTTTGTTTTTCGATCTGACGTTCATTTCCCGAAATATTCGCACTTTTTCTGTGAAACTTTGTGACTCGCCCATTTCCTTACGCCCGCTCAAATCGTTAGATTTTTGAAATATACACTGTTTTGCATGTACTTAACTTACCTTATCTTAATCTGACGATTTCGAGTTTTTCTAAGGATAGATTTTTTTCGGACCCCACTTAACCAACTCCCCTGTATTAAGCGCCAATATATAGTAGAGGTACATTTACAGGGTACAAGGTTTCTCCCCATGTGATAATCTGACGCGCTCGAATAACTGCAAAAATCCCCGCTTGGGCTCCCCTACATAATATAATAATGTCGAGTGTTCAATAATTAAACTTGTGTCACAAATGCAGAAACTACTTGCTTATGTAATGTTTTAATACCAGTACTCACCTGAAAATGTCAAAAATATCTCTTAAGCAATTCCCCATGGACGAGGGAATCATTGGCAACAACACTATTAAAACGAGAAGGGCGCTTATTAATGGCAAAAGTTCCACTTCATTCTAGAAACGACATTATAAATGTAGACAAAACAGTTAAGTATATTTCAGCTTCGTTGCCAGAACTACAGTAAAGGTACTATATAAATAGAACTAAAAAATATATACACATTTTCAAAACTTTCGAATGAAATGAAAATAAATGCACTCGTCTCAAAAAGTATCGCATAAATATATTAAGTCTATAAGTTTTTATTAGTATCTCCTAAATTTTTTGGAAAATGTCAAGGAATGAAACGTAGGTATATATAATAGTGGTTTATTCCAGTAAAATGAAAAATCAAAGACTAACAGGTCAAAAAAACTAAATTAACAATTATTCAACAAAAATGAAAAATACAAATCTATGAAATAAGACATTTCAAGGACAAATTGAACATTTTAGTATCTTGTATTACCACCTCTGGCTCTAATGACTCATTCTCTGTGAAAGACCTCTTATCAGACACTGTATGTACTCCAAATCCAAATTTTCCCATTCTTCCGTTAAAGCAATTTCCAGTTCATCGAGGTTATTAGAGCGACGATACGGGCTCTTTCTAGGTAGTCCTAAACATGCGCAATTGGGTTTAGGTCTGGGCTGACGGCTGGCAAATCGAGAACTTAAATACCAACCTCTTGAAGATATTGCATTGTTATTCTAGCAACGTGCCGGCTACCGTTGTCTTGCATAAAATCGAAATTATCTCCAATAATAGTTGGAGCAATAGCAGGCATTCTAGCTCTGATTCCAAATTCCCTTACTATGTTTCGAACCGAACTGACCCTTATTCGAACATTACGGACGTAATGTATATATGTATGTATGTATGTATGTATGTATGTATGTATGTATGTATGTATGTATGTATGTATGTATGTATGTAAGTCTGCAGACATAAATAACGGCCATCTGCGGGGTTCTTGCACCTGGGAAATCCTGAAACTGGTCTTCTTGTGTATCCTGCACGTTCTCTATACCTTCTTAAAGCTCTTTAAATTCTGGATTGGTGGATTCTCATATAATCAGCAAGATATTGCTGCGATCGTCCATCTCCAATCAAACCTACAATTTGGACTGCTTGTTCTGACGTTATATTACTCTATTTTGTAAGAACGCACCTCCTCATTGAAAACTCCCAACAGACATAGAGCAAAGCTCAAATTCTCGAATACAAATGTCCAAAATTCTACCAACCGCCACAACACATGCCCACCTGTAAGAATGGAAAATGAACGAATACCAACAGTAACAGACGCTAAATACCTTGGCCTCCATCTTGACCAACGTCTTACTTGGAAGAAACATATCCAGACCAAAAGAAGACAACTAGACTTGAAATTCCGGCAAATGTATTGGCTCCTTGGACGCAGATCAAAACTCAACATCCAAACAAAATTCTTCTGTACAAAGCAATACTCAAACCTATTTGGTACGACGGACTACACTTCTGGGGCTGTACAAAGTCAATATCACTGAATATCATCCAAAGATTTCAGTCTAAAGTTCTAAGATCAATAGTGGATGCACCATGGTACGTAAATAATCAAACACTTCATGAAGACTTAAATATACCTTTCATCAGAGAAGAAATCCATCGAGCCACGGAGTCACAAAATGAGCGTACCATTCACCATGACAATGAGTTAGTAAAGGAATTATTCCATAATGGCCCTGCCACAAGGAGACTAGATAGAACCTGGCCTCAGGACCTATTTTAAAACTTAAACATAAATAGAATAAGATGAGACATCATTGGAAGTCTCTTCTTCATGCCCAAAAACATGGAACAAATTTACTTAATACTTTTTTAATGATGTAGATTGTAAATAAACATAATTACATAAAAAAAATGTCCAAAATAAAAGATATTCTCTCTTATCAATGGTTTGTTTAACTTCTTTTCTTCTGCAAAAACACTCTTCAACTTAAAATGTTATGGGTTTGTAGATCCCTAAGGCACATCAAAGAAACATGAAACGTGAAACATTAAACGTGAAACATGAAACAAATAGATTGTAAAAAAAGTAACCGCTTCATGTGATAAGCTAATCGATAAAACAAACATAAAATTTGTATAGTCGGCAATGGATAGTGACGTGGTCTTTGCTGTCGGCGCCGCTCTTTAATTGCTTTTTAATATCAAAGAAACGTGAAACATAAAACAAAAATAAATTGTGAAGAACGAAACCGTTTCATGTTATGTAGTGTAGGCAACAAAGGTCGAACTTCGCAAATAAGTCTGGTTATATTTTTTTTTCAGTATATCAAGGGGTACTTTTAATGAGACTAACTTTTTCTTAAAAGATATCGCCCCGGAACACCCATTTTCATCCCTTTGGGTAGTTTGTCGTTTTTGCGAAACGTAGCCCTTCCTGTACGTCATTGCAAAAAATTCCTCAATAGAAATATGAAGAGGACTATATTTCCTACAATTTATTCCGCGACAGCATATATCTGTCTCACACCGTTTAGCGGAGGTGGCGCCCCAAAGTTGGCAAGTTTTAAAAAAATATGTTTTAAAAAAAGAATTATTTCTCCCTAACCGTAATGGGAATTAAGAAACAACCCAGCGGCAATTATTCACAAATAAATGTCTGATTTTTTGGTGTAGGTTTCATTTAAGGGCAATTGTCCATTTTTTAATTACAGGGTGTTAAATTTTAAAACGCCCCTTTTTATATATACCATCTGAACCGCTTATGCTAGCGTAAAAAACTTTCAGCGATTACCCATGTACAAGTATTATTTACAAATTTGTATAATTCACCCCCATATTCTTCCCGAAATCACTCAAAAAAAAAGGAAAATGAATAAAGAAAATGTGCAAAAATTGACTATGGGTCACCACTGTGGCTTTAAGGTGCAAAGAAAGTTAAATATATATATAGGTTATAATATGTAGCAGTTAGTGTGTTCTTTTATTTGTCGTAAGGATATTATTAATAAAATGAATAGGTGACGAAAAAAAAACAAAAACTGAAGCCCGCCAAAGCATTTCTGAGGTTTGAGGCGCCACTGTGCCGGAAGTGTTGCTTATACGAAAAAAATGCATAGGAACTTATTTGTAGAGCAAATAGTGGTCTTTAATTCTGTATAAGCGTTGTTTCAAAAAAATATATAGGTAATGAGAAAATCGTAAAAACATGCTCACCAAACTTATTTTTAGGGATAGGGGTAGTTTCCGCAGGGATTTTGCAATAACCATAATATATAAATGTATATATAAATATATTTATAAAAAAACCCTACTAATGGAGTAGGATTTTTCCCTACCCCCTTTAAAGGAATGAAAATATGTGTTCCGGGGCAAATCTTAAAAAAAAAGTTAGTCTCATAATAAGCACCGCTTGATATACCAGAAAAAAAAATAATACCGGACTTGTGTCGAGTTTGCGAAGTTTAATCTCTGTTTTCTGCACTAATATACTAATCAAAGAAACAAAAATAAAATTTGTATAGTAAATAATGGAAAGTGACGATAACGAGGTCGTTGCTGTTGTGGCAACTCTTTTACTACTGTCCAAAAATCATAACCATAGTACATAATATTTGGTTGCAAACGAATTAAATAATCCGTCCTGGTTTAAAAAAAACGATATTTTCTTGTTATTGTCTATTCGAGTACCACTTCAGGTTATAATTATTGTACAACTCTTCGTTCTGCTCCACCACAGAATCCAATACAATATTAAATTCTTGGTCGCATTCATTTTACGCATGTAATTAATTAGTTAAAACAATGAAACTGATATCGAAAAATAGAACACGTCCTATTTCATGAAACACGTTTCAAGAAGATAAAAATGTTTCATGGGCATGAATCACACTCGTTTCATAGATATGCGGACGTCTATTTGTTTAGTCGTGTTTTATTTCGATGAAACGTGTTTCACGTTTCATGTTTCTTTGGTGTGCGCCTTCGGAAGATAAAAATGTTTCACACGCATGAATCACACTCGTTTCATCGGTATGCGGACTTCTATTTGTTTAGCATAGTTTTATTTTTATGAAACGTGTTTCACGTTTTATGTTTCATGTTTTTCGTTTCATGTTTCTTTGATTCAACAATTATTTAAAGAACCTCTCACCTTGAGATGATACAAATTATTCTCTGTGGAAACTAACAAAAAAACTTAAAGACAACGAACAAATGAATATGCCAATCAGGAAACCAAATGGCACATGGGCTAAAACTGACAAAGATAAAGCTTATACTTTCGCAAATCATTTATGCGAGGTATTTCAACCGCATCAGAGGGAAGTCTCAGCTGAAGAAGAAGAAGATATTCGTGAAGTCATAAACGCACCATATCAAATGGCTCTGCCTATTAAAATTTTCAAGAAATCTGAAGTAGAAGAAGTAATTGATAATCTGGAGAATAAGAAGTCACCTGGTATGATATAATATCTAGTTTGGTACTGAAAAATCTACCCAACGAAGGTGTAAGCTTAATTACTTATATATTTAATTCAATATTAAAAACAGGTTACTTTCCACTCCAATGGAAAGTAGCTCAAATTGTTCTAATCCCAAAACCTAATAAGGATCACGCGGAAGTATCTTCATATCGTCCAATAAGCTTGTTGTCTATTATATCCAAAATGTTCGAGCGGCTTTTCCTGAGAAGACTAGAGCCTACATTAGACAGCAACAATGTTTTACCT
Source organism: Diabrotica virgifera virgifera (assembly GCF_917563875.1). Taxonomy (NCBI): domain Eukaryota; kingdom Metazoa; phylum Arthropoda; class Insecta; order Coleoptera; family Chrysomelidae; genus Diabrotica; species Diabrotica virgifera. The sequence continues at coordinate 38,411,248 of NC_065444.1, read as the reverse complement.
AATTATCAGTTTGGCTTTAGGAAACAACATGGTACCATCGAGCAAATTCATAGGGTAGTAAAAACTATCAGAAATTCGCTCGAACACAAAAATTACTGTACAGCTGCATTCCTAGATGTCTCACAGGCATTCGACAAAGTTTGGCATGTAGGTCTTATCTCCAAGATTAAATCCATATTTCCTTATCCCGTAAGTTCACTATTAAGATCCTATCTGACAGATAGATTTTTTCAAGTCAAAAGAGGAGGGGAAATTACTAACCTGTTTCCAATATGTTCTGGAGTTCCACAAGGAAGCATATTAGGACCAACACTCTACTTATTATACACATCGGATCTTCCAACCACCATTAATACAACAATTGCTACATATGCGGATGACACAGTTATAATGGCTTCAAATCCTATAGCAACAGAAGCATCCGAGGTATTGCAAAATCATCTGACTAAACTAGAGAGCTGGCTTAAATTGTGGCGAGTACAAGTCAACAGTTTAAAATCCACACAAATAACATTTACTTTAAAAAAAGGTGTCGCGCCTCCGGTTTCTATAAATAACACTCCACTACCAGTCAATACCGCCGTAAAATACCTGGGAATTCATTTAGATAGTAAACTTAATTGGGGCACCCACATCTGGAAGAAACGTCTTCAACTCGGCCTAATCTACAGGAAAATGTATTGGTACATGAGTAGGAAATCAAATCTTAGCCTGGAGAACAAAATTATGATTTATAAAAGTATTTTAAAACCGGTGTGGCTATATGCAGCACAAATATGGGGAACAGCAAGTAATACCAACATTCAAAAACTTCAAAGGTTCCAATCAAAAGTGTTGCGCCAGATCTGCAATGCCCCTTGGTATGTTACGAACCAGAGATTGCACCACGACCTACAGCTACCAACAGTTAGCGAAGCAATATCTGCTGTAAATTCTAGATATAAGACCAGACTATCCTGCCATCCAAATCCACTCGCCACGGACCTGCTCAACATTTCTCATGAAAGACGATTAAAAAGACCTGACTCTTTGGACCTCTAGTACATCTGGACATCAGAGCAACAACAGAGTGCAGTGTCATAGTGCAGTGAAATAATCATGTTTTAGTTTTAGTGATTGTTTAAACTTCTTCGTATTTTTATTCATGTTCCTTAGACTTTTAATAATCATATTTTTATTGTCTGAACTGTCCACTATACTAAATTTTATCTATGTATTATGTTCCAAGTAATTGTTATGTCTTATTTTAAAATTATAATGTTATATGTCTTACTGGGTGCTCGCCACTGGGCGGCTTCCATCTGTGTTATTTTTCAATAATTATATGTATTGCTTATTGTTTGTGATTAGACAGATTGCAATAAACGTTGGATGTTAAAAAAAAGGAGACCATCTGCCTAAAGGAGACCATAGACGAGTATTATACTGCCGTCCTCAATTAAAACGCGGTGTCTGCAAAAAAATTGAAAATCTAGTTTTTGCTATATGTGGTTTCGTTGTGACCTTATTTATGCTTCTGCAAAGTCTGAAAGCCGTATCATTTTATTTACTACCAAAATAAACAAATTGGAATATGCGTCATCACATATAGAGTCCCGAGAAAAAACTTTGAGAGCCGATTTCTCGGTTTTAAGTTGGCTGCACATACCGCGTTTTATTTGAGGACGGCAGTATAACATTCTGTTAAAAATTAATTTTAAACTTTTTTTCTGTTTTAAAAATTATGCTATACTTTTTGCGATTAGTGTGATTTAAATTGTGACTTACTCTGAGTAATTTTAGTATATCCCTAAGGAGAATATGTTCTTGTAGTTTGTATAGCCAAGTCGGTTGTCTACGAGCTACATATCCAAAAAGTGTCAGAGCCTGGACTTTGATCTCTACTTTTGGACCTTTGATCGAATCTGATATCCTAAAAAAACATTGTGAAGATTATTCTCAGTAATATATCTTTTTAAACGTTATCTAGACTAGGGGTCACCAATTATATTTCCTGAGGGTCCGTTTCGAAAACCTATGACACTTCCGGGGTCCGGAGTTAACACAACCTGTCGGGTTGTTCCAATTCGGTAAACAAATCAGAAGGGTGCAGTGCGAAATTTTTAGGCAGAAATTGTTTTTTAATATGTAAATCCAAAACATCACCTTTTTTGCTTCCGAAAATATGTTTTTAGCATTTTTGCGTCATCTTAAACAAAAAAATTTTCTGTCATTTTTCTCAAAACTTGGTAGATTTCAAGTTTTAAGCGATTTAGAGTCTGAAAAATGCGAAAATAAGAATTTTCGAAGCTTGAAAATTCATGTGTATTTACATTATTTTTGCGGTGGTCAAGTGCCTAAATTGAAATTTAAACATTCAATTTCAAGATTCTGATGAGTTATCTGGGTTTATTTCAATTTCGACCGTTTGTTTTTATTTGGGTGTTTAATTAGCACATTGGCAATAATTAATTGAATAAATAAATAAATCATTAAGAAAAAAATATATCGTCGCCTTAAATAGAAAACCTCGTATATCACAAAAACCAAATTTTACAGGAGAGAGTAAAAACTGATTAGACACCTTTAAATATAATGTTTAATAAAATTTCTTGAAACACTAAAGTAATGATATTACATTTAACATAAAAATACTAAAATTATATCTGTAACTTGTCATTATCACTTTTAACCAGTGAAATACAAGGTTTTCCATTTTAGTCCATTTATATTTACGTGGTTTTCTTGCTTTTGCAGAATATACGTGGTTTTCTTGTACTTGTTTTTATTATTTGCAAGGTTTTCTTTAAGCTCATCACAGAAGAAAATTAATAATTGTTGCTAAATCGATTGTTAAAAATAATTATTAATAAGCAGTGAATATTATTGGAATAATTATTCATTTGATAGTGTTATTTGTGTATTATAGGTATCAAAATTAAAACAATAAATATTTACCCATTTTGAAAGAATGATTTTGGAAAATAGAGATAAACAATAATATTAAAAAAGTATATTTTAAAATATAAATTTCTTTTATATTATAAAAAAGTATACATTTATTCATATTAAGATACATTATTTTAAAATACATGAGCACACACCTCCGCTACAAATAGTGCTGGAGTTTTTCGCGTAGTGAGGAAGGCTATCATAAAAAAGATGTACATCTCTTGGCAAGACGGATTTAATCTCTTGTAGATCAATGAACTTCCTTGATTGAATGGGAATTTTTGTGCTGTGTAGTAGTTTCAATGTAACATCAGCTGCTGGGTTTTTAATCCTGCATGGAAGATCAGAAAAATCATCTGAAAAGTTTAATTTATACTTCACCCCACCATCAGGCTTATATTGAATGCATCTCAAATCAGTTACCACGGGATCTCCTTTTTTATTTCCCGGTCGAATCGTTGGTATAAACTTCAATGCACTGTACATTTTAAAAAACTGGTGATCCAGGTAGTGAACTTTGTAGGGACTAGGGTTGATTCTTGCTGTACGACATACTTCCACATATCCAGCGGGAGAGTATATTTCTCTATGTCTTAGTTTTCGTTCAATAACACTATGAATTGAGTCGCACTCCATTTGTGTGTGCCCCTTTTCTAAATATTTTTGAGTTATTGTCAAACCAGTTTTTTGTGCAATAAGTCTTAGCGCATTGGATAGAATGCAGTTTCTATTCTGGTATGTACATCCGTCACTATACAAAATCACGTTGTCATATTTGGAGCTGTCAATTTCAGAAGTTATGAAATGTATAATAACAGATGTAAACTCGTCAGCAGTTACTCCTCCCTCGGATTAGTCCCAGAGATAACAAAATGCATTGTTAGTTTTGAGGTTATAAATTGTGAAATTATGTACTTTTAATTTCGTTCGATAGTACAAAGCAGATGCGTTCAATGATGGGCATAAAAGCACAGCCTGTACATCCATGGTAAACACTGCCGTTCTGTTGTCTGTTTTCTCTTTGTCATACTGTTTTTCTTCCCTTGCTTTAGTTTTTTTTTCTAAATGAGTAGAGTATTCTTCTTGAGATAAGTTACCCTTAGTAAAAGAACAGCACAAATCACACTGATCTTTTTTTGGGGAGAATAAGGCAAGATTTAATTCGTCAAACACTGTGTAGAATAAACAATCAGAAGCGATGTAGTTACTTTTTCCTACTGATTCACAATAAGACTTATATTCTCTATAAAGATGTGCTTTAGATTGCCAATTCTGCTCCAAGTACAGTTTCTTAGTAGTTTTTCTGCAATAGTGCGACTCTAGCTTTGGTAAGTTATTAAAGAACTCTTTGAGAATGGTTTTACGTGAGGTATCAGCGTCTTTTTTTTTCTCTCTATTTACATGTGATCGTAAATGTGCAATATTCTCTCCATCGTCTCCATTTTCCCTTCCCTCTTCATCATCTCCACTTCCCTCTTCCTCTACTTGCAGTTCTCCCATCCTGACAGATTGAGTTGTTACCCAGTTTAAAACCGCCCATTCTCCCATACATAAGGTGTTTAGGAACATCTTTTTGCATACACGAATTCTTTGTTGACTCTGATCAACTTTTAAATGATAGTATAAAGAACCCTTTCGTCGCACATTTTCTGACTCTACTTTTCTACGTGATACATTTCTGTTGTCAACTAGTTGCCTAATCAAAATGCGGCGTTCTTCCCAATTTAAGAGCCAATAATCTATGAAAATCGTTTTCCTAATTTTTTCCGTAATTCTATGGCATTGAAAAACTGACTTGTTTTTAGGTTTACATAAACAACGAGACTTCATCTCTCTTTTAGGTCTTTTGATGTCGTACATAATTTGTCCAGCTTCATTTTTTCCCCTTCCAGAATACTCTTCACCCTTCATTCTTTTTTCTTTACTCTGTTCTGTCTTCCATATTTGTTTATAAGGCTTTTTATTCCTTTTTCGTTTGCCTAAAACGTCTCTGCTGTTCACTATCTCACATCCATTTTTATTAAGATCCTGCCCTGGCTGTGCATCAGTCGTGTAATTTTCAGTGATTTCTTGTATGCGTCCTTGTTCAGGATCTTCACTCATTTCAATTAAAGTTTCATTAGGAATACATGTTTCCGAATTTTCAAAATAATATTCAATTGTCTCATGAGTTGAGTTTTCTTCGGCAGCTATTTCTTCCAAAATAGTTTCTCCTCGTAAGTTATCTTCATCATTCAAATTTATTATGTCTTCAACTATTGCTCCTAGAGACGGCGTTATTTTATCCCATTCTGGCAATGAGTTGGATAACTCCAGGATTGTTGATTGTTCCGAACTACGATTTAAAATGTCTTCTGTAGGTTTCGAAACCGGTTTTAAAATAAATTCATTTTCTTCGCCAGACGGAACAAGTTCGTACTCCATTATCTGCGAAGTGTTTGGATTATCATGTGAACAGTAATCTGAAAATAACGGAACATTGTTACTGTTGTATTTTCACTAGCATTAAAGTCATTAATGTATTTATATTATGACGCTATAGTATACTATGAACTCACCCTGAGAAAGAACTGCTGGCGTACTGTATGGGACCATTTTCAAAGTAGGGGTTGTTACAAGTAGGGGTGATGGTTGACTACAGTCTTTAATCTCCAAACTTTTTTGCTTTTTTTTCAGGGCTAAATCCACAAGAAGTTTGCTCCGACAACTCATGTCTGCATAAAATAATAGAGCTGTGTTAATATAATGTAATAACCTAACGTAATAAAAATGTGAAATTATGGTCTTTGAAATTATCAGTCTTTGTTCAAATTTATTACTTTAAATCAAAAAACTAAAATAGTAGGTCTAACAATCAAAAAAGAAAAGCTCGTAAATCAGTATAAAACATGTAAAATGGCATGCATTCACTGTGCCACAGTATAGACAGAAAACCCCGTAAATCTGATGTACGAGGTTTTCTAAACAACTATAGTAAACCTAACCTTTTTAAGAGGTTTTCTGTAAACATAACCCTTACAAACTAAGGTATATTGTCATTAAATATAATTAAAAGGTGTATAAAATATTGAATTTACCTGTATTTTATTGTTTTTCTTCAAGAAAATAGTAGAAGATAAAAGCAGCAATAAAAACTTCACTTAAAACAACGAGTACAAGTATGACGTGTATGCGTGGTTTTCTTACTAAACATTGAGAGCTCACTGATATACGTGGTTCTTTTTTTTCTCAATAGAAGGCAGTACGAGGCAGAAATATTTATTTTGACAGCTGTTTTAGGTGAAAGACGAGGTTTTCTATCCACAGAAATAAAAATATCATTTTAGTCCAAAATTGGATATACAAGGTTTTCCAATTAAGGCGACGATATGTTAATAATAAAGTATAAAATTTTAATAAATGTGAAGTATTTGTTGGGCATTTTTCGCATAAGTACCTACGTAGGGTATGTATAATAAGTGCGACAGAGACGCACCATAAATTGCGATGTGCGGCGGCTTAAAAGTCGAGTGGACTCGCATAATTAGCAATTAAAAAACAACGGTCTATATTGAAGTAAGCCCCGATTACCCGTTAGAATCTTAAAATTGAATGTATAAACTTCAATTTAGGCATTTGGCAACCTGAAAACTAATAATTTACATATTTATGAGTTTTCAAACCACGAAAATGCATAAGTATTTTCACATTTTTCAGATTTTAACTCGCTTATAACTCGACATCTATGAACTTTTGAGCAAAATGACAAGATACCTTTTTTTTAATACAATTTTCGGGGCTAAAAGGTAATTTTAAGATTGTTTTGCCCGGCATCCCGGGTCCCTTCTGATTTGTTTAAGGGGACATTTTTGAAAAGGATCCACAAAAAAAAAACGAATAAGAAAATTTGTCATTCGGAAGCGGCCTCACAACATGGAGTAATATGGAAAGGAAATCTAATATCCGATTATTTTTTGGCCACTGTAGAGTTGAATGCTTTCCTGGTACAATAAATAAAATATAAATTCATTGTGTACTGTTTTGATGTTATTATCAGTAACACAGAAGTATTGTAAATTGTTATTGAAAATATTTTAAAAGTTAGGGATTTATAGTTTGGATGTTAATAACGTCTTTCTCAAGCTTTTAGACATCTTCAGTTTTGTACATAGTTATTAACTATCTTGAAATCCAGTTATTAAAACAGAAATTTAAAATAAATAATCATACTTAGTACGAAATGGTAAATAATTTGATATTTTTTCTACATTAGTTTCAATGCAAGCTGTTTGTTGCAAACTTATTAAATCTGAAAACTATTTTAATTACATACATGCACACCTGAAAAGTACTCCCACTTAACATATAGTAGAGAGGAAATAAATATAAAAACGCACATGACAATTTTATCTTACCTACAGTTTACTTAAATTCAAAATTAATGATTATAATAAATATAACAATAAAGGGAAAACTCTTTACAAAATTTAATTATCAGTGAGAAAAATGACATTTTTTATTATGTATAACCTGTCTGAAGTTTGGAGTGAGTTTGGTGCAACTGATTCTCGTTGGGGAGTTGAGATATTCATCTGTTAGCTGAGATCTGTACCGATTTTTAATAAAGTCCATTCTTGATAAAGCGGCTTCGCACACATAAGTCGAGTCAAACATAATATATGTACAATTTCATGGCCAAACATTTTCAAAATTGCCAAACGCTATATTCTGAATTTAATGGCGGTCCCCACAAAAGTAGCTCACGGTCCGGATGCGGACCGCGGTCCGCTAATTGGTGACCCCTGATCTAGACGATGAAAAAGTGATCTCAAATTAAAAGTATGGTTCAAATGCATGTTATTACCATTATGTTTACACAATGTACTCATTTTACTCCATACCTACCTATGGAAAACTTAAAGACATCTTTAAAAGCGATATACCAATTTCTTTAAAACGTAAAACATTTGAGCAATGTGTTGCCTGTGATGATCTATGGTGCCGAAACTTTGACATTGACAGCTACAACTTCTAAAATGCTGCAAATAGCTCAGAGAAAAATGGAATTCATTCTTTTTAAGACCAATCGATATATCTGAACTGATCCAAACTATCAATAGTATCAAAAGCAAATCATCCTGTAGTACTGATGGACTATCCATAAAAATCTTCTCAAATCTCACAGAAAATGTGTTGGAAAACCTCGTCTCACTAATTAATGATTCCTTTGAAAGAGGCAAATTCCCAGAGTGCCTAAAGATAGCCATTATTATTCCCCTTCATAAGGGTGGTGAAAAATCTAATGCTTGCAACTATAGACCTATTGCCTTACTACCGGTACTTTCAAAAATTATTGAGAGACTCATAAAAACCCGTCTTATGTCCTTTCTCATTGATAACAACATCTTATTTCAAAATCAGTTCGGCTTTTTAACTAATAAATGTACCACTGATGCCTTGTTTTCTGTGTTTCATGAGGTTTACCAAGCACTAAACAATAATCTTTATACTGCCACTGTTTTCTGTGATTATGCCAAAGCTTTTGATTGTGTAAATCACGACATTTTGATTAAAAAACTAAATATCTATGGGATTCGAGGTATTTCTTTGAATTGGTTCCAATCTTACTTGAATAATAGGAAACAACTAGTTAGAGCAAATGATACTGACTCTAGTCTCAAAAACATTGTATGTGGACTACCACAAGGTTCAGTATTGGGTCCTCTACTGTTCCTTATCTTTATAAATGACATCACTAACTTAAAAACCGATGGAAACATTTTTCTTTTTGCTGATGATACCAGTATCACTTGGAGCAACTCAACTATTGCATCTCTTCATGCAACTATAACTTCTGATTTGCTTACGATAAAAACCTGGTCTGACTCTAATTTACTCTCTTTTAACGTGGATAAGACAGTAGCATTATCCTATAAAAGTGCTCTTCAACCCCTGCTTGTTAATAACAGCCAGATCTCTACCGTTGATTCTGTAAAATTTCTTGGTATTTTTTTAGACAGCAACCTCAAATGGTCCCTTCATATCGATTTGTTAAGTAAGAAACTCGCCTCAGCCTGCTATGCTATAAGATCTGTTTCGAAAGAACTCAATTTAGCATCTTCTAAACTAACATATTTTTCTTTGTTCGAGTCTCATCTTCGATATGGTCTTCCTTTTTGGGGTTCTAGTACAGCTGCCAATTAGATGTTATTTTTAAATTACAAAAAAAAGAGCAATAAGGTATCTGTTTGGCCTCAGAAGAACAACACATTGCAGAAGTTACTTCAAAGATCACGGCATTTTAACCCTTACATCTTTATATATTTTAGAAACTGTTTGCTTAATTCGTAAACACATGCATGTCTTTCCAGCAAGGCCTCGTCATGACTACTCCACCAGAAATTCAAATTTTGATGTCTATTTACCGATCCCGTCCTCTGAGTTAGTAAAGAAATCTATATTATATTCCGCAAAAAAACTATACAACCATCTTCCTTTACAACTCAAATCTGCAACATCTTTCCCCAAGTTCCGTAAAATGACAAAAGCTCATCTATCTAAAAGACCATATTATTCAGTAGAAGAGTTTCTTAATGACTAACTAAGAAATTACAGTAATGTACAAGTAACCAAACTTATCTATATTTGGGTGTCACATGCAGCAGCTTAAACTTATTAGTTCCTATGTCTATAAATAGTTTACTTTGTTGTATATTCACTTTGCAATTTCTATAAATTGTTGCAATATATCGATTTTGTTTTTTTTTCTTTACTTTATTAACTTATATTTTGTATTTAAGTATATTTTTTTTTATATTGACGATTTATCAAATTTCAGAAAATTGTATTTGTTATTGTTATTGTTAGATATTATTTATTTATTTTTTCTGACTTTAATTAAGCTTTGTCCATAAAATTTGTATTTTCAGTGACAATAAAGCATATTTCTATTCTATATTATTCTATAAAGGTCAATGCTGACTATATCGCTTCGTTACCGAGTTAGAAATGAAGACTTAAGACGAAGAACAGGAGTTACCGATGTAATTTCCTAAATTGCCACACTGAAATGGAACTGGGCCGGACACGTCCCCTGAATCAGTGATGAAAGGTGGGCGAAGAGATTACTTGAGTGGAGGCCGAGATTAGACAAAAGAAGTAGCGGAAAACTCCCCTACTCACGAGATTGGATGCAAAGTGCTCAACATAGAGCAGAATGAACAAAAATTAGGGAGTCCCATGTCCAGCAGTGGACGCAAAGGACTGGGGTGATGATGATGATGACTCGTTTTACTAGAGGTACTGTGACAGAGATTCCAGCGATCCCAAGATGAATCATTTTGCCACAACAACAAGTCAGATATACACAGCTATCCAATAATTAAGAATATTTAGTATATCATTTCCAAAATCCAGCCAATAGACACAAGGTTCTTCACTGTAGTTCACTGGAGAAGAACACATTTGAACTATTGTGTATGCATTATATTTTTCAAAATTATATTTATTTAACAGACGTCAGAACAAGTTTATGTCATCAAGAGTATTGTCAACTTGTGTGGGGTAAGTTTGAGTTTTAAGCAAGATTTTGAAGAAAATAAAAGGCACTAGGATGATATTTACTAAAGGTATGATATGAACATCTACAATAACTCATAAAAATAATAAGGAATGACAATGCTAAATTCAGTGCCAAATTGAGAAGAAGAAAATTACTAAACACTGCAAGAGAATACAGTATGGGAAAGGTAATCAAAGAAAAAAGATTGTTACTTGTATTGTTCTCAGATAAGAACTTTTTTTACAAGGACAGATACCTTGTTTTGTTTGAGTAACTGACAATGATAAACTTATAGACTAAGAAGGATCTGTTTTTAGGTGGATGTGAGAGGTGGCAGAATATATAAAGGAATTATTCGATGATGAAAGAAGCGAACTAGAAACGCTAAATGACATAAGCGGTCCTCCAATATCTAAGGAAGAAGTGCAATACGCTATAAAGAACGCAAAAAACGGGAAGGCGATCGGACCAGATGGGATTTACGTAGAAACACTAAAGCTTTTAGGTGTCGAGGGCATTAAGATACTTACGAAATTGTTCAACTTAATCTATGAAAGCGGAAAAATTCCTAAAGATTGGCTTAAATCCTCATTTGTTGTACTACCAAAAAAACACAGAGCCACAAAATGCAGCGACTATCGCACCATCAGCCTAATGAGTCATGTATTGAAAACGTTTCTTAGAATCATTCATCAAAGAACATATAGAAAAATTGAGGAAAGAATCTCAAGTACTCAATTCGGTTTTCGCTGTGGCCTTGGAACGCGTGATGCACTATTCGCAACCCAAGTTTTAATTCAGAGATGCAGAGATGTAAATCATGACGTTTTCATGTGCGCGATTGATTTTGAAAAGGCCTTTGATAAAGTTCGCCATGAAAAAATGCTACATATTCTCAAAACTACCGGTCTGGACGGTAGGGACATTAGAATAATCGCAAATTTGTATTGGGGCCAGGCTGCATGTATTAGGGTTGCGAATCAGTGCTCTGAAGAAGTAAAAATCAAGCGCGGAGTTCGACAAGGCTGTATATTGTCACCAATGTTGTTTAATCTTTACGCTGAAACAATCTTAAATGAAGTCTTGGAAAACGCAAAAGAGGGAATACTCATTAATGGTATGCTTATGAACAATATCAGATACGCAGATGACACCTTGTTGCTGACTGGATCAATTGAACATCTTCAAGCGTTATTGAATCGAATGGTGGCATTCTGCGCGATATATGGACTCAAACTCAACGCAAGAAAAACAAAGTTTATGGTTATTAGTAAACAGGCAGCCGTAAATAATAATAACTATAACGTAACAATCGGTAATGACTCAATTGAACGAGTAAGTAATCTTGTATATCTGGGTACTCATATTAATGAAAGCTGGAACCCTAGTACAGAAATAAAAAGTAGAATTGCCAAAGCAAGAACAAGTTTTATGAAATTTAAGAAAATCCTGTGCAGTCATGATCTAAATTTGGAACTTCGCATAAGAATGGTCCGATGTTATATATTCCCAGTACTACTTTACGGGGTTGAAGCATGGACACTGACAGAATCGCTTTTAAAAAACCTAGAAGCATTTGAAATGTGGGTCTACCGCCGTATTCTGAAGATCAGTTGGGTAGAAAGAGTCACAAACGAAAGGGTTTTGCAACGTTTGAATAAAAGTTGCGAAGTAGTGAACACGGTTAAAAGGCGCAAATTGGAATACTTTGGTCATATAATGCGTCACCCAGAAAAATATGACATACTTCACCTTGTCATGCAAGGTAAAATAATGGGAAAAAGAAGTGTGGGCCGCCGTACAACTTCTTGGCTTAAAAACCTACGCCAATGGTTTGGGAAAACTAGCACTGAACTATTTCGTGCGGCTGTAAATAAGACAATGATTGTTAATATGCTGCACAACATGAGAGCCAACGATCGACAAGCGGTCTCGGCACCTTAAGAAGAAGAAGAAGAGAGGTGGCATTCGGATTTTTGCGGATAAAGTTAGGTGATAACTTCGTTAATAATAATTGACTTATGCTCCTTCTCAAATATGCCCGGAACATTAATAAAAAAAAATTAAATATTAAAAAATTTCAAATCGTTTTTTTTTTCTACTTTCTTTGCTTATAACTTTAAAACGATTCATTTTGGAACAAAGCCGTACAGGAATAAAACAAAGATAATGAAATTTTCTATCAGATACGATTGGTTAAAAATGTCTTAATTTAACACCCTTGCTGCAAAGTAGCAATAAATATCAAATAAGGGGGCAAAACAAGCCTGTCCTTATTCAATGTTTTTCCATCACTTAGTTACACTTGGAACCTTCCTAATTCGCTTAGAAAATTTTTGTAATGTGCTAAAACCGTCCACCAAATTTCATTAAAATTGACTTACTAGATTTTGCATAATAATTTTGGAATCTAAACTTTTTTTTTAAATTAAATTTTTTTAAAATCTTGCACAACAAAAACTAGAACATACAAAGATTTGTCAATTTTTTTACATATAAAGAAGCATTCCACCTATCTAATGCACTTTACAGAATTGAAATCGGATTATTTAAGCAACCTCGGGAATGTTTTAAAGTTGATAAACAGTTTTTTGGCTTATAAACAAATTAGTGCTGTGTGCAGGAGGGGGTGCTACGGGCTCCTTTATTTAGATGGACTTACCCAAGTTTTTTTATGTATATTGACTCGTAGAACACGAATTTTTTGCCTAACAGTTGATCCGGATGTCGATGACAATGGAAAAGAAACTAGAAGCATTAGGTAGGATTGATAAAGACGAATCTTTAAAATCAATTTATTGAGGCATCATATGGTGTCGCTACATCTGCAGTATGACTGAGTTTTTTACCAAGAAATAAACAATACTCTACACTCTATACGTAATTTAGATGTGTACTGTGCATATGTGTTTCATGTTTTTGTAATTATATTGGAGTTTATCTGTAAGTATACCGTATTTTATTAATTTTTACCATATACTCCGGCTAACCAGGATTTTCGATAACCCGGATCGGCCGCGGTCCCGATTAATCCGAGTTATCGAGGTTTTACTGTATCTTTATTTTATTTCTCTACGACTATGTTCCAAAACGAATCGTTTTAAAGTTATAAGCAAAGAAAAACGCTTGCACTGCAAATCTTAAATGATTATAACTTAATTATTGTTCTCCATTTCTTAAGTTTTTATTTACTTACATTGAATATTAATTTGTTTTGTTGTATAATCCACGTTTACAATAATTATGTGATCTATTTGATTTAAAATGGATTCAGGATTTTTTATACTTAGGCAACTATGTCAACTTAGATCTCTGGCGTAGATAATGACGTGCAACGGTAAGTAAATTAGACGGACTGTACATAACTTGAAAGATTTAGCAACTAAACGCCATACTGTCTGTGTGCGCATGCGCGCAGTATTATGAAATTTTACTCTCAATCGCGTCTAAAGAAGTATAACTTCAAAAAGTTTTAAGAACCAAGGAAGGCACTTATGATGGCACTTAAATCAAATTTATTATCAAAACAATTTCAATAATACTTATTCTATTTTTTCTTCATCTTGACCAATGAACAAATTAACAAATTTTGTTTATTTCAAATTATCATGTGCTTTAACAGTAATTCACAGAATAACGTATATTCCGGTGGTGTGTGTTAATAAAAAATGTCCGGAATTAATTAAAAATAAGTGTAACAACGAACAGTAAATATTTATTTATTTTGGGTAAACAAACGTGTTTTGCTTATTATCTCGAAAGGGTATTGTTAGCGAAAGCGAGGGTGTGTCGGAATCGTTCGCATGCTGTGTAGAAACTGACTTGCCGGACCACCAACTATTATGTCAACTGGTTTGTCAACCTTTTTGTATTTTAAGAAGTTGACATGAAGAGTGTGGCAATCTGGCATCATAATCAATTAGTGTTTCCTTGAAAAAAACATTAATTTTATACAATCTGTTTAGGGATACATTTTCGTTTCTCGAAATCAATGGCCCTTGTTGGCATATGGTTTGTGTATTACATCTGAATTTTAAATGACTAATGTTGTTTCGTTTTGAGAAAAGTTATTAAAAATTAAGAAAATAAAATTAGCAAAAATAGTAATTAAAGCGTATCGCTATATGTAGATATCGTCATATAGTGCCAAATCACATGACAGTAGTACAAAAAAATAAATATAGAAATATTTTAATGTGTTAAATTAACAAAGAAACGATTTCTAGATGTGATAAAAATTGTTTATGAATATAAATGAAATGAAAAAGGTTTTTCTTACCTATCAAACAAATATATATGGTGGGGTTCCTTGATATTGACCAAAATTTCCATAGCTCGAGGCGAACTGGTGCTTAAATAATATTCGTACAATCCATTTAAGAGCCATGGTTCATTAACTGTAAGAAATTATAACATCTTTAATAAATCATTAAATTTCAACTAAAAGAATATTATAAAATGAGTGGAATATAAAATAATTTATGTGCTGTAACATAAACACAATAAAAATAAGAAAGTTACCCACTTCTGCTAAAAATTACTTGCTCCGATTATTTAACTTTATCTGGCAACGGCTTTAACACCCATCTGTTTGGTCAAAATCTATTATTCTTCCATTTCTCAAAAGCCAAAAATCTCGTTTAGATCCTGATTCTTATAGACCAATAAGCCTAACTTGTGCAATGGGCAAGCTATTAGAAAAAATGATCAACGCAAGGCTGATATGGCAGCTAGAAAGTTCAAACTTACTTATAAATGAACCGGCTTTCGACAAAACCGATCTGGGATAGACAACATATTAGATCTGGAAAGTGATACTCACGAATCCCTGGCAAC
The DNA here is from genome assembly GCF_917563875.1 of Diabrotica virgifera virgifera. Taxonomy (NCBI): domain Eukaryota; kingdom Metazoa; phylum Arthropoda; class Insecta; order Coleoptera; family Chrysomelidae; genus Diabrotica; species Diabrotica virgifera. The sequence continues at coordinate 38,395,941 of NC_065444.1, read as the reverse complement.
GAAACAACATTGTATTGCAGTATTTTTTGACTTAAGAGGAAACAGTAGCGATCAACAGGTAGCGAAAACGCGTTCCAAGATTGCGGCTGTAATTTTGAATATTTTTACGAGATATTTGGCAAACGTATTCGTAATATAATAAAGAATGGCGGTACAGAGCCCAATTTGAAAAATATATTAATATGTGGAAATTACTCTGTAATTAAATACAATATTAAAAAAACGAGCCTGTACCGCCGTTAAGAAGATCAAAAAAATACACTTTCTTCAAATAAACTTTTTTATCCGATGCCTAGATTTTGTGTCATTTTGGAACTACTTAAATTTTTTATTTCATTAGTAGTTCCAAAATGACACAAAATCTAGACATCGGATAAAAAAAATTATTTGAAGAAAGTGTATTTTTTTGTTATTCTTAATGGCGGTACAGGCTCGTTTTTTTAATATTGTATTTAATTACAGAGTAATTTCCACATATTAATATATTTTTCAAATTGGGCTCTGTACCGCCATTCTTTATTATATTACGAATACGTGTGCCAAATATCTCGAAAAAATATTCAAAATTACAGCCGCAATCTTGGAACGCGTTTTGGCTACCTGTTGATCGCTACTGTATCACCTTAAGAAGAGCGTTTAATACATGCTGGAGATACAACATCTTAAGAAAGTTACAGTAGTGGAATATTCGTGGAAATTGTCTTCACTATATTAAGAACTTTCTAGAGAATAGGTCGTTTCGTGTAAGAATTAACAGCCACTATTCCGAAAAACAAGAGGAAGAAAATGGCATTCCCAAGGCTCAATTATCAGCCCTACACTCTTCTTAATCGCCATTAATGATAATCAGAAACCTCATGAAACCTTTAAAAGCACGCTTATATGCACATGACTTGGACGTTTACGTAAAAGGCAAGGATATCAATTTAATTTCAACAGTTTTCCAAAGTTTTTTACACAATCTCGAAGAATGGTCTCGCGATACAGGCTTTCAATTCTCAGTTACAAAAACCGTAGTTACGGTGTTCTCTAAAAAGAACCTTACAAATAATCCTAATCTCAAATTTTTCAATACACCGCTTTCATTCAAACCATGTGTGAAATTCTTATTTATGTGGTTTGATAAAAAACTTACTTGGAAAGAACACATTAGGCAGTTAGTATTGACTTGTAATAAGAAACTTAATCTAATGAGAACATTGTCAAATAGATATTGGGGCTCTGATCGCTCCACCCTGCTAACTATCTACAGAATGTTAATAAGATCAAAACTAGATTATGGATCAATTGCCTACGCCTCTGCATCCCCCACATTATTGAAACAACTAGACTCTATACACAATACAGCTCTTAGACTATCTCTTGGTGCATTCCGAACACCACCTGTAGAAAGTTTATATAGTGAAAGTGGAGAGCCTTCCTTATATCATCGACGAATTTCCTTAACTCTGCCACATGCAACGTCAATAGCTTAAAACGTCAACAAACCTCTTTTCAATAACACAATCGCTAATAAATTTATAAATCTCTTTACCAATAGTACTAAACACAAACCTTACTACGAGCGAGTACGGTGTTACCTGAGATGTCTCGACGTCGAATTCCCAGATATTCTTCCAATCAATAATAAAAACCCCTCACCTTAGTTAATTAATACTCCCAATATAAATGCTGCGCTAACCCAATTTGACAAACATATTAATAGTCATGCAGAGATCCAACACCATCTAGATTTAGTTCTCAAAGAGAATTATGAGTATTGTTACAAAATCTTTACAGACGCATCAAAGTGTGAGAAAGGAGTAGGTGCTGCCTTCGTTACCCCAAGCAATACTTATCAATTTCGTCTCCCATCCTACTTCTCGATTTTCTCTGCTGAGCTCTATGCAGTGCTCAAAGCTATCATGCATATCAATTCTAATGACATTTCTAATTCAGTTATCTTAAGTGACTCACTAAGCGCTCTTCAAACCCTTAAACAGATCTATCCTAAAGGTCCTATGGGGAAACACATTAAATTCGAACTGATGCAGGCTCAAGAAAACGCTAGACGAATCAGATTTATATGGATACCATCCCACATTGGCATTGCAGGCAACGAAAAAGCTGACCAGTGCGCGAGTGAAATTGCCGTATGTGCCGATATAGAAAAAGATGTGTGTGATATAAAAGCTTACATTAAGAATCGTGTTTTGTGCAAGTGGAAAAACGAATGGCAATCGTCTCAAACGTCACTGAGACTAATTAAAAATGACATTACAGCCTGGGAACCATCAACTCGTAACAGAAGAGAACAGTTGGTGATAACTCGATTGAGAATTGGACACATGAGACTTAATCATTCATATTTACTGTCTAAAAGCGATCCACCTGTATGTGAAATATGTAATGTACAATTTACTGTTAATCACTTGTTAATTGTATGCCCCCGTTTTGCCAATTATCGCGCCATGTTCAACATACCGAACTGTATAAGTAATTTATTGGGCACTAATTGTTCAACGGCCAATATTATAAAAGTTCTAAAATCCACAGGAATATTTTATAGAATTTAGCATTGTTTTCTGTAGCCGCCGCTAATCACCATCAAGGTGGATGCGGCTGTACTTTCTAAATAAAAAAAAGAATGTGTGTGTACTTTGTACGCACGTAAGAAGTTATTCTTCTATTATATAATTTTAATGAAGTAAATATACTTAACAGGTTATTTGTATTCTATTTAATTATTAAACTAGCTTTCTTATCTACCACTTTCAAAAATTTTTTATTAAAACAACCAAAAATTAAAAAAAATAAATCGTCCAGGATTGAAACCCGGGACCTTTCGATCTCTGACCGAACGCTAAACAACTAGACCACCGAGTCTCCTGTAATTGACACGTAAGTTTCGGATATAATTACACAACACGGTGACAAATAGATTGAGTGGTATCGTGATAAAAATGTTATACCTACATATTTTATTATCTTACTACAGAAGAAGAGAAATTCAAAGACACAAAAATTATAATAAATAATACATTTACTAAAAACACTAATATATTCTTTTAATGACTTATTTGCGCTGATACAGATACTATCTTGAAAGTTTAGAAACGAACTACATACTGTCTGTGTGCGCATGCGCGCAGATTTATGAAAAATTTTACTCTTAATCGCGCCTAAAGAAGAATAACTTCAAGAAAAGAAAGTTATAATATCTGGGACTAGTAACGAGTTGACAGCGATGTGAAATGCTAAGGGGTCTACCCCAAAATCCCGACAGCCAAAATCCCAACAGCCACAACCCCGACGGCCAAAATCCCGACACGCCAGAATCCCGACAGGCCAAAATCCCGACAGGCCAGAATCCCGACAGGTTTGATAAGTTTGTTTTTAACATTTATTTCTTGTTTTTTGTTTATGGCCATCTGTTTTTGATATTTTGAAAAGGAAACAATAAATATTCAAAATGTAGTCGGAATTTTTACTTATGCGAGGATTGTTGCATGTCGGTATTTTGGCCTGTCGGGATTCTGGCGTGTCGGGATTCTGGCGTGTCGGTGTTTTGGCCGTCGGGATTTTGGCTGTCGGGATTTTGGGCGGCACCGAATGCTAAGACTGATAATACAGGAAAAGATAAGAGACAGAAGGAGTATAGGGAGAAGGAGAGTGTCAGGGTTGAAGAATTTAAGGGACTGGTTTAAATGCAGTTTTATAGAACTCTTCAGAGCAGCGGTAAATAGAGTAAAGATAGTGATGATGATAACCAACCTCCGATTGGGAGTCGGCACTTAAAGAAGATGGTGCTGCTAGATTTTACTTAAAGGGCCTAGCCGGGTAAGATGATGAAAAATGCCCCCAACTCGATTCGAATTCCATATAGGTCACCATTTAGCACATACAGAGAAACTCACTTTCTGAAATTTTTAGCCCCCTAGGTGGTCACATGACCCACCTAGAGCCTAATTAGGCTTTTTATGTTTTTATTTTTTATCTCAGCCGCATTAAGAGCTAGCCAAAAAACTTTAAATAAAAAAGTTGTAAGCTTCAAACAGTTCTGTCCGAAAAAATTTTTTTAACTTTTGGCGGGAAATTTAAATTTTAGGACGATTTTAAAATTTTAAATGAGTATAAAAAAATAACTAAGACATTCGTTTTCACGAAAAAAATTTATAACGTGTATTTTTGCAAAATGTTTCACCCTGAATTTTTTCAGATTTTTAAAATTGGTGAAACGTACATACTTTTAAAAATAAAAACCGCATTTTTTGTTTTTTTTTTTGCTTTTTGATACATTTTTATACATGGCGTTTAAAAAAAGGTAACACCTTTACTAGTATAGATAAAAAACTAAAAACCAATTGGGGTTTGCTTGATAAAAAATTTTTATAATGCCATCCGTTTTCAAGATACAGGGTTGAAGACAGCAAAATTTTACACATTTTTTATGATTTTGCCGAAACTACTGCAACATTGTAACAAAATTTGGCAGGTTTTAAGAGATAGTTATTGTGCATTTTTTGACATACAATTAAGAATTTTATATTCATCATTGGCGCGCATACTGGTAATGGTGTGAACTTTTTAAAGAAAAAAAGATAGTACGCCACTGACATATCGATGGCTTAGTGTGAAAACCTCGTATCTCATTAAATTACAATTTTACAGGAGAGGCAAAAAACTGATTGTCTGCATAATAACCTAAAAACAAAAATTACGTTACGTATTTTTAATTCGAGCACATTGAGACAAATATCTGATATCGGCACAGAGCTAAAAGTGTTAAATGTTGCTATTAAATTGGAAATGCAAATATTAACTATGAAAACACGTAAATATCCTTGCAGTGGTACCCCGTCAAAATAGCCCTGTCGAAAAAGCTCCGACAAAATAGCCCCGACATAATATCCCGCACACAAAATAGCTCCGACAAAATAGCCTGTAGACAAAATAGCCGCGGAATAATAGCCCGCCGACAAAATGGCCCCGACAAAATAGCCCCGACAAAAAAGCTCCCTTCAGAATTCATCATGAAAAAACCCCTTAAAAATACATTTTTTCGGAAATACAATAACCACATTAAATAAAAATGGCCTTTTCAGAGAACTCGAGTCCTGTCTTATCTGCCTCTTGGAAGTTTGAACATTTAATTTAAGCGAAAATCAATGTTTATTTGTGATATAAACATTTTTTCTGTTTTCGGGCAACAGTAAAATGCATTTTAAATTAAATAAATTACATACATTCTTCTTTTTTTGTCAAATAATTTAAATTAAAAAAAGTTTTTGGACACCTTGTATAAATAATTATGTAATTGTTTATATTACTAAATAGAGAATTAAATAACCTTTCAAATGAGCTAGCACACGACCCCTATTCTCATTTAAAAAAATCATCGATTACGTCATCACGCCCAGATGGATGACGTCACTAGTATGACATATATAACAGAAGATCGAATTTAAGAATAAAAATCGATCTATTTCAGGATTTTTCCTTAGCCTCACGGGTTTACGAAATAACGAAATTATTCCTTCCTAAAAAGCCATAAAAAGCCTAATTAGGCTCTAGGTGGGTCAAGTGACCACCTAGGGGGCTAAAAATTTCAGAAAGTGAGTTTCTCTATATGTGCTAAATGCTGACCTATATATAATTCGAATCGAGTTGGGGCATATTTCATCATCTTACCCGGCTAGGCCCTTTGAATAAAACACATAACAATGGCATAAACATTGAGTCATATTTATAAATAATAAAGTGAGATATCCATTGAGAACCATTTTGACTAAAACTGGTGGGGTGCAACATTAAAGGTTTCTAACAATAAAAGTACAGAGGAATGTAGTAAGAAATATGTAAATTAAATCATCTAGATAATCTAGGAGAATAATACATTATGGTGTATTCATACAAGTTCTGTATGTTTAGACCAAATATCAAAAATTGTATACCAAAAATTTTTCACAAACAAAAAATGTATTTTTTAGATCCAAACCCTACTATCAGAATAAACAAACAATTCAAATAGTATTTAGCTGTAAAAAAGTGAACCAATTAAAGATAAAGATATTTAATGCTTAGTAAATATTAAAGTAAATAAAGGTTTGATGTTACATCAGTTTTTTAAAAGCAAAACTTGGATTTCTCAGCTTGATATACAGTAAAACCTTAGATTATTGCATCATCTAAAAAAGCCAATATATTCATAAAGAGACGTGGGAAATATATGCATATAAAATCCCTATAAAGAAAAAATATTAACATTTTGTATCTTGTACAATATTTCTCTTAAAAAAATTATTTCCAGTCGAAACTTAAAAAAACGGCACGTGGCACATACATACTGAGCAATAAGAATTAATCACTTCAAAAATAGAGACCAAACGCTTCAGAAAAAAATATATGAAAGTATGGGTGTGTTATTAGAAAACTTGTACAAAAATAAAATATGCAAGACTTATTTTACAACAGAAATCAGACTATTTGAAGTAGCAATATAATTTTGTGTAAATACTTCTGTATGCCGGAGGTAAAGGGCACTATGTCCATTTTTGTCAATATTGGGATTATACTGCAGTTATAATAAACTTTTAATTCTCCACACAGAAGTATAAAGCACTATGTCCTACTTTATAAAATAACAAAGATAAGCACTTTATAAAAAGTATCATGTCACATTTTGTTTAGAGGCAGAGGTCACCATGTGGACATGGTGCCCATATGGTTGAAGGTTACAAAATAAATCCAGTATTAAACAAACAGAGTAAAGTATTACACTGTTCCCTGTAATGTTTGTCATGAAGGAGAAACAAATTAAAGTTTAGCATTGTATAATGCATTTTTAGTAAACATCTAGTACCATTACCCAAAAGATCTTGAAGAGGTAAACAGCACTATGTCCACTACATGGTGTTTTAATTTTTTTTATTAAAAATAAATCAAGTTTAGTATCACAATCTGTGTTTTAAATAATAAAATTTTGAAAGTTAATAATCTGAAGAATAAAAATTAGACAAGGAATTGTGACATAATGTGTATTAACATACATCCTGTGAATAAAGAAACACAAATATAAACTTAAAATGCTTCTCCTGTAAAATTACAAATTTGTTACATAGTGTCCTTTATCTCTGGCATACAGACTTACACACTGCATCCATTACCTTTTTTAAAGTTTGGGAGATTTAAGGTTTGGCGAGGGGGTTACCTCAATTTGTGAAAAGTATCTTCACGAATACAAAACTGGCTGTTTGGTCAATGGAAGGTATATCTGAATGGCTTGAATATAATGTAGGAGTAAGACAAGGATGCCTTTTAAGCCCATTATTGTTTGTACTTTTCTTGAACGAACTGCAAGAAGCATTGACAGGCAGTTTGAAGGTAAATTTCTTGATTATAAGACATTATATGCAGATGATTTGGTTTTGATGCCAATCAATCCAAAGGTGCTACAACGAATGATTAATAAACTGGGAAAATACTACAGGATGTGGAATATAAGAATAATTTATAGAAGTTCCAAATATCTATAGTGGAACATCGATAAGTCAGCCTCTGATAACCCGGAAGTCTGGCTAACCCGGACCGATTTTCATCAGACAAAACAAACATTTTTTCACGTTGACTTAGTTTTTTTTCCAAGAAATAAACAATACTGTATAAAACTGTACGTAATTTAGATATTCTGTGCATTATGTATTTCATGTTTTTGCAATTATAATGCATATTTGTTTGTTATTTACATGTATTTTATTAATTTTTACCATATTCTCCGGCTAACCCAGATTTTCGATAATCAGGCCGCTGTCCCGATTAATCCGACTTATCGAGGTTCCACTGTATTTATATTCAGAAGATGGGGTGGTGTGATCACAGATTGTTGGACACTAAATGATTGAGTTTAGAGGTAGTGAATAATTATAATTTGGAATGATAATACAGTAGACCCGCGATTATCCGAGGTAATTGGGACCGTGACTACCTCGGATACCGAAAAACTCGGTTAACACTGAAATCAGTTATATTGATAGAAAAACACGTAAATAACCATAACTGTGGATATTTTAATGACAAAACTAATACAGTACTGTCTATAAAAGATGAAAACATGTATCTTATCAATATTACTGTTTAAAAAAGTCTTTGATTGATTTTTGCGTAAGCTTCAATCCTCTTTTTGATGCAGCAATGTTGCACCAAGGTTGAAAGTTGTAACTTACCAGTTATGACTTTTGCCTCGGATAACCGAGACTCGGATAATCGCGAGTCTACTGTATCTAAGTTGTCTATTAACCCCTTCGCGCTGGACCATCATATGTTAAGTCGCACCTATATATGAATTAGCACGCTTACTGAGTGTGAATTAATGGTGAGTTTCCTCACCTTTAGATTTGAATAAGAACATTCGGACCTTCAGGTTACACCTCCATATATGGCGAATGCAAGCTCATGGTGCACCTGTGTGCATCACTGTACATAGCAGACAGTCAAGCATGATGCACATGTGTGCATCACTGTATGAATGGGGTTAAACTTATCTGAAGAAGTACCAGAATTTGGTAATAGTGGCTATTCACACAGCTTGGAATAGTAGCAGTTTATGTTTCAGTCATAAGATCAATTTTGACTTATGGGGCTCAGCTATAACAATCAGAAGAATGTAGAATGTATGTAAAGAAAATGCTGTCTTGCCCAAGATATTGTCCTAAATTTATGTTACATCTGGAGACAGGTATTGCTAGAGTGAGCCTATATATCCAAAAAATATATTGAAAGAAATCGAGGATACTTAAAAGATAGGTTGCTAAAATTTCTTTTGAAAGAAATAATGAGACCAAGGTGTGGCTGGTGGAAAGATTTGAAGAGGAATTGATGGATGATGAATGGGAGAAAAATTTGATATTAAGGTTAGATGTGAATGAGAATGGAAACTTAACCTAGTATGATTGAGAGTATGATAGATAAATAGAAGGAGGAGATACAGTATCAAGTTGAGAATAGGGTACTGAAATCAAAAGTTTCTGGACACTTCAAAGAACTGCGGGAAGAAGGAGTAAACATACATTATCTATTGGAAATGAAAAATGTTGGGGGGCATTCGATGACTGTTCAAATTAAGGTGTGGAGTTCTATATTTGAATGAGTGACCTGGCAGAAATGATGAAAGAAGATTTTTGCTCAATGTGTAATGGGTGGGGAAGAGAAGATGTAATATATTTTTTGGGGAAATGCTCAATGTTGAGACAGATGAGAAATGGTTGGGCAGAAATGAACTTAGTAGAGTGGAAGTATGTACACAGTTACTATGATGAGACAGGAACAGGTTGAATTAGTAGGTTCTAATAGGAAGGCATAGCCTTGTAGGTATGAGTTAGTGAGCCTGTGTAATTACTAAAGTGGTAGTTCAATATGATGAAAACAGTAAAATTACTCATAATAATTTGTTTGCTTATCTTATTACTATTTTATCTTTTTATCTGTCTTGTGCTTATGTCTTGTTATTATTATTAGGTTCTTCTTCTTCTCATAACCTTTTGCCCTCTCAGGTGTCAGATTATTATTATCAAGATTTAAGCCATCTCTTACTCTTTCAGCTTTCACTCCCTCTCAGGGACAAATACATTTATTTCATATACCTTTTATTATTATTGTATCTTACTGTTATATATTGCTATTATTTTTGAAGTATTTATTTAAAGTCTTGAAGCCTTTATTGCTGCTCATGACTCCGATCAGAGTCAAAGTGATACTTTACTAAATGCCCATGACTCCAATAGGGGACAGTAACCTGTTAATTTTAAATGACCATCTGGATAACAACTCTCATGAAAAGTCAGCAGCAAATGTGTTAAATAGTTAGTGATGTTTTACTCAGTAGGATATACACACTTAGTTTATTGCTATCACATTTATTTACTTTATTATTAATTTTAAGGACCCGTCATATACACTCACCGGGACAAAATCTGCCACCCAAAATTTTCGATTAAGTTTGAGAATTTATAACTTTTTTATTTGTGCTCCGATTTTCAAGATTCTTGCACCAGTTTGTAGGTACCGTTAGTATTGTTTGGTATTATTCCGGTAACAAAAAATTTTGCTTACATGGCATTATACAGGGGTGAATGGAAACGTTGTATTTACTCCTAATTTTAAAAAATTCTGTGGAAAAATGGAAGAGCTGATTTTGTTTCATAGTCCTGTCATATTATCCCGGAGGCATCACTAAAATTTAGTTTTTTGAATTATCCGAATATCTCTTTCCTTGTAAGAGCTGTACCATTTTTTGTAAATAAAAACACTGATTGACTCATAAAATAGAGGTTGGATTGAGAAGATTAGAATGGCCAGCATACAGCCCAGATCTCAATCCTATTGAGCATTTATGAGATGAATTAAAAAAACTATTCACCATCATTTTAGGCCTCCAGAAAATTTGGTACAGTTATGGCCATGGTAGAGGAATATCGGGATATTCCCCAGGCAAGGATAACACATCTTTATTCGATGCCAAACAGATTGCGAGCAGTCGTTGCTGCAATAGGTGGACATATCCGCTATTGAATTGTTTTGTTTTGTTGTTAATTTTGTTTTGTTAATTTAAGGGCCGGTTGTTCGAACGATAATCAACAATGATCATTATCAAATATTTAATTACTGTCACCAACTGTCAATGTCAACTTTGATTGGGTTGCTGAAATCATAATTATTGATTACAATTATGAAATTACTTAATCAATTATGTTAATAATTGGACCGCGTTATGTAATAACGGATTAACCGCCAAAAGTCCAAAATCGAGATATTAGTGCCATCTTGCAGCTAGGGTGCAAATCTATGTATAAAAATATGTTTTTTGTAAAAAAATTAAAAAAAAAAGCTGTTTTTAAATGCCTGTATTAAGCGACATTTTTTATTTTATTAAAAAAAATCTCACACTAGGATTTGTAGTATCGAACTAAACGCCAATAATGGTACATAATCCATTGTCATAAACAAAAATCCGCATCTTTGTAAGTGTAATAACGAATCAAGCGCCACGAATAGTTAATTCTTTATTACAAAACATAACATATTTACTAACATTTAAGATATCGAATTAAAAGACATCCTTTGTCAGGTAACATCAGATTAAGAGCCAAATATGTCTCTTAATCCGGTATTCGGATCTTAACTCATACATATCTTAAAAAATCATTAACGAATTAAGCGACATTTGATCGAATAACTTTTAAAATATAAATTATTTTTAAAAAATTTTAAACACTGTAAAAGTCTATTTACATTTGCATTAATATATTAAATATGGAACATGTCAGTACTATATTTTAGAAATAGTACCAAAAACAAATTTAAAATCTTTAAACCGATTTATCTCAAAACTACATTTTGGCGCTTAATCCGCTATTACATAACGCGGTCCAATTGTTATGTTAATTGATTAACTAATCTCATAATTATAATCAATTTTGTTTTCAGCAACCCAATAAAAGTTGACATTGACAGTTGGTGACAGTAATTAAATATTTGATAGTGATCATTGTTGATTAGCGTTCGAACAACCGGCCCTTAGTGCGTTTGATATTTTTAATTAAATAAACCTTCAAAGCAGTGTTTTTATTTACAGCTTTTACAAGAAAAGAGATATTCGAATAATTCAAAAAACAAAACCTTAGTGATACCTCCAGGATAATACAAAAGGAGTAGGAAACAAAATCAGCCCTCCAATTTTTCCACAGAATTTTTTAAAGTAGGAGAAAATAGAACGCTTCCATTCACCCCTGTATAATGCCATCTAAGCAAAAAAATTTTGGTACCAGAATAATAATAAATATCATCAATACATGTACCTACAAACTGATAAAAGAATCTTGAAAATTGGAGTACAAATAATAAAGTTATAGATCGTCCAACTTGATCAAGAATTTTGTGCCAGTGAGTGTAGAATGAGCTTAGTGTAATTTTTGTACATTAAAGATTTGTTTGCTAGCCCTCCTGATGGTATGTGCAAAGGAGAACAAATGTCATTAAAAGAGAATATTGCATTTGTTTGAGAATGAGAATAGGATTATTAATTGATTTGATTAATTGATACACTACATCCATTCATTTTAAAACAAACAATTTTTAAAATTAGGTATAGGTACACACTTTTTCGACTGAAGTATCCTCAACAAAAACCATTTTTTTTTTCTAACAACATATTAGACTAAGAGTTTATTAAAAATCCATATAAAAAATGGTGCTTGCTCTCCAATTTAGACAAATTCAATAGATTCTTGGAATATTCCACTGAACAATTTATTCGAAATGTGCCAAACTTGGCACATTTCGTGGGCTTTTCTTTAAATATTCTCTAAGATGATTATAATGAATATAATATTTATAATTAATTATTATATAAAGTCATAGGTATTATTTATTAATTTAATTAGTTATAAAAAAAGAAGTGCCTACCTTTTAAGAAGAGTTCTCGAAGTTTTTCCTTGGCATCTTCGACGGCGGTTCTGTTATTAGATTCTAGGTTTTCAAAAAGTTCAGTCATGTTGTATAAAAAGGTGAGGAAAAAGACATGAATTTTAAATGGGCTAATAAACAGGTCTCATTTTATTAAACTGCGGGTGCTTGCAGAGGAGTCTGAAATATTAAATTGTATATAATGTAGAAGTTTGAAGGTAATTAGTTTTAATAGAAGTAGAGATACGTTTATTAGAATTGTATTTTAATCTAAATTACCTTAAATGTGAATTTTTAGAAAAAGTAAAGGTTCTGGCATTTGTTCTTCTTCTTCCTTTTTTTATGGGTTTCGATTATGCAATACGCTATCATTTACCCAGTACATGTATGTAGGTTATGCGAGTCTTGCTCGAAACAATATGCACAACCTACGTTTTTATCCTTACAAATAATATATATAACTTTTCTTCAAATATCCATTATTCCATTTAACTAAGAACAAACACATTAGCAATCATGCTCGAAAATAATTCTTCCTTAATAAAGCTAAACTGCCACAACGGTACTACAATAACTATAACAGACAACACTAAGCTACTTCACTTTCACGAATTATAACTAAAAATTAACTTTCCTTTAGGGATTATTTAGATAACTTCAAATAAATTTTTCATTCTACATAAAACATCCTTCGGCGGCCATTGCCGCCGAAGCCCCCTCGTTCTGGCATTTGGCTCTTGACAGCTGACGCTGACATCTAATTTATAATCGAGAATTTTCAAGGATGATTGACAGAATCGATTAAGTCTGTTCGATAATCGATGTTTTCACAACTCAATCATCTGTTCGATTATCTATGTTTGATTGGTTGCCTAAATTTGTGTGTGTGTTTTTGATAATTAAAATTTATATCTTATTTTAATCTATTTGTGGTTTTTAATCGGGATAATTTTGAAAACACGAGGAGAAAAAAATTAATATAACAAAACAACTAATAGAAAAAAGAATAGCCGAAAATAGATCCGTTCATCTGGCTTTTGTGGCATTCTACAAGAATAACAAATTAGCTATCAAAACGGGCAATAGAATATGCAATCCATTTAAGACGACAAATGGCCTGTTACAGGGCTGCTCTACTTCCTCTACTCTGTTCAAAATATTCTTGGAAAAAACCCTGAAATCATGGAAAAGAAAGTGCAAAGGAATGGGTACCTATACAAGTAAGGAACGAATATCTATATGAGAAAACTGGAACATGAATATACAAAGAATGGGATGGAAATAAACCTAAAGACTGAATACCTAAGTAACAACGGAGAATACAGAAATAAAATAGCTGGAAATAGACGAAGGCAGACAAATCAGAGGAGGACAAGTATGTACAAGTATTTAGGTTCCATAATATCAAACAAAGGAACAACGGAAGAAGATATAAAAAATAGATTAGGACGAACATAAGACTTCTTACGAAAATTGAACCCTGTACTGCGGTATAATAACAGCAGCATAAAAAAAATATAATACCATGACAAGAAGTATCCTCACTTATGGGTGTGAAAATTGGACAATAAGAAAACCAAAAACAAAATAAGAGCAACAGAGATAGAATTCCTAAGAAGCTGCAGAGTAACAAGAAGGGATATAATCAATAACAGAGATTCAGAGAAGAATAGGAGTGAACTTAGATATAATAGACTACATCGAACAAGAGATTAACCTAAAAGGCACATGTCAGAAGAGCAAACCAAAATCGTTGGATAAATAGAATAACAGAGTGGAGTCCAAAAGCAAGAAGAAAGAGAGGCAGACCTAGAAAATCCTTCAGAGATGAAGTGGACGAAGCAATGGAGAGAAGAAATCTACAGGAAGTGGACTGGCACAACAGAATGAGGTGGAGAGAACGGTTGAGTGAAGGAATACGTTAAAAACTGTGGAAATCCTTAGAATATATACAAAAAGAATGTGTGTACTTTGTACGCACGTAAGAAGTTATACTTCTATTATATGATTTCAACGAAATCAATATACTTTAAACAGTTTATTTATATTTAATTTAAAAATTAAACTAATTTTAATACTTATTACTTTCCAAAAATTTTTATTAAAACAATACCAAAAATTAAAAAAATAAAAGAATAAAACACACAAACACATTGAAAAATGCCACAAAGAAATGATTTCTGAACAATAATTGTTGCCAAAAATTTTAACTAAATACGTATTTTCTTAATGTTGTTCTGAAGCTATTTTCTTGTGGCATTTTTACAATTTTAACTATTTAGAATGGGAAATAAGCCACAATATTATTAAAATATTGTATTTTATATATTTTATATACGTATTTTCTGAAAAAAAAATATATAATAATATACTTACAATCATAAAATGTATAAAAAAAAATAAAAAAAATAGTAACTTGCATTGGGGATTGAACCCACTACCCGTCGATCGAAAATTAAAGTGTTTTCCCAGTGCGCCACCTTCGCGTATCTGTCATGTGGGAATATACACCAACTGAACGTTTACACCATAAACTTTTGACAGTTGTTTATTACTTATATGAATTTAATCAAATTAGTTTGATTTTTGAGGAATTAAAGGATATTTTGCGGAATAACAATATATTAGGTGAATATTGGTAGAAATTTTGATGGTAATCAAATTATGTAAATCAAAGCATTACCTACTATTTTGGTAGGTTCATTTTAAATTTTCCAAATATATGTAGGTAAGGACACACCATTAAACTTGATAAAAATAATAAACTTAAAGATAAAACCCATAACTAAATTAAAATTCATGGTGACGTTTCAATTATTACTTTAATCATCGTTAGAATAAGTTTCTTGAGCGGATGCTTTAAAATAATTTTAAAGGAACAAACAATAATTAATGAAACGTAAAAAATGACAATGACAATAAATGGGTTAAGTCAATAATTTCAAACACGCCATGTCTTGTTGCGTGTTTAAGGGTGACTTCAAAAGAAATAAGGATAATGCCTCATTGATGCTGACTTCCGTTGGAGAATTATTTTAAAGCATCCGCTCAAGAAACTTATTATTCTGACGATGATTAAAGTAATAATTGAAACGTCACCATGAATTTTCCAAATAGGTAGGTACCTATGTAATTTTTATTAGGATACTGAAACACAATATTATTACGTACCTGTCGCTTTTAAAAACTATTTAAAAAGTCACTACAATTATAAACTTGCTTTTTTGTCTGCCATCACAACAATAAAAATTAATATACACAACATTTGTTTATCACCCAATTAAATCCCGTATAACGTTTGAGCGACTAATACCATACTGTCGGTGTGCGCATGCGCCCGGGAAAATAAAAATTTACCCTCGTGCCTAAAGAAGTATAACTTCAAAAAAATTAAAATTGTTCTTATAAAATTCTTTATTATAAAAAATAACATTAATTCTAAATACACATTACATAATTATTTCACTGGTACAAACTGCACAAGTCTCTTGATTTTGCGCAACAGCGCTTCAACTAGGCCCCTATCAGATTCAGTGCGGTCCTAAAAATAAAGATTACTTTTTATATATCTAAAAAAAGGCAATTTGCTTAACTTCAACTAACAAAATCTTCGTCTGATCTTTCTACAATATAGTCAATTCTTCTTTTGCATAGTCAGGTGTAGATTTAATAACATAAAAAAGGAGAACATCGACGGGATATCCAAAACACAAAGAGCAATGGAAAGACAGATGTTGAATATCGGTCTTAAAGACAGGAAAAGAAACTCATGGATCAGAGAAAAAAACAAAAGTGAACGAAGTTAACAGGTTGCAAAACTTTAATGGAACTTCGCCGGCCACACTCTGCGGCAAAAAGATGGAATACGCTAATTCTACACTGGCGACCATTGAAACAGAAAAGAAAAAGAGGAAGACCACAGATGAGATGGACGGACGACCTTAAGAGAACGGCAGGAAAGGACTGGATGCAGATCGCCCAGAATAGAGACCAATGGAGATTAACAGGGGACTCCTTCTTCTTAACGTGCCCTATCAAGTCCCCTTGACGTTGGCGATTAACATGGCGAAACTGTCTATGTCTCGAGCTATTCTAAATAGGTGTTCTGCTTTCTTTATTCCCGTCCGCTCCCGGATATTCTTCAACCTAGAGGCCTGCGTTCTACCAATTCCTCTGCGTCCTTCGATTTTACCCATCATAATAAGTTGAAGAATATTATACCGGTCTCCCCTTACTACGTGTCCAAAATAGGCCATCTTTCTATATTTGATGTTATCAAGCAGCTCGCGGACAGCATTTGCTCTCTTAAGGACTGCCACATTTGTCAGCATAGCCGTCCATGGTATTTTCAGTGTACGTCACATTTCAAAGGCCTCCAAACGATTAATGGTGGATATTTCTAATGTCCATGCTTCGACACCATACAAGAGGACTGACCAAATGTAACATTTAATCACGCGCTTTCGAAGTTGAAGTTGCAAGTTATTATTACAGAGGAAAGACCCCATTTTTAAAAATGTCGTGCGGGCTATCTCGATTCTACATTTTATCTCTTTATCTGGATCTAGTTGTTCAGCAATATGGCAACCAATATATTTAAAACTGGGTACCCTTTGAATTATATGACCATCAACATATAACCGTGAATCTTGATGGGCCAAACGGCTAAATACCATGTATTTTGTTTTTGGACAGTTTATATTTAGGCCAAACTCTCTTCCCACTGTGTCAATGGCATTTAAAAGGTGTTGTAATCCATTCATATCATCACTCGTCGCATCATCGTCTGCATTTCTGATTGTATTTATCAGAATTCCATTAACTTTCACACCCCATTCCAAATTATGCAGCGCTTCCTTAAATATTATATCTGAATATAAATTGAATAACAGTGGGGACAGTATACAACCATGTCTGACTCTTTTTTTTTATTTTGCATATTTCTGTTGATTTTCCATTTATGCAAGCTGTCGCTGTTTGACGCCAGTATATTTTTTCTATAATTCGTACATCTTGACTATCAACTCCTTTATCCTTTAATATTTTAATTAATTTGTGATTTTGTACTCGATCAAAGGCCTTCTCATAGTCAATAAATACAGCAAAGACGTCTTTCCTTTGATCTCGACATTTCTGCAATAATACATTTAGTGCAAAGAGTGCGTCCCGGGTTCCCAGTCCATTTCTGAAGCCAAATTGTGTTTCGTCCTGGTCTCCTTCACATTTATCTGATTCTAGTGTGGATGATACGTAGAAAGATTTTCAAAGTGTGGCTCATAAGGCTTATCATTCTATAATCGCTACAGTTTTTCGGACGTTGTTTTTTGGTAGGGTTATGAATTCGGACTTTAACCAATCTTCGGGGATATCACCAGTCGAATAAACATCATTGAAAAGTTTGACTAGTATTCCAATGTTTTCCTCATTTATGAGCTTTAACATTTCTGTACGTATGTTGTCAGGACCAACGGCTTTCTTGTTTTTTTTTTGCCAATTTTTTATTTTTTTTTATTTCTGATTTTAGTATTTCTGGTCCTTCACCTTAATCTAAAGTCTCCAGTTCTTCGGGTCTATCATCATTATACAGTTCATTTATGTAATTATAGCAGGTAGTTCGAATTTCGTGTTCGTATATTATCATTTTTCCCGACGAATCGGTTATAGTATGTGGAGTTTTCTTATGATAAAGACCAGCTACTTCTCTAACTTTTTTAAACATATTAAACGTACCATGTTTTTCATTAAACTTTTCTAATTCCTTGCATTTATCCTCCATCCATTTTTCTTTAGCTACCTTTATTTTTTGTTAAATTAGTTTCTGTTTTTCTTTGTATTCTGTCTTGTTATCTTTCAGTTTTCTTCTCTGCTCCGTCAATTCCAGGATTTCATCAGTCATCCATTGTTGTTTGTTGTGCCTCAGCATCGTTGTTGTATATTGTTCCATTACTTTCCAGGTAAGATCTTTAAACGTGTTCCATATTTCTGTATTGTTTTCATTTGTTGAATTCTTTAGCTGATTATTCAGGTCATTTTCTATTAGCGTTTTGTTGGATGCTGAGATATGTAATTTTGGTGTTTTGGGGCTTTCTTTGACTTTTTTGAGCTTCACTTGGATGTGAAGGGGAGGCCTATGCCCAGGAATGGGCGTTTAAGGCTGATTAGATAGATAGAACATAAAAAACATCCATAATCATACAAAAACTTCATTATTATACACATTTGATTTTAGTGACTAAATTGATCAAATACTTACTTGTGCGGTATCCAACAGCTGTTTCGTAAAGCTATCATTAAATAATGACACCAAACCTTGTTTTAAACTGCTAATGACATCCGTAGATACTTTCCAAGTAGCCTCGGACGCCGATGCAAGAGTAGCTGGAAATAAATATTAAGAATATTAGATTTAGTACTATCTATTTGCTTATAAACAGTAATTCCGATATAGGGTAAAAAAGCACTATTACGAGCAACTCTACAAGACGTTGAGACTATGCATGGAATACACTAGTGGCAAACGAACTCCTCTAGACTGCACCACGAAATGTGTGATTCCAAATAACTGGAGCCGCTCAGTTACAATAGCATCAAAAACGGACCTTTCGAATGAATAAGTGGTTGGATGGACCATATTATGTTCAAAAATACACTTCCCAATCCGAAGACAAGAGAGAGAAACACATTTTTTGACAATTAGAAAATCCTCCACAATAATTTTTATAGAAGAGTAGCAGGAAGGTCTAGAAGAGAAAGGATTCATTCATCGTCGAAGCAACCGAATAATCACAGATGACTTATCTGGTTCGGATCTATACAAAGAATGGTTGAACAATGAATACTAAAGGAAATACTAAAATGGCAAACAGGAGGAAAGAGAAAATGATGTAGACTTAGAGCAAGTGGGAGAAAGGGATAGATAAATAGCTGAGAGAAAGAAACAGAAGAGAACCTATGGAACAACAGGACGAAGTGACGATTGGAAGTCGAAAAACGACAAAAAACGTTATAAACCAAGATGTAGTAGTACAGTATACTCCCTTTATAACGAACACGGGTATTACGAGGTTTCGCTTATAACGAGGTACATTAGGCTTAGGTAGGGAAAATGAGATCGAAGAACATGTTTCTTTACCTGTTTTTTTGCGGTGCGGTGATGCCTATTATTATGCCTGTAATTATATATACACAATACTTTAAAACTTTTACAATTTTAACAAAATGACAACTATAAACGTCAAAATTAGATCAGCTGTATTTAGTACAGCTTATCTATTATTTGTCAACTTTCTATGTTAATATTCAGTTTCTATACATTTTCTGACGTTCTAAACGTCACTAGACATAAAAATAAACATTGCAACAAGTGAAAGGTCCAGGACTGTAATAGCTTAATATTCCTATGCGTCTAGTACGATGGCTCTTACTGTATATATTACCAAAACATGCACAAGAAGATAAAAGAAATGACAAATAAAAGAAAATACAACAGCTCAGCAACGCACATACTTGACACCAACGGAATTTTGATGTCAGAAATAACAAAGATTCTAGAAACATGGAAGCAATATGTTGAAAACCTCTGCTTCAAACCGCCCTAATAATTACTCAATTGAAATCACCGAAAACCATTCTCAATTCAAAGGTAAAAAAAAGCAATATGCTCCCTCAAAAATAACAAATCTCCAGGACCTGACAATATTCATGCTGAAGTGCTAAAACTCTTATGCGAAACGGACAATTCATTCCTAGAAACCCTAAACAATCTTTTTAATAATATATACGACAGCGGCAGAATTCCGGAAAATTGGATACAATCAACCTTCGTGGCCATACCTAAAAAACCAAACACTCAATTATGTGACCAACATGAACCTGACTGATAAACCTAATTAATCATATCAAAAAAGTCTTCACCAAAATCATATATAACAGAATCTATAACAAGTCTGAAGCAGAAATCAACGAGTCACAATTTGGTTTTAGGAACGCTTTGGACACAAGGGATGCAGTGTTTTGTCTGCAAATATTAGTACAGAGGTGTAGAGATAAGAACAAGGATGTCTACATGTGCTTCGTAGATTACATTACTCGAAGGCCTTTGACAATGTAAGACATGACCAACTAATTTAAATTCTACAAAACATAGGAATTGATGATAAGGACATCCGAATTGTGAAGAGTCTCTACTGGAATCAGACAGCCAGGGTAAAAGTCGGCAATGCGTCCACAGAGACCATTGATATCAGAAAAGGTGTGCGACAGGGATGTATTCTCTCCCCTCTCCTTTTTAATATTAACTCCAAACAAATTTTTAAAGCACTGGATGAAGCCAACTAAGGCATAAAAATCAATGGAGAATTGACAAATAACATCCGATATGCGGACGATACAATCGTACTTGCCAGTAGCATCGATGAACTTCAGTACCTTATGGACAGGGTACAAAGAGCGAGTGAAGAAAGAGAACTTAACCTCAACATAAATAAAACAAAATGGATGCTGGTCCGCAAAACTCAAAAACCTGTCAGACAATTGAAACTAAAAAAAAATTAATTGAACACGTTGACTCGTATATATACCTTGGAACAGTCGTCAACTCGAAATTGGACCAAACAACCGAAATACGATCTAGAATTGAAAAGGCCAGAGCAACATTTAACAACATGAGAAATATATTCACCCATTCCGACATATCTCTCCGACTAAAAATACGGCTGCTAAAATGCTATGTATTTCCAGTCTTTCTGTATGGCGCAGAGGCATGGGCACTAACGGAAACATTAATAAGAAAGCTGGAGGCATTCGAAATGTGGGTGTATCGACGTATCCTCAAAATATCCTGGACGACTCACACCACCAACGTAGAGGTATTGCGCCGAAGGGGAAAACAAAAAGAAATCTCTTTTACAATTAAGAACGGAAATTTTAATACCTCGATCATATTATGAGACATGATAAATATCATATACTCCAACTGATAGTACAGGTTAAATTTGAAAGCAAACGCGGACCCGGAAGAAGAAGACACTCATGGCTTCAAAACTTACGGTAATGGTTTGGACTAACATCGATCGAATTATTCAGAAATGCCGAAAACAAAATTAAAATTGAAATCAAAATTTAAATTGAAATTTTTAAATTGAAATTAAAATTTAAATCAAAACTAAACCGTCTATTTTTGTATTTTTAAAATTAAAATTGCTATGATGATAGCCAACGTCCGCAACGGACGAGGCACATGAAGAAGAAGAAGATGCCTATAAACACACCCCAGCTGCCTGTATACAGAAATGCATAAAATATGTGTGCTTATAGAGGTCAGTGATGTAATAAACTCCACCGCCTCCCAACTTCTTCCCGTTTATCCACCGACTCTTTTTCAAAGCGCCATTCAAACAATATTTAGCATCTTATCTTGCTCAGAATGGCTTTACTATATAAAGTTAAAGTTTTAAAAAACTACATATTCATATGTATGCACAATATTACTGTTGTCTGATATAACGAAGTAATAAGTCTGTCATTTCAGGTCTCGTTATAGAGGGAGTCTACTGTAGTAGTAGTACGGACCATATAGGTCTGGATCCCGCGTATGAAAAAAAAGTTAATTAATAGCAAGCTGAAAATTTGTTAGTGTCTAGGGTGTCTAGTCGGACAAACTTTGATATATGGGAACACTGGAACAGGGGCAGTTTTAATTGTGGAACAGGTTAAAAATTTGGAACGGTCAGACCACGAAAACGGCACATGTATTTCGTCCGACAGAACAGACTTAAACTCTCATGCAAAAATCAGACTGCTATTTATCACCAAATGGGCGTTTTAATGAGTGGAACATGTAGAATATGTCAAATGACAGGAAGTATGACAGGTGATAAATAGCAGTCTGATTTTTGCATGAGAGTTTAATCTCTGTTCGGAGAGTTTAAGTCTGTTCTGTGGGACAAAATAAATGTGCCGTTTTCGTGGTCTGACCGTTCCAAATTTTTAAACTGTTCCACAATTAAAACTGCCCCTGTTCCAGTGTTCCCATATATCAAAGTTTATCCGACTAGACACCCTTAAGCTATTAACAAATTTTCAGCTTGCTATTAATCAACTTTTTTTTCATACGCGGGATCCAGACCTAATATTATCATCTGATGCCAAATGTCGTCTGAATGCCAAACGAAGCCTCCTTTCTGTAGTGATTTAATCCACCACCTCTTCCAACAGCAACGATTGAATAACTATCAAAAAAAGAAGAAGAGTGCAATGAATTTTTGGCATATAACAATACGAATCTTTGACAACTAAATTTTTATTGTATTTTTGACGTTTCGTAGAGCAATCTACCCAAATTCTAGTATCATATAAAAAAATACACACCTTCAGAAGATGTTAAAACAATTTCAAAATTAATAAAGTTTAGATAAACAACGGGAACAATGAATAAGGTAATTTACAGTATCAAACGTGAACAAACTCCGGAAAGCTGCAATACTCCAGATAATCATTCTCGAGAATTTCAGAAGGCAAACGGTTTATTGAACAAAAGACTTGAAAGGGGGACGATATTGAACAAAACCGTCCCCAAAAAAAGCGGGAATTGTTGTGTATCAGAAATCAAAATGATCCGAATGGAAATGCCAAAGCTAGGCTCTGAACATGCTGTCGTACATATAAAACGACCCAAGCAAGTACTCGGGAGAGACGAGAACGAAGAAAATCAACAGGTTTGTGCGTTAATACAGGGTGTGGCATTAGTACCAGGAAGTCAAATTTCTCATTTGTCGTAAGAGATAACATTCATTTTTAATTATCTTCTTCATATCTTGTTTCGTTGTTTTTGGTGTTTTATACACCTTATTTTTTACTCCCCAGAAAAAAGTCTAGCTTATTTAACTCTGGAGATCGTGGAGACCACTTCTGGTCCCTCCCCTTCCAGGCCAACTTCCAGAAAAATTGTCGTTTAATAAATGTTTATTCCCTAAAAAAATAGGATGTACTAAAGAGCAGTCATGTAATATCCATATTCTCTGATGTATGTTCAACGACACTGTTTCCAATAATTCCGGCAATTCATTATCCGGAAAATGTAAACAAGTTTCCCCATTTACGTGATCCTCGAAAAAGTAGGGTCGGATGACAGAATTCCAGCAAAAAACATTCAATGGCCAATTAGACGTTGAATCATCATCATTCTCTTTGCCTTATCCCTATGCGGGGTCGGCTTCCCCAATTTCATTTCTTCACACAATTCTATCTTGGGTCATATCAATGTCAATCCCCTTTACCAACATGTCCTGCCTTATCGTCTCCCCCCAGGTCTTGTTTGGTCTTCCTCTCCTACTCCTTCCAGGAATCTGCACTTCAGCTATACTTCGTATTGGGTGATTAACGTCTCGACGTTGAACATGACCAAACCATCTCAACCTATGCTCTCTCATTTTGGCATCAATTGGTGCCACACCTAGACTTCCCCTAATATACTCATTTCTAAATTTATCCTTCTTTGTCACTCCACTCATCCATCTAAGTATTCTCATTTCCGCCACATGCATTCGTTGTTCCTCTTTCTTCTTCAGTGCCCAACATTCAGTTCCGTACATCATAGCCGGTCTTATGGCTGTTTTATAGAATTTTCCCTTCAGCTTTATTGGAATTTTTCTGTCACACAATACACCACTCGCTTCTTTCCACTTCATCCATCCAGCCCTAATTCTACTGCATGCATCTCCATCTATTTCTCCATTACTCTGTAATACCGATCCCAGGTACTTAAACCTATTGCTTTTTACAATCAGTTCACCATCCAAAGATACAATTTTATTTGTAGTAACTCCATCTTTAAAAGAACATTTCAAATACTCTGTTTTTGTCCTACTAAGTTGTAAACCTTTTTCTTCCAGAGCTTGTCTCCACTGTTCCAGTTTTTGTTCTAAGTCTCTTTCACTATTTCCTACTAACACGACATCATCAGCATACATTAAGCACCATGGAATGTTACCCTGTAGTTTCGCTGTTATCTGGTCCAAAACTAATGAGAATAAATACGGACTAAGCACAGAGCCTTGGTGCAATCCTACTTTCACATGAAATTTATCAGTCTCTCCCACACCTGTCCTAACACTAGTCGTTACTCCCTCATACAGATCCCTCACAATCTTTACATATTCACCAGGGACTCCTTTCTTATTGAGTGCCCACCACAGAATCTCTTGAGGAACTCTATCATATGCTTTCTCAAGATCAATAAATACCATATGAGCGTTTGTTTCTTTACTCCTGTATTTTTCCATCAACTGCCTTATAATGAAAATTGCATCTGTTGTTGATCTGCCGTGCATAAAGCCAAATTGATTCTCGGATATTTCGGTCTCTTCACGTATCCATCTATCAATTACTCTTTCCCATTTTTTCATGGTGTGGCTAAGCAGTTTTATAGCCCTGTAGTTTGTACATTGTTGTATATCTCCCTTGTTTTTGTAAACGGGTACCAGTATACTGCTTCTCTATTCGTCTGGCATTTGTCCAACTTCCATAATTCTATTAAATAGACCTGCTAGCCACCTTGTTCCTGTCTCTCTCAATGCTCTCCATACTTCCCCAGGAATATCATCTGGTCCTACCGCTTTTTCCTTTCTTTATTTTTTGAAGCGTTTGAGCCACTTCCTCGTTTGTTATTTTGGTGACCATTGCAGCTACTGTCTCCATTGACTCTACAGGCTGTCTGTCAAATTCTTCATTTAATAAGCTGTCAAAGAACTTTTTCCATCTATTTTTGACATCCCTTTCGTGAACTAGTATTTTATTATTTTCATCTCGGATACATCTAATCTGATTAAAATCTTTTGCTTTCTTTGCTCTCTGTTTGGCTATTTTATATATCTTCGTTTCGCATTCCCTGGTATCAAGTTGATCGTATAGGTTTGAATACGCTTCTGCTTTGGCTTTTGCTACTTTCGCTTCCTTTTTCGCCACCATATAGTTTTGAAGATCTGTGTCGGTTCTGGTATCTTGGCACTTTTTATATAATTTTCTCTTCTCTTTTATTTTTCCTTGTACTTCGTTTGACCACCACCAAGTCTCTTTATCCTCAAACTTTTTTCCTGACGTTTTCCCAAGTATTTCAATAGCAGTCTCTCTAATAGTACTGGCCATTTTTCTCCAAATTGTATTAGGGCTTCCTTTCATGTTCCAACATATTTTTTCTACTATTCTTCTCCTGAATAGACCTTCTTTCTTATCTTTTAGCAGCCACCACTTGATTTTTTGTGGTCCTCTCCGATAGTTTTGTTTAGTTTCGCTTTTTACTTCGATGTCCAGGCCAATTAGACGTTGAATAATAGTGGAAATTATGTCCGTTCTGAATTTGTTCCTACACCCACCGACAAAATTCGACTCTTTTAAAGAAATCATCCTCGTTAAGCTCTTGAGGTCATTGTGCACCACATTGATGCATCTCGTCATCAATTACTCGGCTAAAAGCATTTACAACTCCCTCGTACCAATATGCGGATTCTCAGTGACACTAACGATTACTAATTTATTTTCTGCATTTACAATAGTTTTTGCTCGATCAGATTTCTCGCAATCTACGGTCCAGTTAGTTGGAACCGTTCTAGTAAACTTTGAAAATCTTCTCTTCTTGTTATCAGGGAATCTATCTTGTCTCTATCAGGGAATTTCTGATGACACATTCTTGTTGCCAGCAGCACATTTTTGTATCTAGTTGAATAACATTAATACAACTATAACAATAAACATGGTGGAGAGTTCAAAAATGTAAAAATATGCAGGGTATTCCCATAGAGGTATATATTAACATACGAGTGAGCCTACCCTCCGCGCTTCCTGACGACAAGATCTCTTGGACTGGTTTGGTGCTATCTTTCTAGGTCATTGTATCGAGAAACTAAGATGACATTAAGTGTGAGTATAGGCACGGAAGGGGAGGACTACTGTCGCATCTTTACTATGCGTAAGAGTAAAACAGCACTGATAGGGGAGTACTCCACATATTTTTGTAAAATTATATCTTGGTGTTTAGCATGTAAACTTCCCGTAAGCACTGATGATGACTGGTAAACCAGTCGAAAACTAGTTCTGATTGTGATGTAGCCCTTTTTAGGGGTTTTAAATATACCTTTTATAAAGGATTTACTGTTTTTTGTATTACATGGTATACAGCCAACTACAGGAAAACTTTTTCCTTGTGGAATATTTGAAAATATGTTTAAAATACGGTCCTTTCTATGCTCCAACTTTTACCTTAACAATTTTTTTCGTATCTCTTACGATAAATGAGTAATTGATTTCCTCGCACTAATGCTGCACCGTGCATATGTTTACCTTCTTTATTTCCTCATTCTATACTTTTGTAGGCAAATCCTGTAATACCAACACCTAAATTCGATTCTATAATTTCGGAAGTACGAGAAACATCGAAGAAACTAAAACAAATTAGAAAAATACTGCAGGAAAGACATGAGTCAAACATAGAAACCAAAAAACAATTAGTTCAAAATCCCCCCTCAAGAGGAAAATATCCATTTAACCTGAATGCTGCATATAAAAACTTAAACGAGGTGAACAAAGAATGTTTAGCAAGAGAAAACAAGTACGCAGAGCGAGAAATCAAAATTATATATAAAAATTTATTCGTAGACGTACAAGAAAGTCTTCAAGAAATCCCTGAAGAAGATTTAAGCAAATTAGTACCAAAAACTCCCATTGCAAGTGCCAGTACCGATCCTCTAACAAAGAATGAATTGAAAACAATAGATAACTACATAAAAACCGAAGAAATTTCAGCAGGACATCAAAAAGGTAACACAGTTATTAAAAATGTCAATAAGGCAACGCAAAAGAAAGATTTGGATCACTTTCTCCGTTCTGAATCTCCTCCGGAGGGAAAAAACCGCAAATCACCAGCCATAGAAACACGTCCAAACATCAACAACATAAGATATGAACTAAAAGACACCAACTTGGTGAAAAAGAAACCCAATCTAGAAAAAACCAGGAAATTATTAAAATTCGAAGATAAAACTATCAACAGACATTGTAAACCACACCGAAACAAAGGTTTTAAGCACAAAATATGCCATGAGAACATACCTTTGTACCACTTCAATAATATTAAATCAATCCTATGTGGAAAACTAAGGAAAAACATCTCCAACCGTTTCATCGAAAATTATTCAGATGGACCGGATAAGAAATTATACGACAGAGAAATGTGCGAAAATTTTAAGCCTATTTGGAAAATACCAAACAAATAAACAGTGACTGGTATATATGGTCTTTTCTAATGTAAAATAAAAATGTTTCTGTTGATATTCCGTTTTTATTATTTTTTTACTTTCATATACCCACCACAACCTTCATAAATCTATTGGGACCGTGCAAGTTCGGAAAAGCGACACCTGGTTTCTACGCTCTGCAACTTTATTCGCACTTTTAATTATATTGGCGAATTATATTAGTCCTGGTTGCTGGATAATTGTCAAGGCCATAGCCCCAAAAAAAATATAAAAAGAGAAAGAAAGATTTAGGTTATGTAATTAAAAGGTAAACAATTGTATGTAGTAAATAAAATGAATTATTAAAATGCAGACCCGTGTTGAGCTGCCCCCCCCCCCCACTTGCAAAAATTAAAAAACAAATAGCCCTGATTTATGAGCTATTTATGAGCTTTCAAATTCCGCAAACTAAAAATTTTGTTTGAGCTCGTTCCACTGAGCAGGAATTTAATACTTTAATGGGAGGGGGGGCTGAGTCCCTACTTAAAAATAGGAATATTGAATCGGTTTTTGCGGCAGAATTACGAGCTATTTATGAGCTCTTGAAATTATATAGTTTCGATTTTTGAGCTCATCCCCTTCACCCCCAAACAACCCTTTAATTGATTTAACTTAAGAGAAAAATGCTGAGAAAACTTAAAATATATTGTATTGCGGATATAATTCCTATAGCTTATATACTCTAAGAATGAACTATTAAATCACGTGCATTTCGATTATTAAGCTACAACCCCTTCGCAAGAAAACCACCCTATCTTCCCGGCTTAGGAGAAAGTTGTACTTAAAATGCATTAAATTAATTATTTGGCGACTACATATCATTTAATAATTTATAAGCTCCCAAATTACGCGCATTTAGATCAGTAACTTGCAATTTATTTTGTATAGTGCAGTCACTGAAGGTAAAAATCAACGATTACCGTCAATTTCGGTGAACCTTCATCGATTTTCACGAAGATTGGTCAGTGGTTAGAGGATACCTCAAGAAACAAAGGTGACATGGTACCACCTTGCGCCTTTACCCTGAGGGTGGATACCGCTCCTTCTCGGGGGTGAAAATTATTTTATAAAAAATAACTGCACAAACCTATAAAAGAACAAATTATAAGCAAAATTTATTATATAAAGTTATTAAAATAAGTCTACAAACAATACTTTTTAAGTTACTAAACATCAAAAACTTTAATTATTCGTGAAAAAAATGCATGTTTTGAAGCGGTTTTTCGTAAATCACTGAAAAACTGTAAGTTTTTACAAAAAAGTTAATAGTAGTTTAATTCGTATAGCTTAAATTCTAAGAATAAACTCTTAAATCACACACCTTTCGATTATTGAACTACAACCCCTTCGCAAGAAAACCATCCCATATTCTCGGCTTAAGAGAGAGTTGTACTTGAAATAATTTAAATTAATTATTTGGCGACTAGATATCGTTTAATAATTTATGAGCTCGCAAAATATACGCATCTCAATTATTGAATTGCCATTTTATTTCTATAGTACAGTCACTGAAGGTAAAAATCAACTATGACCTTCGATTTCGGTAAATCTCCATTCATTTTCACGAAAATTGTTGAGCGGATAGAGGATACGTCAAGAAAGAAAATTAACAATAACAACTTAGCCGGGGGTATATGTCACCCCTTCTCGGGGGTGAAAATTACTTTATTAAAAATAACCCCACAAATCAAGAGAGGGACAAATTCTAAGCAATATTTGTTATATAATGTTATTAAAATAAATCAATACTTTTGGAGTTATTAAAGATCAAATATTTTAATTTTTGTGAAAGAAAATGCTTCTTTAAGGCGATTTTTCATAAATAAGTTAAAAACTGTAAGTTTTTACAAAAAAGATTTCATCACTAAAATTGAAGCTAATAAAAAATATAATAAATTGCTGACTTGAAAAACCCTTTAATGTAAATTTAAAGTAAGTTATAGGTAATTAAATGTATAGTTTTTTCTGCGACTATTCAAATCTAAGGATTCAAGCTTAAATAACGGGAAAGAGATGCATTTTATAACACTTACTAAATACTTGTCAAAGTACTTAGAAATACCTATCAAATGAGCTCCAGAAAAAGTTGATAGCATCAAAATTTATACTCCAAAAATTAAAAAAAAATGAATTTCTTTTAATCACTCTGTTAATTTTTATGATATCAGGCACATCCAACTATTTGAAAGGTAATGTCAAGAGCTATAAAACTGTATTACATTTAGACCCGATACTTTATGTCTCGATTAACAGCCGGTTAGTTCACCGGGGTTTAATCGTGACCTCTTTAGGGTCTCTTGCGTTGTAATAAATGCAATTATAAGTATTATTACTATTCTTATTTATAATCATAATAATACTTGTAATTGCATTTATTACAACGCAAGAGACCCTAAAGAGGTCCCGATTAAACTCCGGTTAACTAACCGGCTGTCAACCGAGACATGAAGTACCGGCTTAATCTTTTAAATACTTTATTTTTAGGATTATAGGTCAAAGGGCTCCAGTTACATTGTTCTCGTAGTAAAATTTAGGCTTAAACGTTTCTATCTTCGTTATTTTGATTCATACATAAATCAAAAGACAAGTAAAATCTTTGCTAATAAAAAAAAACTCAAATTTCGTTATCTATCATTTTTTACGTCAATCGTGTATTGTTGGAGTTATTATTTTAAATATGATCTAAAATAATCTATATTTGAAAGATTAAATGTTTTACAGTTTTATAGATATACTTTATAAGTATAAATTTTGATGCTATCAACTTTTTCTGGAGCTCATTTTTGATAGGTATTTCTAAGTACTTTGACAAGTATTTAGTACCTAAGTGTTATAAAATGCATCTCTTTCCCGTTATTTAAGCTTGAATCCTTAGATTTGAACAGTCGCAGAAAAAAATATACATTTAATTACCAATAACTTACTTTAAATTACCATTAAAGGGTTTTTCAAGTAATCAATTTATTATATTTTTTATTAGGTTCAATTTTAGTGATGAAAACTTTTTTGTAAAAACTTACAGTTTTTGAGTTATTTATGAAAAATCGCTTTAAAGCATGCATTTTCTTTCACAAAAATTAAAATATTTGATCTTTAATAACTCAAAAATTATTGATTTATTTTAATAACATTATGTAACAAATTTTGCTTAGAATTTGTCCCTCTCTCGATATGTGGGGTTATTTTTAATAAAGTAATTTTCAACCCCGAGAAGGGGTGACATATACCCCAGGCTAAAACCGCAAGTTGTTATTGTCAATTCGTGAAAATGAATGGAGATTTACCGAAATCGAAGGTCATAGTTGATTTTTACCTTCAGTGCCTGCACTATAGAAAGAAAATGGCAATTCAATAATTGAGATGCGTATATTTTGCGAGCTCATTAATTATTAAACGATATGTAGTCGCCAAATAATTAATTTAAATTATTTTAAGTACAACTCTCTCTTAAGCCGGGAATATGGGATGGTTTTCTTGCGAAGGGGTTGTAGCTCTATAATCGAAAGGTGCGTGATTTAAGAGTTTATTCTTAGAATATAAGCTAAACGAATTATACTACTATTAACTTTTTTGTAAAAACTTACAGTTTTTCAGTGATTTACGGAAAACGGCTTCAAAACATGCATTTTTTTCACGAATAATTAAAATCTTTGATCTTTAATAACTTAAAAAGTATTGACTTATTTTAATAATTTTATATAATAAATTTTGCTTTTAATTTGTTCTTTTATTGATTTGTGCAGTTATTTTTTATAAAATGATTTTAACCCCCGAGAAGGGGCGGTATCCACCCTCAGGGTAAAGGCGCAAGGTGGTACCATATCACCTTTGTTTCTTGACGTATCCTCTAACCACTGACCAATTTTCGTGAAAATCGATGAAGGTTCACCGAAATTGAAGGTAATCGTTGATTTTTACCTTCAGTGACTGCACTATATAAAATAAATTGCAATTTACTGATCTAAATGCGCGTAATTTGGAAGCTTATAAATTATTAAATGATATGTAGTCGCCAAATAATTAATTTAAGCATTTTAAGTACAACTGTCTCTACATACAAGGTACAAGCCTTCCCGGTACAAGCCGGGAAGATAGGGTAGTTTTCTTGCGAAGGGGTTGTAGCTCAATAATCGAAATGCACGTGATTTAATAGTTCATTCTTAGAGTATATAAGCTATAGGAATTATAACCGCAATACGATATATTTTAAGTTTTCTCAGCATTTTTCTCTTAAGTTAAATCAATTAAAGGGTTGTTTGGGGGGTGAAGGGGATGAGCTCAAAAATCGAAACTATATAATTTCAAGAGCTCATAAATAGCTCGTAATTCTGCCGCAAAAACCGATTCAATATTCCTATTTTTAAGTAGGGACTCAGCCCCCCCTCCCATTAAAGTATTCTCCTGTTCCAGTGTTCCCATTAATCAAAGTTTGTCCGAGTAGACACCCTTAAGCTATTAACAAATTTTCAGCTGGCTATTAATCAACTTTTTTTTCATACGCGGGATCCAGACCTATAATAATTACATATCATATCAATATTGTGAGCAACATATAATTTTTCTTCTTCAATGACATTAGGTATGAAATATACGTCAATTTGACAATTTCAATTGACGATATGAATTATTTAAGAAAGTTGCAAGATTTCTCCGCTATTCGCGCACGATCGTTTCTCGTATCCCCTTGAAGTACTTGCACACCGCGAGTAGACGTAATAAGCCTACTCCGGCATAAAATTCTACAGAGAATGTAAAATAGGAGCTACTTTTCAACACACCATCATACTGTTCTAAAACTGAACTCATCTTAAACATTGTCATATCAAGACAAAACAGAAAGAAGAAGCACGATCGTTTCTCGTATCCCCTTGAAGTACTTGCACACCGCGAGTAGACGTAATAAGCCTACTCCGGCATAAAATTCTACAGGGAATGTAAAATAGGAGCTACTTTTCAACACACCATCATACTGTTCTAAAACTGAACTCATCTTAAACACTGTCATATCAAGACAAAACAGAAAGAAGAACAACAATTAGTAGACGGTATAATACCCTGAGGGCATCAAATATTTGTTGAATCACATCAGTTTGTTCCTGAGAAACAATATGTTCTTGAGGATTACAAGATAAGTTGTTAAAGAGGACAAACTGTTTTTCTGTGAAAGGAACAATAATTTTACATGTCAAATTGTTGTTTCCTAAGAGAAAAAGCAATTATTAAGAAGTACAATGTTCCCCAGTGGAACAACAATTTGTCCTATACATGTTCTTGACTTAAGATAAAAAAAACTGCTGTCCCTAAGAAGAACAACAATTAGTAAGAGGTACAATGTGCCTAAGGGCATCAATCAAATGTTGAATGGGCAACAATTTGTTCTAGACCTAGGGCCGGTTGTTCGAAGGCTAATCAACAATGATCACTATCAAATATTTAATTACTGTCACCAAAACTGTCAATGTCAACTTTTATTGGGT
The DNA here is from genome assembly GCF_917563875.1 of Diabrotica virgifera virgifera. Classification (NCBI taxonomy): domain Eukaryota; kingdom Metazoa; phylum Arthropoda; class Insecta; order Coleoptera; family Chrysomelidae; genus Diabrotica; species Diabrotica virgifera. Next base: position 38,362,739 of record NC_065444.1, on the reverse strand, counting down.
TGCTGAAAACATAATTGATTAAAATTATGAGATTAGTTAATCAATTAACATAACAATTATTAACATAATTGATTAAGTAATTTCATATTGTGTTTTCAACAACCCAAACAAAGTTGACATTGACAGTTGGTGACAGTAATTAAATATTTGATAATGGTCATTGTTGATTAGCTTTCGAACAACCGGCCCTTAGAGTGTTCAATTTTCACATGCAAAAAATATTCTTATATTTTTTACTGCATTAAATCTCTTATCACAACCCTTAATTTAAATAAATCTCAAGCCAGCCCTGTACAATAGTACCATTTCATCCCCTCCTAATTTTACCCTTACCCCTACAGGCAGACAATTTTGGATTCGGGACAGAAGAAATTCTCTCTCTCCAGCCGTTCCACGGATAAGTCGGTACCGCTCATCTCTTCACTCTGGACGATCCAGCCTTTCTTTTGGGCTGAAACGAAATAGCAATACGTGTTACGTTACGTGACGAACAGTAATTCGCAAGTGACGGCATACATCAGCGCGGCAATCAAAACTCAATTCGTTTGTGACCGCGGCTCTAGTGGTCTACAACGTTGCACAACCTGGTAAGACTTTTTATATAAATATCAATATTGTCTGTATAAAACCTTATACTTTATATTCCCACTTGAACCTGAACCTAGCAATCCTAATAATTACAGTCCACAACCTTCTGAAAGTATATTCATACTCTCACATATGTACAAGTTATCGTACATAGAGGATTACTAAATAACTTGATAAATCGTTATTCTTGAGAGTAACAACAGTTCTGGATGACCAATTGTTGTTCCCAAAGAGGAAAAACAATTATTAAAGGATACAAACCCCAAACGGAACAAACATTTGTTAAAACAATTCTTAAGTGAAACAACAATTTGTTCTAGAGCAGCGGTTCTTAATCTGTGGTACATGTACCACTGGTGGTACATATCATTATTTGAGGTGGTACACAAAACGCAAAAACAGCCAAAATCAGCACCAGAATTATAGTTAATTAGATCACCTAGCTAGGTAGGTATTGTAGCTAGGTGGTACCAAAAATAATAAAAAGTATTTGGTGGTACATGACTCAAAAAGATTGAGAATCGCTGTTCTAGAGCATAAGTACTTGTTCTTGTGGTGCTATCTCCTTTAGTAGAGGTTAGCGACTACACTGGCAAATCTGTCTCTGTCCAATGCAGCTCTAAACAAAGATGTAAAAACTACCGGGTCCCCTTTTCCTTCAATCTTCCCCTGGATGATCATTTGCGCGAAGCGCTACTTTTCGTTTCTCATTATGTGTTCTAGATAGCTAATTTATCTAACTTTGATGATCTTTGGCAGCTTCCTATTTGTACATATTCTCCTCAGGGAATTTTCGTTTGGTGGAGTGGGTTGTCCAAGGTATTTTGAAGATCCTTCTATAAAGCCAAAGTTCAAAGGCTTCTAACCTGTTCATCAGCGGTATGTTGAGCGTCCATACCTCCGTTCCATACAATAGTATCGACCGTAGATAGTAATGCAGAAAATGACATCGAAGACTGATATTAATGCTTCTGTTCGAAATTGTCTTAACAAAAACACTCAAATATTAGTCAGAAATAGTAACTATCAAAATATTTATAAAACTGGGTGTCAGTGTGATATCCAATACTACAATTATATGGCGGCGGCTTTGGGCTGGCGGCTATAATTTGAATTTTTGATCATCTTTAGGAGACAAAAAACTTCTTTTTCTTTGATATATGTTTTAAATTATGTTGTGTTGTGATTTATAGCATATTTTTCGAATTTAAAATTTTATGCAAGTTTCCTATTACTTGTTTAAAAGGATGTCTTAGAAAATCACTACTTTTAAACGATTTGTTTAACAATGCAACTACAGATTAATCAAAGATAGACTCTTTTGTGAACGATTTGTTACTTTGTATCATTGACTGCGTTCACCAGATGCAAACGCGTTTACAACTGTTTGCGCTTTGATTCTTAAACTTGTTGACAGCGAGCTGAACGGTTGGTTGTTTATATTAAAATTTTTCATTTTGCTTGTTTGGTTTGGACGTAACCTAAAATAATTTTTTTCAATAAATAAGTTTTTGAAATTATTTTTTTATTAAAAGAAAAAATAAAATGGATTTAATAGATAATAACGTAGCTGAATGTCTTCAGTGCCCGTTATTTTATATATAAAATCATTATAAATATATTCTATAAAATATACAATTTAAATTCCCGCCATATTTTTTCAATAGTCAACACGTTTGCAAAGTTCAGCATAAATATTTTATCTTGCAAAAATGGCGATCGCTTTCCAAACTCACACAATCAAATGCAAACGTTGGCAATCAGTTTGCTCTTGACAGCAAACATGTTTGGAAAGCGATCGCCATTTTTGCAAGCATAAAATATTTATGCTGAACTTTGCAAATCTGTTGACTGTTGAAAAAATATGGCGGGAATTTAAATTGTATATATTATAGAATATATTTATAATGGTTTTATACATAAAATAACGGCTACTGAAGACATTCAGCTACGTTATTATTTATATTAAATCCATTTTCTTTTTCTTTTAATAAAAAAAATCATTTTAAAAACTTATTTATTGAGAAAATTTATTTTAGGTTTCGTTCAAACCAAACAAGCAAAATGTCAAATTTTAACCTTAACAACCAACCGTTCAGCTCGCTGTCAACAAGTTTAAGAATCAAAGCGCAAACAGTTGTGAACGTGTTTGCACCTGGTGAACGCAGTCAATATCTAAACCTCCAAGAGCTACGAATAAAAAAATACTTACTGTCTTGTCTTAAAGATGTATTCGATAAAGAAGCTTCAAAGTTCTTGGTCCTCGGAATGGCTTTCAGCATGTAAAAATCAAGGTGAATCCAAATAAGGTATAAACAATTGTCTATGATATAAGCACAATAGTTAATCTCCTTCTTCTTCTTTTCTAACCGCTCAGAAACTAAGTCGTAAGCTTTTTCCCTCATGCTCAAAACATCTACCAAATCCAAGGATTCGTTAAGGTATTCTTTAAGTTCCGTAGAATTTTTGTTTGGAATATCCTTCAGTTCTCTGACTAAGAGCTCGTGAGCTACTCTTTCTTGGTGGTGAAGGTTCACCACACTTATGAGCTCCTGAACGACAATGCCTAAAGATGGATCTTGTTCGTTATTACCAGATAGTTTACTGTAACCTAATAGTAGAGGATCGCTTAACGTTGGGTAAAATAGTACACTGATCCCTGCACGATTTACATCATTATTTGCAATCAAATGCCTCGCGTAGGAAAGAAGATTCGAGACGATTTGCATGGCGAACAGAAGCCTATCGGAAGTCTGGAATGTAATCGACTCCAACGACGAATAACTGGTTAATTTCCTCACGTTTTCATCTGACAGGATGAACTTTGGTAGCAGAGATAACATCAGCTTTTGGATTCTGTGTAACTGAGCTCGATTATTTTGTACCACGTTGGGGCTTTCTAGAACGTTTATTAAATTATTGCTAGCAGTTCTGGAAAATATCGAGGTAAGTAGAGCGAGTTCTTTAAGCGATGTCGGGGCAATTTCCACACATCCTGATCTCAAAATCAACTCCACCACATCGAGATGGCTCAACAAGAAGAACATTATTTGAGAAACGGCAGTCTGGTTCTCAGTACCGAGTGTAGTCAACACAGCATTGCAAATATGTAACGTGGGTAGCCACAATTGCAGATATTTTTGCTCCAACGGTGGCAAAAAGTCTTCCAATACATCATCCGACTGCCAGAATTTGGAAATCTCTGGATGATACGTAAAAACATTCATGTTACTGAAGACCGTGAATATTTTTTGTTCTAGTAATAATTCACTGCCGATTTGTGTGCCTGCTAATCTAGTCAACAACAGCATTTTCGCTGTATAAAGGTACAACGGTTTGATCGACTCTGTTTGTGATTCTACCATATTTCTTAGTTCGTTATTGCTGCTTTCTATACTTTGTATGATGTGTTTCAAGTAGCCTCGTCCAGATAGGTGCATCATCCAGTCTATGCTGCCCGAGAGAATCATTAAATGAGTAAAAGCAGACATTGACAGAATTTTACAAACTTCTTGGCCCCCAACGCAGTCCTGGCAAATTATTTCTATCAGTTTATCGCCGAACTTATTAAACACTTCAGACGAGAACTCCAAAGACGTGGTTTCTTCTGATGGATCCAGTTTGGAACTGTCTAAACGACTCACAAACAAGCTGTTATTGAACGTCAGTTCCTCTTGAGGTATATCTTTATCGGTCAATTGTAAGAATGAAACCAAAGAGGCATACAAATTCACCCGCAGTTCTCCGTTAACTACGTCTGAAACCATGAGCCACTTCGTAAGATTATCTAAAATTTCCTTCAACAACGGTTGGTGGACCTTTAAGATTTGAAATGGGGAGTCTTCTCCCAGTTCTGAGATCTTTTCCAGTCTCTTTTCCCGCACGTAGGATCTCTTAATGTTGTACATCAACATCAGAACTGCTCCAGATAGTAACCTCGCTACTTCTGGAAGTAGTTCGGACTTAGATATGTCCTTCAATAGAGGTTTGAGTAAGGCGAGACTGACGATTTGTTGCTCTTGCACCGATAATATCTCCATTGGCGTATATAACACTAGGACTTCGGTGACTTGCCTCCAGGCGTCTGCGAATTGGACCATAATAGCACAAGCCTCGTTTCTTTTGTTCAATTCCAACGCGTATTTCAAGACTTTTTGTATTTCGTGAGTTATCGCCTGGATCTGACCCATCACTGCAGTGCCTTGTAACGTCTTTAGCTCTTCGTATAATATAATGTGTAATTTTCGTAAATCTATCAGTTTTGAGGATTTTTGTTGGCAACTTTGTAGAATTTGCGACAAAACGTTATTGTCGAAGTACTCCCAATTCGGCATCTCCACTACAGGCAAATCTAGTTCGAAATACGGTATTAACCTTGTTAAAAAGTTATCGGATTTCCCTACTTCGGCATGCAACGCTGAAAGATTTAACGCCATCTTGGAAACTCCCATCAACGTGTCTTTCTGTCTGCTTTCTTCGGTAGGTAAGTTGATCAGAAACACTTTCAACTGCTTCAGATAAGTTACTTGTTTTAACTGACTTAGTATCTTCAGTTCTACTGCCAGTACTTTCATCAACCACGTAAGTTGGCCGTATTCAGCTAGTCCTTCTCCTATATTCTTAGCAGCTTCACCCAGCTGCTCTTGATAAAAACTCCTATTCTGCCTTATAAACCTCAGTACCGGTCCCGATGTCTTCGTATTGCAGGAAAGCAGATACAGCAAATGATACACAGATTCTAGAAGCGTCGGTGAAGGTTTTTCGAAGCTTTTATTAACCGCCGTGTCCATCATCGACAGAATCGAATGGAATGATGTTCGGGGGAATCCCAAAACGCCCGGGAACTGGAATTCAGTCTTAGAAACGTCTTTCTTCATGTCGAAGCCGAGTAAAAAGTGAGTGAAATTCGGTGCATTGTACGACAACGTTTGTTTCATCAATTTGATTATTTCCCTTTTGGTATTTTCTATGATTTCTTTGTTTTCGTCGCAACAATTATCTAAGCACTCGACAAAACCATTTCTAATAAAGTCGATGTCGTCTTCTGAGGTAAGCAGCACACTCATCAGTTGGTTGTGTATAACACACGAGCTAGTTATATGGTTTAATATTTTTATGGTCAGATAAGAATGTTCGGGCATGTGTATCTGGTAGGCGACCAATTTAGCCAAATTGATGCAATGGTCCGGCTTGCCCGTACGACGATTTATAGACATCAACAGCTTATTTATACTTGTCAGTACCATAGAGGCTGCGGACGATGTCAGAAGGTTGAAAAATTTGTTCTGCAACACCAGCACCCTGTGGATAATATTCAGGGAAGATAAAACGCAGGTTTTAATAGTTTCTTCCCCCGGAAAAGGAGCATATGCCTCAAAGAACCGATTGCTTTCATCAAAAACGTTCATAATGATGTAAAACAGCTCAGATTTGCTGTTCAGTTGGAGCATTAAGTGATAACCGGGAGAAGATGATTCGCTTTGTGTATTTCCGGGAAAATCTGAGGCTTTTGGATCGTAGTGGTTTAAGAACTTCTCGAAGAGTTTCAAGCAAAGCAAAGCAACTTCCCACTTCTCAGTCGGATTGCGGTACGATCGTGAGTAGTGTTTGTTAAACACTGAGTTAATTATGAACGAAAGATAGGGATCGAATCCAGGGTTTCTGGGACCAGCGCCGAGCATTCTTGGGATGCCGAAATTTGTTAGTTCGTCGATTAGTTTGAGCATCGCTCTCGTCAAAGGATACTCCTCCATACGGGACTCTATTTCTTCTAGCTCTGTTTGTATACCTGGAAAGAAAAAGTACCAAAATTAATATTATCTGGTGCTACAAAATCCGCTGACTTACCTCTAGGAACATAACTCGACGTCGTCGGAATAGTGACTAGAATCTGCGACGCTTCCAGATTCTCCCAAGTTTGCGTCGCATTCTCCGAACTTTTCGCCAACGCAGTCAGCGTTAGGAGAAGATCCGCTTTGAGCGGGATCGGTACGGAACAAGTGACAAGGCCCAGAAGAACCGTTAGCGGAGACCAGCCGGGATGTTCGCAAAGGGCCAGGCGAGAGAATTCGTCATGTTCGGCTACGGCGCGGATGAGTTCGAGAACTGCGTGGAGGCCTTCAAGTTCTTGCGGTGACACTCCCTTAAAAACGAAGCAACGTATTAACATAAGAGTTTAAACACATAAACTTAACTACCTAATTATATACAGATAATATAGAGGGAAGGACACAAAGTAAAATGGAGACATCAGTAATGCTTGGAATAAGCTTAAGAAATAGAATAGGAAACGACAAAGTTCGTAGACGAACTGGGCCCTGTTCTAATTCAAATTTCGACTCAAAACAAGTCGCAATCAATATGGCGACGTTGAAATGCGACTGTGCGAGTCTTGTGGATTTTAGTTGAACTAACGAAATGATGTCATTAAATAGCGACTTATCGAAATTAATTGCGACTCCAAAAAAGTGGTCGATATTATAATTTCGAGTCGAAATTATTGTGACACGGACATGAATGAATGGCCGAAAGCGAGGTTAGGTTTAGTTTAGGAGATGTGTTTTGTTTGTTTCTTGCAAGGAAAACTAAAGCAGGAGGTATTAATATGGCTGGGTTTTATGGAAATTTGCTGGTTTTGGAAGAATTAGATAGAATAGTATTAAATTAGAAATATAATAATTGAGAATTTCCGCAACGTGAATTATCACACACAATGAAAGATGTAAGGTAATAATCTGGGAAAATTAGTATAAAACAAGGAAAATTATGTACCAGCTATTTTATTGCTGGACATGCTGGAATCAAATCTTGAGATTTCATATATTAATAATATAGCTATACAAAGTCCTCCGAAAGTGCGATATTTGGTTTATAAACAAATTAGCGCTCCGAAATATTTTTTTTTCAATGATTGCTCTGTAACTCAGAAAATTTTAATGTTAAACCAAAAACACTCACATAAAAATTCACTGTAATTTAATTCTGCACATAGATATTTTTTTACAATTTCCTTCGGCGGAAATTTTCCTCGAAAAATTCGGGTTTTCCAAACAAAATCTTTAATTTTCAAGTAAAATTTTAGGGAAGTAATTATTGATCAATAATTAAATAACTTGGTGATATAAATCTTTTTTGTTATGAGTGTCTTGAAGATATGAATATTTGTATGTACAAAGAGGACAGGAATAAAAAGGTAATGGTTCAAAGATTGAAATCCTGTTGTTTATAACTCTGTCGCAAATGCCGGTCAAATTTGACCGGTTATACCTGGAACCACTCCTCGCAATTCAATTTGTTTTTCTTAAGCGTTAACTTAATTTAATTTAATCTAATATTTTCTGAGGGGTTCTATTTGTTTATAAGCCAAAAAATTGTTTCTTTATAACATTCCTGAGACCGCTCAAATAGTCCAATATCAATTCTGTAAAGTACGTTGAATAGGTATAGTGCTTTTTTATACGAAAATCATAGTTATTCTGGTGTATTCTTTCTGGTTATTATTTCGACCGAAATTTTTAATTAATATTTGAATTATTGCTAAACTATTGATTAGATTGTCGCCGGCCTCCTGATATATAATCTACTATAAAAAATCTTTCATGTTATCAATTTATTTAATTATTGATAATTACTTCCCTAAAATTTTAATTGAGAATTGCAGATTTTTTTGGGAAAACACGGATTTTTCAAGTAAAATTTTTGTTGAAGGAAATCGGAAAAAAATAACTTTGTGCAGAACCAAATTACGGGGAATTTTTATTTGAGTGTTTTTGGTTTAAAGGAAAAATCTTAGGAGTTACAGAGCACTAATTAAAAAAAAAGAAGATTTAGGAGTGCTAATTTGTTTATAAATAAAATAACACACTTTCTGCGGACTTGTCATACCCCATATTACTAATATATTATGCAATCTTAAGATTCGATTTTAGCAATAAAATAGCTGGTAAATAACTTTTCCCAAAAATGGCATTACAGTGGAACCTCGATAACTCGGATTAATCGGGACCGCGGCCGATCCGGGTTATCGAAAATCCGAGATAGCCGGAGAATATGGTAAACATTAATAAAATACGGTATACTTACAGATAAACTCCGTTAGAATTGAAATAACATGAAATATATTTATAAATATACACAGTACCTACACATCAAAATTACTAAAAACACAAACGTAAGCAAACGGAAGCGAACAATACAAGACACACAATACAATCACAACGATGTAATGTTATTTAAGAACAGTGAAAACTAAAGACCATTGTTTATAAAAGAATTTTTTAAATAGTCTTTCCTAAACAATGCTAAGACAGTTTGAAATAAAAAGGAATAGGTACTACAGACAGGTGCCTGTTGTTTCTGCGGCGTGTGCTATGAGTCATTTTTACTATCCTATGGTTCAAATTACACACACACACACACATTATCTCTCAAATATTATATTACATACATTTTTATTGTTAAAAGGTTTGTCTGATAATTAACTATTTTGATGGGAAATAAGCCACAATTAAATTGAACAATACTTTTATTAACGTTTCGACGCCCAAATCGGGTCGTTGTCAAAATACAAAATAATGTAAATGTTTATCTGATGAAAATCGGTCCGGGTTAGCCGGACTTCCGGGTTATCGGGGGCCGACTTATCGGGGTTCCACTGTATTTCGATAATTTTCCCAGACTATCAACAAATTTTGCGGTGGTTGCGTAGCCAATAAATCCAATAAACCGGAGCGCCAACCCAAATTTTGAGCAGTGTCAAAATGATAACGTTAATATCCCCAGTTGTAACTAATATCGAAATGAATAAGAATCGCTATAAATTGCGACCATCATGGCGGAGTCGAAATTAAATTGCGACCTCGAAATGAATTATAATCAGGCCCCAGAGCTGATTGATGATGAAAATCGAGGGAAGCAATATTAACTTTTAGAGAGTTTATTATGCAAAGTAGGGTTCAAATGGGGTCTCCTTCTTGAGATGCCGTCTTCTTTCGAAGGTTGACGATCACCATGATTATTTATATTATGTTAAAAAGCTGGTTAGACGAGCAATTAAACTACTCCCTGAGAATGCCATGACATTCGTCGCGTTCCAACGCTACGCGTACCTAAAATCTTTTCCTGCATATTCTACAGAAGGTCTGGTATTTTGTTCCTCTCATCACGTGGCTGAAGTATTGTAATTTTTGTATCTTGATTTCTTTATTCAGTTCTGTTTCTTTTAAAAGTCTTCGCACGACTTGTTCATTGGTAACTTTGTTTATGTAAAATATTCTCTGGATTTTTCTGTAAGGCCACATCTCGAAAACTACCACTTTTCTCATCATCGATTTAGTCAGAATGTGGAGAGATGTTGTGTCTATTTTGGCTCTGTTTAGACTGTTTTAGATTTAACCTGATCTTCTTAGGGTGCCTGTCCGTTCCGAACGTTGGCGATCATTCTGGCTATGACGACTTTGTTGGTTGCTATACGGAATAGTTGTGTTGAGGTCTTTCTATACCATGCTCTCAGGTTAGCAAGCCAGGATATTCTTCACCGTCCTGGGGCCCTTTTTCCTTCAATTTGACCTCGTAAAATGCATTGGAGTAGCTCGTATCTGCCTTAATTTCTCCATTATATGTCCCAAGTACTGCAGCTTACGGCCCAACGGTGTTGACTAAATCTGCGGTTGTGTTCATCCTCCGTAGTACTTCTTCATCGGTAACTTTGTCTGTCCATGGTATCTTCAGGATCCTTCTGTACAACCATAGCTCAAAAGCCTGCAGTTTCGTTAACCTGATAACTTCAGCAATAACTGGATTGTGATCAGAATCTACGTCAGCACCTGGATATCTTAGAGGATTTAGAAGAATTTCTGTATCTTCTTTGTACCACAATATTATGGTCTACCCGAGGTGAGTTCTAAATATTTAATCTTCTTGATGGAAGCTTGTAAAACGTGTTTGTTATTATAGATAATGGATTTTGACAAGAGCTATGGCCTTGAAAATTTCACGTAAACTTGTGTACTAAATTGGCATGACTCATAGCTCTTGTCAAAATCCAATACCTATACCATTTCTTTTTCTTGAACAAATTCGACCAACCTTTCTCCTCTTTCATTGCGCTCGACAAATCCATATCTTCCAATCAAATCTTCGCATTTCCCTTTACCCCCTTACCTACTTTGGCATTGAGATCACGTATTATAATAAGTACTTCATGTTTTTGATCTATTAGTAATTTTATCCACCAAAATTCCGACTCCGCATGGATGGGAATTCTGATTGTCGCTTCTAGAATAGTATAGCATCCCGTTGCTGGTGGGACATTTAATATTACCCAGCCATCTGACCTCACTAATTCCGAGAATATCGCTTGAAAAAACTTCTTACATTGTATGTTCCACTTTTAAGGTCCTCCCGGGGATTCTTAGCACCCCCTGACTAGCAAAAGTCTGCCGGGGACTGAATACCTTATCTTGTATTTTAATTATCATGATGATTATACTAGGGAAGAGCAATGAACTAGTTTCCCGTCTAAAAGTCATTAAAACTTCTAGTGACCAATAAAAGACAGATCGAGGATTATTTCCCTTACGCTCTATCTTGGTACTGATGTTGCTGGTGTCTGACATCAGAGTAAGGTATGGGAAGGGAAACTTTCGTAATTAGATACGAAAATGTTTCTAGGACAAAACTATAACATAATATTTCCAGCCTACCTATTCACCTGATTTGATGAGATTAGTTTTACTTCTAAATATGGAAAAACGGTTTAACCCTCTTCTTGACAATGTAACAAATTTGTAACATTTTCATTTTAGGTCCTAGGTGAGTTCTAGGTGATTTGAGGTGCATTTTGTTACTCACATTTTGTACTAATAACATAAAACTGTCCGTAGATGGCAATAGTTACCTTATATTTTTATTATTACCGATTTCTGACAACTTCTAATTGATGCCATCTGTCACCTGTTGCATTTTCGAGAAGGTTCTTTACTCTTTTTACAAACTTTTAATTTTTTATAAAAAATAGTGTGTTTTTTATTTAATTTTTTTTTTTGGTGATTGTTTTATATTGTTCAATTATCCTATAAATAGAGCGTATACGTTTTAGTTGTTTTTTTGTTTATTGAACTATGAAAAAACTCTCATCAAACATTTGTAACAAATTTGTTACATTGCCAAGTTACGGTTATATTTTTTCTCAATGTAGATTTTTGATTTTTTTAACTCTGCAATATTTTTATGCAATTTTATTTGTTTTTCAGATAGATAGGTTTCAAAAAAGGGTAGACAAAATTATTTCTAAAAAGACTAAGTTTTCACTCTAATGGCATATAACATATCCCACCAGAATGAAAACAATGAGAACCTTCTCTGGTTACACCTCCGAGGCTTCTACAATTTGCAAGCCATACGGATGCTGAGACTAAGGAAGATGAGGGAATTCTACAATTTACAATTCACGTCACATCTGCTCAGCGCGGTAAAGTTCCAACGAGACTGGTTCCCTTCATACTCCACACAGAGTAAATGTAAATCAAAAATGAATAACCATCAGGGAGAGCAGCATATGTGCCTCCTGATGAGAGACTAATAAGTTTCGAAACCGGTAGAGGTGCTTGCAGCACTCTCTGATTGGACTGGAATATGGTTCGGCTGTATTTTCGTTTTGCAACGAAATTGAAAATGGTTATTCATTTTTAAAATTATTTCTATGTTTTAAGTCAGGCACTATTTCCTTTCAGTGCACAAAATGTGAAGGGCTAGACAACTTTGTCTGAATGGCAAAGGAAACTGTTTTTACGCACATCATCACAAATAAGGAGTTACCTAAATTAAAAGGATTTTATTTAGAATATAATAATTATATTTTATACATAAATAATTCTATTTTAAAATTACAAACTTTTTTTTATTTTTAAAAATTTTTATTTTCCTAAAATTTAATGGGGGGAGGGGGGTGTTGTGACGCGAGAGCACTCCCATGAACTCAGATAAAAGAAATTTCAACCTTGTTCTGAGAAATCGGTTCAAACCTTAGAAAATGCATGGACCGTCAGTGATAATAAGGGGTATGGTATTTTGGCAATGTAACAAATTTGTAACAAATTCAAATTTGGTACTTAGGAATAAATTAAAGGTGAAATATTTATTTCATAAATTTTTAAATAATTCTAGAAGGGCATTACTAGAAAGAAAACACAGTTTTCGCATTTTTACATCGGTTTGCCAAGAAAGGGGTTAAAAACAATTAAAAAGTGGTACTGTGATTAATATCTATTAAGACTAATAAAAAGGTAATTTAAATATCAAACTGCATTTATTTATGAATAGATTGCATGACATGTCACGCGTGTTTGACATTTATGGCAAAAAGTGACATATTATCATGAAATTTCTATGCCATGAATATCTCTCAACAATAAACCATCCCAAAGCCAACACAGAACAGTTCAAATTACCCTCGCAATAAAAAAGACATATCACTTACCTTGTGGAAAGTTGCTCTACTCATATACACAGTATCAGCTTGCAGAGGAGCTTCCTGTCTCAAGTTGCTATAATATTGAGAAAACGACATGAAGAAGTGGTCCCAGGATAAGTTGGTTGAAACGTGTGACCCAACTTGCTTCAGCATATTGAAGCAATGCCTTGCTGTGTTTTGTGAAGAAGCCAATCCACTCAACATCATTATGTAAGGAACAAATAATGTAGAAGGCAAAATGTCACCTGCTAGCTTGATGAATTTAAACAGACACATTGATCTTGATACAGATCTCTCTGAGGTCATTTGGATGGAATTCATCTCTAGAGGGCTCCAAAAATCTGCCACAAATCCAGTTTTCAACTCATCGTTCCTATAAAACTTTCCAATAGCCAACAACATCATTTCAAAATATCTCGGGAGGTTGGAGGGGACTTCCAAACCTTCTCGAATATACACCTGCATCGTCCTAGCAATTTCATCGGCTCTCATTCTTAAATCTTTTATTTTAGGATACATAAAAAATATGAAATCTGTAATCAAGTTGTGCATCCTTTTGTACAAAAAGTGTTCCTTGTACAAACTTTTGTTTTCCAAAAAGATGTTGAGCAGGAAATCGAAAACGTTCATCTCTATAGCTAAATCTACCAGAGTCTCTTCTTTAAGAATAGCTTCTTGGAAACGGAAACTTTGTGGGGTATCCCTTAAGGCACTGATGCACACTGCTACGCCAAATGTTGACAAAGCTTGTAACCCTAGAAAATAATATAAGACATTATCTTCAGTGGTTCTTGAACATTTTGTGAATTTCTAGTTGATATTTGGTTAAAACAAAAAAAACTATTTGTGTAAATATAATTTACATACATTTTTTATTTTTTCCTTTAAATCTAATACTCGTTTTGTTTGGTGTTAAAGCTATGGCTTGTTTTTAAACCAGGAGGAGTAAACTAAAAAGACAGATTCATACCCAAGAAAGTCACTAGAAAAATCACTTCTTTTTTGGTTGATCATATTGGCCTTCGACGGTCATCATCATCATTCTCTTTGCCTTATCCCTATGCGGCGTCGGCTTCCCTAATTGCATTTCTCCACACAATTCTATTTTGGGTCATATCAATATTAATCCCCTTTACCAACATGTCCTGCCTAATCGTCTCCCCCCACGTCTTCTTTGGTCTTCCTCTCCTACTCCTTCTAGGAATCTGCACTTCAGCAATTCTTCGTATTGGGTGATTAGCGTCTCGACGTTGAACATGACCAAACCATCTCAACCTATGCTCTCTCATTTTGGCATCAATTGGTGCCACACCTAGACTTCCCCTAATACTCATTTTTAATTTTATCCTTTTTTGTCACTCCACTCATCCATCTAAGCATTCTCATTTCCGCCACATGCATTCGTTGTTCCTCCTTCTTTTTCAATGCCCAACATTCAGTTCCGTACATCATAGCCGGTCTTATGGCTGTTTTATAGAATTTTCCCTTCAACTTCATTGGAATTTTCCTGTCATACAGCACACCACTCGCTTCCTTCCACTTCATCCATCCAGCCCTAATTCTACTGCATGCATCTCCATCTATTTCTCCATTACTCTGTAATACCGATCCCAGATACTTAAAACTATTGCTTTTTACAATCAGTTCACCATCCAAAGATACCATGTTATTTGTAGTAACTCCGTCTTTAAATGAACATTGCAAATACTCTGTCTTTGTCCTACTAAGTTTTAAACCTTCTTCCTCCAGAGCTTGTTTCCACTGTTCCAGTTTTTGTTCTAAGTCTCTTTCACTATTTCCTATTAACACTACATCATCAGCATACATTAGGCACCATGGAATTACCTACTTTCACATGAAATTTATCAGTCTCTCCCACACCTGTCCCAACACTAGTCGTTCCTCCCTCATACGTATCCCTCACAATATTTACATATTCATTCCCGACTCCTTTCTTATTGAGTGCCCATCACAGAATCTGCCGAGGAACTCTATCATATGCTTTCTCAAGATCACTGAATACCATATGAGCGTTTGTTTCTTTACTCCTGTATTTTTCCATCAACTGCCTTATAATGAAAATTGCATCTGTTGTTGATCTGCCCGGCATAAAGCCAAACTGATTCTCGGATATTTCGGTCTCTTCACGCATCCGTCTATCAATTACTCTTTCCCATATTTTCATGGTGTGGCTAAGCAGTTTTATAGCCCTGTAGTTTGTACATTGTTGTAAATCTCCCTTGTTTTTGTAGACAGGTACTAGTATACTGCTTCTCCATTCGTCTGGCATTTGTCCAACTTCCATAATTCTATTAAATAAACCTGCTAGCCACCTTGTTCCTGTCTCTCTCAATGCTCTCCATACTTCCCCAGGAATATCATCTGGTCTTACCGCTTTTCCTTTCTTTAGTTTTTGAAGTGCTTGAGCCACTTCCTCGTTTGTTATTTTGGTGACCATTGCTGCTACTGTCTCTGTTGACTCTACAGGCTGTCTGTCAAATTCTTCATTTAATAAGCTGTCAAAGTACTTTCTCCATCTCTTTTTGACATCCTTTTCGTGAACTACTATTTTATTATTTTCATCTCGGATACATCTAATCTGATTAAAATCTTTTGCTTTCTTTGCTCTCTGTTTGGCTATTTTATATATCTTCGTTTCGCCTTCCCTGGTATCGAGTTGATCGTATAGGCTTGAATATTGGCCTTCGACGGTAATTCATACATATTATATTATAATGATACGTCGCTAAAGAGTTCTAAAAACAACTGTTTTTTTATATAAAAGTAGACTAAAAATCTAAAAATTAAAGTAATAACGCAGAAAACACAAAAAATTGCTGATATAAATTAATTAACTTATGAAATGCCAGTAGTGTCAAAATTTGATGAATGTCATAGTGTCAAAATTTCATAACAGTGGAGTAAACTTGCCTGAGGTTGGACCAATTAAAAACAAGCATTACGGCGCTGTAAATTTGAATTACTCCTCTTGGTTTAAAAACAGACCATAGTAAAGAAAGGGTGTTTGGATTAAACATGGATGGCTAAGAAAAATTGAATACATTGCTCATTAGTAAAATATATAAAAATACACTCTCAAACTAGTAGGACTTTGATCAGCCATGAAACTGCCCTGGACCTCGATTTTTGACCCTTCGCTTCGTTATCGAATGTATTCGCTTCTTATCTGTTTAGTGTACAGATAGCGAATACATTCGATAACGAAGTGAAGGGTCAAAAATCGAGGTCCTGGCTCCTACACTGTTAAAAATATAATCAATTTTGTCCAAAATTTTAATGATATTTTCTTTATTATAAAGAAGTAAAAATTAAAATTTCCCATATTCTACATACTTATCCTATATACCTACTTAAAATAAATATAATGTCAAAAACCTTAGGAAAAAACATGGATTACTATTACTAATTATTTACCTTCACTTAACCATTTGGACTTCGATAGAGTAAACTCATTAACGATTGTCTGAACATATGTTGGGTCCTCAAATATTGGCAGTGACTGAACAGCTTTTTCCCCATCTTCTCTAGTATGCAATACACTTAAATCCAACGCAGCTAAGAAAGCCATTTCGAGATACAAATTTACATCATTGATTTTACCAGAAGCTTCATCCTCTAGTTTAGTTTCTCTTAGATAATTGATCAGTGATACTGTGGCATCTTTGGGCAGCCCACACTGGGCCGACCATGTGAAAACTATATCAGATAAAACCTGTCTGATGTCATTGAACATATCCACAACTTGGCGGCGGTGTTTTGGTCCTCCTAGGGCTAGATTTGCTTGAAGGAGTTCTATTTCTTTGGTGAGATCGAGGGTCCGGAGTAATTCAAAGATTCTGGTAAACAGGCCACCCTCCATCAACTCATCTACCAAAAAGAATATAAAATCACAATTAGAAATATAAATTTGGATAAAAAGACACAAAACTGTCTAAATACTTCAGTTGTCGAGATGAAAATGCCTCGGAACCTCTAAAAACAAGCTGAATGTTGCTGAGAATGTCAATTTTGCGGTCCCAAAAGAGATTCAAAAAAGTTTACCACTCCTATCCCCGGTGTTCCACCCATTCCCTCCATAGGAGGAAGACACGGAAAACATTGATTTACCAAGAAACTATATGCCACAGAAACAAATGTTTCATATAAGAAATGTAGCTGAGATAATTTTGAACAAAAAGCTTCATTAGCACTTTTGTGTAGAATGAACGGTTCTCTCAGAAACAATTGCTTGAATTTTTTTAATAAAATTTGTATCAATTTGAAGGTGAAAATTCGATATCTTTTAAGTAAATAAATGTTATGTAAATAAATGTTGCGCAATTTTTACAATTCTTATGAGATCAATGAAATTTACCACTTCCGTTTGACATCTTCAAAATCTAATCAAAAACATAAATTTTTGATTTTCAGTTTTGGCAACAAATATGGAGCATTTGAAATATGCTTAAAACGGTGACTTTAAAAACTTTCACATTACAAATGATCTCACGTCACAGGAAATGCTTCCAGGAAAAATGCATATTAAGAGGAATGTGTAACTAAAGTTGTGTAATTTCGAAAAATGTACTTGTGCAATCGAAACGAAGCAGTCTTAAACTTTTTAGATCGCTTGTAATGTAAAAGTTAAAATTCAGCATTTTTTCAAATACCTCATATTTGTTGCCAAAACACAGAGTCGAAATTTTATGTAATAGATTTTGAAGATTTTATTGATCTCAGATCAATAACATAAATTTTATTGATCTCATGAGAATAGTAAGAAATGGCAAAAATCACACGTTTATTTACTTAGCAGCTTTATAGAAAGTCTTAAAGTTTTTAGTCTTCGTTTTGGTCACGCCTGTTATCCCTCACACCTGCATAAAATTCGTGTTCTTGAAAATGATCGATATCCAAATTGTGATAAAAAAGGTGATTTTGATCATATTTTTTTTGAATGTCAAAAATATAAGAATGAAACAGATTGATTTGTTCAGCAGCTACATAGACTTAAGATATCAGCTCCATTTAATATCCTTAGTATCTTAGCCAATGGACAAGAGAGTATGTATAATGCATTGGTGATGTTTTTGTCGTATCTTAGCCAATGGACAAGAGAGTATGTATAATGCATTGGTGATGTTTTTGTCAAGTACAAAATAGTTTTGTAGTGCGTATATGTGTGTATATGTGTATGTATGTATATAGAGAAAATGTGGTGAGCAACTTAAACAGTCCATAGCAAGGCAGCTTTTGAATTGAGTAGGGAGCCGCGGAAGATAAAAACAAAGAAAAAACTTACTATGGAACTTTGAGGAGCTCACCGTCTTGTTTATTATTATTCTTATATTATTGTTATTAAATTTTTGTAGATCGTTTTTGAACACACCTATGATGTTGAAAGGAGGCTATAATTAGCTTACCTTAGCTTAGTACCATCTTTTTATTTCAGTACTTAACTTACGTCTCAACAGCTATTGAACTAATTTTTCTTCGTTATTGATATTTTATGGACTTACAGTCTTTAAATATTCATTTTATTGATATAGTAGTCATGTTGTGACTGGCTGATTGACCACGCCATTAAAAAAAAGCTTTATAGAAATGGTCTTCATGTGTGGCAAAATGAAAACATTGCATATGAAAACTGCATTCTTCACCTTAACACATTTTGATTTAAGTATGTTGATAGGCCACTCTAATCAAAGGATATCTAATTTTTACTGTCGAGTTGATACAAATTTTATATATCTATACTGTAAACAGACCACAACTGAGGTGCCCAAGCTTGTAGGTAACTATTCATTTAGACGATATTGATGTTCACGTGTTTGTAGACTTAAAACAGGTATACGACTCAGTCAAAAGGAACAAACTATACTATATATTGGCTGAATTGGCAGTACCACACAAGCTAATAAGACTCATTAAAGCCACAATGGATGAAACTCTGGCATGTGTATGAATACAAATCCACCCGACAGATTTTTTCAAAATTTCGCAGTAACTAAAGCAGGGAGATGGGCTGGCCCCTACATTGTTTAACCTGGCACTGGAGTATGCAGTTAGGCAAATGCAAACTGGACAAGGAAACCTACTGACCAACCGAACGGTTCAACTGGCTGCCCATGCCGATGATATTAATATTATGAGTAGATCAACAGGAGCACAGGAAACATACGCAGAGTTAAAAACACAAACAAAAATGCTAGGTCTGGAAATTAACACAGAAAAAACAAAAATAATGACTCAGACGAGAATAAATATAGCCCCACAAAACATTATACATGAAGATGACATTGAAACGGTTGGAAAGTTTACATAACTCGGAGTAGAAATATATGCCAATGGATCAGAAGATGGAGAAATACAGAAGAGAATAACGCAGGCAAACAGAGCTTATTTTGCCCTCTCCCATATATTTCGGTCTAAAAGTGTCCACCGAAATACAAAGATGAGAATCTATAAAACTTTAATTCAACCAATAACATGCTATGGCAGTGAAGCCTGAGTCCTGAAAGAAACATCCAAAAACAAACTCAACACATTCGAAAGGAAAGTACTGAGGAGAATACTAGGACCTGTGAGGGAAAACGGAATCTTCAGAAGTTGATACAACAACGAACTTTATCAACTTTATAAGGAAGCACCCCTGTCAGACTTCATTAGAATACAAAGATTGCAATGGGCCGGACATGTGATAAGAATGGGAGAGGATAGGCTACCAAAAAGAGCACTGAATTCTAGAATGCAGGGAAAAAGACAGATTGGAAAGCCAAGAAAGTGCTGGGAAGACAGTAAACAACAACGCACAAGACCTTTTAGGAGTCTGTGTATGGAGAAGAGCAGCCACAGACAAGCAAGTGTGGAGGCAAAAAATAAAGGAGGCCAAGGCTCAATTTGGGCTGTAGTGCCGTAGAAGAAGAAGAAGATAGGCCACTCTAATCAAAAGATATCTAATTTTTACTGTTGAGTTGATACAAACTTTATTTAACATGTCTAATGTCTATACCGTAAATAGACCACAACTGAGGTGCCCAAGCTTGTAGGTAACTCTTCATTTAGTAGGACCATACCACCGCTGACATTTGTGCGTTATTGGCACCTTTGATGAAACCCTCGTGCCAACACACTGGCGTCATGGGCAGTGAACGAGTTAAATTAATTTCGTGCCTGTACTAAAATCCCCTGTCACTTTAAGCGTTATTTCTGAGAGAATGGTTCATTCTACCTAAAAGTGCTAATGTACACTTTTATTCAAAATTATCTCCGCTACATTTTTTATTTGAAACATTTTTTTCTGCGACTTACAGATCCTTGGTAAGTTGAAGTTTTCCATATGCATCTCTACTAGGGGTGTTATAGTACCCCAGGCTGTGGGTGAAAAAACGTGATATAATTCAGGAATTTTTGAAACCTATCAGGTGTTGTAAAGGACGATGCCAGGAATAACTTATACTAAAATATAACCAAAAATTTTGTGCGGTTTTTTATTTATGACGATTTTCATTTGTTAAATTTACAATTTTTAAAGATTTTAATTTTGCAGCTTAGGATATTCATCTTAGAGAAAAACTTTTAAATAGAAAATGTAGTAAATTCAAAAACCTACAATTTGAGCTATGGCAAGTTTAATTTCGTTAATACGTTATTGCAAAACAGCCTGCGAAAGGTCCAAAATGGCTGTTTTTTGCAATTGCCTTATTTATTGTAAAAGTAACTTTTATGTATATTTTAAGGCTTTAAAATGAAGATCTTTCAATACTAAACATAAAAAAAATTTGTAGTGCCCGATTGGTGAACTTGTTGTTTAGATATTATAATTTGTTTATCCCAAGAGGTCAAATGTCCAAGGCTATAACTTTTTGAAAAAAAATCGTACAGAGTTAATCCAAGATCCACTCTCCTTCTACAGACTTATGTTTTCATATTCTAATGTAAATAAATGCGTATAACATTTTTCAACCTATTATTTCGGGTTTGAAAATAAGGGGACAAATTTCGTTATAAACATTTAGAACTGAAGCCGCCCCTGTACATCCTATGAGTTTTTAACTTACAGGTTATTGTTGCTGAAGACAAAATAAAGATTCAAAACTAAATAAAAATTTTCTACGACCAACTGAAGCCGAGATAATTGTTTTTGTTTTCTTAAAGCGTAGTGACTTTATTTACAACAATTAAGAAATTATTTCACAGTCATTGACTAAAGAAAGACTTATATTATCTTAAAATAAAAATTATTTTAACCGAAAATTACATTTAATTATTAAAAATGATTTTTAAAGTGTAATGGAGATTTATTTTTCGTAACGACTATGATTTATTACGTCAGTTGCCCTTAGCAACGGCTAGCAACTTATAATACATTGTATCACGGTTTTTGCTTTAAATTTTAAAGCACTGCTTGGATTGACATGAAATTTGGCAAACACATAGATAACATGTTAAAGAATAAAAATGATATTGGGCCTCTGTGTGCTTTTGTCCTGGGGGTGAGTTTCACCCCTTATGAGGAGTGAAAAAATATATGTTCAAAATAAGTTCGGAAATGGATAAAACGTCTAATTCTAAGCACTTTTCGTTCTATAGCATTTTTTCACCAAGTTAATACCTTTCGAGTTATTTTAGAGTAAATACCTTAATTTTTCAACAACAAAAAAAACACGTTATTAGGCGGTTTTTGACAAATAACTCAAAAAATAAGTGTTTTATTGAAAAAATGGGTTTTAACAAAAATATAGCAAATTAAAAATTGAAAAAAATGATGTATACATGAAATCTCTAGATCCAGTATAAACAAAGTTCTCGCTAATGAAAAATAGGTTCATATCCGTCAAATTTCAAAGTGAATTATTTCAACGTGAAATAATCAAAAAATCATGCACTTTTTGGAGAAAAATCATTTTTTAAAGTATTTAAAAAAACATGTATATCTGTTTTTAAAAAAAGTTACTCTGAAAATAAAGTTGATCTCTTTTTTTTTGGTCAAAAAACTCGAAAGTCAATCCCCAATTGGCATCTTAAATCAAATCATTACCGCTTCACAAAGTTACTTTGCTCATGTATTATTTATATGATCTGTAAGTATCATCGGTTCAAAGGGCTTATTTAAAAAAAATTGGTTTTAAAGCAAATCTGTTTTAATTTTTAATTAAAAAAAAATGTTTTTTTCTAAACAACTTAAAATTTATTAATGTGACCAAAAATCACAAAGAGTTAAAAAATGTAGTTTTTGCTATTATGAATATTTTGGATTTTTTGCTTTTTTTGGAAGGCAAAAATTAGTTAAAATATGGCTGTTCTAAATTTGCATACACTCGTGATTATTGACTAGTTCAAGTCCTTTTAACTACTGCCTCTTCAAAAATAAGCACTTTGAACCGATGAAACTTACAGGCATAAACGACACATACATGGGTAAAACAACATTGAAGTAAAATTGATTAATTTCATTTTTGATGCTAATTAGGGGGTGACTTTTCCAAGTTTTTTGACCAAAAAAAAGGAGATCAACTTTATCTTCAGCGTAACTTGCTTACTTTTGATGATATAAACTTTTTTTTAAAACAGGTATACATATTTTTTTAAACACTTTAAAAAAGTTGTAATGATTTTTCTCCAAAAAGTGCATGATTTTTCGGATATTTCACATTGAAATAATTCACTTTGAAATTTGACGGATATGAACATCTTTTTCATTAGCTAGAACTTTGTTTCTACTGGATCTAGAGATTTTACGCATACACCATTTTTTTTCAATTTTTAATTTGCTATATTTTTGTTAGAACTCTTTTTTTCAATAAAATACTTACTTTTTGAGTTATTTGTCAAAAACCGCCTAAAAACGTTTTTTTTTGTTGTTGAAAAATGAAGGTATTTACTCAAAAATAACTCGAAAGGTATTAACTTGGTGAAAAAATGCTATAGAACAAAAGGTGCTTAGAATTAGACGTTTTATCCATTTCCGAACTTATTTTGAACATATATTTTTTCACCCCTTATAAGGAGTGAAAGTCACCCCTAGGACAAAAGCACACAGAGGCCCAATATCATTTTTATTCTTTAACATATTATCTACGTGTTTGCCAAATTTCATGTCAATCAAAGCGGTGCTTTAAAATTTAAAGCGAAAACCGTGATTCAATGTATTATAAGTTGCTAGTCGTTGCTAAGGGCAACCGACACAATAAATCACAGTCGAAACGAAAAATAAATCTCCACTACACTTGCGGCTTTAGTTCTAAATGTTTATAACGAAATTTGCCCTCTTATTTTCAAACCCGAAATAAGAGGTTGAAAGATGTTTACGCATTTATTTACATCAGGATATGAAAATATAAGTCTTTAGAAGGAGAGTGGATTTTGGATTAACTCTGTACGATTTTTTTTCAAAAAGTTATAGCCTTGGACATTTGACCTCTTGGGATAAACAAATTATAATATCTAAGCAACAAGTTCACAAATCGGGCACTACAATTTTTTTTTATGTTTAGTATTGAAAGATCTTTATTTTAAAGGCTTAAAAAATACATAAAAGTGTCAACAAGGGTCCTGGGCCTGATGGTATACCACCTAATTTTCTTAAGGAATTCAGTTTTGTACTATCGCGACCTTTGTTTCATATATTTAATAAATCTTTGGATGTAGGTCAGTTTCCAGAGTTTTGGAAACTTTCTTATGTCACACCAATATATAAATCTGGTAATAAATCTAATATTAGTAATTACCGCCCTATATCTATTCTTAGTGTTATACCAAAGGTGTTTGAGAGTATTATAACTGATTTCCTCACCTTCGATAGCTCCGGGATCCTAAACTCTCAGCAATTTGGTTTTACTACAGGTAAGTCTGCTGAACTGAGTTTGTTGACCTATGTTGATTTTCTGTCTGAAGCCTTGGAGGAGGGACTTCAAGTTGATTCAATTTATACTGACTTTTCCAAGGCCTTTGACAGAGTAAATCATGAACTCCTGATTCAAAAGCTTAGCTCTTATGGCATAAGTGGACCTTTGTTGCAGTGGTTACAGAGTTATTTAACCGAAAGATTTCAACAAGTTCGAGTAAACCACTTTTACTCACAAACCTTTCCAGTTAAGTCAGGTGTACCACAGGGGTCCCATTTGGGTCCATTACTCTTTAATATATTTATTAATGATATTACCAACTGTTTTCACGATTGTAACGCCTTGCTATTTGCTGATGACTTGAAGTGCTTTAAAGTTATAAAAAATCATTATGATGCTGCCATATTGCAATCAGAACTGAATAACCTCTCTGCATGGTGTTCACTTAACGGTATGAACCTTAATTCAATCAAATGTCATGTAATTAACTTTAACCGTACTCACCACCCAATATTATCAAACTATTACATTGATGGCCAATTGCTCAACACTGTTAATAGAATCAAGGACTTGGGGATTACACTGGAAAACTCTCTTTGTTTCAATACTCACATCATCAATGTCATTCAAACATCTATGAAAATGCTGGGTTTTGTAAAAAGAACAACTCGTGATTTTACAAACATATCCAGTATTAGAGTTCTTTACTTCTCTTTGGTCAGGTCTCACATTGAGTATTGTTCTCCAGTGTGGTCCCCACACTACTTGGTCTACATTAGGAAACTTGAACAAGTCCAAAATAGTTTCTTCCATTACATTGCTTTTAAGCTTCATACCTATCAAGATTACGCTGTATGGCAGCATCAACTGCAGGTCCCTTCTCTTGCAAGCAGGAGAAAACAAAGGGACCTTTTGCTATTATTCAAGATCTTAAATGGTATATGCAGTTGTTCTCAACTACTTAATAAGATCGCACTGTTTGTACCACTTCGCACCACTAGACAAGTGCGAACATTTTATGTACCATTCCACAGGTTTAATTATTCACTTTTTTCATTCGTACCCAGAGTCTTGAATTTAGCAAACTCCCTTTGCAATTTACAACTGTTCGACAACTCCATCAGTCGTTTTAAAAGAAATTTAGATGGGATCAATATTTGAGTGAAGCATCTGTAATTTGTTAACTTGGTTTTATGATATTATTTCATAGTACATATTTACTTCTAATATTATATTTATATTTCTGTATGTCTGTTTTTTATATTATATTATGTTATTGCTTTTTTTCTGTACACTATGTATTTTTGTAGAATTGGGCTTGCCCGTAAAAAATAAATAAATAAATAAAAGTTATTTTTACAATAAATAACGCAATTGCAAAAACGGCCATTTTGGACCGTTCGCGGGCTGTTTTGCAATAACGTATTAACGAAATTAAACTTGCAATAGCTCAAATGGTAGGTTTTTTAATTTACTACAATTTTCTATTTAAAACTTTTTCTCTAAAATAAATATCCTAAGTTGCAAAATTAAAAATCTTTAAAAATTGCAAATTTAACAAATGAAAATCGTCATAAATAAAAAACCTCACAAAATTTTTGGTTACATTTTAGTATAAGTTATTCCTGGCATCGTCCTTTACAACACCTGATAGGTTTCAAAAATTCCTGAATTATATCCTGAAATCAACCTATTTTTCACCCACAGCTTGGACTATAGGGAGAAGAAACTTATTTGCTTTCAATGGCCTTTTTGTCTCTGACAAGTGGAGTAATTGTTGAAAAACAGTTGCCATTTTGAAGAACAATTTCGCCACTTACCTGTGTACAGTGTAATATACCTTGCAAGATCAGGATTGCAAGTGACATTCCATTGCACTCCGTTTCTAGCCTGTACCAAGTACAAAAGTGTTGTAACTAGTGCCTTTCTACCATCGTAATACAAAAGAACTGCAACTAAGCCTCTGGGTAGACCTGGATAATATGGCATCTGCATCTGGGCTGTGCACAGCAAATCCAAGGCCACTAATTCGTTAAGTAAAAACATATCAGACAGAATTATGGCTTCTTGGTAGAGTTCGTTAGATATTACTTGATGGCCAATGCCTCTTACATTTATTCCATCTACCATACCCTTCTTAAGTTCTTCCCTAGCTTTGGCATTTTTAGGCTGAAAATACATTAAATAATGTTTACAATATTCAAATTACACCTTAATGGAACATAAAACCAAAGAGGTTACTTCCAATGGTGAATTGTTGTGTAAGTTTTGTCTAAATTCTATACATAAACATAAATCTGTATTACCGGATTCTGGAGCAGTAGAAAGAAGTTTTGTTTGTGCCTCCTTAGAATACTTTCAAATTCGCCTACATTTAATTCATCAGATGTTTCGTTCAAGAAATTCCACACAATGTTTTTAAGTTCTTTGTAGGGGTTCCAGAGGTCTTCGGTTTTATTTGGAAGTAGTACTGAAATAACAAAGAAAATAGTATATAATTAATTTAAAAACAATACTGAAGATATTACCATCCTCCATTTTAACAGGTTTTCATTAATTTCAAAATAATAGAATCCACTTCCTAAAAATAAGGTTAAAATACAACCGCCGCCAGTAAGCACAGATTATACGAAATTAAAAATTGGCCATGAGCCGATGGGTAGAGGGGATTTGACAGCTTTCTCCAGCGCTGTTAGTGGCAGTTTTGTGCATTTATCTGATAAATTTAAATGGCGCGCCATGGGTAGAGGAGAGGGGATTTGACGGTTTTCGCCACAGCTGTTAGTGCAACGTTGCCACATTTAGTAGATTTCTACTTTTTTGGTAGATTTTTGATATTTTTTAAAAAATTCTAGTAGGCAATATTTTTTAGTAGATTTTTGGTATATTTCAACATTTTCTTATGACTAAAATAAAATTTGCTTTTTAATAGTATTTACCCCATTTCTAAATTAATTTTTAGACATTTTGTTACAATTTCCCAATGTCATTACCGAAAATAAGATTCAGGGGTGGGATTCTGTGTACAATCGCTAACACCAGGTTTGTTCCAACACGACCGAGAACCGTCAGGAAACGGTAACGATCCTGCGCAGTAAAAGGTTTGTTCCAACACGACCGAGAACCGTCACGAAACGGTAATGCTCCTACGCAGTAAACAAAATCCGTTCCAACAAAAATATGATCGTCATCGGATCGTCCTTCCCACTGTTCCAACAAGAATTGTGATCTTTCGGTGACGGTTTCGTGATGATCATTTCAGTAATCGGGCAAATGCATAATGTGCTGGTTGGACTGACTTGCGCACTAGGACT
The DNA here is from genome assembly GCF_917563875.1 of Diabrotica virgifera virgifera. NCBI lineage: Eukaryota > Metazoa > Arthropoda > Insecta > Coleoptera > Chrysomelidae > Diabrotica > Diabrotica virgifera. The sequence continues at coordinate 38,335,518 of NC_065444.1, read as the reverse complement.
TAATTCTTTAAAGTTTTTGAGCCTTTGGTAGACTAAAAGCACACAAGCTGTCACCAATAAAAATGACAAATATATGATTACCGTCATGGGACGATAACTGGGCGATACAATTACGAACATGCGCACAACAAACGGTACAAGTAGTTTCGTGACGGTTTCTGGACCGTCCAAAAGTTCATGTTGGAACAAACCTAAAGAAAATCCGTTCCAACAAAAATATGATCGTCATCGGATCGTCCTTCCCACTGTTCCAACAAGAATTGTGATCTTTCGGTGACGGTTTCGTGATGATCATTTCAGTAATCGGGCAAATGCATAATGTGCTGGTTGGACTGACTTGAGCACTAGGATTTAATTCTTTAAATTTTTTGAGCCTTTGATCGACTAAAAGCACACAAGCTGTCACCAACAAAAATGACAAATATATGAGGTTTGTTCCAACACGACCGAGAACCGTCACGAAACGGTAATGCTCCTGCGCAGTAAACAAAATCCGTTCCAACAAAAATATGATCGTCATCGGATCGTCCTTCCCACTGTTCCAACAAGAATTGTGATCTTTCGGTGACGGTTTCGTGATGATCATTTCAGTAATCGGGCAAATGCATAATGTGCTGGTTGGACTGACTTGCACACTAGGACTTAATTCTTTAAAGTTTTTGAGCCTTTGATCGACTAAAAGCACACAAGCTGTCACCAATAAAAATGACAAATATATGATTACCGTCATGGGACGATAACTGGGCGATACAATTACGAACATGCGCACAACAAACGGTACAAGTAGTTTCGTGACGGTTTCTGGACCGTCCAAAAGTTCATGTTGGAACAAACCTATGATTACCGTCATGGGACGATAACTGGGCGATACAATTACGAACATGCGCACAACAAACGGTACAAGCAGTTTAGTGACGGTTTTTGGGCCGTCCAAAAGTTCATGTTGGAACAAACCTACCGCCGACCGCTTTCTATCAATGTCAATATATTTGAATTTTTAGTTTTAATTCAAATATTTTCTTGTTTTACAAGTGTCACTTCAGCATCAACTAGCAAAACTAGAAAATAATTCAATTAAAACTAAAAATTCAAATATTTTCACGACAATTGACATCGATAGAAAGCGAAGTGTAGATATCTACAGTGCACGGAATCTAGCCCCAGGACGTAGATGATGAATATTAAACAGAAATGAAACTGGATTCTGGTGTAACAAACTTGCAGATTTCAAGTAGCAGTGCAATCAGTACCTATTTCAGGTGTTATTGAAGAGTTCTGGTATTCGGTGGTCGGTGAGCCTGTTAGAAGCTAACGATGGAAAACTAAAATATCTAAGGCCCGGTCTTTTCACCTCCGAATAAAAGTTATTCGGAGGTTATTTGACAGATTTACATGTAATCTGCCGGATAAACTTCCTAATAAATATTTATTCGGAGGTGAAAAGACCGGGCCTAATTATAATATATGTAACTTTACAAAACAACAAATGTTGTGTTTGCGTGTTTCTAATGTAAAATGCGAAATAATTGTTTGAAGAATGTGATCCAGATATGCAGATGTTAAAATCAGTGGATGACAAAATATTATATATAAATATTAAATATGAAACTGATAAAAATTAATTATAGTTGGTCATTTTGTTCCCCAGTTAAAATATAAAAAAGTTTGGTTTTTGTTTACAAACAGTCATATTAATTTCTAGTTAAACTCCCTCTGTGGCTCAGTAGTAAGAGCGCCTACTTTTGGATCGAAAGGTCCGAATGGTCGTGAGTTTGAATTTCACCAGGGTAGAGAATTTTTCGTTTATTATAAATTAATAAATGAAAATAGTTTCTATCCTTGGGGGATCGGTACCCACCGGAGGGACCGCAGACGTTCGGATACAATTAGCGTCTCTGCAAAGACAATGGCATCGACTTTCCAAAGTAACAAGACACTTACTCAACACACAAACTACACATAAAGTCTACTTTACACTACATGATTTATCATATGATTTTGCCCATGACGAGCCGCATGACAATGCTTATGATAAAACACACAATGCTTATGGCAAAATCATATGACAAATCACACAGTGTAAACATGTAAATTTTACTCCATGACCAAATCATATGACAAATCACATGATAAATCATGTAATGTAAAGTCGACTTAACACTAGCTACCTAATTGGTAAAATCCACTGTACCATCACCATGCCAATGCCCATTAGTTGTCGAGGCATTAGCTAAATAAAAAAAATTTCTAGTTAGTCAGCTGTTATTTTTATTATAAAAAGTCATAAATTATATACAAATATATTAATAAAGTTTTATAGTATATTTTAGTTTTTGATAAGTAGATTTTAGTAAGCTAAACTTACAGTAGATTTTCTAAATAAAATGTGGCAACGCTGTGTTAGTGGCAGTTGGCAGTTTTGTTTTGTGCATTTGATAAACTCCACAAACTGAAATGGCGGGTAATATGGATTTTTCAAAAAAGAAAACAAGATATTGCAGCTGTTGTATTGATTCATGTAAAAATATTGAATATAACAGTACTGGATGCAGTTATTATATTCGGAAACATTGCGTACATGTCCTGTATCAACTAAATCCTTTCCTTTTTTGGTGTTGCTGATTGAAATTGGATATCATGGGAAATAAGACTGAATCCAGTATAATGTTTAATATCCATTTTGATAGAATTCAAACAAATTACAATTCATACAAATTGCAAATTTTAATAATCAAAGCAGTAAGCACACAAAAATAAACAGAGGTAACCTTTAAAATGTTAAATAATTCATATAAACTTATTCTTTTTCTCAATGGTCTCTTGCGTAAGCAGTCATCCAGTCTCACGAACTTATATATTAAATATTAAAATTATAATGAATAAAATAAAAAAACATAATTAATTTTACTATTAATTCTGTGTATTCGTTTAGTAATCAGGTAACAATAATATTTCAGTTCATAATTTGTGTCTTTCTAGATAAGTATCTATTTTTCTCGTTTTGTATATTTCACATACATAAATTTTATCAGAAAAGTATAAGTTTCAAACCGCGAGATAGCGCTACCGTCGAAACTCACAGCCAATAGACACAAAACGCATGTCTTTATGTGACATTTGACGTTGTCAATGTCAAAATTTCTGCTTCAACTTCATATGGAAATGTGACAGCTAAATTTATTTCGGGGTCAAATCAAATTCAAATTTACATATTTTTCAAAAATTCAAAATAACTTAAAAAAGGCAACGTACATGTTACTATTAATTATAAGTAAAGTTTACATTTATTTTATAACTTGTCTTAGTTTTGTTTCTATTGAAAACAGACTCGTTCATTGGAAAATTCTTTGACTTCATTTTATTTCTGTCTTTGCATCTAGCAGAAGTGCACCTCTGCATCTTTGCACTTCTGTTTAAATTGGAATTTAAAAAATACATTTATCACCAATGTGAATGGGACAAGAAAATATTTTTGGAAGAAGGAAAACCTGCAAAAAGCGACATGGAAAGTTTCATTGAATATCTTCAGTTTGTTAAAAAATCTCTGGTGTGTATATACCTTTTGATCTGTAGGTATTGTTCTTCATCCATCTTTCTTGTTTTACAGGAGAATCTAGATAGCTTTGGGGAAATTCACATTGTACTTGGAAATGAATCCTGTGATATAGACTCCAGTGTTTCAGCTACAGCTTTAGCATATCTTTTACATATCAGTAGACCTAAGCATATTTCCAAAGAAGCACTGGTAGTTGCTGTACAAAATGTTCCAGCTGAAAACTTTTTATTTAGAACAGATAACTGTTTTTTGTATAGAGAAATTCAGCTACCTCTGGATTATTTAGTATGTAGGTCAGTATATCAGTCTATATATGGAATATCTTGAAAAAATGATACATATTTTTCTCTTTCTTTAAGTGCCGTGTCCTAATGGGAGATTGGATATCATCATCACTATCTTTACTATATCTACCGCTGCTCTAAAGAGTTCTATAGAACTGCATTTAAACCAGTCCCTTAAATTGTTCAACCATGATACTCTCATTCTTCCTATATTCCTTCCGTCTCTAATCTTTCCCTGTATTATCAGTCTTAGCATTATTTTTTATTTAGCATATTTTTAATAAAAAATAAAATAAAATTTTTCTCCATCTTGATGTTAATAACTAGATTTTAAAATGGAATCGATTGACCTATCTTGTGTGTAGCTCTTCTTCGTTAAGTGTGGTCTCCTAATCAGAGGTTTGATATCATCATCACTATCTTTACTCTATCTATCACTGCTCTGAAAGGTTCTATGGAACTGAATTTAAACCTGTTCCTTAAAATTTGCAACCATGTCAGTCTCCTTCCTATACTCATTACTCCTATTATTTTTTCCTGATTTCATATTGCTGTCCCCTCATTACGTGTCCCAGATTGTCACTTTCTTATTTTTATTGTGTTCAATATTTAGAGTCTTTACTTATTTCTTGCAATACTTCCGTGTTTGTTTTTTCTGTGTCTATGGTATTCTAAGCATCTTTCTGTAACACCACATTTCAAATTATTGTAGTTTATTTACATGTTCTTGCTTCAGTGACTAGCTTTCAAGTTCACATTGTAGTATTGAAAACACATAGCATGTCAGAGCCCTTACTTTAGTTCTAATAAGCTCTTTATTGCAGAGAATTGTTTTCATTTTTACAAATGCATTTTTGCTATTTCTATCCTGGTACCCAGGTATTTAAATCCAGATTCCCAGCTATTTGTATTTATCAATAATTGGCTATTATCGTATATTTAATCTTTTTTATATTCATTTTTAGTCCATGTTTTTCACAGAAAGTGTTTGTTTTGTTTAGTAGTAGTTGGAGTTGTTCAGCAGAGATTGCCATGATCATGGTGTCATCTGCATATCTTATGTTGTTAATATTTCTTCCGTTAGTTATTATTCCTTCACTTTCAGATAGTCGCAGATGAGGCGCAGTTGATCGACAAGTTTAGTGGATTTTCGATCGAGGTTCGAGCCTCAGCCTGAAATTAATAAAAAGGCCAACGTCACAGTATAAAATTCAATAGAATCTACGACTTGGTCTGGAATAAACTGGTGTGTGATCGGCCTATGGAGAAGTGGTACAGCAAGGGATAAAGGCTTGTGGCTTGGTGATACTCCTCCATAGATCCCTACAGAAGGGTGTTAACGCCTAATAATGGTGTATATATTATATACACTTTCAGATAGTAATGCTTCTTCAAAAATAAATTCACAACGGTAATGGAGACAGAATACATCTGTGCCTAATTCTTCTCCTGATTTTGATTTCTGAACTGGGTTCGTAGATCTATTACAATTTGTGCTCTTTGATTCCAGTAAAGCTTTGTTATTATTGTTATTGTCTATGTGTTTTGTCTTTAGAATTTGGACTAACTTTTAATGTCTACTTTGTCAAGTTTTTTTTTAACATCAATGTAACAAACATGCACATCCACATTCATATCTATTCATCTTTGAGCTATCACATTAAAAGCAATCTAAGTTTCTAATCTTTTTCTGAACCCAAACCGACTATCATTTTTTCCTTGTTCCAGTTTTTGATTTTTACAAACATTTATTATCTTCAACAATAATTTGAGAACATGAATTGTTAATGATATTGTTCTATATTCACTACCGTCTGTAGCATTTGTATTTTTAAGGATAGCACAAAAGTTGGAGAGTAATCATTGATTCTATATGTGTTCTGCTTTGTACACTATGTTAAACAAGCAGTGGCGTCGGGCCGGGGGGGCACGGAGGGGCACGTGCCCCCCCAACATTATGCAAAAAAAGAAAAAAATAATATAAATTATCTTTAAATTACGTATATGTATACACTAAAAGTTACGAATGAATAACTAATATAGATCCCCCGTTAGTCTATTTTTCTGTATGCATCTAATTTGATTCTGTGTGTGTAAATTATGCACGTGTTACAACTACAACTAAATTTACAAGTGCCGGTGAGCCGACTCTGGCCGGTTGCGCCCGAGCTGGAGCAGCCGATCGAATGCACCCGAGCCCAGCCGACGCCTGGCGGAGGGATATCATACCAGCTCAGTGCGCGTGTGTTGTGTTGTGTAGGTGGTTGCCACGTTTTATTCGTTCAATAAGCTTATTGTTACTAGCTGAGCTGCTATTGTTTGTGTAATTTTTGCGGATGTTCGTTTGTTATCATGTCTAAGAAACAGTCCTCTGTACTAACATTCTTTAAAAAACTTGGAAATTCAAGTGAAAGTGTAAATGAAGATAGACATTTAGCGGGAAGTAGCACTGGAGGTAGTGTTGGTGATGAATCGCCATCTTGTTTACGCCCAGATCGTGATGCTACATTCCAGGGTGAAAGTAGAGATCCTTCATTGGGAGTACAAAGTGCAGATATTGCAAAAGGAGCATTTCAGCCTGTTGATTGTTTTAAGGTAAGCAAGATTCAATCCAAATCGAGGCAGTTCAAAGAATCCTGGTACAGTGAATTTAATTGGGTCGAATATAGCCCCATTACAGACGCTGCATTTTGTTACCCATGCCGACTATTTTGTCAACATAAGTCTGGTCGCGGGGAGGAGTCATTCACTAAACTGGGCATGAACAATTGGAAGAAAGCTTTGGAAAAATTCAGGAAACATGAGAAGAGTGAAATGCATCAAAAATCTAAACAGTTTCTCAATGAGTATAGAAAAGCAGGAAGCACGGTAGCAGATTCGTTGTCCTCGGCACATACTAAAATGGTTGAGATGAATAGGAGGTATTTAAAATTCATAATTGAAAACATCCTATTCCTTGGAAAATAGAATCTTGCCTTAAGAGGACATGATGAGAGTACTGCTTCATTTAACAGGGGGAACTTTATAGAACTGCTAGAACTGAGATCTACTGAAATGGAGGAAGGAATCCAAACATTAATGAAATCCCCAGTCCATTCATACAAAAGTGCCCAGGTACAAAATGAGATAATAGATTGCATAAAAAGTGAAATGCTTCAACAAATTGTCCAAGAGGTGAGTGAGGCTTTGGCCTACTCAATTATTTGTGATGAAACTACGGATATTTCAACCCGTGAACAGCTTAGCATTTGCATTCGATACATTACTAAAATAGATGGACACATTAAAATCAATGAAAGGTTTTTGGGCTTCGTTGATGTGTCAGACACTACTGGTGAAAATTTACATCACACTATTAAACAGTATCTGCAGCAGTTGGGTATAAGCTTAAATAAAATGCACGGCCAGGCATATGATGGAGCTAGTAACATGAGCGGCAAATTCAAAGGTGTTGCCTCAAGGTTCCAAGAAGAAGAGCCTAAAGCTTTGTACACACACTGCCATGCCCACTTGCTTGATCTGGCTGTTCAGAGATTTTGTGAAGAAATAAGACAGCTTCGGAATTGCTTATCCATAGTAAATAACCTGTATAACTTAATTAATGCATCAGCTAACAGGTTTTCAATATTTGAATCAATATGTAAGCAAAGCGGAGAAACAAAAATGAAAAGACTGGTGAGCTTGTCTCGAACTAGATGGACAGTTCGACACAAAGCAATCCATGTAATTCTAGAGCAGCTCCCTGAAGTGTACGAAACTTTGGAAGTTATTGCAAACGATGTATCAAATCGTAAAATTGCAGCCGAAGCTGATGGTCTAGCCAAACAAATCAGCACATTTGAATTTGTATTCAGTTTAAAACTATTGCACAGCGTTTTGAGTCAGACTGATATACTCTCCAAAGAACTGCAGAGTGAATCTCTTGACATTTCTAAGGTTTTTGCAAAAGTTGAATCAGTCATTGACTGTTTAAAACTGGACAGAAATGATGATGGCTTTATTCAGATGTGGAATGAGTCAGAAGAACAGTGTAACAAATATGGTATGAAAGGTTTGTCAGTTGAAAGGCCTTCACTACCACGCAAACGGAAGATTCCGAAAAAACTTGAAGCTAGTAGTAGCTCTTCAGATGCTGCATTTCATCAATCACCTGAACAGATGTTCAAGACTGACATTTACTTTGCTGCTTTAGACACAGTAATTGTAAACTTGCAATCTCGTTTTTCCAAGAACGATTATGATAAAATCAACTGCATTGCCCAGTTACTATTTAATTGGACCGAAATTGACAACAACGCTGTTATGGCAATCCAAAAGTTTTATAACTTGTCTTTAAGTTTCTCTGCACATCTTAAGTTTTTTCACTGTTATGTAAAGAACAATTTTGTCAAAACAGACAAAGCAACCACAAGAGTAACGTTCCAAGAGTTGGCTGATTTTTTTATTGAGAATGATCTTCAAGCCAGTGCACCAGATGTTTGGCAGCTACTAGAAATATCACTTTCGTGGCCTATCACAACAGCAAGCGCAGAAAGATCGTTTTCTACACTACGAAGGCTAAAGACATTTCTTCGAAGCACCATGACAGAAGACCGCTTAAGTGGGCTTGCCCTGATGTCTATTGAGCAAGAATTGACGTCTGAATACATGAAAGATAAAAAACTAGATCTGTTAGTTGACAGATTTTCAAATCTAGCCGATAGGAGGCTAATGCTTCATTAGAACTAACGAAAATTGGTTCGTTGAAAACCATTACTGTAGTTCTGTTCACCTTAAAACTTTGTCTTGTACACAAATTTGTTTTTGTGTTATAAATGTCCATGCAGTTATGTCTAGAATAGAATAAACTTGTATATTTTGAAATTGAGTCTTTTTACAATCCATCAATATAGTAAAAATTGATTAAAACCAATGTTTAACAAAAATACACATATACTTTACTTTAGTTCTTAAGTGGTAGTTTTCAAAAAAGTTTCCACGGGACCACCACTCCTCCCCCCCTAGACCCCGTGCCCCCCAAATTATTAGGTCACGCTACGCCTATGTAAACAAGTCTACTATAATGTCTAAGGTTTCATGATTTATGCATTTTAATCTTTCTACCGGGATTTGGTCTGGACCTACTGCTTTGCTGTTCTTGCATACAGGCCACAGGCTATACTATTTTCTACTTCTACTTAAATTTGTTCTGTTCTATTAGATTTGAACAATTTGTTGATGTATTCTTGTGTGTACATGATAATAACTAATTTTTATTTGTTATAGGGATCAGATAGACTTTGATTATTTAGTGAAATCAAAAAAAGTGACTACTACTCTTGTAGATCATCATGTGGTACCTAAAAATTATAAAATTTTGGAAAAAACAGTAGTTCAAATTTATGATCATAGACCTATAGATGCTGCCTTTGACTTGGATACAAAAGAAGTTGAAATAAACATAGAAGGAGTTGGATCATGTGCAACTCTAATAGCTAATGCTATATTTAGTGGATGTGAAGATGTTTTGTTTAAAGAATTAGGATATTTACTATATGGTAAGTACATTTTTTAACACTTTGGCTGCCGTGAGACACAAATGTTGTTGATAACAGCCACGTGACAAACCGTACTTATCTCAAAAGCATATAAATGGGAGACTCGTGGCCATGGGGACCCACTTTTTTAACATTATGGTGGTCAACGACCCGTGTTGAGCTGCCCCCCCCCCCACTTGCAAAAATCAAAAAACAAATAGCCCTGATTTATGAGCTCTCATATTCCGCAAACTAAAAATTTTGAGCTCGTTCCACTTAGCAGGAATTTGATACTTTAGTGGGAGGGCTGAGTCAGCCCCCCCCACTACTTAAAAATAGGAATATTGAATCGGTTTTTGCGGCAGAATTACGAGCTATTTATGAGCTCTTGAAATTATATAGGTACGATTTTTGAGCTCATCCCATTCACCCCCAAACAACCCTTTAATTGATTTAACTTAAGAGAAAAATGCTGAGAAAACTTAAAATATATCGTATTGCGGATATAATTCCTATAGCTTATATACTCTAAGAATAAACTATTAAATCACGTGCATTTTGATTATTGAGCTACAACCCCTTCGCAAGAAAACCACCCTATCTTCCCGGCTTAAGAGAAAGTTGTACTTAAAATGCATTAAACTAATTATTTGGCGACTACATATCATTGAATAATTTATAAGCTTCCAAATTACGCGCATTTAGATCAGTAAATTGCAAATTATTTTGTATAGTGCAGTCACTGAAGGTAAAAATCAATGATTACTTTCAATTTCGGTGAACCTTCATCGATTTTCACGAAAATTGGTCAGTGGTTAGAGGATACGTCAAGAAACAAAGGTGACATGGTACCACCTTGCGCCTTTACCCTGAGGGTGGATGGGTGGACTTTCGGTTCACCGAAATTAAAGGTAATCGTTGATTTTTACCTTCAGTGGCTGCACTATACAAAATAATTTGCAATTTACTGATCTAAATGCGCGTAATTTGGCAGCTTATAAATTATTCAATGATATGTAGTCGCCAAACAATTAGTTTAATGCATTTTAAGTACAACTTTCTCTTAAGCCGGGAAGATAGGGTGGTTTTCTTGCGAAGGGGTTGTAGCTCAATAATCAAAATGCACGTGATTTAATAGTTTATTCTTAGAGTATATAAGCTATAGGAATTATATCCGCAATACGATATACATATTTTAAGTTTTCTCAGCATTTTTATCTTAAGTTAAATCAATTAAAGGGTTGTTTGGGGTGAAGGGGATGAGCTCAAAAATCGAAACTATATAATTTCAAGAGCTCATAAATAGCTCGTAATTTTGCCGCAAAAACCGATTCAATATTCCTATTTTTAAGTAGTGGTTGTAGTAGGGGGGGCTGTAGTAGGGGGGGCTGAGTCAGCCCCCCCCCCCACTACAGTATCAAATTCCTGCTCAGTGGAACGAGCTCAAAATTTTTAGTTTGCGGAATATGAGAGCTCATAAATAGCTCATAAATCAGTGCTATTTGTTTTTTGATTTTTGCAAGTGGGGGGGGGGGGCAGCTCAACACGGGTTAGCCAACGTGTTAACTGAAGTAGGTAGTCTGATTTAAATAAATATGTATGATTTTAGCTACTATACTATTTGACACCCAGGGATTAAGTCCAGACACCAAAAGAGCAAAAGAACTAGATTTTCAGATAGTCGAAAAGCTGGAACACAAGTTCAACTTCACTGAAGATCGAATAGCAGTTTATGACAGAATATGGAATGCTCATAACGACATATCAACTTTAAACCCCAAACAAATCCTAGTAAAAGATCTGAAGATGGTAGAACACATTCCAGTACCAGGTCTGCCTATGTTAGTCGAAGATTTCCTGAAAATTCAAGGATCTTATGAAGCTGTAAGAAAATTTGCAGAAGAAAGAGATACTCCACTTCTAATTTTAGTTGGAATTGATTGTTTAAATGGTATCAGAAGGGACGTAGCTCTTTTTTCTAGGAATGAAGATGACCCAATTAGAAACAGAGTTTTAAATTTACTATGCAACTGTCAGCATAAAGGCTACGATTTTGAATTTAAAGAGGTTGATGTTAGTTGTGAAAGTGTTAAGTGCTTTAGACAAGGGAATTTAACTTTGTCGAGGAAGCAGATCATTCCAGTTATTATAGATGCCTTAAAGCTATCCTGAATCATCTTCAGAGGCATCACAGCTCTTTATGAGCTAAAGCCTTCTTCAGAATAATCCTCCATCCGCCCCTGTCTCTGGCAACTCTTCTCCATGCTCTAATTCCAATCGATTTTAAATCATTCTCTAGGTCAGGTTGTCTAGGTACCTAAGTCTCAGTCTTCTTCTTGCTCGTTGTCTTATCGGCCCTCTTCGATCCAAAACTTTTCTGACTATGACATCTTCCTCTCACCTGATTACATGCCCTATCCATCTAAGGCGTGCTACCTTATTGAATTTTACAACGTCAGGTTCTCCCAAACTTCTGACTATGGCATCTGCTTCCTCTCGCCTGATTACATCCCTATCCATCTAAGGCATGTTACCTTAATGAATTTTACAACGTCAGGTTCTCCCAAACTTCTATACAACTCATGTAACGCCTGCGCCACAAAGCTTGTTCTTTTATCTCTATATATTTTTCTTAGGATTTTTCGCTCGAAACGTTTAAGCAGTTCTTGGTCATTCTGTGTAAGTGGCCAAATTTCTTAATCGTATGTTAGCACTGGTAATTGTTATTCAACATTATTAATGGTAATAGGAGCTGTCTCGATCTTCTGTCAAAAATTAGTCTTTTGGTTCCTACTCGCTCAACAAGACAAACTCAAACTTTTCACATAAGCTTCCATAGATATAACTATACTTACAACAATTTTTTACCACAAACACTTAGACTTGCGAATTCTCTAATGCCCGATTTCACCAACGATACCTAAATATTTAAGAATTACCTAAGTGGGTTTAAGTACTTCCTAACTCTAAAACCGATTTCACCATACGATAAGAATTGCCTAAACCGCTTAAGCATTACCTTACGTTAGGATACGGATTTCGATCTCCCTAAACTTTAGGTATTACTTATCGTTGACAGTCAGGTTATATTTTTACAATTTTGACTAATGTACTTGTGACGTTTGTCAATAATTTGCATCTTACCTTAATTTTTCTGTTATTCTGTAATATTAGGTATACTAGTTGTAATTTTGTATTTTCTTTTATATTATTAATATAATATGTGTTGGAAAATATAGAAAATATACAAAATCCTTTAAAGTTTTTTACAGGTCTGTTGACAAAATTATGTAGTCTACCTACTATCTAACAAGCTAGTGTTGTGTTTCAAAAACTCATTCACGATATAACTATAAAGTGTGTCATTAAAAAATTAATAATAAAAAGCAATTTTCAACATATTATTTATTTTAAAATTATTTCATTAATTAAAAATTCAACTAACTTCAATTTTTCGTCATAATATGTAAAATTTACAACTCTTTTCTTTTCCTCCATTTTACTGTACATATTATACAAATAACACACAAGACTATATTTATTATATACAAACTTAATGCACAAATAACTAACTACCTACTAAATAAAATAACTACTACAACAGTAGAAAACTGAATAAAGCCAAATTGGCAAACAATAATGACAAATAATCGAAAAAGTAAGAAAATGTCATCTTATTCTTCTTTTTATTTATCAAAAATAGTTCAAACGTACCCTAGATATTTCCTAGGAAAAGCATTTCCTAGATACGCAGTTGTTTTAGTTGTGAAATGCGATTGTTCCTAAGTATTGACTTAAGAAGTTCCTATCGATAAGAATGACTTAATAAGGCAACTGTTTAGGTATCGTTGGTGAAATCGGGCATTAATGACTTAAGGTGAAACCGTAGCGATCAACAGGATTTCGCTAATAAGTGTGATCACTCAGTTTGTCATTAAAGACTATTTACTAGGTGATTTTTTACCGTGCAAACAATTATGGATCTTGAAAATACAGGTAAGATCACATATTAATATGTGTAATTTTATACTATATTTATAGAATGCGGTTTATAAACAGCGTATTGAACTTTATCATTTTTTTGCTTAAAATTTGATTTATTTTTAAAATTCTCAAAGAAATTAGTTATACTTCAGGGTGCTTCCCGGTCATATTTTTTATTGAGATTAATTTTATAGACCTCTTGAAATGTGATGGTAAATAAATCACCTGCTATTTTTTGCTCTTTTTCGTTATATTTACATTTTAATTGAGGTAGTCGTAAGAACCGAATTGCACAAACGTTTTTTTTTTCATCTCTAACACAATTTTTTTTTTGTTTTAGACGTGCCACGTGGTTCAAACTACAGAGTAGTTTCTAGAAAAAAATTACAGTGGGACCTCGATTATCCGTCAGGGCATCGGACCAAGGGTATGACGGATAATCGAAAAGACGGTTAACAGAACATTAAAAAAATTAAAAGCTCATAGTACAACTCTCAAATTTTATTTGTATGTTTTGTTTGACAATATAAGGATTCGTGTACGTACAGTCGAATCACTTTGGTTTAAAATATTCTAAAATCTTTGTTTGTTTTCTTCTTCTTCTTTCTTCTTCTTGTTGAGAATACCATTTCATGAATTATTGCAGGTGCAATGCAGCTTCTCTAGCTTCTTTACTCAAACCTAGCTTCTTATCTAGCTTCTTCAAACCTTTGTCGGTTACAATAGCATTATCGACATCGCCTCCGTCAAATTCCAAGTCTGTGTCAGCTTCTTAATCTGTTTCGTCCGACTCTGTTGCCATTTCAACGATTTCATCATTTATCTCAGCAATCGATAGCCGTTTGCAACCTCATCACAAATTATAACCAATAGTTTGGCTTATCGCAATGCTCATACAAAATGAATTGATGCCTCAATTTTTGCTTATGTAGTCAATAAAAATGTACGGACCCTGACGGTTAACAGAGGTGACGGTTAATGAAGAGACGGATAATCGAGGTTCCACTGTATACGATAAAATGCAAGAACAAAACTTGCCGAATTTTGAAGCAAAATTAAATTATTTGGAAAATGAGCTTTTAACTCACGAAGATTATAGTCAAGACCAAATAAAAGAGTTGAATAATTGATGGATTCGACCGTTACTTGATGGAAGTTCATTTTATCTAACAATAAAACACTGAAAACGTTTGTTTTCTATACTTCCACAAAATTTATTTCCATATTCTATACTTCCACATAATCATTCTTTCAATGAAGAGTTTCAAATTCTGCATATTCAAAATAAAGGCCTTAAGGTATCTTTTTTAGAATCTATGGAAATTAATAAATTGAAAAATACCGATATAATTCTGAATGACCAACTCGAGACAAACAGCTCCGCACTCCTCAACCTCTTCAGTTAAAGACTTAAAAAGGCGAACACATTGTGAACTATCACTTGAGAAAGGCACTCTGCCGAAACAGCTATAATAAATTTTGTGGAAGTATAGAAAACAAACGTTTTCAGTGTTTTATTGTTAGATAAAAGAGTTGAAGCGTAAAATTTCTTACATCAAAAGTGTATTTATAAGAAGATGGTCAAAAGCTAATAGACAGCAAGCCAAATTCTTAAAAGATAATGCTGATTGGTTGCAAGGTACATTCGAGATACCTAAATCTTCCAATGAACATATTGGTCGTCCATTAAAATCATTCAGTGAGTCATCTGAGAGAAGTAGGAGGAGAAAAACAGAGCAACTACGAAAATGTATAAGCAAAGACGTTCTGGTTCATGCTACAAAGATGAGTTTGCAGAGTTCTGGTAATAGAGATGCGTCACAAGTTCTCAATGAATTAGTTAAGTATCCAAAACGAGCTACTAAATACAAAAAAGCTTATTCAACAGCTTTGCAAGTTAAGAGAACACAACTCACACCTCTTCGCGCATTATCAATGTTTGTGGAAGCCGATCTTTCCAGTAAACAGTACGAGATAATAAGGAATTCAAATAAGAAATTTTATCCTTGTTATAGCATATTACAAAAAGAAAAACGTAAATGCTATCCGCAACAGGAATCATATCACGTAACTGAAACATGCGCCGAAGTTAAACTTCAGCATTTACTGAACCATACTGTGACTCGACTTTTGACATATTTAGAAGACATTTTAATAGACCTAACAGAAGAAGAACGTCATACGTTCGAATTGATAAGTAAATGGGGTTGCGATGGATCACAGCAATCACACTTCAAGCAAAAAATGCAGAACAGTGATGCCACGGATTCAAACATTTTTCAAAGTTGCCTTGTTCCTCTTCAGTTAGTGTGTGGCGGAAACAGAAAGAAAATAATTTGGCAAAATCCGACCCCATCATCACCACGATACTGTCGTCCAATCAGGATCAGATTTGTTAAAGAATCTACTGATATTACAAATGAAGAAATCGAATATATTAAAAATCAAATCGATTTGTTAGAAAACAGTGTATTTACGACAGAAGACATGTCTGCAAGCGTAAAGCATTCCATGGCATTTACAATGGTAGATGGAAAAGTGTGCAATGCTGCCACACAAACAACGTCTACCATGAGATGTTATATCTGTTGAGCAACATCAAAGCTTTTTAACAACGTCTCTATTAAAAAGGATGTGGATGTTGAAGCTTTATCATTTGGTTTGTTCATTTTGCATGCGAGAATCAGATTATTCGAAAGTATATTACACCTTTCTTACAAACTACCTGTAAAAAAATGGCAATTAAGGTCTGAAGCTGAAAAAAACCATTGTCAATGAAAGGAAAGTCGAAATACAAAAAGTATTTAGAGAACAAACCGGCTTAATAGTAGACGTACCTAAAGCCGGTTTTGGTAACACAAACGATGGAAATACCAGTAGGCGATTCTTTGCCGATCCACAAAAGGCAAGTGAAACCACTGGCGTTGACTTTGATCTAATTTACAGAGTCAAAATAATTTTAGAAGTCATTTCCAGCGGCTACAAAGTTGATTTAAAAAAGTTCGCAGATTATTGTTTAGATACTGCTAAACATTACGTTACTTTATATCCATGGCATCCCATGCACAAAATTCTTGTGCATGGTGCAACAGTTATGGAAAAAGCGCTATTGCCTATTGGAATATTGTCCGAAGAGGCCGCAGAAGCACGAAATAAACATTTCAGGATATACCGTAACAGCTTTGCACGAAAATTTTCAAGGGTGGAATGTAATCTAGATGTCTTGAATAGACTTCTGTTAAGCTCTGATCCTTGAATAACTTGTTTAAGGCCAAAACAGACAAAATCCTCAAAACCTTTTTCAAAGGAAACGATCGAAATGTTGATTCGAGCTGATTTAGATCAAAATTTTAATAACTCAGACTCCGAAGAACTAGTTGAAGATGAAGCAGAAGACGAACCCTGGAATTCATCGTCCAGTTGATTAAGTTACATATTTCAATTTAATTACAATTTTTATTACATTTACAATTGCAATTTTTTTTTTATTTTTGCTTATACATAAAAAAATATTCTATACTCGTTTTTTTAAATAAACTATCGCAAATAATTTCCTTTCATACACAATGTTAAAAGAAACATTAAAATTAAATAATAATGCGATAAATCATTTTGGGCAGCCAGATTGATGAAATACCCCTATGTGCGATGCCTAGATTTTGTGTCATTTTGGAACTACTAAAATTTTTTATTTCATTAATAGTTCCAAAATGGCACAAAATCTAGGCATCGGATAAAAAAGTTTATTTAAAGAAAGTGTATTTTTTTGTTCTTATTGTTAATAGCGGTACAGGCTCGTTTTTTTAATAGTGTATTTAATTACAGAGTAATTTCCACATATTAATATATTTTTCAAATTGGGCTCTGTACCGCCATTCTTTATTATATTACGAATACGTGTGCAAAATATCTCGAAAAAATATTCAAAATTACAGCCGCAATCTTGGAATGCGTTTTCGCTACCTGTTGATCGCTACTGTTTCCTCTTAAATATATTCTGCAATTCCTTGGATAGATTTAAAAACCACTTGTTGAATATACAAATATAACTAGATGTTAATGATATAATTTCTATCAGCAATTTTTAAGCATAAACTTTGTTTTTTTTTATATTGTAATGTTCTTTTTTTTTTCTTTTAACTTAATAGCTTTGTTATCCAATACATATTGTAATATTTGTTCTTTGTGTTGACACTGTTTATGTTTTTGCTTTTGTCTTTGTAATTTTTTTTTGTAATCTTTTCTGAATTGGGCTTAAATAAATAAAAAAATAAATAAATAAATGGTCTTATTAGTGTTTTATAGATAGTCAATTTAATGTTTCTAGGTAGTTTTGAGGCCATTTGTCTTCTTAAGCCATAGTAACACTTATTGGCGAGCACTATTCTTCTTTTAATTTCTTCACTAAAGATATCCTGAATAACTGACAATATTGTTTTAATACTCTGGTATCTTGTATCATTATGTATTTATGGCAACTTTAACAAATATATTAAAATTTTAAACTGCTCTCTTATATATTATTCCATTATGACTCAATAAAAATTAAGGGTTTCGAAACAGCATTTGGCAAGATCCAGCATGATAAACTAATTAATATCTTAAAACTGAACAACATTGACAGCCGCGATATCAGAGTAATTTCACACCTCTACTGTAACCAGAAAGTCAAAATAAAAGTTTAGGATCAAATGTCGGAAAAAGTAGGAATTCTTTGGGGTAAGACAGGGCTGTATAGCAAGGGCAAAATTTGCGAAAATAAAACATCTATTATGTAGTAGAGACATAAGCATGGATATAAGGATAAGGTTGTTGCGCTGCTACCTCTTTAGAACTTTAGCTCTACGGATCTGAGGCTTGGACATTGAAGTAATTAGATATTAAAAAAAAATGGAAGTTTAGAGCGTTGGTGTTATCGAAGAACGCTACGAATATCATGGGTAGGCAAAATTAGCAATACAGAAGTCCTTGATAGGGTCAATAAGAGTGAAGAAATTATACAGACAATTATGAGGCGGAAGCTTGAATATATTTCTCTTCTATAGTAAGAGGGCCTCGTTATAGTCTGCTGCGTTTGATTAGAAAGGGCTAAATATTAGGGAAAAGAGATGTAGGAAGAAGACGAACCTCCTGTTACTAAATCTAAGGAAATGGTTTAGTCTGATCTCTAACCAATTATTTAGAGCTGCTGTAAAATAAAAGTAAAATAAGAATTGCCATAAACTGTAAGTAAAATAAAATAAAATCAATCACAAACAAGTCTGGCTATGGCTTTGGCATAGCTAATTGGCTCTGCCAAAGCCATTTTTCAAGCAAAAGAAAAGACTTGCCATGTTGATATCCAACCTTCGAAAGATGGAACCTTAAGAAGAAGAAAATATAAGACATATTTGGGTACTATTGATAAATATACAGTAAAACTTTCTCTTTGGGGACGAAAATAAAATATAATTTATAGTGTTTGTACAATGGTTTGTACATATTGTTGGATGGATGAATAACCTAATAGTGCAGCTCACTGGTCATCACAAAAAGAAGAATAAAAAACAAGTTTTCTGTTAACCTACTTAGTTTCAAATTAATTTTTTAATCAGTCAGTTATTCTAAAAATACGTTTATAGAAATGGAGTGTGTGATAGAATATCTAAAATCTGTTAAAGATTCTTTGGTAAGAATATGTTTCTATAAACACTTTTCTGTAAGTTCTCATTTATTTCCATCCTGTCTTTTTTGGATAAGAAAATATAAATCATACCCGCATATTTTTTGAATGTAAGTATTCTTCCATAATGCCAATAGGACTTTTAACTTTCCTTTTTGGAAAATTCAACAGGGAAATTTTAGAATTTTGGAATTGAGTAATATTTATCATCACTATTTTAAATTGAAAATAGTACAGTGTTGCCTGATTTTCAATAAACAATGACTCATATAACTCGCTAAACTCATAAACACCTGCATTTATGATTTTTATAGAAAGATGTTAATTATACATTTGTATACATATATTTATACGTATATATAATTGAATAATGTTATTTTTTATTCAATATTATATACTTTTATTCAACGTCATTTTTTATATTTTCACTACAACAGGCCAAAGGCACTTTTTACCAGAAATTTTTTACATATGTTTTTTTTTACATGTCACATAAGTATTTACTGTTACCGTTGTTGTTCTGATCATTTAATTTTATTATAAGTTTATTTTTAATAAAATTCTAAGTGATGTATTTAATCTCACTTAATTTAACTTTCTCAATTTTAATGTAAATTTTTAGGAATATTAAAACTGTGACAACACTGCAACTGCACTGTAAGTTGCATACATTTGGCACAATTTATATTTAAAATTCACATTTTTGGCACATTTTATGAACTTTAATAACTTATTTTTGCGGGATATTCCTAGATGTGAAAATCGCACAATTATTATTATTTTGTTTATGTACTCCGATATAAAAAATTCAATCCATTCAAACAAAACTTTTACCAAAATAAAACATTTCAGTGAAAGCTGCATATTTCTATCTTGAGCCATTTAGAAGTTATAGGCAGTTAAAATGGGGGAAAATATAAGTGGACACCTGGTACTTATACCTTAAAATCAACTGCAACTTACAAAATATCTCTAGAGTCTAGATCGCTGTTTGGGCAGTTGTTTAAATAATCTCTCTCTGTGATAAAAAAATAAGATTTAATTATAAGATTAAAATAAGATTATAAGATTAAAATAAGATTATAAGATTAAAATAAGATTATAAGATTAAAATAAGATTAAATAATCTCTCTCTGTGATAAAACATAGAGAGGGAGTTTAAGGAAAACGAAACACGTAGTGCATACCAATTTATCAAACATTTAAGACAGGGATACAAACGGAAGACTAGCCTCTGCAAAAATAAGGAGGGTGAAATCATTAGCGATATGGACGATATTAAGATATCCTGGATGACATATTTTACTGGATGACATGACACAACCACCATTACAACAACAGAGGCAGCAGCAGGCACGGCAGAAGGTACAACAACAAGAGCTGGGGGAAGATGGAGAAGAAAATGAATTAACTAGACCCCCAACGGGACTAGAGAAGGTCCAAACGGCAATCCACATACAAAAAAGCCATAAAGCACCGGGAATAGATAAAATACCGGCAGAACTACTCAAGCAAGGAGAAAGGAATTTGACACAACAGATGTACCAGCTAATACGAGAGATATGGATAGAAGAAGAAATCCCCCAATAATGGAAGAAAAGTATAATCTGCCCTATTCATAAAAAAGAAGACAAACTGTTGTGTCAGAATTATAGAGGCATCTCTTTACTTTGTTCGGGATACAAAATATTCACAAACATCCTTAATCAAAGACTTCAACCTCTCACGGAAAAAATCATCGGCGAATATCAAACAGGGTTTAGGCAAAATAGATCTACCATTGACCAACTATTTACAGTTAAACAAATACTAGCCAAAGCATGGGAATATGACATGGACGTTTACAATCTCTTTGTAGATTTTAAACAAGCCTATGATTCAATAGATAGAACAGTTTTACCTAATATATTAGAAGAATTTGGCATACCATCAAAATTAATACGACTAGTGAAAATGACAATGACAGAAACAGAAGCACAGGTATGTATTCAAGGACAGATCACTGATACGTTTATGATAACGCAAGGACTGAAACAAGGCGACGGACTGGCTCCAACGCTTTTTAATCTTGTTCTTGAATACGTAATTAGACAGTTGACGGTGAGCTGAAATAACATACTTACAAACAAATCTACCCAATTAGCAGCATACACAGATGATATAAACATAATGAGCAGAACAATGAATGCAGCGGAAGAAACCTACGTTGAGTTGAAGCAGAATGCAGAAGCAGTAGGGCTAGCAATAAATACAAATAAAACAAAACTACTCAACTATTGACAATATAGAACATGTGAATAGATTCACGTACCTAGGAATGGATCTGGTCGCAAGCAATGAAGATGAACCGGAAATAAATAGAAGGCTTGTGCTGGCAAATAAAGCCTATTTTGCGATGGGCCACATATTCAAATCGCGAGACGTACACCGGAAAACAAAACTCCGGGTCTCTAAAACAATAATCAGGCCCATAGTAAGTTATTTATTTATTAATTAACGGGATAAACCCAATACATACAAAATACAATAAAGCAGAGCTTTCGTTATAATAATGAAAATGTAAAATTTAGATACATGTAAAACTACAACTAAGTATAAAACGCAAACATAAAAAATAAAAGAATATAAAATATTGTTAAATGATGAAAACAACTGAATCCATTATAACAGTTAAATCTAATTAATTTTTTGAATTCAAAATTCAAGACGCCCGAGTTCTTGTTTAATAGAGGAAACTGAAGAACCAAACAGATCTATGGCTAAACGTGTTTCCATACAGGGTCAATCTACTAATTGGTGCATATTGACCATAATTTGTAGCGTGCAGTTGTTCCTTGAATATTTGTGGATTTCGTGTCAATCTAGCAGGTATATTAAAGTATACAAGACTTAACAATTCTTCGGAGTTAATGACACCAGTGATAATTTTGCAAAGATAACAAATATCCAACATGACTCTTTTGCGTTCAAGAGTTTGTAAATTTAGTCTCATTAATATATTGTCATAAGTATAATTTCCGACTGTTAAACCCATCTTAAAAACTGCAAAACGTAAAAATTTGTTTTGAACCTTTTTAATATTTAGGATTTGATATGCATAACTAGGTGACCAGACAATAGAACCATATTCAATAATTGATCTCACGATACTGCAATATAAGATTTTTATTGTGTGAATTGACAAATCTTTTGATGAACGTAATACAAAACCCAACATCTTAAATGTCTTCGAAACAGTTTGGTCAATGTGAGAGTAAAATGTTAATTTACAATCAAATATTATACCTAAATCCCGAATTTCATTCACATGTGTGACAGGAGTATTATTAATAAAATATTGATGGTGAATAGGCGAATGGGATCTAGCAAAAGTTATTAAAAAGCATTTATTAATATTAAGTTTCATATCATTTCTAACACACCACTCATAAAAATCATTTACTTGTGACTGAAGCTGAAAAATGTTATCCTCATTATTGACAGTCTTATATATTTTAACATCATCAGCAAACATTAAAAAGTTAACTTCCTTAAAAATAGAGTGAACATCATTCAAGAACAAATTAAATAGAAGGGGGCCACAGTGGGAACCTTGCGGTACTCCAGATGTAGCTGTAAAAGCATTAGAAAGAAAACATCCTATTTTTACACTTAAACTTCGATTAGTCAGGTAACTTTTCATCCAATCAAAGAGACTCCCAGAAATACCATATGCTGTAAGTTTCGCAAGTAAGATATTATGATTGACCTTATCGAATGCTTTAGAAAAGTCAGTATAGATGGAATCTACTTTTAACTTGTTTTCCAAAGCAATAACAATGTCACTCTGATAAAGAAGTAAATTAGTTACTGTAGATTTACCCTGTACAAAACCGTGTTGTTCATTCACCAGAATACTACTGAATTCACAAGTAAGCTGCTTAGTAACTAAATAATCTAATAATTTTGGAATTGCTGATAAAGTACAAACTGCTCTGTAGTTTTCAACATTTGACTTTGAACCAGATTTAAATATAGGTTTTACGTAACTACGTTTCCAGCAATCAGGGAAAACCCCTTCTTTCAAAGATTTATTGAAGAGTATATACAATGGCTTAGATATAGTACAAACACATTGTTTTAATAGATAGTTAGGAATGCCATCAGGGCCAAAATTTAGTTTAGGAGACAAATTGTGAATACTCTCAAAAATAGTATTAATGTTAAAAGAGCATGAACTCATGTTACCAGCATTTTCAAATTGATATTGTGGGGGGGTAGTATTGTGGTCAGTGAACACTGTAGAAAAAAATTGGGCAAATAAATTCACAGCTTCCTCCCCAGAACTACTTTGATCATTTCCTAAATATAAGTGGCATGGTACATCATAATTTTTCCTACGACTGTTTATATATTTCCAAAAAGTGTGTGAGTCACTATTAATTGTAAATTCAGAATCTCTAACATATAAATTATAACAATCTTTACTTAGTCTACTACATTCAGATCTTAAGTTATGAAAAATAATAAAATCATCATAATTGTTGAACATCTTATACCTTTTATGATATTTTTTCTTTTCTATTATTAATCGTTTTAACTCCGGGCTAAACCAAACTGGAAATGTACTTGTCTTATATACTTTTTGAGGAACATAAGAATTTATTGCATGATTGATAATATCGTAAAATTTAGACACAGCGTCCTCAATATTCAAAGCCTTTAGTGATTCCCAATTTATTTCCGACAAGAAAAAGTTTATACCAATGTAATCACCGTTTTTAAAATCATAATATGACTCTGCGCACTTTAAAGAATCACTGTTATTAATCGATGTTAATTGATGTTAATTTATTATATTAACATCGAACATTACACCATTGTGGTTAAGGGAGTTAGGAAAAAGTAAATCAGCAGCAGCATTTACAACACTCAACTCGTTACAATTAGAAAATATTAAGTCTAAAATTACATTTCTCCTATTGGACACAAAATTATTTTGAAAAAGGTTGTAGAAACTATAGCAATTAACCATATGTAAAGCTGGTGAATTTGGTGGATAGTTCGATAAACTAACTCCTAAATTATCGTTTGTCCACGTAACGTTCGGAAGATTAAAGTCCCCAGAAATAAAACCTTAGAGTAGTTATTGTTCATTAATATAAAATCAAGGACATTACAATGATCTTCATATATTTCATGATCAGATCGTGGCGGTATGTACACAGAGCCAAAAATAACTTTTTAAATTCCAATATTAACTAGTACAAAAATTTATTCAACTTTAGTATAGGTTGTGAAACATGGGTGTGAAACATGGGTGGTGACACAGAAATCTGCCAATGCATTAGATGTGTTTGAAAGAAAAATATTACGTAGGATACTGGGCCCAATAAGTGAAAATAACAACTGGCGAATTAAGCATAATAGAGAAATATACAAGCAATATAGCGAACCAACTCTAGCACAATACACTAAACTGCAGAGATTTACGTTGGGCAGGGCACGTGGCCCGCATGCATGAGAATAGAATCTCCAGAAAATTGCTAAATGCAAGAATGCAGGGAAAAAGACCTGTTGGAAGACCTAAAAAGAGATAGGAAGACGAAGTCGATGAGGATGCCAGGAACTTCCTGGGAACGCGTACATGGAAAAGAACAGCGGTAAATCGAAATGATTGGAGAAGCTTGTTGAAGGAGGCCAAGGCTCGATTTGGGCTGTAGTGCCATTGGATGGATGTTGATAAAAAAAATTTGAATGACTTATAAACTAGTTGTTTGCTCTGTTAGAAATGTATCACACTTTAATAAATTATTAACTTCAACACTTTTTAGTAGGTAAATTACATGTCATTATGAAAAAAAAAACATCTAGTGATTAACATTTATAAAAATCACTACAAACATAAATGTTTTTCTTATCTCGGTCAGGTAGGGGAGCAAAGTATGCTAAATGTGCAGTCACTCGAGCGTTACGGGGACTTATTGGGTTGTGAACAGTAGGTCCTAAAACCAAAAAAAGTTAAGTAAAGTTTTCCATTTTAGTGGCCGCCTGCCATTTTTTAATTTAATTTTCCATTTCCAACAATCGTTTTTTCCAATTATGACGCCATCTATCCATAATTCGAAAAAATGTTTCGAATAAAAGTTACTTATTTTTACGTAAGGAATCCAAATCTGCAATAAAAAATGGGGGCTCCTATTTAAGATTTGAAAGTAACCCCCCACCCCACCACCGTGGGGGGTCGTGTTTGATGACATTTGATAGATTTTTCAAAAATATTGAATAAGTGTATTTTACAGTTTTTCGATCTGATGTTCATTTCGCGAAATATCGCGGGATTCGTATTTAAAATATTAAATTTACCCCTCACCCCTCTCCGTGGGAAGTCGTGTTTGGTATCCTTTGATAGATTTTTAAAAAATATTGAGCACATATTTTTTAGTTTTTCGATCTGTCATTCATTTCACGAAATATTCGCTTTTTTCTTGTGTAACTTTGGGACTCGCCCATTTCCTTACACCCTGCTCAAATCGTCAGATTTTTGAAATATACACTCTTTTGCATGTACTTAACTTACCTATCTTAATCTGACAATTTCGAGTTTTTTTAAGGATGGACTTTTTTTTTTCGGGCCCCCTTAACGAACTCCCCTGTGTTAAGAACCAATATATGGTAGAGGTACATCTGCAGAGTACCAGGTTTCTCCCCATATGATAATCTGACGCGCTCGAGTAACTGCAAAAATCCCCGCTTGGGCTCCCCTACCATATGTATTTTAATTTGGAAACTCTCAAAATTAAAGCAAGAAGAACTTTTTATAATCTACAAATTTTATTTGTACCATTTTTTCTAAAATTTATAAGAAATGTTTTATATGGGCAAAGAATATTTTTTCACTTTTTAAGATGGTTAAAAAAACAAAGCAAAATCATTTGTACGTCTACACGGATTTTTCATCAGCTTCCCCTCATATACCTTAAAGAACCTTTAAATATCTGTATAAGATTTTTTCAGCTTCTTTCTTTCTTGAATAGGGTAGTAATATATTGTTTTTGTATCGTTAAGCATTAGTTCAATACCTAAATGTTTGAAATGAGATAATATGATATTTGTGAAAATACTTGCAAAATAAATGAGGAGGCATTAAAAATAAATAGACTGTCTTTATTGATTATAATATAAGTAGTATTATATTCCAAATACAAACAAGTACAAGCTATTTGTCGTTGGTCGTTGGTGTATTCTTTGGTGTTACATCTCATAAGTCAATTTTAGGGAGAACTTGACTTACACCGTTTGACTTCTGAAGCATCGATTTATAAGTTTAGTTGATACTACATAATATATTCTTTTATATGATTTAGGCAAATCTGGAAAATGTACAAAACATCCACATAGTGTTAGGAAACGAATCATGTGACATTGATTCCAGCGTATCTGCAATTCTGATAGCAAACTATTATAACAAACACAGACCAGATTTTATACCTAAGGATGCGATAGTAGTACCTGTCCAGAATGTTTCCAAAGAAGGTTTTCTTTACAGAAATGACAATTGCTATTTGTATAATACAAATGGATTGCCTTTAGATGTTTTAGTTTATAGGTAAGTTCTTCTTCTTTTTCTTTTTCGGGTTTTTGGTGTAGATGCACGGCGATTACCAGCACGATTTAGAGGCGATCTTGATGTAGTGCCCTAAGCCATATCAAAATCGCTGACTATGTTAACTTGTAAAAAGCTTTTGGTGAAGTGTGATGTAATGATATAAGTTTAATTAGGTCAGGTTAAGTATGATTAAAACATGAATGAAATAGCAAATAGCAACACACAACACGAGTACATATGCTCCTCCACCATGACAACGCTCCAGCTCATACCTTCTCCGTCGCCATGTATCGAGCTAAAAAGAGATAATATGAAAAAAAAAAGAATGTGTGTGTACTTTGTACGCACGTAAGAAGTTATACTTCTATTATATGATTATATGATTATAAACGAAATTAATATACTTTTTATTTAAATATTAAATTAATTTATACTTACTACTTCTCAAACATTTTTATTAAAACAGTGCCAAAAATTAAAATAATAAAAAAATAAAACACACACAAACACATTAAAAATGCCACAAATGATTTCTGAACATTAATTGTCGGAAAAATTTTTAACTAAATACGTATTTTTTGAAAATAAAATTATATAATAAATATACTTACAATCATAAAATGTATAAAAAAAAATAAAAGTTTCTATTGGGATTCGAACCAACTTACCACGCGGCTGGTATTTGCGTTGTATTGGGATTCACTCGCATTAAAATTTCGCCACAGAGACAGCTTGTCATTATGTGCGAAGATCGTCTAACTAAACAGATTAACCTTTTGACATTTTTAACTTAAGTAAATCAAATTATTTTGATTTTGAATTGAAATGATTTAGAATTGAAAAAATACAACAAAACATAGAGTAAGAAAACAATATATTAGGTGAATATTGATAGAAATTTTGATGGTAATCAAATTATGTAAATAAAAGTATTACATACTACTTATGTATTTTGGTAGGTTCAAGGTAGGTATCGGAGCCCGTATAACGACTAATAAATTTCGCAATCACTTGCGTCGTGCAAAGTGGCTATGTTCAAATATCATAACAAAATTTGATCAACTATTTATAAAACACTTACCAGTGAAAGATTCTTTAGTTTTGAATAAGCGAGATCTGCGGGACTCATACTAGTCACAGTTTGATGAGCTTTCACATTGGCATGCAACAATCATCTCTTCTATGTAAATAAGTCCAAAAATATAATATGAAAACTATTTAAAAAGGCAGTATAACCATTAACTAACTTTTTGTTTGTTGTTTCTCTTCCTACAAATTTTAAAACGCAACAAGCATACATTATAACCAAACCACAGTCCCACAGCTGCCATATTGGATAATTTTTGTCATGTTATTTGAACATCCAATCAGAACAAAGTTATAATGAGCATGCGCCCGGTCGCTAGGTTTTCCCATATAAAATTTCACCGTCATTACGCCCGTAAAGAAGTATAACTTCATAAATCACCACTTTTCCAAAATTTTCGTGATTCTTTTGGGGTCTAAGTACTTATAGGGCTGCCCTAGGCTAGAATGTTATCTTGAACTGATTTACACCAAAAATATATCCTATTTAAGATACATTCTGTTATTTTAGAGACCAGATAAACTTTGAGGAACTGGTAAAAACTAAAAACGTCACTGCAACTCTGGTGGACCATCATGTTTTAACAGAAAAAGACAAAATATTGGAGGATGCAGTAATACAAGTTTTAGATCACAGACCGGAAGATCCATATTGTTGTTGGGATTACTCTAGAGTGAAAGTTAGGATCCAGACTGTTGGATCTTGTTGCACACTCGTGGCTGATACTATATTTGAATGTAGAGACTATGATTTATGTGCAGACTTAGCTTATATGTTATATGGTAAGTTATGAGGTAAACTTATAACACATATCATTTTTGACCCTTGTGTTGCATTAGGGGAAACTGTTGCATTAGGGGAAACTGTAAAATATTGTCCCTATACCGGGTGGTGAATTGGAAAACGGGCCATAGGAAACTCAATCTAAAATTCTAAATTGTTGAATTCCTGCTTCCCTAATTATTTTACATCAAAAGTCATAAGAGAATATTTGTAGAGAATTGAAATCTGTATTAAAATCAAAAGTTAAAATTGTTCTACGATTTAAACGCATTCCAAAATTTTGAAAAATATAATACATTTGCCATAGTAACAGCATGTACAAGTAAGGCCACACGTTACTATTTCTGACAGTACGCAAACTATTGACTGAATAAAACATCTTTATTATTACTACTTTCTCCTCAACTGAGGACATCTTTTCAACTTCATTGTTTTTTAAACAATAAATGATAAAATAAAAATAGTGACAGTTCAAAATATTGTTATAATAATATAATAATTTCATTGTGACCGAACGCAACCTTATACACATTCTTGCACTGTGTGTAGCCTAAATCTGGCAAATACTTTCATAAAATTTACTGTATTTTACAAAATTTGGAATGTCTTTAATTCGTAGAACAATTTTAACAATTATTGTTTTCAATAAAGATTTCGATCCTCTACAAATAGTTTCTCATGTCTTTTGATGTAGAATAATTAGGGAAGCAGGAATTCAACAGTTTAGAATTTTACATTGACTTTCCTATGGCCCGTTTTCCAATTCACCACCCGGTATATAACCTCGTTCCTGTCCCACTAATTACCCACATACTTTATATACTGGGACCAGGACACGTACATACTGGGACATCCTAAACTATTGGCAAAAATTTTAACAGTCACCATTTATTCAACCAAAACATTTATTGAAATGAGGTATAAACTCTGAAAAGAGTGTATCTCACAAAGTTACAAGCATAAAAATTTAAAATCAATAATCGGAGGGATCTGTTTGTAAAGACAATGAAGTCGACTTTACTAAGTAACAAGACATTTATCGATAATTTTACAAAATGTTTATCTATTTTTTTTTGATAATTTGCTTTATGTAAAGTAAAGCTACAATACCACAAAATATAAAAAAATAATAATATACTTAAACTTAAGGTCATCGGTACATACTTCGCAAATATTTTACAGCTATCCCTACTTTTTCTGTCTTTACACGGCAAATTACGTGTAGTAAAATTCACACTGGTATGGATATGTAAACATTACTAGAATGTCATTCTACTTGAAAATGTCATCATTAACTTAAAGAGATGGCTTTTGAATGTTCTTGGATAACTGTTATTTGTATAATTGCAAATTATTAATTCAGTTAATAAATGTGATTATTTCATTCATAGGAGACTGACCAATAGAAAGCTACAGATATAAAAATTAAAGTGATTATTTTTTAATGATCTTAACTTCCAATCGTATAGTAAGATATTTGATCACGTGTTTAATTCTGTCCAATCAGATTAAAATTATACTGATAATTATCTACTGTAGAAAATTACCGATAGAATTTTTTTAAGTATATTGTTTCTGTTTAATGGCAACCAGTTTCCTAGTTTTGACAACTGTCACATTTAAGAAAATATCCATAATATACGTATTAAAAAATAATCTTACATGCTTCATTTTTACTCAAATTTGTTGTCATTGGGCAATAGCCACTCGAGCCCTGCGGGCTCTCGTGTCTATTGCCAGACAACAAATTTTCGAA
Source organism: Diabrotica virgifera virgifera (assembly GCF_917563875.1). Taxonomy (NCBI): domain Eukaryota; kingdom Metazoa; phylum Arthropoda; class Insecta; order Coleoptera; family Chrysomelidae; genus Diabrotica; species Diabrotica virgifera. Next base: position 38,305,302 of record NC_065444.1, on the reverse strand, counting down.
AAACTGTCGCATTATTTTCACTTTATTCTCACTCTCTTGTGATATTATACCCGATAATTTTTGATAATATCCCGTCGTCAAGTATATTACGTCAGATGCCCTTCGTTCCTACGAAAAAATACATTCAGTGACATTAATGACAAATATTGTTTTAAAAATTATAAAAGTGATGACTTTCAACCGTCAAATGTTTATAACTGTTTAATTGTACTAATTGGTACTTACATAAATAAATTACAATAAAATTTTGGTTTTGAACAGTTTTATTCATGAAATAATCGCAGCAAATTGCACTCGATCTCTAAAATTATTATCGAATTTTTGCCCTCGTGACACTTGACATAATGACATAATTTCACTCCCCTTCGGGTCATGAAATTAAAACTGTCAAAGTGTCACTCGGGAAAAATTCGATAATTTTATAGCTCTTGTGCAATTACTACTGATAATTTTTTTACTAACTATGTATTCAGTGATTGTAATAATTTATATGTACAACAAAAACTAATACTCAATCGAGAAAAGGAAAAGAGGAAAAGTGTTAGTGATTTTTTAATAATATATTGTTACTATGGAACGCTTACAATTTTGAACATATTTAACAACAAAATACTTGGATCACAGAATATATTATCCTGATGTATTCTCTTCTTGGATCTTCCACAATTAATACACAATAAATAACTTTTTATTAAGTTCACGTCTTAAATGAATTATTTATCAAATATACTATATATCAATATTATTTAATCAACAACTCAAAATATTCCCGATGCCATGTCAAATATTTAAAATTGTCACTGATTGTCACTGTAGGACTGACAATATGCTGACAATATTCTATTCGAATGAGTGCGTTGTAAGACAAAGATAGATTTGGAAAATATTACCACGGACATTGTGTTCATTTTTTTCGAATCCTGAAAAAACCAATAAATATTTTTGAAAAATTTAAACGCAGAACGAAAGACTAAATTATTACCGAGGGCCGAAAGTCCCTTAGAATAAATAAAAAGTTTATTTTGAATGAGATATTTGAAATTAAAAATCACACTAAATTTTCTCTTAGTTTTTCACCCCTGTAACTTATTAAAATAAACATTATAGAAGTTTTCAGGGACTTTCGGCCCTCGCTAATAACGTAATCTTTCATTCTGCGTTTAAATTTTTCAAAAATACTTATTAGTTTTCTCAGGATTCGAAAAAAAAAATGAATCCCCATTTGAATAGCATTGCAGCCGAAAATACGTACCCCTCCCCTTAAGAGGAGGGTATGGTTTGAAATCAACATTTCAAGCACATTTGTGTGATATTTTTTTTAACTACATATTTATATATAAATTCGGGTTCAAAACGTCCTTCGACGTTGTCCGATGCCTTGTTGCCAATATCTTCTATAATTGCAGTTTTCATCTTCTAATCGTCGTACACTCATTGATCGTCTTACTCCTTGTATCCATGTCGTTCTTGGCCTTTTGTAAAACTATGGTACAATTATTTTATTTTTAAATTAAATAAGCATATTAAGTACAATGCACATTATATTCATTATTACTTTCACTGTTTTAGCCACAATAATATGTGATTGCAAAGCATTCAGTCTAAAATCGAAAAAAGGAAAATATTTGGACAGCTTGATAGCAGAATTCCTTGAAGACAAATACAACTTTAACAGAGACGGGAGAGGGGATCTTTTTATGAAAATTAAACGCCTGCGTTCTGATGTATCGCATCTAAAACCAATTCAGATACTTCAAAAAGACACCAAAATTATAGAGGGAGTACCAGTACCCTCAATGCCAATAAGCGTTCAAGATTTTCTAAAACTAGATGGTCTAGAAGGTGGTTATAAAGCGCTAGAACGCTTTGCAACCGAGTCAAAGGCACTTTGTGTTGTTTTAAAGGGCTCAAACGCTGGCAAATCAGAAATAGGGATTTTCTACACGCCGGAAGGTGAGCAGCTAAAAGAAAAAATTCTGCACAGGCTACTAAATAGCAAGCAGTACAAAGGTTATGATTTCGAATTTACTGAACTCAAAACGGAATTTAAAAATGTTGTCTTACTGAATCAGGGAAATCGAGAATGGACCAGAAAACAGTTAATGCCATTGATAAAGGATGCTGCGATAAGTGAAAACTCAGGCTAAAACCACAAGTTCAAGTTCATACCAAACCCTTCTTTTAGTACTTCAACGATAAAATGTCGAAATATACTAACCTAGAATGACAATTATAATTTTACCCCTTGACATTGTGAAAGTAAGCAAATAGCCGTTAAGAATATATATAATGTTCTGAGTTCTATGTATAATAATCACGATAGAGAGAATTCGACAAACTATGACGCACTGAAAGAAGGGTTTGGTGTGAACTTTATCTGTGTTGTTGGTTTTAAATACGAAGAAAGGTTAGTATAGTGGAGTAATATAAAGGATCGTTTAAACACAGCGATAAATCAAACAACTTATCAAGGTCAATCGAGTTGTTGCAACTTATCATTGTGTGTAAACGGTGCATCGCACAACTTATCAAAGTTGGAGTTGGGTTGAAGGTGGTATCGCATTGAATCGCAGCGTCTAAACAGCGTTTCAACTTGTCATCACAACTAGTTGCTGTGACTTGTCGTTGTGTTTAAACGACGCTTTAGACAACGGCAACTGTAAATTTGTTTTCATGTAATTTTGTATTTGTAACCTAACCTAACATAACCTCTTTCATGTCTCTCTCATGACTTTTTCATTCATAAAATCAACATGAATTGTCTTGGATTTATTTAATTTAATTCTCTACTGCTTTGTTCGGTCTACAATTTGTTTTAACTAGTTTTTTTTAAGTATTTTATTGTTTTTAAGTGATTTTTCAATTATTATAGGAGCTAGGAGTTATCAGCAAAGTTATTCATAGTATTCTGGCTTCTTTTTTTGTATCATATTTATGATACTCTCCTGCGGAACAGATTTATTTTGTCTCAAATCAGAATATATTTTTCTTTTTGCTTTTTTCTAAAGGTTTTATTTGACATATTTGACACTTTTGTGCACCGATATTCTTTATTTAATGTGTGATAACTACTTTTCTTTGTTTTGTATAGACTTTTACGAAAAATTTGCTGTAACGCAGGTGATTTCTTTATGTGTAGAGTTAGGAACATGCTGTATGATAGATTTTTCGTTGAAGAACATTGAAATAAACAACACTGTTACGTTTTCTGAGATCTTTTCATTGATAAAGTGTACTGGGTTCATTTATTTCGATTATCAACAGCTTTGTACAGTATTCGATTTGTTTTTATGTAATCTTGTCACTAATAGACGGAGAGGCAGCGCTGAAAAATCTCTTTGAATTTACTAAAGCTAGATTTTTCACAGTTGATTACTGTGATTGTGTACAGAAACATACTGCGGTCGGTCAAGCGAAACGTAGAACAGGGGTTACTGAGAGGGTATCAAAGTTGCTTTCCTACGAAGGTAATTAAATCCATTTACTAAGGCTGAAAATCAGTACACACATTCTAAATTGAATATAAATAACAGTTATTATAGTCGGTCAGCTGTATGACGGGACAGAGCCGGTCGGTCGGCCCCAATGAATGTACAGGGTTATTCACTATATTTTGACCCCCTTGTAAACTGCTTTATTTACAGAATTAGAAAAAAAATGTAAAATACAAAAGTTATTCGATTTTTTAATTATGATTTTTTGACGTATATATCGTACTAGTGACGTCATCCAGTTGGGCGTGATGACGTAATCGACTATTTTTTTAAATGAGAATAGGGGTCGTGTGCTAGCTCATTTGAAAGGTTATTCAAGTCTCTATACAGTACTATAAACATTAAAATCATTATTTTTACAGGGTGTCCAAAAACATTTTTTGAATTAATAATTAAAAAATGAATTGAATTAAAAATTTTTTTTTGGACAACCTGTATAATTAATCATGTTAATGTTTATATTACTAAATAGGGAATTGAATAACCTTTCAAATGAGCTAGTACTCTACCCTATTCCCATTAAAAAAAAATAGTCGATTATGGCATCACGCCCAAATGTATGACGTCACTAGTACGATATATATGTCAAAAAATCGAATAACTTTTGTATTTTACATTTTTTTCTAATTCTGTAAATAAAGCAGTTTACAAGGGGGTCAAAATATAGTGAATAACCCTGTACATTCATTGGGGCCGACCGACCGGCTCTGTCCCGTCATACAGCTGACCGACTTTAATAACTTTTATTTATATTTAATTTAGAATGTGTGTACTGATTTTCAGCCTTAGTAAATGGATTTAATTACCTTCGTAGGAAAGCAACTTTGATACCCTCTCAGTAACCCCTGTTCTACGTTTCGCTTGACCGACCGCAGTATGTTTCTCTACACAATCACAGTAATCAACTGTGAAAAATCTAGCTTGAGTAAATTCAAAGAGATTTTTCAGCGCTGCCTCTTGGACTATAACCTCACATAACCTATTTCATGTTTTTGGTCTCAGACATACATTTTGTGTGATTTTTCATTCCTAAAATCAAGCTAAATGTTGCTGGATTTGTTTAATTTGATTCTCTACCGCTTTTTTCGACCAGCAGTTTATTTTCCCCAATTTTTGTATGTCTTTTATTGTTTAAGTGATTATTCAAGCTAATTGTCTTTGTTTTGTATTGTCTTTTACGAGAAATTTTTGCATTAACGTAGATGATTCGTCATGTGCAGAGCAAGAAGCATGTTGTATGGTATATTTTCTGCTAAAAAATGCCGAAATAAACAAACTACTATTTTTATGACATTGAAAAGAAACTGGTTTGTTTTGTTCTTTATTGACTTCACTATTAGGATTGCTATGAAGAGTGTCGAATATTACTACTTTTTTAAATGTAATTATCGTATACCATTCGCAAAACCAACTGAACACCCAATAATAGGTATCTACGAAGAAGAAAACGCACATGTTAGAATCGAATTGTTATTGTATTCGTTGCATAGGCGTAACCAAAGGGTGGTTTTGGGGGTTATAACCCCCCTTTTTGGATGTACTTTGAGCTCTATACGCTTAACACCATTATTATTCCATACCCCCCAGAGACCTTCAAGTAGACGTAACCCCCCCTCTTAGGATCATCCTGGTTATACCTCTGATTCGTTGTATTGGATTTGCAAATCCAATAATCAGCAATACTTATGGTTAATGTTATGTTAATTGCTAATCCCATATAATCATCATGCAACCTCTTCCGTCCACTGCTGGACATAGGTCTCCCCCTTTTTTCGCCACTCTCCACGGTTCTGTGCGTCTTGTTGCCATTTCTTGGACATTAGTTTAATGTCGTCCATCCATCGTGTTGGTGGTCGTCCTCTGCTGCGTTTGTCTTCTCTTGGGTGCCGGACAATTAGTTTTCTGGACCATCTTGAGGCTTTTAGTCTCGCTACATGACCTGTCCAATTCCATTTCAGCTTGGCTATGCGTTCAATGACATCAGTGATACCTGTTCGTTTCCTCAGGTCTTGGTTCCTTATTTTGTTATTTTTGTCACGCCGAGAATCGATCTTTCCATGCGCCTTTGTGCCACTCTCATTTTAGTGCTGTTGTTTTTGTGAGCGTGAGAGTTTCTGCTCCGAATGTCATAATAGGAAGAACACATTGGTCAAATGTCTTTCGTTTCATAGCTATCGGGATGTTGCCCTTAAAGATGTCTCTTAGTGAACCATACAAATCTCTTAGTGAACTATAGTGAATTCCATATAAACATAACATTAACTTAAACATGCCACAAGACAACGGTGTCACCTTATTAATCTTAATCTTTATGTTGTTCAGCCGGTTTGGCGATGGCTACAATAATCCAGATCTTTTTTTTTTAGCTTTTACTAACGCAGCATTTATAGTGCAATATTATATTTTGAGCTTTATTTATTTTTTTTGATATATTATGTAGTTGTTTTTCTGTGTTCTTATATTAGGCTATTGATTATGTATTTTAGAAAGGAACTACAACGTTAATGGGGTTTTATTGTTTCATATAGTCAATGGACCTCTAAATATGAAAAAACCTCGGAGTGCTACCATTTAAAGGGGTGCGTTTTTGAAAAAGGGTGAATTAGTTCCTAGGCACAGGGCGAATTAGTTTGAGTTCTATGCACTTTTGGTGCAAAGACGTCTACAGGAAAATTGTTCCAGGATAAATTTTCTATCGAAATATCACATCTTAAAGTCAAAAATATTTTTTGTTTACAAAAATATATTCAAAAGAAAAGCAAGAGAAAAACACGAAAGATATCAATTTTATTTTCTGCCCCATAACTTTTTTCCACGGGCATATAGGTATAGGCATTGCTTCACAGAAAAAAACTTCCATCCTTCCTCTATAAAATTACGTTTAGCAGAAGTCCCTATGATTTATAGTTTCCAAAATATGATTTTTTAAAGTTCGCCACTCAGCGATTTTGGGCCATTTTCCTTGTTACTTCGAAATCATGGTTCTGTAACTTTTTCTACGCAGCTTTAGGTATATGCAATGTTACATTTAATAATAAGAAGAGACAATTATCTTTAAAATGGTCTATTGCAGAAGGCTGTGTGACGTGTGACCATTTTTGAGCAAGATATGGTTTTTCAAACTTTTATACTTTTAATGATTATTGATATATTTTACCATTATTTTTAAATTTCTGATATTATTTTTTTAATGTATATTTAGGTATATACATTGTGCAATAAAAAATAAAGTTTATTTTCTTTACTTTAAAATGGTGTATTATAAAAAAATCTAGGACTATTTTTAAATAAGATATTATGCTTTTTCAAAGTGTGACATATACACATGCAATAGGTCCAACTAAGTTGGAACCATATAGAAAACTTTTTTATTATTAACTTTATGAAAAAAAAATATTCTTTATAAAATGCTCTGCATAGTCTAAAACCTAAGATTCAATAATCAAATATAAAATTGTATTAACAGTGTACGTGTAATGTTAAAAAATATGAATTTCGCTCAAGAGTAAAGTACCCTATTTCACAATATAGAAAAGTGTTATTAAGAAAAGTTATTTGCAATTAAAAATTATGTAATAATATGTAATTATGTTCTTCTAATTAAAAAAATTAAAAATGTTCTCAAATTACGGATACCCTTGGATATCCTACGCATATCTTGTTTAAAAATAGTCCTAGAATTGTTTGCAATACACCATTTTAAAGTAAAGAAAATAAGCTTTTTTTATTCTACAATGTATATACCTAAAGGTACACGAAAAAAAGTCATAATAAGAAAGTTAAAAAATAATCACAAAAAATATCAAAAATCGTTAAAAGTATAAAATCTTGAAAAAGCATAACTTGCTTAAAAATAGTCGCACAACCTTATACAATAGACCATTTTAAAGGTAATTGACTTCTCTTTCTAATAAATGTCCCATTACGTATACCTAGAAATGTATAGAAAAAAGTTACAGAACAATGTTTGCGAAATAATGGGGAAAATGGCCCAAAAATGCTGTGAACGGCAAGTTTTGAAAAATCCTATTTCGGAAATTATAAATCCTAGAGACTTCTACCAAACGTCATTTTAAAGAAAAATGATGGAAGTTGTTTTTCGCTGAAGCAATGCCTATACCTATATTCATGTGGAAAAAAGTTATGGGGCAAAAAACAAAATTGCTTTCTTTCGTGTTTTTCCTTGCTTTTCTTTTGAATATATTTCTGTAAAAAAATATCTTTGACTTTAAGATGTGATATTTCGATGGTAAATTTAACCTGAAACAATTTTGCTGAAGACGTCTTTGTGCCAAAAGTGCATAGAACTCACCCTAATAATTCAGCCTGTGCCTAGGGACTAATTCACCCCTTTCTCAAAAACGCACCCAGCTAAATGGTAGCACTCCGCGGTTTTTTCAAATTTAGAGGTACAGTGACCATATGAGACAATAAAATCCCGTTAACGTTGTAGTTCCTTTTAGCTCTCTTATTTTGAACATAATCAATAGCCTATATGTTATATTTTACAGAGAAGAAGCTGCATACAATTTGGTTCTTTCTATTGTTTAAAAACAAAGTATTGCGCTTAAAGCTACCCCTAGATTGACTAATAGCCATCAATAAATTCTATAACAAACGATATTGTACAATATGAATTGTCTGTAGACGTTTTTAATCAGATTAATCAATATGGTGCAATAATATACATTGATTGTAGCTATTACAGAAAAACTATTGCAATATAATTGATATTGTGTAAAACTTTGTGTATAATAGTGAAAGGAAATGGAACAACAAGCACTAATGTGCAATAATATTGACTGTCTCTAAGCATTACTGAAAAACTATTGCAATATAGGTATTGGATATTGTGCTATAATGAATGGATAATTCTGAAAAGTTATTGAATAAGTGATATTGTGTAATAATATGGAATCTCTAAAGATGCGTGGTGGGAAAGAATCTACTTAGATGCAATATTACAAAAAATATGTTGACAAATATAAACGTTTTTATTAATATGAATAACTACTTGTTGACGCACTTGTCATGCCAACAGGTAGTTCCAACCTTTAACATTAAACAGATGCAATAAGAATTATTGTAATACCAACATATATTATTGCACAGTATCACTTGTGCTATATGTGAGTATTATCTAAGCCTTATGTATTGCCGGATAGCTCTTGTTATGATATAATATATATTTAGTATGTCCGGCTGGCAGTCTATATTATTGCACAATACCACTTGTGTTATATTTCGGTGTGATTAGTGTTGGAAAATTTTCGAGAATGAAAAATCGGAGAATATTCTTGATATGGAGAATTTTCTGAGAATGGACCCTATGACGCGCTTAGGGATATTGTTAAAGATGAAATAGGGTATTAAAAATCATGAAATTATGTACAAAATTATGAGACGAAACAATAGTGTTCTTTATCTATAAAGAAATACAAAAACAAGAGAGAACACAAAATTTATTTCATAAAAATTGTTTCTTCTTAACAGCCAATAATTGATGTGGTGAAAGGGATGAGGCCTCTGATTCAGAATATATTTCTATAATTAGCTCATCCTGGTCATCTACATTCTACATTTCAATGTAGTGATGAGAAGTTGTGTGATTTGGTTTTTCAATAGTCGCCAGTTCAGTCATGGATTGGTCTACGTCTAACAATTTTAAATTGTGAGCAATAAAAGTTACCTTACCAGCCTGTTCAGCAGTAAGCCGGTTTCTTTTAGAGGAGTGGCCGATTGGATAAAACCATAAGTACTGAAACTTCAGTCGCTACACCGGATGAAGGCGTGTTTATATATCAACTGCTTCCATATTTTCCAACTGTCCACCATATTTTATGATTGGATCTAGTTTGTCGACTGATTTTGCAACGTATGGTTTTTCCATACCTCCTTCCAAAAAATCCCTCCTTAGACGGATAAAGTGCTAAATCTGCCATTATTTCAGTCGAGTCATCACTATATTTTAAAGTCGCTAAATTATCTATAAATTCAGTTCCCTCAACTTGTTTTTCTCTGCTTAAATGGAACACCATTCTAAATATTTGCACGTTAATATAGCACCATAAGAATAAATACTAACACTGTAAACACCCCAGCTAGTAGTTCATGGGATTCCCTAGCCCCAGCTACTTCAATATACAAATTTTTTAAATTACAATAATTTTACTCATATCTAGTTAACTATTTTTTATGGGAAATAAGCCACAATTTTACCAAAAAAATGATTTTATTAACGTTTCGAAACCCAAATCGGGTTTCGTTGTCAAAATACAAAATACTACTAAAATAAATATTGAATATAATAAGGAACGCAACTCATAAAGTCTTCTACTTTAAAATGTATAATATACGTCTGAATTGCCAATATAAATGAGTCAGATTAAATAAATTATTAGAAGAATTTTTTTACTTAGCAACAACATTTTTGTTTATTTTAGTAGTATTTTGTATTTTGACAACGAAACCCAATTTGGGCTTCGAAACGTTAATAAAATCATTTTTTTGGTAAAATTGTGGCTTATTTTCCATTAAAAATAGTTGATTATAAAAATGCCACAAGGAAATAGCTTCAGAACAACATCATATCTAGTTTTTATTTTTATTTCGGTTTTTATAAATATAGAAAATTCTCACCGAGAATTTTCTGGCCGAGAATATTCTCGTTCTCGAGAATATTCGTTTGAGAATATTCTCTTCTTACATCACTAGGTGTGATCTACATACAGTCTTATTTATTGCACAATATCACTTAATCTCGTTGACATATTGTGTCTTCTGGATACTGCAATATTGTTTAAATTATATTTAGAAAATCTCCTAATAAAACAGTTTACTTTTTATTCGAATTTAGTTATTATGGATATGCCAATAGGTATGGTATTACCTTGCTTTATTCAAATTAAAGTTTTTAAACAATAGAAAATCAATCTCTCAAAAGAGCATTTTTTTATAAACCCTATTAAATTATTTATGAAAAAATACTTACACCGCAGTAATATATTTATACTTTTGTTAATTTTATTTTGTGCCAGTACTTACTTTAAACAGCATTTAAACACAAGCTTTTCGCCATGTGTCTTGCCTCTTGTGAAAATAGTCATATTGCTAAACGGCACAGTTTTTTTACTTGTTATCATCATTTCTGAGGTCGTGCCTTATTTCTGTGTATTCGCTCGTATTTGACTTGTTTCTCGCTAACTGTGTAATAATTGTTGCGACGACCGCGACCCAGCGAAAAATTGTCACACAAAGCAAGATACGTGGCTAAAGGTTTCTCAGGGTAGGCTTTTAGGGACTTAGTGATATTTCAGCTTTAGTGCGCTACTGATATTTATATTGTGATACAATGTATTTTACCAATGTTTTATCAAGAGTATTAAAAATTGTATTTTTATAAATAAATGTTTTAAAATCAAGGTGATCTTTTTTTATGTATGATACTAAACAATAAAGATATGCATCAACGGAACTTCTTTAGCGCTTTTCAAATCTTAACCTTTTAATGCGTTTGCAATGCTTTTTCGCCGGTTTTACTACAATGTTTGGTTTTTAAGACGTCTTCTATTGTCTTCACAACTAAAACTCTGCTAAAGGACGGTTTTGGTACTTTTTTTTATATACATCAATTCTTCGACAGGCTTTAGTATTTGCATTGGCTTTTAGACTTTTTTCAACGCTCTCACAAAATTTTTCAGCGATCAACGTTTTTAAATTTCTTAATGTTGTTCTGAAGTTATTTCCTTGTGGAATTTTTATAATTAGCTATTTTGATTGGGAAATAAGCCACAATTAAATTGAACAAATAATTTTTTTACATCTTTTACAACCAGACATTGTTCTAACTCTGGTTTTTATTTGTAGCATTTAGTGACTTTTAACCGTTGACCTGAAGATGATCTGCATACTTTAGAGAGCGAAACCGGTCGTCGGAAGTTACAATAAATGATTGAGAGTACGTCTGTTTTTTAATTCATTCTTTATGATAATTGTGTGACGTTTTTTTAGATTTTTCTGTGCTTTACCATTCTACAACATCATTATTATCATTATGGTGCTGCAGCCCTACAGTAGAGCCTCGACCTTCCCAAGTCTATTTCGACAGTCACTCCTATCCATTGACATCCATCCTTATCTGCACCTTCCTTTGATCTACGTTCTGGCCTACCTCTTCATCTACTTCCCTCTGGCTGACAAGGATTCGTATAGGGAGGTTGTTCTGCTGTAATCTTGCTAAATGTCCTGTCCATCTTAGTCTTCCTATTTTTATGAGATATTACGTTTTTACTCCCATGTATCTGTTTGTATTTGTGATATATCTCCTAGTTGTACATCCTTCTTCAATTATCGTTTTCACAGATGCCACTGAATATTCCTCTTGGGATTCTTCGTTTAAATATGAGCAAGAGGTATATTCATCTGTCTTGGAATGTCCATATTACCTACTTTTCATGTGTTTACATAGTCCAAAATAGCACTTGCTGGGAGCCTAAGTAGGTGAATTTGTCCACCACTTCACAAGGTAGGGTTACTAACAGTTAATTTTGGAACCAATGTTTCTGGCTGTGTTGTTGAATTTGGATATTATCATTATTTGTTTTTTTTTTGTTTTGTAGGCTCATCTTCAGGTATTTGGGAAAGTGGTGTACGTATGTATCCTCTAGCTAACTTGTTTTTCGAGCAATTAGGTCTCTAGTATCTACATGGGCTATAATTTGTGAGGATATTGTTAACCACCTTGACTATGTTGAAAATGAGGCACGCCAGCGCATTTTCCTGTCGCAGTACGACATGCGTTGTACTGTATTTCTACTTTTCAAATAACTTTACGCATTGTAGCTCCTTCCTAGTACGCCATCAGGCTGATTTAAAATATATGAAAAGAAGATAGGTATCGATATTTGTAATTCGTTGGTGTTTTTCCCACCGTCTGCCTCATTACAAAAACCTGGTGTTGATCGACCAGAGTTAAAACAACTTTGATATTCGCCAAGAAATTCCTTTGAATACGCACTGTGATCTGCAGTTTTCTTGCAGCTTCTTCGTGGTCTTCTATAACCGATACCGATAGGATAGCTTAATCCTCACCAAAAGTATTCTTTTTCTCATGAGCATCTTTCAGTGCGTCACAGTTTTTCGATTTTTTTCTAACGCATTAAATTGTATGTGACAGAAAAAAAGCACGTCTGTGATTAGAGACATTTATAACATTTATTCTAGTTGTCGATAGATGGCGCTATAATTGAAAAAAAAATTATTTACGAATTATACAGGGTGTTAGTAAATAAGTATGAAAAATTTTAAGGGCTAATACTACATGAAAAAATAATGCCGGTTTGCTCTATAAACATATGTCCGCAAATGCTTCGTTTGCGAGATACGGGGTATTGAAATTTTTATTTCAAACTGCCAATTTATTTATTGCTCTAAAACCAGTTGAGGTATGAAAATAAAATTTGGTGTGTTTTAGGAGGTAGCTATTGCGCATTTTTTGACATACAATTAAGAATTTTTTTATTCATCATTGGCGCGCATACGGATAATAGTCTGAATTTTTTTAAAGAAAAAAATAGTACGCCACTGGGGTATTTCAAATTAAAAATTATTTTTAAATTCACGTTTAATTTTTCATAAAAAACTTTTCTTGCCTTTTTTTCATATAATGCACCGTTTCTATGCGCAGAAAAATAAAACATCTTGGCGCGTATTTTTCATTTCTTAATACATCATCAAGAACTATCCAATATTTAATAATACTAAACTACAACAATAACAGAAAATATTACTAATAAGATTTCAACTAGGTGCAAAGCTGCAAAAAATGTTTAAAATGATCTCCTTTGCAGGTAACAGAAGAATTTTATATTCATCATTGGCGCGCGTACGGGTAATGGTCTGAATTTTTTGAAGAAAAAATTGTACGCCACTGAGATATGTCAAACTAAAAATCATTTCTGAATTCCTCGTTCAATTTATGACAAAAAATCTTTCTTCCTTTTTTTCATACGAGGCGCCGTTTTTATACAAAAAATAAAACATCTTAACACTTGCAAAGTATTTGAGGTAGTTTTCATATGCATAGAAACTTAGTTCAAATACTTTGTAAACGTTAAGATGTTTTATTTTTTTACATAAAAACGGCGCCGCATATGAAAAAAAGGCAAGAAAGATTTTTTGTCGTAAATTGGACCAGCAATTCAAAAGTGATTTTTAATTTGACATATATCAGTGGCGTACTATTTTTCTCTTAAAAAAATTCAGACCATTACCCGTATGCGCGCCAATGATGAATATAAAATTCTTCTATAACCTCTAAAGGAGGTCTTTTTTAACATTTGTTGTAGCTCTGCACCTAGTTAAAATCTTATTATTAGTAATATTTTCTGTTATTGTTACAGTTTAGTATTATTATTGGATATTTCTTGATAATGTATTCAAAAAATGAAAAATACGCGTCAAGATGTTTTATTTTTCTGCATAAAAACGGTGCACCACATGCAAAAAAGGCAAGAAAGGTTTTTAATCATAAATTAGACGTGAAATTTAAAAATAATTTTTAATTCGAAATATCTCAGTGGCGTACTATTTTTTTCTTTAAAAAAATTCAGACCATTACCCGTAGGCTCGCCAATGATGAATACAAAATACATAATTGTATGTCAAAAAATGCGTAATAACTACCTCCTAAAACTCACCAAATTTCATTTTCATAGCTCAACTGGTCTTAGAGCAATAAATAAATTGGCAGTTTGAAATAAAAATTTCAACACCCCGTATCTCGGAAACAAAGCATTTGCGGACATATGTTTATAAAGCAAACCGGCATTAATTTTGCATGTATAATTAGCCCTTAAAATTTTTCATACTTATTTACTAACACCCTGTATAATATATCTGCGAATATAATCTGTACAATTTACATATAAGACTATACAAATCAAAGAAAATACCATTTTATAAATGCAGTAAACACAATTGATTTGTTTTTATGCTAAATTGCAAATAAAATGTGACAACTGTCAGATTTAACTAAAATGTCATGTTATAAATGTGTATTATCACGGACTTACCTTTTTTCTATCATTTGTGACGCACTGAAAAATGCTCATGAAAAGGACTTTATCTACTATATCTCCTTCAAGGTCTGCAATACCTATCATTAGTGTTTAATAGGGAGAGCAGCGGTCACATTACACTACTTTACGGTACCCCCGCTTTGATTCATTTCAGTTTAGAATAGGTCCTCTCCCTCTCCTGCTTGACTCTGAAGGATCTGTTTCTGAACGATATGTGTAAAATGTAAAATTCCAATAATTGAGAGTATTGTTTTAGTCGTACCCTTTTTAGTTTGTGAATAAGACCCTTATGCCATACTCTATGGAAAGTTTGAACAGCATCCAGAAAGATAGCTAAACAAACTTTCTTTCCTCCCAGTGCTCTCTCAATTAAATTAGTTATTCTATGTATTTGATCGAAGAATGACTTTCCTTGAAACCAAACTGATGAGGCGGTATGAAGTGACAATTTCCGCAGACTAAGCCGGTAGTTACATTGTCCGTCTACTGATGTGTGTCTTTTATGAAGTAAATGCCTCATATTCAGTGGTGTCATGGCAAAATTAGCAGTGCCGGAACGCACTGCTAATTTTTGTTTACACAACCTAAATTTTCTATTTATTTTTTTTTTCTTTGCTTAACCAGTGTGGGAACGGCGTTCCCACGCGTTCCCACACCATGACACCACTGCTCATATTCCTATGGCATTTTCATGTTCATAAAGCTTAATAATCCAGGAAAATTGTACTATCTAAAGATAAATAAAACACACCTTTAAACAGGAACGAATTTATTTGAATTTGAACTTAAGGTTGGTAACATACATCAATAACGAAACTTAATCTAACGGTAATTCAAGGATTTCAACTGTTATAACATCATATAACGACAATAATCTGCTTAATACTACATTTTTATGGAACTAAAATTCAGGTGACACGTTTTAAGGTCCATAAGGTGCAGATTGTTCCATTCTAGGGAAGTATCCCGTAATATGATATGATATTTATAATATAGGTCTGGATCCCGCGTACCAAAAAAAGTTGATTAATAGCATGCTGAAAATTTGTTAATAGCTTAACGGTGTCTCGTCGGACAAACTTTGATGTATGGAAACACTAGAACAGCGGAAGTTTTAATTGTAGAACAGGTTAAAAATTTGGAACGTCAGACTACGAAAACGTCCCATATATTTTGTCAAACAGAACTTTCAATTGATTTGTTGCCCTTTCATTAAACTCGCATGCAAAAATTAGACTGGTATTTATCACCAATTTGCATTTTAATAAGTCCGACAAGTAGAACATGTCAAATGACATGAATTATGACAGGTGATAAATAGCAGTCTGATTTTTGTAAGAAAGGGTAACAAATGAATTGGAAGTTCTGTCCGACAAAATAAATGGAACGTTTTCATAATCTGACGTTCCAAACTTTTAACCTGTTCCACAATTAAAACTTCCCCTGTTTCAGTGTTCCCGTACATCAAAGTTTGTCCGACTAGACACCGTTAAGCTATTAACAAATTTTCAGCTTGCTATTAAAAACTTTTTTTTTGTACGCGTGATCCAGGCCTAATTAATAGTTTTCTAATAAACAACGACACTTAAAGATTTAGGCCCCGTTCACATGGCAAGCGCTCAACTCACGATTACAACTACATACATTTTATTCTCTTAACTCTTATTCACACGTGCTTAACGCGCGTTAGCATGTGAACGGCCTGAATAAAATGTATGTAGTTGTAATCGCGCCTTATCAAACCGCGTGTTAAGCGCTTTTCATGTGAACGTGCCTTTAAACTCTTAAACTTAACATTATTTAATGACAACGATAATCTGCTTAATACTACATTTCTATGGCACTAAAATTCAGCTTGACAATCACATATAAAAAAATATTTACGGTCCCGGTATTTATTCAGTACTAGGTCTTAGGCCACCATTAGAAAAATTATTATCCCCTCATGAGACTTTTTGAAGTCATACTTCTTTAGGCGCGATCGGAAAAATGTTGGGATTGGGAGTAACTGTAAATGTGCGCGAATTTATCAAAAATGTTTAGCCCTACGCGCAGATGAATGACACCGGATACGTTATAAGTTTGCTCTGATTGGGCATTCCAATGACCTGTCAAAAATTATTCAATATGGCAGCTGTGGGTAAACAAATGTTGCGTTTTAGTTTTTATTGTTGTGAGAACAAAGACAAAAGTATAGTTGTAGTGACTTTTTAAATATTTTTTAAAAGCAACAGGTACTTAACTGTAAATGTTTTAGTATTGTAATAAAAAATTATATACCTATTTGGAAAATGTAAAGTGTTTTTATTTCCAACAAAATTTCTACCAATCTTCATCTAATATATTGTTTTCCTAGTCTATATTTTGTTGTATTTTAATATTTTAATTCCACAAAACTCAAATTAATTTGATTAATTCAGACAATAAGTAAATATGACAAAGTGTCAAAAAGTTTAAAACATTCAGTTAGCTTGTCTAATTGAGTGCATTTTACCGTGCTTGATTCACAACCTAATATAATGGTAACATGCACGGGTTCGATCAAATTTTTATTTTTTTTATACATTTTATGATTATAATAAGTATATATTATATAAATTATTTTTTTCAGAAAATACGTATTCATGTAGGCGCACTATGTAGTCGTAAATGATAATTTTTTTTACAGGATTGTTTGATAAAAATACTCGTCCGACGCACTAAAATTTAGAAACCAATATATTTACAAAACGCCCCCCTCCCGAAAATTTTCCGAAATACACTCCTGGCCAAAAAAGTCGGGACACCTTAAAAATGGGTCATTTTTGATGTCTCGAATCTCCTAAACCTGTTGTCCGATTTTAGTGATTTTTTTAATATGTTACAGCCTTATTCTCTAAGAATATGGATGTAGTAATAGTGTTGCTGAACAGGTAAATGTCATTGTATACCGGGTGTAACAATAATATTGTGTTTTTCCTGAAAGTTCGTAACACCCTGTGGAATATTCTAGCATTTAAAAAATATTTAAATTAAAACTTAATTGTAGCCTTAGCCTCTCTTAACATTCTGCTTTTTGACTCATTCACTTATGTTGGATAATGAAAAAGTTAGGTACTTTTACAACTAGTCATGTTCTTCATCAATACAGGGTGTTTCTAAATAAGTGCGAAAATCTTTAAGGGTTAATTCTGCATGAAAAAATAATGACAGTTTGCTTTATAAAGATATGTCCGCAAATGCTTCGTTTCCGAGATACGGGATGTTGAATTTTTTCTTACAAACTGACGATTTATTTATTGCTCTAAATCCGGTCGAGATATACAAATGAAATTTGGTAGGTTTTAAGAGGTAGTTATTTCACATTTTTTGACATACAACTAAAAATTTTATATTCGCCATTGGCGTGCATACAGGTAATATGATCAGGTAATATGACCCGTATGCACGCCAATGGTGAATATAAAATACATAATTGTTTGCCAAAAAATGCGCAATAACTGCCTCTTAAAATCCACCAAATTTCATTTGCATATCTCAACCGGTTTTAGGGCAATAAATAAATCGTCAGTGTGTAAGAAAAAATTCAACATCCGGTATCTCGGAAACGAAGCATTTGCAGACATATGTTTATAAATCAAACGGTCATTATTTTTTCATGCCGAATTACCCCTTAAAGTTTGTCGCACTTATTTAGAAACACCCTGTATTGATGAAGAACATAGCCAGTTGTCAAAGTACCTAACTTTTTCATTATCCAACATAAGTGAACGAGTCAAAAAGCAGAATGTTAAGAAAGGCTAAGGCTACAATTGAGTTTTAATTTCAATATCTTTTAAATGCTAGGATATGCTAGAAAAAACACAGTATTATTGTTACACCCGGTATACAATGACATTTACCTGTTCAGCAACACTATTAATACATCCTTATTCTTAGAGAATAAGGCTATAACATATTAAAAAAATCACTAAAATCGGACAACAGGTTTAGGAGATTCGAGACATCAAAAATGACCTATTTTTAAGGTGTCCCGATTATTTTGGTTAGGAGTGTAGAAAAGTTGGCCGACTCGAGATGAATAACTGAATAAAAAAGTCTAATGAGGGAGGTAATATATATTTTTTAATGGTGGGCCCAAGGATTATACGTATTTCTTATCCACAATGATACGTTTTGGTCTGTGCGAACTTCTGGAGCGTACCTATAAGGTACAGCTTTTTTTATTCTAGGGTAGCATCTCGTTATGATAATAATTTGCTAATAAACAACGAAACTAAATATAACTTAAAGAATTAAACTCTTGAAACTTAACATCATTTAATGACGACAATAATCTGCTTAATACTACATTTTTATGGCACTAAAATTCAGCTCGCTGATCACAAAAAAATTACTCACGACTATTAAATGACCCCCAGTATTTATTCAATATGTATTCCTTATCCACAGGTGGCACGTTTTGGTATGTATGAACTTCAGGGGCGTATCCATAAGGTGCAGCTTCCTCCACTCTAGAATAGTATCCCGAATATTCAGGACTATGAATCTGTGGGCAAGAAACAGGAATATTTTGGTTGTGAGACCGAGGATACGGAGTGTTTTGGATTCTATAAGAACTCTTGAGATCGCTGTGGGGTGGTAATTCGGGACTATGGATCTGTGTGTAAGAAACTGGAATGTTTTGATTCTGATAACGAGGATAAGGAGTGTTGTGCGCTCTAAATGAACTGTTAAGGTCGTTGGGTACTTCGTTATCTCTGTATATATTTCTTGACGGAGTTGTGGGAATAATGTTTGTTATGTTTTGAAGGGGGAACGGTCTGGAGTCTGCGTATTCTTCTGAAGTCCTTGGCAAAGAGGTCGGCGGTTGAGCCACTTCAGTCTAAAAAGAAACACTGCATTTAAATGGACGGTGTGAGGGGTGGTAATAATATAAAAATAAAATTTATAGAATGAGAAATACTCAAACTTTACATTTAAACATACAATTAATAGATGCTTTAGTTTGCTCCCAACCAAAGTTCCATTTTTTTTTTAATGGTTTGGGTAATCCCAATATGTTGTTTATAAACAATTGATAACGATTTTATTTCTTGTTATTCCGCGAAGTACATCAGTACTATAGTTAACCTGAAGCGGTTAACACGTTTTTATAGATAGTCAAAGGAAACAGTCTGCAAATTTTTTGGAAAGTAACAAAACATATACAACTTGCTGAAAGGAATAAACATGAATATGGTGGACAATGGTGGTGGTCATGAAGTGGCTCCCTCAAAGAAATATATCATTCGATGACAATATGTTGAAAGTAGAATTATTAAACCTTGAATTATTGAGACATATACCTAACCGAATGCAAGAAATACGTTGTAGACGAAATTGTTCTGCGCCTCCCTCCTTATCATTGTGAGCTGAATCCTATCTAACTTAACTTAAACGAAAACTTAAGTTGTAAAATAGACGATGTGACAGAATTGCATTACACATACTAGAAAAGAAGAAAGCAGAATGTGAGATCTAGACACCAAAGTGGATGTTTCCGTTGAACCTTATTATCAATGTGACTAATAGTGACTGCAATAGTTCTTCTTCATCCGACGTGTTTTCTTCAGACGATAGTTGATATTTTGACCTTCTGTGGACGTCAGAACTACTTTGTCAATATTGTCTCATATGATATTTTTGTTTACATACATGTCAAATTAAAATACTCTAGTCTTCTACACTCACCATCACGAAAAACGGGGCACCCCAAAAAATGGGTCATTTTGATGTCTTGTATCTCCTAAACCTGTTGTCCGATTTAAATAATTGTTTTAATATTTTATAGCCTTATTCTTGAACAATATTGCTGTAATAATATTGTTGCTAGACAGGTAAATTTTCATTGCATACCGGGTGTATCAATCAAATTCTGATTTTTTCTCAACGTTCGCATCACCCTGTGGAATATTCTAGCCTTTATAAAATATTGAAATTAAAACCCAACTACAGCCCCAGGTTTTCTTAACATTCTGCTTTCTTATTCATTCGCTTATGTTGGATAATGAAAAAGTTAGGGATTTTAACAACTAGCCATGTTCTTTATCAATACAGGGTGTTTCCAAATAAGTGCTACAAACTTTACGGGGTAATTCTGCGTGAAAAATAATGACCCTTTGCTTTATAAACCTATGTCCGCAAATGCTTCGTTTCCGAGATACGGGATGTTGAATTTTTTCTTACAAACTGACGATTTATTTATTGCTCTAACACCGGTTGAGATATGCAAATGAAATTTGATAGGTTTTAAGTGGTAGATATTGCGCATTTTTTCACATACAATTAGAATTTTATATTCACCATTGGCGTGCATACGGGTCATATTACCCGCATGCACGCCCCTGGTGAATATAAAATTTTTAATTGTATGTCAAAAAACGCGCAATAACTATGTCTTAAAACCTACCAAATTTCATTTGCATATCTCAACCGGTTTTAGAGCAATAAATAAATCGTCAGTTTGTAAGAAAAAAATCAACATCCCGTATCTCGGAAACGAAGCATTTATGGACATGGGTTTATCAAGCAAACGGTCATTATTTTTTCATGCAGAATTACCCCTTATTAAAGTTTGTCGCACTTATTTAGAAAGGCCCTGTATTGATAAAGAAGATGGCTAGTTGTTAAAGTCCCTAACTATTTTATTATCCAACATAAGCGAATGAATAAAAAAACAGAATGTTAAGAAAACCTGGGGCTGTAGTTGGGTTTTAATTTCAATATTTTATAAAGGCTAGAATATTCCACAGGGTATTGTGAAAATTGAGAAAAACCCAGTTTGATTGGTACACCCGGTATACAATAAAAATTTACCTGTCTAGCAACAATATTATTACAGAGATATTGCTAACAAATAAGGCTATAACATGTTAAAACAATTATTTAAATCGGACAACAGGTTTAGGAGATACGAGACATCAAAAATGACCCATTTTTTGGAGTGTCCGTTTTTTGTGCCGGTGAGTGTATAACTCCTACATACCTTAATAGTTTTTAAAAGCTAAATAAGCTTCATGTAATTTTGTTTCAAATACATACAAAAACATACATTTAGAAACATCAATACAATCAAATAAACTTTTAAAATTAACTTAAAAACGTAAAAGATACGCTACTGGTTGTTGATTGAGTGCCCAGACTGATTGATATATCTCTCTCTTACTTGCGGCTTCGATTATCTACTGTTCTTTTTTTCTATTGGTCGGTGTTGTCATTGTCATTGTCGGCGTTGTTGTGTTTTCTGAGATACTTTGACGGGACTTTTATTTTCTAAAATAAAAAACAAAAAAAAAAAGAACAAACAAGAAAAAAAAGGCAATTTTCAAATAGTTTTTCTTAAAGAAAAATTTTTTCTGAGACACTTAAGGGCACTTATCCTTTTTAAATTGGAAAAAGACCATTTTTAGAGAAACTATTATATTTATGGTTATAATTTTTTATACATTGTTAAGAAGTTTCTAGGTACACAAAAAAATGTTTTTTGGCATTTTCAGTTCTTTTTCGCCACTACATAGGGCGACAAAAAATGCATTTTAATTTAGGAGACACTTTTCTGCCTTTTTTTTTTCATTTTTTTTTAATTTCCACGGGATTCAATTTGTGAGACTTAAAAATAATAAATAAACTAAAAATGTATACCATTTTTGTTTAGTTGCAATGTGAAGTCAAAACTATCTTAATAATTGAGTAACATAGGTCCATTTTCCATTGGAATTTACCATGCTGAACAGACGGGGTCTTGAATTGCAAATTTTTAGATATCCCTCTTGTCTTCTTCGCTTCAGCATGCATCTGGCTTGCAATTTTTAGAAGCCATAAGGGTGTTACCAGGAAAATGGTCCAATAAGTTTTCATTTAAATATCTTTTAAAAATATATTTTTTTAATAAATAAACCTTTAAAAAGTTAATTATCGAATAAAATTATCTTATTTTTTTGCCTCTAATCAGCGATTCCTTGTGCACATTGGGTGCACTCACTGTTTAGTAAAAGCTTTAAATGGTCGGTCAAAGCCTTTTTTTTCATAATTCTGTCCTTTTCCCTCTTTTGAAGTCTCGCTGCTTCTATTGGCTTGCGCAATACGAACCTCGTCGATATTTTCCAAACAACTCGTTCCTATTTCTCCAACTCTTATTCCCACATTGTGCATGCAATACATCATTAGATTTGAATTTTTTGCCAAGGCACTATGTAATCCAGAATTGTTTTCTGCAGTAAACTGATGGCCTTTAAATTGCCTTTTAATATTATGCTTATTTCAATGCGACCCCTTACTTCGACTGCCTTTAAATGACGACCCGATTCAGGCATTTTTTCCTGAAATCTTTGTATTTTATCAGATACTGCACTTCGAAAAATTCCTGTCCTAAAGCATTTTCGATGTAACGAATGCTCTGAACATCCTCCTGTAAAACAACAGTTTTTCCTACTTCTTCTGGTATCATAATTTTTTAGTGCAAGTTTTAAAAGGAGACAACATAAAAACCTACAGCCGAAACCTACAGCTGTTGTAAACACGTACAATACCACTTCTTCTTCTTCTTCTTCAGATGCAACTCCACTAATGGATGTTAGCGATCACATTTTCCATTAACTCTCTGTTTCTTGCAATGTGTATCAGATATTGTATGTCGTTAATCCTTGTCCACTGCCTTATGTTTCGGAGCCAGGACATTTTCTTGCGTCCTATTCCTCTCTTGCCTTCAATTTTACCCTCGATTATAAGTTGAACGAACTGGTATTTTTCGTTTCGCATGATGTGACCTAGATACGCCGTTTTTATTTTCTTGTTGGTTTCGAAAAATTGGCGTTGTTGGTAGATTCTCTTAATAAGGACATCTATATTTGTGACTTTCGCCGTCCATGGTATCTTTAGGATACGGCGATAAAGCCACATTTCTAAGGCTTCTAATCTGTTTATATCCCTCGTTTTGAGTGTCCATCCCTCTATGCCATATAGCAGCACCATACGTAGCACTTAGTAAACCTTAGTCTCAGTTGAAGATCGAACTCTGAACAGGTCAGTACCTTCCTGAATTTTACGAAAGCTTGTCGAGCTTGCTCAATGCGACAATTTACTTCTCTGTCCGATGCCCAGTCTTCAAAACGCCACCTTCCCAGGTATTTAAATTTGCTCACTATTTCAATGAACTTGGTACAGTACCACAATAGACTTAATACTGCTTCATTTAAGCCACTATTTCACATTAATTTCAAAGCATCTAAAGAGGTTCAAACAAGAAAAAAACGTTATCGCTAATAAGGCATAAAATACAATTCAAAAACAAAGTTTATGATTAATGAATTAATAATTTTACTAATTTCAACACTAAACAGTTTTCCCATTCCCTTAGGCCAAAAATATTGTTTTCACCCAATTCTGAAAAAATGTGAAAACTATGAATTATCCACGTCCGTCTGTCTGTCTGTCTGTAATCACAACTCCTCCGTCAATATACCAGCTAGAATAACAAATGAGGTGTCAAATGAAAGCTTATAATCCGAGGATGGTACTAAAGGTGAGAAATTTTACCTAGGCTGTCTGACTGTCGGTCTGTCCGACCGCGAATATAACTCCTCCGTCCTTATACCAGCTAGAATGACAAATGAGGTGTCAAATGAAAGCTTATAATCCAAGGATGGTACTAAAGGTGAGAAATTTTACCTAGGCTGTCTGTCTGTCGGTCTGTCCGACCGCGAATATAACTCCTACGTCATTGTATCAAGTAGAATGACAAATGAGGTGTCAAATGAAAGCTTATAATCCAAAGATGGTAATAAAGGTGAGAAATTTGACTTAGGCTGTCTGTCCGACCGCAAATGTAACTCCTACGTCATTGTACCAGGTATAATGACAAATGAGGGGTCAAATGAAAGCTTATAATCCAAGGATGGAAATAAAGGTGAGAAATTTGACCTAGGGTGTATGTCCGTCCGACCGAGAAAATAACTCCTCCGTCATTCAACCAGCTAGAATGACAAATGAGGTGTCGAATAAAAGCTTATAATCCAAGGATGGTAATAAAGGTAAGAAATT
This sequence comes from Diabrotica virgifera virgifera, assembly GCF_917563875.1. Taxonomy (NCBI): domain Eukaryota; kingdom Metazoa; phylum Arthropoda; class Insecta; order Coleoptera; family Chrysomelidae; genus Diabrotica; species Diabrotica virgifera. The sequence continues at coordinate 38,280,671 of NC_065444.1, read as the reverse complement.
TTACCTAGGCTGTCTGTCCGTCCGACCGCGAATATAACTCCTTCGTCATTTTACCAGGTAGAATGACAAATGAGATGTCAAATGAAAGCTTATATTCCAAGGATGGTAGGTACTAAAGGTGAGAAATTTGACCTAGGCTGTCTGTCCGTCCGACCTCGAATATAACTCCTCAGTCATTTAACCAGGTAGAATGACAAATGAGATGTCAAATGAAAGCTTATACTCCAAGGATGGTAATAAAGGTGAGAAATTTGACCTAGGCTGTCTGTCCATCCGACCGCGAATATAAGTCCTCCACTATACCAGGCAGAATGACAAATTGAGGTGTCGAAAGAAAGCTTAGAATCCAAGGATGGTATAAATGTAAGAAACTTGACCTAGGACTTCCGGTTTTAGAAATGCGACCAGAAGTACTGTTTTAAAGTCACCGGAATAGTACAAATGATATATTATTTGACACGACTTCGCAAGAAGAGAACAAATATATACTTCTGGTTTCATGACTGTCTGTCCGTCGGTCTTTCTCCTCCGTTATTAATACAGATAGAATGACAAATGAGGTGTCGAATGAAAGCTTATAACCCAAGGATGGTATTAAAGATGAGAAATTTCACATCGGACTTCCGGTTTTAGAGTTGCAACCGTAAGTACTGTTTTAAAGTCACCGAAATAGTATAAGCGACATATCATTCGAGGTGCCTTAGCAAGATGACAACAAATGTAAAATTTTGGTTTTTATATCATTTCCGGTTAAGTAGTTCTAACCAGAAGTGCCGTTATAGTCGCAGAAATATTACATGTAACAGATCAAACGAAGCGTATTGAAAAGTTGAGTTTGAATCTTTAGTTTCGGTTTTGAAGTTATTTCTGTTTAAACAATGATGACCCAAAGTTTAGTAAAAATGACTCAAAATTAGTAAATTTATCAATCGGCGCAAAGTTACACGAAGCGTTCAAATATCGAGTTCCAGTTCTACTTTCGATTACTTTGGGTGAAAACCTAGGACTTGCGAAGTCCAATTACTTGTTTAGCTAATACATTGTCATATTTTGACGTTTATTTGTGTCAGTCGAAATGAGTTGTCAATTTTTGAGGTTAATGTCCCCTAATGTTAACAACCATATTGTCATCGAGAGAGCTCAGTTGCCACAATCGTCTCAATATAATACAATGTATGTATTTATGATTTATGTATCTAAATATATACAATGTATGTTCCCTACGTCCAGCTAAACGATTTACGTACTGTATAATAGCATAACATCATTAATTCAATTTCTAAATATTATATTCTTCCATATATTTATTTTTCTTAATATGTATGCGAGTTGGTGTGTTATGAATAGGACCGTATTCAACGTGGTGTCTATGCATTTTGGATTTATCGTAGTTACGCCTCACGTTGCGACCCTGGCAGAAATGTTGGTGACATCTGGTGACTATCTCAATTAGAATCAAACAAACAAACTAAACAAGTTCTGATCTAAACCAAAAAAAACAAAAATTCTGAGTGTCCGGTTAATTTTGCACCCCAGTGCAGTATCACATAAAAACTTACCCGATACACATCCCCATGATCCCCGCTGACATAATGTTGACTCTGCATCACAGGCATCATCTGGGACATCTGGGAAAGCAATTCACAAGTCCTCGCAGGAAATATTCCTCGATAGGTCTTTCCGGGTTGTCCGAATATGTCCACGTAACTGGAGCAGTGTACGGGTTGGGTCACCACCCTGGACGGTCTGTAGGTGTTTCGGTAAGGTACTGTGTCATAACCGTAGTACCCATCTGGTACAACCACTTCGCGCCTACTAGGAAAGTCGTCCGGATAGAAGGGGTAGTTGTTTCGTACCTTAGAATCGATATACTCTTGTGAACGGGGATTAAATTCATCGGAAACGTTATGGGAAAGATGTTTGTTGCTTAGACGAGAGACACTTATATCTAGATCGTCGTCACTTAAATCGTCCTCATGTTGAGAATTTAATGTAACTTTAGAAGTGTTCAGGTCACATTGGGGAGTTTTCTTAATGGGTCGAGTCGATTCGTCATCCATCTCGTCGTTACTTTCCACATTTTCCTTGTTTTCAATTTCTGGTGAACGATTCCGCTCTTTCTTAGGCATCTGTTTGGCTTTTCTTCTATTACTAAGAGGCACCAACTGCGAATAATAATCCAGAGCATTACTATGAGCACTATGACCCGGTGTACTTATTGTTCCCTCCAAGAGCTGCGTGGAACAAATATTCGAGAATTTTTCGATATTATCTATCTCCTTGGATCTTCTAGTTTCCTTGTCGCTCAAAGGAAACCGATTGGCATTGGTCAAAGCTTGTTTAGAACTGTTCCTTTTCAAATGTTTCGGGGTTCTTTGGACATTTGTAGGTTGTTTTCTCGGTTCTCTGGGTGATATCGTTGTATTTGTGTCAAAAGAGTAGTTAAGGCTGAAATTAAATATACGATAAAAAAAGAATGGATACGAAAATAACTGAAATTTTTAGGATATGATATAACTATATATTGAAATCGATAGAATTATGTACAGTAGAACCCCGATTATCCGTGCTCCTCGGGACCGGACGTTGGCACGGATAATTGAAAAGCACGGATAATCCAAACATTTATTTCTCATATATTATACATATGTACGTATATACATGCATATGTACCTACCATAAAAAGGTAACAGAAAAAATAAATCTTTCATTATGAGTCTCGTTCTCGGCGTATAGGGTATAAGTCGAGTTATTTACGGTGACGCTACTTTGATAAAACCTCAAAAATGCAATTTGAGTAATAGAAAGTCATAGCACGGATAATCCGCAGCCCGGATAATCCGCACACGGATAATCGGGGTTCTACTGTATACATAATGAAATTATGTACAGTGATGAGCGTGCTAATAACCGGAAAAATAGCACAAAAGATGGAAAACGTATTAAGTTGTGAGATAAACAGAAATGAAACTAGTCGAGCTGAGAAATCTAGCGATATTAACCTAAAAATTTACATTATATTGATTGTTTCCCAACTTTAAACGTATCAAACGAGTTAAGCAACTCTATTCAAACGTATCAAACGAGTTTAGCCACTGTCACAGTGACAGTTTTAGTTGACACACTCCTCTGATACGTGTAAAGGAGGGAAACAATCAATATAATATGAATTTATATCTTAATATCGCAAAATATTCCAGCTCGACTAGTTTAATTTCTTTTCAAGCGTACGACAGGGGAAAGCAAATGGTTGACCCTTCCCTTCCCAAAAATTAAGCGGCACAATATATTAATCAAAATAACTAAATAACTGTCCCGTTACATGTTTAACTTCAAATATCTCGAAAACTAATGACTTTATCGTTATGAGTAAAGAGGATGTTATTCACATAGAGAGTATTGGAGAATCTAAAAATTGTGCTAAAATGGCAATTTCACCAGTGACATAGAATTTGGGAAGGGTCAACCATTTACTGTCCCCTGTCGTACGCCTCTGGTAATAGCCGGAAACTTGTATTTAACATAATTTCATAGGGTGTATAGTACTTACACTTTCTACCAAGTATGAAAAGGTTACGTCCAATAGTTTTAAAATACTGAGCAAAAATATATTCTTTTTATTTTTAAATAAAACACCTTGTAACTCAATAAGGAGCCATATTTTATTTAAGCGATTTTGGTTAAATCTTAATATTTTGAGGTCTAGAATCTAAAACTCATAGATTGGACATTCTTAATGAAACCCCCTCTATAAGCCAAACTATATTTTTTATTAAAAGGAAAAAAACGAAGAAATAACGACAAAAAAAATTTTGTAATTAGTGAAAAATTCCCAGGAACCCGATTATCGGAACAGCATTTCAAAAAGTTTAATCCCCGTGACGTTATTAAAAAAACAAATTAGAACAATTTTCAAATGCCATTTTAGAGGAGAGTTAGATTGAAATTTGAATTTATCAATACATTTAAAAATAAAAGTAATGAGGTTTTACACAGATTTATATTCTTTTGGTAACAACCGCGTTTTTGTAATTGAAAATATAGTAACATTTAATAAACAAATTAATTATCTCTTTAATTATTTAAACAATGATCCACTAATATGATTTGGATACTTTTTTGAAAATATCTTTTGTATTCACCTAAACTTTGATATAAAATTTATTCCAACCTGTACGGAATTACATTTTGATTTTTTTTTTATTTTATTAGGCTAGTAAGAAGATGAAAAGACTTGCAATGAAAATATAAAACCTTAAACATTATTAGTATACATCATTATTATAATTTATTGTCTGTATGATATTTTTTAATTAGGTACCTTTACTAATTAATTTGAACCACATCCTATAGTACAGTACACACACTCTGAAATTATTTTAATAATGTCACATATGTACATGCCTTAATTGACCAATAGGAAATAGGTACAACATCACAACAACATTCAAAGCAACTAATACACTGAGATCTATCCTGTCCAAAACCAAACCCAACACACAAGAAAACTCAAAGAACAAAAATGTTAAAAAAAATCATGCTCAACAAGCAAAATATAATAATTATACTCACCAGTCATTCTCAACATTTTCCTTTGAACTATTACCAAGACTAATGTTAGGAGAAAACTTGATACCAGGCGAAAACACTAGCGGCGACTTCCACTTCACGTTCTTCTGATTATCTGAGTACTCTTCAGTATCAATAGCATATTGGTCATCTTCTGGATCAACTATCGAACTTCTGGGAGTGTGATTGTTGACTGTAGAGTCCGGGAAGCTGCGGTTATGGGCCAACTTTGTCTTTTGAGGTTTCCTAAATGCACTGAAATACGCATTTCTGATCTGGGATTCCGCTCTCTGAAAGTTAATATTTAATTGATGGGACTTTTACATGATATCCTAATACAATATTAATATTTATTATCCCAATTTGTGGAGACTTGGCAACAGTGTGTGACAGTAATAACAGGTGACAATTATCTCGCTCCAAGTAAAAAAATAGTTATTAATCAAAATATACACAGCAAGCAGCATCGAGACAAGAAAAAGTGAAGTGAACAGAAAATCACGAGAAAAACTTAAAAACTATAGGCCAACATACCCAAATAGTGTAAATATAGTGTAAAAAGTACATGGATATTTCAATTTGACAATTGACAGATAAGGAACGGCAAGGACACGGAACGGAGTCGTTGCCGGATTGTGAGAGAACCCCAAAATTGAAAATAAATTAAATTTACAACCTAAGAACTCAAACAGAAACAAACCTGGCTGGAGGTGAGTTTCTATCGTTGAGTAAATATGAAGAAAATGATGAAAAAGATGATAAAAAATTAGATAGAATGGAGGAGAGGAGTATAAGAATCGAACAAAAAATTGATGCAGTGCAAAATGATTTCCATCTAATGAAAGACTAAAATGTAGCATAAAAATCAAAAAAACGTCAAATAATTGTCAAAGTGTGGACACGAATTTTTATTCTCCGCATTTTAATAGTTTGATTTTAACGATACAAACGAGCAGTTCTCGGTGTATTGTGTGTTATTGTGTTAATTAGTGTTCCTTTTGTTAATTTTCTATATTGTTTATAATAGGTAGGTTAGGTAAGTAATTAAAAAAATATATAATGGATGAGACCTCGGGTGGCACTTCGCCACCCGAAAAGAAGGATGCAGAGGAGGATAGGTATGTAAATAATTTTATAGATTTAAATAATAGATATAGAACTGAGGATAAAGGTCCATATTTTGTATATATTGAGAGTACTGATAAGCATTTGGGAAGAATTTTCCCAATCCGGATTGGTCACGTTTTGTTGACTGACAATTATATAAAATCCGATGTCCTTGATATCAAATCGGTTGGTCTTAATCGCGTTAAAGTTATTTTTAAGTCTTATGAAAAAGCTAATTATCTAGTTGATAATAAAATTATGTCAAATAATAACTTAGTAGCGTATATACCCAAATTTTTTACACACAAGAAGGGTGTGTTGAGGAATATTGACACATACTTTTCTGAGGAATATTTAAAAAATGCCATAATATCTAATAAAGAGGTGGTTCAAGTTCAACGCATGAAACGAAAGGTAACAGATAAAGACGGTAATATTTCATATGTAAACAGACAAATAGTTATTGTGCAATTTGTAGGAAATGAACTTCCTCAAAATATACAAATTAATTTATGCAATTTCTCTGTAGAACCATATATATTCCCCGTTGTTCAATGTTTTAATTGCTTGCGATATGGACATTCTGCCAAGCAATGTAAAACCAAATCTTCTCACTGTCGAAACTGTTCTAGCCTAAATCATACGTCAGACTCTTCTTGCGAAAAATTCTGCATTTATTGCCAAAATAATGAACACTGCTCTACATCCAGAGATTGTCCAGTATATAAGAAACAAAAAAATATCAAACAACTCATGGCCAGGGAAAATATTACATTTAAAGAAGCTGAAAGAGTGCATGATAATCCATCTTATGCCAAGATTTCTACAAATAATAGATTTTCAGTTCTTAATAATTCCACTAATTTTCCCTCTCTGCCACTCCCTAGTACGTCCCAAACTCCAAATTCTAGCTTTTTGCTACGTAAACCCAATGTTCGAAATACTTCACCCAAAAGACAAGTGAAAAAACGTAAACCATCTGCTCCGGAGTCTCCACCTATTTCTCAGTCTCTGCCTACTTCTTCCCATTTTCAAACAAAAAAAACCAAATCTTCACATAATCCCATCATACCAAATCCTCACAGAGATGACTTTATCCAATATAAGGAAAAACTAACAAGTCAGATAATAACCGTAGTTAAACAAGTAGTTAATTCAGATTCATCCGCAACAAATTACAATTTAGAAGAAAATATTAGAAATATGATCTCCTCTATATTAAGTTCTTCAAATCTAATTCCAGAAATGGATATTGAATCTTGTTCTGATGATTCAATCCACTAATAAGATAAGTACACTCAATAGTAAAAACATTAAAGTTATCCAATGGAATATTCGTTCTTTCTCTAAAAACCATCCAAGTTTATTAAATTTTTTACACAATAATCCTGTAGATATTATAGCTTTATCAGAAACCTTTAAAAAACCAAACCATTCTTTTAAACTAAAAGGGTATAAGATTATCCGACAGGATCGTGCAAATGGCTTTGGCGGTGTTGCCATTGCAGTTCGCCAAGACATTAAATTTATCAATTTTCCTATTACTTTTGCATATAAAAAAGATTTAGAACTTTGCGCAGTTAAATTTCCGTCCTTAAATATCATACTAGTATCGGTGTATAAACCACCTAAATTAAATGTTTCTAAATCAGATTGGTCAAATATCTTTCGGCAATTTAATTCTCCTGTTATTTTCTGTGGCGATTTTAACAGCCATCATACACTTTGGGGATCTCATATTAATAAAGCTTGTGGTAATCAATTAGTAGAAGCCTTAGATGATAATAACTATGTTGTTCTCAATAATGGTAAACCAACTAGAATTTCTCGTCCAGAAGAGCTACCTTCGGCGGTAGACATTACATTTTGCTCTGCTAGTTTGGCTAGTGATTGTTGTGTATGGGATGTCGTACCAGATGCGTTAGGTTCAGATCATTGTTTAATCAAATTTGAAATTATTAGGGATAGAGTTATAATAAATAAAAATCCAGCATCTAAATGGAATGATAAATTAGCTGATTGGTCTGCATACTCCACTATACTGGAAAATTCGTTAATTAGTACAAACCAAAATCTAAACTCCAATCTACTAAGCTTCTCTATTTTTATGGAAAAGGTCTCAAAAGCAGCATCCGCAACTATTCCCCTAAAAAGAGCAAGACAGCAAGTAACTCAACGTCCAATATGGTGGGATACCGAATGCTATGATATGTTTCGTCGCAGAAAAGAAGCCCTGAACCAGTATAAACGTGTCTCAAACTATACAAACTATTGTCAATACCAAAATGTAGCTAGTCAAACTAAATTACTATTTTCTAAAAAAGCTCGAGACAGCTGGATATCTTTCATAAGCAGTATTAATAAAAACACGCACCCTACTAAAATTTGGCAATTTATAAAAAAAATATCAAACAAAGACTCAACGGGATCGGGCAGTATATCAGCTGATATGGTGGACGATTTTTTTGAGTTTTTTATTCCCAAATTTGCATCAAATAAAATCGACTTCAGTAAATTCAATAGTAATGTAGCATGCAATGAATCATTTTATATGCCTATCAGTTTGGAGGAATTACGATTAGCAATCAAACAATCTAAAAGTACAGCACCGGGTTTTGATAGCATTACATATAAAATGATTGAATACTTGCCTGCAATTGCTAAAGACATTCTTTTAAATATTTTTAATAGTTGGTGGTTGCAAGGTTTATATGACCAAAGTTTAAAAAAAACTGTAATTTGCTTACTTGCTAAACCCAACAAAAATTTAAGTCTACCTAACTCTTACAGACCCATTTCATTAATATCATGCATTACAAAAACATTTGAGAGAATTATCAAATTAAGAATGGAATTGCATTTTGAAAGTAATTGTTTATTACCTATTAATCAGTTTGGATATCGCAGAGGCAAAGGCACCTCTGAAGCATTAGCTCACTTAGTTTCCGACATTCAGAATGCACTTTCCGTTAATCTTATAACGGCATGCTTGTTTTTAGATATTAAAGGGGCTTATGATACTCTGGATATTGATATTCTAACTGTACAGCTCATAAAATACGGTCTAAATTATAAATTCGCACAAAGAATCACAGATTTGTATAGGGACAGAGAAGTTTTCATTCGAGATTCAGAAAATCACATTTACGGCCCTCGATTATTATCAGTCGGAATTCCGCAAGGTTCAGTCCTAAGTCCAGTACTTTTTAATATCTATACTGCAGAATTGCATGACATGTTAAATGAAACAAATAATACAATTAAAATCATTCAGTATGCAGACGATTTCTGTATATACAGCAGCCGTAAATCATATAATGAGTGTTTATGCGATTTGGAACTGATAATGCAATGTGTAAAAAGATGGTCTATGGCTTTTAATTTCACGTTATCCCCTGAGAAATCTAGCATCACCTTTTTCACTAGACATAGGTTAAGTTCCCCTACCAGTATAAATTTAAGTAATGTTGATATTAATGTATCCTCTCACCATAAGTATCTGGGCGTGGTTTTGGACAAAAAACTAACCTGGACACTCCATGTGAATCATATTATCAACAAATGCGAAAAAGGTTTAAACATGCTTCGTTGCATATGTAAAGCTAGATGGGGTGCCGACCCAAAGATAGCATTAATGTTCTATAAATCGTATATTCGGTCAATCATTGATTATGGATGCTTTTTATATGGTTCATCGTCAAAATCTAATTTATCAAAAATCGATCATATTCAGTATAAGGCAATACGTATATGTATTAGTGCGTTTAAGTCAACGCCATGTGCTGCAATTCTAGCAGAAGCGCAGGAACCTCCTCTAAACCTTAGAAGAGAATTCTTGTCTAATAAGTTTCTATTAAAGACCAGGACTTTAGACTCACATAAATTATTAAGTAAAATTAACAGTCTCACTGAATATAACTTAACAAATTCTTATTGGAGAATTAAAACTTCTCCCCCTCTTACAGATGCTTATCTAGAAACTAACAACTTTAGCATTAACACTAAACAAATATTACCCATATATAACCTTTCTATTGAGGAAATCGCAATCTTTCCAAAGATCATAAAACCTACATACAGAAACTTACCATGCCAAAACAATAAAATTGTAAAATTAATCTTATCTGAATTTTCTAATTATAAATACATCTATACAGATGGTTCAAAAACATGTAATAGTGTAGGTAGCGCTTATTATGTTTCTAATATAAAAAGTGGTAATTCTTTTAGACTACCTAAATGTACATCTATCTTCACTGCCGAACTTTATGCTATTGAAAGAGCCCTAACTTACGCGGTTGAACAGAACTTTGGAGACACGGTTATACTATCAGATTCTTTATCTGCTCTTGAGGCAATATCGCAACCAATAACCAAAAAACACAACAATGAGTTGTTATGCCATATTAGAAAGACAATCGCTCGATTTAAAAATAATAGCAGTGACTTGGTCTTTATCTGGGTAAAAGGACATGCCGGAATCAAAGAAAATGAGATAGTGGATGAAATGGCAAAGAATTCAGCAACTTTAAATGAAATAGTAGATTTAACAATCTCCAGCGATTACATTCCCGAATTGCATAAAAAATTAAGAAAAAAATGGGAAACTATTTGGCTTAAGTTTGTACAAACTTCGAGGAATCCATACACTAACATACACCCACAACTTCCGCAAAATATCCCACATATATTTGATTATCACGTTACTCGATTTTATTCCACATCCCTAAGTCGCTTAAGATTAAACCATGGCAATTTTCCTGCACATTTAGCTAAAATAGGAATGCGTATCAACTCTCTCTGTTCATGTGATAACTACTCTACTGCAGATTTAAATCATATAATCTTTAATTGTGAACTTAATAAAAACCATACGAAAGCACTAATTGCTAGACTTCAGGAGCGGAATGTAAGTTTACCGCTGAATATTTCACATCTACTAAGCTTCAATACCAAAACTATTAATGATATTATCATACAATTTCTTAAAGATTCTAAAATAAAAATTTAATATGACATCTTCAATCTTCAACTTTCAAATATCTGTGGCAAAAAGTTTATCTAATGCCATCCCCTCTTTGTGAACACACACACATAAAAATCAGAATATAGAGCACATGAAAAAAGCATACCTACAAGAGCTAAAAAGACAAGTAAGAAAAAAATATTCTAGTATGTGGTGTAACAGAAGAAAAGGTGAACAAGAGAATGATATGGCAGACAAAACATAAAAACTGGAGAACCTAGAGAAGTTAAGAAGTACAGGAATAAGGAGAACCATATGAGACAAACCTAAAGGAAATTCGAACAGAAGCAAATAACAAAGGAAATAAATATACACATATGTAAAAATATAAAAGAATTAATTTTGAATAAAAGATAAGTAGGTGCTACGACAGAAGAAAGAATGGTTTTATAGAGAGTGCGAAACAAAAATCAAACAAAAACCAAGCAAGAAATAAATGGATATCAACTAAAGAAGAACATCACTGAAATGACTACAAAGAAAAAAGAAAGTAGCAGGCAATGTTGCAAAAACAAAAAACGCTGTGGATAAAAGTAAAACGATGTGTTGTTAAAAGACTTAGAAGAGAATAGTAACAGCAGCACTAAACCATTTGGATACCTAAAAGCTCAACAAAGAAAATGCAGACCAATGGTTAAAATTGACAATGCATCATGGGAAACACACTTCACAGAACTATATAGATGCAAAGAAGGCCCTAAAGATAATATTTAAGAAAGGACTGTAGGTCCTTTTCTTATGCCTGGTTGCACCAACAAATCTTAAGCTCCAGCTTAGCCCAGCTCAGCTTATAGATAGACCCGCTTTAAATCTAACTTACTTTGCACCATAATCCACGTGGCAATCCATTGTGAAAGCTGAAAATTGATCTAAGACTCAATGGTGTAACGCGTATGTTTCGTAAGCTGAGCTTAAAGCACATCTTAAGCTTAAGATCTGTTGGTGCAACCAGGCATTAGTAAAGGAAATGGACTGTAACAACTACAGAGGAATATCTCTACTGAGTACAAAATAGAAAATTCTATCAGCCCTCATCAGAAAAATACCCCAAAAAATTGGGGACACCAGCAAGGATTTAGGGAAGGCAGATCCACTACAGATGCGATTCACATAAGTAATTTTACAAACAATCAAGAAATGTTATGAATTCAACATAGAACTAGAAAAGTAAAGGCCAGCAGAAAAAAAAGAACTCCTCAGCCCAAATAGTAGCATATGCAGATGATATTGTTCTTATGGGAAGAGATAAGGAAAGATTAAAAGCATTGGCAATCCAGGCAAATGAAGCACGGAAAATAGGTCTAGAAATAAAAGAAGGAAAACCAAATTTTTAATCTGCTCTAGAGGAGAAGATAATAAGACAAAAGAAATCAAGATAGAAAACAAGAAGGGCAAGAACTTTTCCAGAAATACAAAACTGAAAATATACAGTATTATTGCAACCAGACCAGTAGTTACATAAGCAGCTTAGACAATGTGAATCACGGATAAAGATGAAGAAAGATTAAGAATATTTGAAAGAAAAATCCCCAGAAGAATTACTTATGGGCACGATAAGAATGAAAAATGGAGAAATGAGAAGAATAATGAACCCTGAAATAACAGACATAATGAAGGGAGAAGATATATTTAGATTTATTACAGTGCAGACTGAGATGGCTGGGACACATAGAAAGGAGGAAAATCAATGTACTGATTAAGAATATCAATAGATGGAATCAAGAAACTGAAAGACCCAGGGAAAGAACTAGAATGAGATGGGAGGACCAGGTCATGAGAGATATCAAAATCTTGAAAGTGAGAACTGGAGGGACCTATGCTAGATCAAAATGGAAGAAAATTGTAATGAAAGCCAAGCCATACAACAAATTTTGACAATACACAAGAAGAATGCAGAGTGATTCACTGCAATAAGCGAATCAGAGAGCTCTAAGTAATAGCAGCAAACGTTCCATCAGAAATGAAAGACATTGATAATTATGATCTGAATTTGGTCAGATATTTCAACAACTTTGCTAAAGTCAACAATAATTCAACAACTTATCAGAAGTTTGAGATACATTCAAATATTATTTAATATTCAATAAAGTATTTATTTATCAGCCCTAGATTTTGAAAAATATTTTAAATATCAAACTAGTGGAAAAGTATAAATTTGTATTGTTGAAATGAGGCCTATAGAATCAAAACCTGCTAGATCCATTTTATTAAAATTTTCAGGAGACTAAAAAAACATTAAAAATGTAAATTTTCCAAAAAGTATTCAGCATTTCTTAATCAAAGTGGCATCAATAAGGGCCGGTTGTTCGAACGCTAATCAACAATGATCATTATCAAATAATTAATTACTGTCAATGTCAATTGTTAAAACATAATTAATTACAATTCTGAGACTATAATCAATTAATATAACAATAATTATTAACATAATTAATAATAAATCTCATAATTGTAATTAATTATGTTTTCAGCAACCCAAACAAAGTTGACATTGACAGTTTTGGTGACAGTAATTAAATATTTAATAATGATCATTGTTGATTAGCGTTCGAACAACCGGCCCTAAATGTCATAAAATTGCTGATTTGAGCCGAAAACTTATGTCTGTAGACTAGTGTAGACTAATAGATACTTGAACTTTGAAACTATGTAAAAAAAGAAAAACGAAAAATTTAGGATTTAGCAGGTTTTGATTCTGATGGGCTCAAATGAAAGAAACGCTAAAAAGTTCTTTTTATAATTACAAACATGTTAAAATGCTATTCAACGACTTAACTGAAGTTGATTTAAAATATTTTAATAAAAAAATCATACTTAGCCTCTGCTACAAATAATTATTGTGAAGTTTATATTTTAGCACTCACCGTTTCCTGAAAATAAACAGAAATTATATAAATCACTTTATTATAATTCAAAAATATTTATCTATTTATTACCCTTTCATATCTTTTTAAAATTTCAAAAATATCTGCCATAGAAAAAACTTAAATTTTGAACGCTAACTCTTAACTTATTTGCTTGTTCTCTGTCAATATTTTTGCGAACTGTCAAAAGTCAAAATTGGTAAACGTCATTTATTATCAAGATGGACGATTTTGAATATTCGCAACTTTGCAATTCCACCAAAAATGATCGTTTTTCGAATAGATATTTAAAAATTTGCTCCAAATATTTGAACGAATTTTAAAATTAATACTTTTTTTAGTCCATGTGGTGAGACCGCTCCCGTCTGGAAAAATTTCTGATTCGGTTTCTTTGTGGATTCCTATTCAAAAATGTCCCCTTTAAACAAATCTGAAGGGTGCCGGCCGGAATTTTTGGGCAGTAATTGTTTAAACAATTTTTTTAAACAAATACAAAAGATCACGTTTTTTTGCTCCGTAGCATATATTTTTGAGTTTTGTGGGCCATTCTGAACAAGAAAGGTATCTTGTAAATTTTCTCAGAAATTGATAGTTTTCGAGTTATAGGCGATTTAACATCTGAAAAATGCGAAAATACGTATTTTCGAGGCTTAAAAACTCATATTCAAATTAGTATTTTTGAGGTTGCCAGATACTTAAGTTGAAGACTAAATATTCAGCTTCAAGATTCTGAAGAGTGATCGCGTCTAACTTTAATTTATACCGTTGTTATTTAATGGTTAAATATGCGTGTTTATCCGATTTTGTTGCCGGTGCGGCGCGCTCCGTTTCAAAAATCTCCTATTTTCCTCCGAAAAATATTTTTTCTAGATTCTTTGGGATATTCTAAATAAAATAAGTATCTTGACATTTTCCTCAAAAGTTAATAGTTTTAAAGTTATAAGCGATTTAAAATCCGAAAATGCGTTTTTTGTCATTTTCGGATTTTAAATCGCTTATAACTTAAAAACTATTAACTTTTGAGAAAAATGACAAGAAACTTATTTTATTTAGAATAACACAAAGAATCTAGAAAATATATTTTTCGGAGGAAAATAGGAGATTTTTGAAATGGAGCGCGCCGCACCGGCAAAAAAATCGGATAAACACGCATATTTAACAATTAAAAAACAACGGTATAAATTTAAGTTAGACGCGAACACTCTTCAGAATCGTGAAGCTAAATGTTCAGTCTTCAATCTAAGTATCTGGCAACTTCAAAAATACTAATTTAAATATGACTTTTTAAGCCTCGAAAATTCGTATTTTCGCATTTTTCAGATTTTAAATCGCCCATAACTCCAAAACTATCATTTTCTGAGAAAAATTACAAGATACCTTTCTTGTTTCGATTGACCCAAAAAATCTAAAAATATATGTTACAGATCAAAAAAACATGATCTTTTGTATTTGTTTAAAAAAAATTGTTTAAACAATTTCTGCCCAAAAATTCCGCCCGGCACCCTTCAGATTTGTTTAAAGGGGACATTTTTTAATAGGAATCCACAAAGAAACCGAATCAGAAATTTTTTTCAGACGGGAGCGGTCTCACCACATGGACTATATGAATGTAACTTACCATCATGAGTTGGTTTTCTAATTCTTCGGCAGGATGAATATCGGAATTTTTCCTTCGCTTTCTTCCTCTGGGGTTTAGTATATTTCTTAAAATAACATTCTTAGCAGTACACGCTGATTTAGCACTGGTATTCGTATCCTCTATAGCTTCGTCTGTTAAATATTTATGCGAAAGTGAAAAGAACAAGGATTGACCGCCTGTTAAGCTGTGTACATCAAATTTTTTGTTACTCCTAGCGTCATCAGTTTCGGGCTTGTCTTCAACAATTGTTGTGTCTGGAGTGGATACATTAACTCCTAAGACGGTAGGCTTTTTCGGTTCCTCACCATTGGTAGTGTTATCGACATCTAAGTTGTTGTCTCCTGTAAATCGGTCCTTGCAATCCGTTTCTAGACGAGAAAATAAGGAATAAGTATCTATACATATATTAAACATAATTATGTTCAACATAATTTCCTAATTATAATTTTTTTTTTAAATTAATTTCCTCGTGATACACGTCAAAAAAATTTAAAAATGTAATTTTTATTAGCATCAACTATGGTTTAATCCCATATAAATATAATATTTAACTTAAACATGCCACAAGAATTTCAGAACCCCTTGATTATTTTTTGTCGTCCCTAGTATACAGGGTGTCCCGAAAAGATTGGTCATAAATTATACTACAGATTCTGGGGTCAAAAATAGGTTGATTGAACCTCACTTACCTATATACAATAGTGCACACAAAAAAAGTTACAGCCCTTTGAAGTTACAAAATGAAAATCGATTTTTTTTTCATATATCGAAAACTCCTAAAGAAATTTATTGGTATATTTTGAAAAAGAAGCCACATCTCGATAAAAGTTGGCTTATCAAAAAAATACTAAGAGGCAAAAAGTTTTAAAAACACTGTGTTTAACTAATGGTACCACAATAATAGTTTAATTGGAACGTACACAAACATTTGGGGGGTTTAAAGGAACAAAACCCCCATAAATTTTTTATTTAAATATAGTAAAAAAGAAGCCGCATCTCGATAAAAACTGGCTTATCGAAAAAATACTAAGAGGCAAAAAAGTTTTAAAAACGTTGTGTTCAACTAATGGTACCACAATAATGAATTCATTGGAACGTACACAAAAGTTTGGGGAGGTTTAAGGGAACAAAATCCCCATAAATTTTTTAGTGGGTGGAAAAAATTCACTATAATTTTGTTTTAAGGTGGTCCTGTCATAAGAATGATACATGTCCATTTTCAATAAAAAATCTGAGAGTTTTCGATATATTGAAAAAAAAATCGATTTTCATTTTGTAACTTCAAAGGGCTGTAACTTTTTCTATGAGCACATTTGTACTAAGGTAAGTTAGGCCCAACCGAACTATTTTTGACCCCAGAATGTGTGCTATAATTTATGACCATTCTTTTCAGGACACCCTGTATATCTACCTTTTAGAGTTTTTCTTCCTTTTATACGCTTTCTACGTTCCTGTTTATTCCTATTTATCTTTTATCTTCATTTTTCTTTTTTTAGGTACTTATGTATTTGTGTCTTTTATCTTTTTTTAAGAGTGTTATATCATGTCTACGTTCATGTTATATCATCTCTTTTATCTTTCTTTTATATCATGTTTACGATCTTCTTTAGTCCTATTTGTCTTTTAACAATATTTTTCTTTTGTTACTATTTATATCTTCTTCCTTTTAGAGTTTTTCTTCCTTTTACACCCTTTCTACGTTCCTTTTTATTCCTATTTATCTTTTATCTTCGTTTTTCTTTTTTTAGGTACTTATGTATTTGTGTCTTTTAGCTTTTTTTAAGAGTGTTATATCATATCTACGTTCATGTTATATCATCTCTTTTATCTTTCTTTTATATCATGTCTACGATCTTCTTTAGTCCTATTTATCTTTTGACAATGTTTTTCCTTTTGTTACTATTTATTTCTTGTTTTATATCGCTTTCCAAATATTTTTTGTATATTGTTATCTTTTTTGGAAACTATGGTTCTTTTATTTATTTAGGTATTCTTTTTTGTGGTTTGTTTATCGTTATTTTTATGGCGGCACCACACATCGCTATGTGTTATTCGTTATGCGCCTTATTCGACCACATTAGAAAGAAGTGTGGAGGGTGCATTCGTCAATATTTGCTTGATACGCAGGCATAACACCCAATGTAGATGTATAGTAGTTCAAATACTTTGTACGGGTTAAGATGTTTTATTTCTTGCATAAAAATGGCGCATCGTATGAAAAAATGGGAAGATAGATTTTTTGTCACAAATGGAACCAGGAATTCAAAAATTATTGTTAATTTGAAATATGTCAGTGGCGTACTATCTTTTTTTCTTTAAAAATTTAGACCATTACCCATATGCGCGCCAATGATCACTATAAAATTCTTAAGGCTATGGGTACATAATTCGCAAATATTTTACGTGTATCCCTACTTTTTCTGTCTTTACACGGCAAATTACGTGTAGTAAAATTCACACTGGTATGGATATGTAAACATTACCAGAATGTCATTCTACTTGAAAATGTCATCATTAATTTAAAGAGATGGGTTTTGAATGTTCTTGGATAACTGTTATTTTTATAATTGGAAATTGTTAATTCAGTTATTAAATGTGATAATTTTTTCACTAACTATGTATTCAGTGATTATAATAATTTATTTGTACAACAAAGACTAATACTCAACCGAGAAAAGAGGAAAAGTGTTAAAGTGATTTTTTAATAATATATTGTTATGGAACGCTTACAATTTTGAACATCTTTAACAACAAAATACTTGGATTACAGAATATATTATCCTGATGTATTTTCTGCTTGGATCTTCCACAAATAATACACAATAAATACCTTTTTATTAAGTTTACGTCTTAAATCAGTTATTTATCAAATACACTATATATCAATAATATTTAATCAATAACTCAACATATTCCCGATGCAATGTCAAATATTTAAAATTGTCACTGATTGTCAATGTCTGACTGACAATATATGCTGACAATATTATATTCGGCTGAGTGCGTTGTAAGACAAAGATAGATTTGGAAAATATTACCACGGCATTGTGTTCATTTTTTCGAATCCTGAAAAAACCAATAAATATTTTTGAAAAATTTAAACGCAGAATGAAAGACTAAATTATTACCGAGGGCCGAAAGTCCCTTAGAATAAATAAAAAGTTTATTTTGAATGATATATTTGAAATTAAAAATCACACTAAATTTTCTCTTAGTTTTTCACCCCTGTAACTTATTAAAATAAACGTTATAGAAGTTCTCAGGGACTTTCGGCCCTCGCTAATAACGGAATCTTTTATTCTGCGTTTAAATTTTTCAAAAATACTTATTAGTTTTCCCAGGATTCGAAAAAAATGAATCCCCATTTGAATAGCATTGCAGCCGAAAATACGTTCCGATCCTCTTAAGTGTATGTCAAAAAATGCACAATAACTACCTCTTAAAACCTGCCAAATTTTATTAGAATGTTGCCAGTAGTTTCGGCAAATTCGTAAAAAATGTGTAAAATTTTGTTTTCTTCAACGCCCTGTATCTTGAAAATGGATGGCATTACAAAAATTTTTATTAAACAAACCCCAATCGTATATCATATATGCGATCAAAAAACGCTTTTTGGAACTACATAAAGTTAATAAAAAGATTAATTTTGTTTGGGTTAAAACACATATTGGTATGTATTGAACATAATGAGCATGTTGATATGCTGGCGAAAAAAAGTGTAAAAAATGGTTTGCCTAATAAACATCCTGTAAGTTTTTGTGACTCAGTCTCTTATATTAAAATGAAATACCTTACAATTTGGAATTAATGTTGGTCTCATCATACTTATACCAACCCTTCTAGGTACTGTAGTGTACAAAAGAAAATACCGAATAGAACGTGGTTCCAGCCATATAATTATTCAAGAAAATACATCACAACTATAACACGTCTTTGTTTTGGTCACGCCTGTTATTCCACACACCTGCATAAAATTCGTGTTCTCGAAAATGATCGATGTCCAAATTGTGATAAAAAAGGTGATTTAGATCATATTTTTTTGAATGCCAAAAATATAAGAATGAAACAGATCGATTTATTCAGCAGCTACATAGACTTAAGATACCAGCTCCGTTTAATATCCTTAGTATATTAGCCAATGGACAAGAGAGTATGTATAATGCGTTGGTGATGTTTCTGTCAAGTACCAAAATAGTTTTGTAGTGTCAAGTAGTAAAAGTATATATGTGTGTATATGTGTATGTATGTATATAGAGAAAATATGGTAAGCAACTTGGACAGTCCATAGCAAAGCGGCTTTCAAATTGAGTAGGGAGCCGCGGAAGATAAAAACAAAGAAAAAACTTGCTATTGAACTTTGAGGACCTCACCGTCTTGTTTACTATTATTCTTATTTTATTATTCTTATCTTATTTTTATTGTTATTAAATTTTTGCAGATCCTTTTTGAACACACCTATGATGTTGAAAGGAGGCTGTAATTAACTTAGCTTAGTACCATCTCTTTATTTCAGTACATAAATTACCTCTCAACAGCTATTGAACAAATTTTTCTTCGTTATTGATATTTTATGGACTTACGGTGTTTAAATCTTCTTGATATAGTAGTCATGTTGTGACTGGCTGATTGACATAAAGTCCATGCCATTAAAACAAAAAAAACCAATCGTTTTTCAGTTTTTTATCTATCCTAGTGACGGTGTTACCTTTTTTAAACACCATGTATAAAATTGTATCAAAAAGCAAAAAAAAAAACAAAAAAATGCGGTGTTTTTATTTTTAAAAGTGCGTTTCACCAATTTTAAAAATCTGAAAAAATTCAGGGTGAAATATTATGCAAAAATACACGTTATAAATTTTTTTTCGTGAAAACGAATGTCTTATTTATTTTTTTACACTTATTTAAAATTTTAAAATCGTCCTAAAATTTAAATTTCCCGCCAAAAATTAAAAAAAAAAAATTCTCGAACAGAACTTTTTAAAACTTACAACTTTTTTATTTAAAGTTTTTCGCAAGCTCTCGATGCCCTTGAGAAAAAAGCCTAATTAGGCTCTAGGTGGGTCACGTGACCATCTCTAGGGGACTAAAAATTTTAGAAAGTAAGTTTCTCTATATGTGCTAAAGGTGACCTATATGGAATTCGAATCGAGTTGGGGGCATTTTTCATCATCTTACCCGGTTAGGCCCTTTGCCATTGTTGGCTTATTTTTCAATATTTTGCCTCGAAATTTTTTTGAATATTTTTGGAATTCTACCGTAGTTAAAAAAAATACAAAAATCTGTATCACGTGTAATCAATAATAATAATAGTTGAGGAAATTAAGCATATTTTGGGGCGCAATGTTTTCGTCCATTACTTGAAATTTTTGCAGAAGGTAGGGCATAGTCCAAGGATCATTTTCTATATCATACCGCTGTACGCTAAAACCTTGGGGGTGGTTGCCACCCCATCTCGGGGGTGGGAATTTTTTATTACATGTTAACCGTGTAAATCGATGTAAAAGGTAATTCTAAGAAAAAAATGTTTTTTACATTTTCTTCGTAAAACTAATATTTTTTGAGTTATTTGCGCTTGAAAGTAACAGATTTGTGACGAAAAAATCGACTTTTTTAGAGGGTTTTTTGAGAATACCTCGAAAAATATGCATTTTATCAAAAAAACTGCAGATGCCAAAATTGTATCTTTTAGTAACACAAACCAAGTTATTTTTCTATAATATCTTTAAGAACAATACAAACCGAGATACGGCACGTTAAAAGTTATCTTTTTTCGTCAAATGCATAATTTGAAATATTCAAAGCCAAATAACGGGAAAACTTTGCATTTTTCGAGGAAAACTTTTTTTCAATTATACAATTAGTCCTTTCAAAAAAAAAAAAAAATAATAAAAACTTTCTAGCATGAAAATTGAGCGACTTATGATCAAAAGAAGGTCGGTACCTGCTTGTCTCTACGAAAAAATCAGTGAAAACAGCCCCTTAACCACCCGCCTAATTAAAAATTGGTCTTCACCTTTCTATAATTTCTTTTATATTTATATTATCAATACACCCAAGAAGTTTCACCTATTTAAAAGGCCAAATTTTAGAAAAATTGGTGTTTAAATAAAAATTGATTTTTTGGAATTTTGTATTTTTGACCTTTTACTTCAAAATATCTCCGAAAATACTGGAGATACGAAAAAAATGATGAATAACTAAATTGTAGCTTTTTAAATAAATAAAATTCCCTTGGACACAGATTTTCATTAAAGTAAATAGTTAGCGAGAGGTAGCGGTTTAAAACCTCTATTTACCAACGAACACCCCCTTATTAGAGCCCTTAAACTCGCCCCAATTAAAAACTAAGGGATCTTACGGAATTTAGTTTACATACCCAAGTAGCAATTTTACGACCTGTAACCAATTTTGTCCTAATGGGACGTTAAATTTAAGGACAAAATTGGTTCACAATAAGCCTTAACCAAGGCCAACGTCTGTTTTTCTTACGGACCAACGTTGCTGCTAATAAGTAATATAATCTGATGACCAACCGACATCGGGAATAACGACGTCAATTATTAGGAAAGGTTTGACGTTAAGCTGACGTCGGTCTTAACCTATCTGTAGTATAAGTGCAATTAAGTGGCATACATCAACGACTACTCAACGTCGGAAATTACAACGTATTTTTTAGGATAGATGCCAACGTTCAGAGGACGTTGGTGTTTTATCGAGTATGGTAGACGTATTTTTCGGGAAGACGACAACAACAATCCAACGTTGAGAATACCAACGTTAATTATTAGGTTAAGGTTTAACGTTAAGCTGACGTCGGGTATAACCTCTATACTACAATGTAATTTACTGGAAGACATTTAACGACTGTTCAACGTCGGGGATTACAGAGTATTTATTAGTATCGAACCCAACGTTCAGGAGAGGTCGGGTGTTTTCTTTATGACGTATTAGGTATACCAATAGGTAAATTCGAGGTATGCAAGGTAAAAATAGGTTATACTAAAGGTCAGCAGGGGTGTCCTTGTCCAAATCAGGTAAAATGTAGTGCAATTTAGGTCGCGAGTCAAATCCGCCATTAATGAAAGATCGCCATGGTTCAGCTATTTTTTGAAACATAATGTTTGGCAATTTTTTTGCTAGATTTTAATGAATATTTGATTTTAATTAACGAATTTTGTTTATATATAAATCAAGGATAATTTTGTATGAGTCTAGACATAATAATATGTTTTTTAATTACGATGGTTATTTCTATTTTTACCGTTTTGTTCGATTTAACCTGTAAATTTCTGAGGCGCTTTTAGTTTTTAGCAATTTTTATACCTAGTTTAACAGTACACTTCCTTGCGTTTGTAAATTTGCGACCGCATTATGCAATGAGGCAGATGATTAATAAAATAATTATACAAGTCACTTAGGTTATATTCTGAATAGAGTAGGAACCTACTTAAATAAGTATCAACAGGCCGTCATGCATCTTAGTTTCTGATGATTTAATATCCTCCAAGATTATTAACCTATTTGGTAAAAATGAAGTGTGTCGGCCGTACTTCTGTGGTAGAGAATTTTATACTATTACTTTACAAGACCAAAGTCCTAATAACTAACGTAATTTGACGATAAAATATCTCGAGCTGAGAAGTCGAGAGGGGGACGTCGAGGCAACCCGTATTTCTATTCCCCACTTAGGTGCAAATAGCGGTTTTCTGACCGTCGTCGCAACGTCGCGTATTAACGTTGGGGCATTTAATTCAACGTTAAGACGTCGGCGTCGTCCAATTGCTTCTTGGGTAGTCTTATAGCTCTTGAAAAGTCCAACAAAATCATTTTTGAAAAACCTTTTTATCGCCAAAAATGAAGGTGCTATGTTTCTAAAACGAATTTTTTTTTCGAAAAATCCGAATTGTCCGCTTATGGATCATTTTCAATGTATGTATAATACCACAGAACCGGTTCGTATACTGGAAGATGACTAAAAAGCTATTTGTATTTGTACATATTTGTAAATTCGTATTTTTGTGTAAATAAATGGTTTTGTAATTCTTTAATTCTATTTTTTTCTGTATAGATCTATTAAATTATCTACTTATAAAAATTGTAATGTTATTAAGGGAGGTTTTTAAAGGTTGAAATATTATGATATTTATATCTTAAATTATAAAACAATAATTTTATTTAACCAATCAAAACCAAATTTTACCCATAATAAAGATTACAATGTTTTTATATAATTTTTGACAATAAGGGGTAGTTTACACCCCTAAAAATAACCAACGTCCTTAAGCATGATATAGAATATGAAGTACAGGGTTAGATGATCCTAATCCCACATTTTTATGTAAATCGATGTAAGCCGAAATTATTTTATGATAAGTACATTTTTTATATATAGCACCAACAAGGGTGGGTTTAAGGGTTGAAATATTATGATAGTATATCTTAAAGCATAAAACAATCATCATGTAACTAATAAGAACCAAATGTTGACAATATTACAGTTTAAAATGTTATTTTATAATTTATTACAATTAGGGGTAGTTTTCACCCTTAAAAAATCAAAAGCGTACAACGGCTCAATATAGAAAATGAACTAGAGGGTAAAATGAGCCTAATCCCAAATATTTGTACAAATCGATGCTGCACGAAAAAATTGCGAGGTTTTGCCATTTTTTTAAGTTTCATTTCCTCGACTATAAGTGTAATTAAATAAAAAACAACACCTTACCTTTTTCCACGTCATTTTTCCTTTCGGTTAGGTTAGGAGGTAAACTTCCACTCCTTTCCAAATGATCAATTGCCGTCTTTGTCATTTTGTTATCGCCAAAAAATTCCTCGTACTCCCGCAATTCCGAATCGGAAAATAAAAACTCTTCCGATTTAAAAATGCTCCGCAGACTCTCTTCATCTTTCTGCAAACTAGTACTAGAAGCAAGCAAGCTTTGATCTGTTTCTTCGATTCCTTTATACACATTCGGTGCAGTTTCTTTTTGGTTAGTAGACTGAACTGATTTCTCCGTCATATCTTCCTCTGGAAACTCAAATAGGTCAAATAAGGTAAGGTTTTGATCTGTTTCTTCTGTTCCTTTATACAAATTCGGAACAGTTTCTTCTTGGTTAGTAGACTGAACTGATTTTTCCGTCATATCTTCCTCTGGGAAGTCAAATAGGTCAAATAAGGTAAGTTCCGGTTTAGATTTGGTCACATGAACTATTTCTTCGTTTCTATCGTTCGAATTTTCGTATATCGCTTCAGTGTCTTGCACTGCATTCACAAATTGTTTAGCAAATTTGTCTTGTAAACTACCAACACTCTTCAACGACTTATTTTCTTGTATTGATGATTTATGGAAAATTTCTTTGGTAGAAATTTCGTTAATTAATTTATTTTCAGGATTCAACGTCTTAGAATTGATCTTTTCAATTTTCTTAGGAATTTTTCCTTTGATAGGCTAGAAATTAAAAAAAAAATAACAAAATAATAACAATATTAATAACATCTGAGTTATTCGTTTGGCATTGTTAAGTGGACAAAAATGGACATAGAGAATCTTCAGCGAAAAGTAAGAACACACCTCACAAAGGCACAAAAATACCATCCTAAAAGTGCAGTAGAAAGAACGACATTACCACGGAATCTAGGAGGAAGAGGACTTATGGATATAGGTGAGCAATTAGATAAACAAATTGCTAATTTAAGAACTTATTTTCAGATGCAAGCTGAGACATCTACTCTACATCGCGCTATTTGCGCAGTAGATGACACAACACCGATCAAACTGAGGGAACCAGAAATGCGCATAAACCACCTCACTAAAGACGAAAAAATGCGCACCTGGATGGGTAAACCTCTACACGGGCGACATCCCAATGAGGTCAGCCAAGACTATGTCGAAAATACAGCGTCGAACTATTGGTTGACATCAGGAAAGATGTTCCCTGAAACGGAGGGTTCATTACTGGCTATTCAGGATCAGGTTATACCAACCACAAATTACCTGAAATATATCGTCAAAGACCCTCAGGTTCAAAACGACAGATGCCGATATGGATGTCAAGCCCAAGAAACCATCAACATATTACAGGGGGCAGCCAGGCATTTGCTGCATCTTCCTTTGCTGCAATCCTTCATCAGGAGATAGCTATCAAGCTGGAACTTCTCCAAACGGATTATCTCCCATATTATCAATACATCCCTGAGAGTATGCTTGAGGATGGCAAGTACAAGCTATACTGGGACCGCACACAGACCAAACAGTGGCACATAATAAACCAGATCTCGTACTAGTTAATAAATTAACAAGACAAACAACACTAATTGATGTGGCGATACCTAACAACAATAATCTACGTAGTAAATTTACTGAAAAGATCGCCAAGTACAGAGATCTGGAAACTCAAATACGAAGACAATGAAGAATGCAAAGTACCCAGACAATAACTATTATTATGTCTGCTACTGGAGTCATTCCGACGAACCTCCTCGAAAGCATAAAATGAACATCTTTACAAGACCATGCAGAAAGCTGTACTACTCGCAACGGCCAGATGTGTACAAAATTTTTGGGAGATACACCCGCATACCAAGTCACCTAGGGCTCAATAACACGGAAAGAGTCCCACCAGAGCTTAATCCTTTTGAAACCGTAGGTATCTGGGATGAGTCAATTTTCCCCTTAGAGGGAGTGTGAGCCGTATGGCTAAATCTGGACACCTGAGTTAGATCGATGAGATCAAATCTGCAGAATAGGATGGCCGTTCTGATATGCCTCAAATCTAAGCCTGCACTAATAAAGAGAAAAAGAACTGGAAAAAAAGTGTGTAAGATAAAGTAAGAGGAAGAAAAACAGCGAATTAAAATAAAGTACAGTGAGATCGAAGGAAAAGAAAAGAAACAGAAAGTTAGGGGAATCTAAAATGGTACTTACCTTTTTACTTTTCATGTAGACATCTAAAAAGGTTTGTTTATAAGAGGGCTGATGAGGTTTTGGGAGTGTCGGTGCGGGTTTAAGGTTATTTCCAGTTACATTAGACACAACTACTTCACAGCTGCAATCTACACCCACTAGAAATTTTGAAAGAGTTAAGAACAAATAACAAAACAACATTAGACGACTACGATTTAAAAACATTATTTGCATTTAATGTTGCTTACCCCAATCCTCATTTATAAAGTGAGCTTGGATAAACTCTACTCCAGGCTCTAGTACGCCTATGATTTTAACTATACGTGCATAATTTATTAAATTAGAAAGCCTAAAAATAAAAAAAATGTTAATACTTGTTTAAATTCAAATTTGGTTGTGTGAATTAATCGATACACTGCTCTTTCCTCTTATCCTTTGATTCCTATTAGTCCAATCAACAGCCATTTTCTCGTGGAATTTTGAGAACCAGGGTCGATTTCCTTGAAAATCTGGATTTAGGTAGTAGTAGTAATTATAACTTTTCTCAAAATCTACCCTATGCCGAACTGCGTTTTTGCCCTGGGGGTGAAAACAACCCCATCTAGAGGATGAAATTTTTTTAATCAAATTGACTATGGAAATTGATAGAATGACCAATTCTGAGTAAATTTTGTTCTATAATTTTTTTGCAAATTGACATTTTCTTTATTTGCGATTGAATTTATGTATTTTTCATTGAAAAAACTCATGTTTTATAACCGTTTTTTATGAATAACTTAAAAAAATTTAATTTTATAGAAAAAATCATTAAAAACAAAATTATAGCTAATAAAAAACAAAGAGATTCGCGTCTGAAAGGCCTGTGTAAACCTAATAACGACTGAGTTATTGCTCTTTAAAGGATGGTTATTTTCGAAGAACATCGAAATGGAGAATCTTTAATCTCAAATAACTCGAATGTGGTGTAATTTTTTGGGAAAATTTAACAGACATCTTTTAAGGCTCATTAAAATACCTTGTCAATAAGCTCTGAAAAAAATTTTTGCATAAGAATTGACTGACTTATGACGAAAATAAAGTTGCTCTCTGCTTTTTTCTTTTTGAAATGTAAAAATTAAACCCTGGTCGCTACAATCCTAATAAAAATCAAGAGCCCACCTGAAATTAACTTTATTTATTTATAATCGATACGATCCATGTGATTTAACCGGTTTGAAATGCTTGGTTTAGAAAAAATAGTTGATTAACCCGCGAGTTGTCGCGCCGTTAGATAGAATCTCACATTTTATCCTTTTTCGCGATTACTTGATGAAAAATTTTACAATTTTGAAAAAATTTCGTAAGTGTCTCGAGGAAGGTTGTAGTAATGCGTAGGATTTTTTTCTTCTTCTTTTTGTGAAATTTATGGCTTTAGGGAGAGCCAATTAGCTTTAATAATTGTTAGAAATAATACTTCTAACATAACAAGTAAATAAAAATACTATAAAATAAAAATTTGTAGTAAATTCGTATTTAAATTCGTATTTTGAGATAGATTCTAACACGCGACTACTCACGTTACAGAAGTGAGCGCGACTACTCCCGGGTTAAACAGAATTTGACATTTTTAAAATTAAAAAAAAAGTGCATTTTTCTTAAATAAATCTAAAAGTATTCATAATATGAAAAAATGTTTCAAATTTTAACTATTTTTAATGGGAAATAAGCCACAATATTGGGATATTAAATAGACACTGCTTTTTGCTTAATTTTAATGTTCAAGCTTCCACCCATCTGCCTCTTGGTAGGTTGAATATTGAATTTAAGCAACAAACAGTGTTTATTTATCAAATAAACATTTTTTTCTGTTTTTTATCAGCAGTAGAATGTATTCTGAGTTAAATAAATTACATACATTCTTCTTTTTGTGTCAATTAATTTAATTTAAAATAATTTTTCTTGGACACCCTGTATAAATTTTTATGTCAATGTTGATATTACTGAACAGAGAATTGAATAACCTTTCAAATGAGCTAGCACACGACCCCTATACCCTATTTAAAAATAAGGGGTGGGGGAAGTGGAAGGGAGGGAGTTGACAAATGACAGATGTTTGTACCGTAAAAATGTGTCCCTCTTAGATCAAAAATTGACTTGTTTTTTTATTTTCTTAAAATCTAATAAATACTGCCAAATATCGGGGTGGCTCCTTTTATTTGGCCCACTCTGTATAAAAGGCATACCTACAGACTTTTCTATATTGTGTCGAATATATACAGCGTGTCTACTTAAGTTGGAAACATATGGGAAACTTTTTTATTATTAATTTTACGAAAAAAAGTTATTCTTCGTAAAAAGTTCTGCATGCTCTAAAACCTATGATTCAACCATCAGATATCAAATTTTATCAATATTATACCAGGTATGTCAAAAAATATGAATTTCGTTCAAGGGTAAAGTACCTTTATTTCTCTGAATATCGAAAATTCTTATTATGAAAAGTTGTTTGGAATTAAAAACTAAGATCAAATATGCAATTACATGCTTCTAATTAAAAAAAAATATTTTACAAATTTTTCTTATATTTATGAATACCCAATATCGTTTTTATTTATTACAAATATGATAACTGTTTATGATTTATTTTACGAAAAAAAGTTATTCTTCATAAAAAGCTCTGAATGGTCTAAAATCTAAGATACAACCATAATACTTATATCAACTTTTATTAATTTTATACGAGGTGTGTCAAAAAATATGAATTTCGCTCATGAGTATTAGTACCTTTATATTTCACAATATTTTAACTAGAAGGATGGAATTGCACATTAAAACATAGTTTTTAATACTAAACAACATTTTGTAATAAGAATTTTAAATATTGTGAAAAATCAAGGTACTTGACTCCTGGTTGAATTCATATTTTTTGACATACCTCGTATAAAATTAATAAAATGTGATATCTAATGGTTGCATCTTAGGTCTTAGGACATACAGAGCTTTTCATAAAGAATACTTTTTTTCGTAAAAGTAATAATAAAAGAGTTATCATATCTGTAATAAATAAAAACGAAGTTAAGTATCCATAAATTTGAGAAAAATTTGGAAAATATTTTTTTTCAATTAGAAGCATATAATTTCATATTTCATCTTAGTTTTTAATTCCAAACAACTTTTCATAATAAGAATTTTCGATATTGAGAAAAATAAAGGTACTTTACTCCTGAACGAAATTCACATTTTTTTACACACCTCGTATAATATTGATAAAATTATTTGATATCTGATGATTGAATCATAGGTTCTAGAGTATGCAGAACTTTTTATGAAAAATACCTTTTTTTCGTAAAATTAATATTAAAAAAGTTTCACTATGTTTCCAACTTAAGAGGAAACAGTAGCGATCAACAGGTAGCGAAAACGCGTTCCAAGATTGCGGCTGTAATTTTGAATATTTTTTCGAGATATTTGGCACACGTATTCGTAATATAATAAAGAATGGTGGTACAGCGCACAATTTGAAAAATATATTGATTATATACGTGATTTGTGTAATTATTTTTAATTTTATTTTGTTTTAACAATCATCTGCACATTTTTTCTAAAGGCACAATCCTTGTTAGTCATATCAGTCATATTGCTTTTAATTTTATAAATGTCCTTATACAAAATCAAGGATTTACACACTACATAGTACTTACTGCGTTTCTTCAAGTTTTTAACCGATCCTATTTGGAAATATGGTGGGAAATATACTATGAGCATTGATTACAATAACGGGTACCCAACACATTACCGTTTTGTAAAACTTAAAGATCTTACAAGCAATATATTCCAATTATAAAAACCAAAACAAACACCACGTGTGAATTTTTGCTCTGTTTGGAAACCTTTCCAGAGTATGTGTGTGTGTGTGTGTGTGAAAAAATGGCTTGGATGCGGGTCCGTTAGTCACAGATTTTTTTTTATTTTTACCTCAATTTATTAATTTTGTTATATTTATACGTATTTCACTTAAATGACTATATTTGTTTCTTTCAAGTAGTTTATGAGTAATTTAAATATTTCCATTTTATGATAACTTAGTAGATATTCTATACTAATTGGAAAATGAACTTGTGTTTGTCGTAAATTGTAATATAATTGATTTATATATCTCTCGATAATTTTGCATTCAAAGAAAATATGGTTCAAATCTCTAATCGAAACATTATCACAAAAACAGACTGATGAATTAACTATTCCTAATTTGTGTAGATGTGCCTCATATTTTCTGTGCCGAGTTTTTAATCTGACGATCGTAGAAATATCTTGCTTTGGCAGGTTATATTTAAATATGTATTCAGGTGGCGGAGGAAGTTCTTGATGTAAAGAAAAATATAAATTTTTTGACATGCTTGAAATATTTTTCCATTGCTTTTTCCATATTTTATTTATTCTAAGTTTGACATCATTTATTGCATCTGTCGATAAGATGTGAGTTAGTATCTCACCTTTTTTATTGCATCTTTGGCCAACTCATCCACTTTCTCATTACCCAGTATACCGGCATGCCCTTTTGCCCATATAAATACTATAATCAATTACTTTTAATGGGAAATAAGCCACAATTTTACCAAAAAAATAATTTTATTAACGTTTCGAAGCCCAAATCGGGTTTCGTTGTCAAAATACAAAATACTACAAAATTGTGGCTTATTTCCCATTAAAAGTAATTGATTATAAAAAATGCCACAAGAAAATAGCTTCAGAACAATATAAATACTACTTCCACTTTAGACAAATTATTTTTTATATTACATAAAATTTTTGACTTGTATGAACTAAAATCAGTGTTTTCAATTGCATATAAGTATTGCAGATCTGGAGTCTGTTATTATCACAGCTTTTTCAATATTATTCTCTTTGATACATTCTAGAGCTTTTTCGATGGCTATAATCTCAGCTGTAAAAATACTACTAATACTAGATAATTTGTAATTATTATGTTGATGGGTATTTTGCACATACATAGCACATCCTACTCCTGTTTGATTTTTAGAACCGGAGTAGCCAACATTGATTTGACGTCACGACTATCACGGTCCATTAGTTTTTAAAGAACTCACGTTGTTATTGACTAAAATTGAATAGGTACAATAAATTCAAAACTAAATAAACAATTACGAATACCAAAGTTATATTTACTTACTGATACTTTTTGTGGACTAGAATTTCGTTCAAATTATTGCCCACTAGCAAATTGAACACGGACGACGTTTTTATCGTCGATTTTTGGCGGAGATCATCGACGTTTACTAATTCTATAGTCAATTGTAAACCGTCATCAACATTTGGTTCCAGACTCATCATAAAAATAGGCAAATGTTTTACTTCTTCGATGAGATAGTCGCCAAAAGGTGGCTTCCTTTTTATAATCTGGAATTCAAACGATATTAAGGTTCTAAAACTCTTGTCAGAAAAATTAAAAATTTAAAGAATTCCCAGGCAACCAATTGACGTCATATAACGTCGAGGAAACGTCAGTTTTTGGTTGAATTTATACCCGTGTTTGAACATTACGTCATATAGACGTCTTTTGTAGGTGATTTTAAATACGTAAGATTAATGACGTTAAAATACGTTTAACAAACGTTTTCATTTGAGACAGCCTAAGCCTCCGCGCAAATTGAAACACCCTGTAGGGAGAACGAGGTACAAAGGTGAGTATACATCAGAATCGTATTGTAGTCTTATGTTTTATAAACATGTTGTTGTTTGAATGTCCCTGATATCTTTAGAAACAAAAAAAATAGAAGGTTTTGTAATTTAACATGTGTTTTAACCGAAACAAAAGTTTGAAACACCTAGTAGGGAGAAAAAGGCACAAAGGTGAGTATACCTCGATATTATGTTGTAGAATACCGTGTAGTTTCTTTGTTATTAAAGATATTAGAGAAATTAAAAAAATTATATATTCACAAACTATGAGACTACAACATAATATCGAGGTATACTCACCTTTGTGCCTTTTTCTCCCTACAATGTGTCTCAAACTTTTGTTTCGCTTAAAACACATGTTAAATTACAAAACCGTCTATTTTTTTTTGTTTCTAAAGATATCAGGGACATTCAAAAATCAAAATGTTCACAAAACATAAGACTACAATAAGATTTCGATGTATACTCACATTTGTACCTCATCCTCCCTACAGGGCGTCTCAAACTTAACATAAGAAAAACATTTCTTTTCTTCCACCCGTTATAAGTACAAAAAAAAGTTTGAGTAAACCTCTGCATAACTGTGTAAATACTAAAGAAAAATCTAAAATAATAAAAAAAATTAGCGAAATCCTTTAATCTGTTCACGAAAAAATCTACTATGAAAATTCAGCAGAATTTTCTATAACCCTAACTTTTGACGAGCAGTTTATTATATCTACCCATATAAACAGACAAGGAACAGACATAAAAAGAAAATAAAAATAGTAAATACAAGTACAATAAGAAGGAAAAAGACAAAAAATTATAAAAGAAAAAACCAATGAAAATGAGCGATATGAAGGAAAAAATGACCAAAAATTGAAAAGAAAAATAAAAACGGAGAGAAGGGGTGTTTACAAAGAAATAGAAGAAAAGCCAAAATAAGGGTTAAAAAAGAAGACACGTGATTGTAAAAAGGGCGAGGATAATAAAATGAGGAGAACATAAACTAAAAATGATCTCACCAGCTCTAAATCGCGTGCGCTAGATTCCAGAATCTTTCCAAACGTATCTTTCCCGGCGTTCGCTAGTTGGGTAGCAAAAGTACTACCGATCCCAGTCAGTTGCTTACTGACAAACGGAGAATTTTCCCACAATTTGGCTGTCAGGCACTTTCCGAATATTATGGCATTGAGAAGAGCCATGTAGCAGTTATCCTCTCGCATCAATATATAATCTATTAAACCTGAAAAGTAAGGCTACATTAAAAACTGTACATCAACTTTTAAGATTCAGTTATTGAACAATTGTTTTGTTTGTTTTGTGTTTGTGTTAATTTTTTCTTGGTGTTGTTTATTTTGTTGTTCCTGCCTGTTATGTAGGCGAAGCAATAAAGCACTAAAATCGGCCTTACCTCCGAAAAAAAAAACGACAAGACGGATCTTAATAATTCTTTTTGCATTCGATTCATGAATGCGCCAGGAAACCTCGTGACCCCTAGCCATGAGATAACATTGAAAAACTGCATACAAATATGCATTCCTTAAGGCTATGGGTACATAATTCGCAAATATTTTACGGCTATCCCTACCTTTTCTGTCTTTACATGGCAAATTACGTGTAGTAAAATTCACACTGGTATGGATATGTACATGTTACTAGAATGTCATTCTACTTGACAATGTCATAACTAGCTTAAAGAGATGGCTTTTGAATGTTCTTGGATAACTGTTATTTTTTGTATAATTGCAAATTATTAATTCAGTTAATAAATGTGATAATTTTTTCACTAACTATGTATTCAGTGATTGTAATAATTTATATGTACCTACAACAAAAACTAATACTCAATCGAGAAAAGAGGAAAAGTGTGAAAGTGATTTTTTAATAGTATAATGTTACTATTGAACGCTTACAATTTTGAACATCTTTAACAACAAAATACTTGGATCACAGAATATATCTTGATGTATTCTTTGCTTCTATCTTCCATAAATAATACACAATAAATAACTTTTTATAAAGTTCACCTCTTAAATCAATTATTTATCAAATACACTATATACCAATATTATTTAATCAACAACTAAAAATATTCCCGATTCATGTCAAATAATTATTTAAAATTGTCACTGATTGTCAGTGTCTGACTGACAATATTCTATTCGACTAAGTGCGTTGTATGACAAAGATAGATTTGGAAAATATTACCACGGACATTGTGTTCATTTTTTCGAATCCTGAAAAAACCAGTAAATATTTTTGAAAAATCTAAACGCAGAATGAAAGACTAAATTATTACCGAGGGCCGAAAGTCCCTTAGAATAAATAAAAAGTTAATTTTGAATGAGATATTTGAAATTAAAAATAACACTAAATTTTCTCATAGTTTTTCACCCCTGTAACTTATTAAAATAAACATTATAGAAGTTCTCAGGGACGTTCGGCCCTCGCTAATAACGTAATCTTTCAATCTGCGTTTAAATTTTTTTAAAATACTTATTAGTTTTCTCAGAATTCGAAAAAAATGAATCCCCATTTGAATAGCATTGCAGCCGAAAAAACGTACCGATCCTCTTAAGTTCATCTCAAACAGACAATAAAAAAAATTCAGAACTCGTCAATTATCGGCGGAAATTTTGTTACTTGGGGGTTTTTGGGGTCGCTTAAAACGAATATGATGTAAGTGATCTGCGGAGTACCTGCTGCCCAAGGTACGTACTGTTTACCTCGTCTTATGGAGTTTTCGGCAAATTAATTTAAAAATTAGTCAAAAATCATTACTCGGAGGGTTTTTGGAGTAACTAACGACAAATATGACATCGGAAGTGATCTCCGGAGTACCTAGTGCCCAGGATATCTACTGTTTACCTCGTCTTGTGGAGTTTTCGGCAAAAAATTTATTAAAACATTAGTCAAAAATTATTACTCGGTGGTTTTTTTGTCGCTGACGACGAATATGACATCGGAAGTGATCTACGAAGTACCTAGTACCCAGGGTACCTACTGTTTACCTCGTTTTCTGCAGTTCTAGGCAAATTCATTAAGAAATTAGACAACATTCATTACTCGGTGGGTTTTTGGGGTATCTGACGAAGAATATAACATCGGAAGTGATCTCCGGAGTACCTGGTGCCCAGGGTACCTACTGTTTAGCTCGTCTTGTGGAGTTTTTGGCAAATTCATTAAAAAATTAGTAAAAAATCATTAGTCACGAGATTAACAGTAGGTACTTTGGGCATCAGGTACGCCGGAGATCACTTTCGATGTCATATTCGTCGTGAGAGACTCCAAAAACCCCCGAGTAATGAATTTTGACTAATTTTTTAATGGATTTGCCGAAAACTCCAGAAAACAAGGTAAACAGTAGGTACCCTGGGTACCAGGTATTCCGTAGATCACTTTCGATGTCATATTCGTCGTCAACGACCCAAAAAACCCCCCGAGTAATGATTTTTGGTTAATTTTTTAATGCATTTGTCGAAAACTCCAGAAGAAGTAAGTACCCTGGGCACCAAGTATTCCGGAGATCACTTCCGATGTCATATTCGTTGTTAGCGACCCCAAAAACCTCCGAGTAATTATTATTGACTAATTTTTTAATAAATTTTTAGCCGAAACTCCACAAGACGAGGTAAACAGTAGGTACCCTGGGCACCATGTACTCACGAAATCACTTCCGATGTCATATTCGTCGTTAGCGACCCCAAAACCCCCCGAGTAATGATTTTTGACTAATTTTTTAATGAATTTGCCGAAAACTCTACAAGACGAGGTAAACAGTAGGTACTCTGGGCAACAGGTAGGTACTCCGTAGATCACTTTTGACCTTATATTCGTTTTCAACGACCCCAAAAACCCCCGTGTAACAAAATTGAACTCATTTCCACCGATAATTGACGACTGAATTTTTTTATTGTCTGTTTGAGATGCACTTTAAGAATACATTTTCTGTCTGCAGCTATTCAATATTATATCATGGGTAGGGGTCACAAAGTTTCCTGTTGCATTCACGAATCGAATGCAAAAAAGAATTATTAAGATCCGTCTTGTCCTTTTTTGAGGTTCAGTGCTTTATTGCTTCCACTAATTTTTGTTATGCTTTTTTTGATTTTGTTATGTTGATCTTGCTTATTTTGTTTGTTTTGAATGTTTTGTTTTTTTTTTGTTTTTTTTTATTTTTTGTTTTGTTTGTTTGTTTTTCTTCTGTTTTGTTTGTCTTTTTTGCTTTGTCTAGTTTGTTCTGTTCTTGTTTGTTTTGTTTGCTTGTTTACTTAATTTACAATTGGTCGTTTTAAGAAAAAACAATTGTTCAACTCTTTTTAAATACTTACATTTTATAATGCGCTGTGCACTTCTCAGAATCTGATATGACTCTGTTTGGATGTTCACGTCTGTTATTTCTAGGTTTCCCAACACCGCTTGAATGACGCTAAAATAAAAAAAATATATATCCCAGATACAGAGATGCCAGGCAGCTAAAACTGTGCTGAGTCTTATTTTTTAATAACATAAAACGTAAAGAAATGAAAAAAATTGAATTCTAGGAGTGAGGGCATTTTGCCTATCTTAACATCTTAATAACCCGTTATTCCTGATAACTAAAGGGCTAAAACTGGGAGATATGCTGGCACCGACTCTGTTTAATATATATGCATTTAATATGTTATAAGAAAAATGTCCGTAAACCCAAAAAGTTTACTGTTTAATAAGTCTAAGCAAATTGTAATATACGCAGATGATGTAAACTTGATAGGAAGAACCGCAAGAGACATTATAGGCTATTGATTATGTATTTTAGAAAGGAACTACAACGTTAAAGGGGTTTTATTGTTTCATATAGTCAATTAACCTCTAAATATGCTACCATTTAAAGGGGTGCGTTTTTGAGAAAGGGGTGAATTAGTCCCTAGGCACAGGGCGAATTAGGGTGAGTTCTGTTCACTTTTGGTACAAACACGTCTACAGGAAAATTGTTCCAGGTTAAATTTACTATCAAAATATCACATTTTAAAGTCAAAAATATTTACTTTTTACAAAAATATATTCAAAAGAAAAGCAAGAGAAAAACACGAAAGATAACAATTTTGTTTTTTGCCCTATACCTTTTTTCCACGGGGATATAGGTATAGGCATTGCTTTAGCGAAAAAAACTTCCATCCTTCCACTATAAAATGATATCTGGCAGAAGTCTTTATCATTTAGTTTCCAAAATATGATTTTTCAAACTTCGCCACTCACAGCGATTTTGGGCCATTTTCCTTGTTACTTCGCAAACATTGTTCTGTAACTTTTTTCTATGCAGCTTTAAGTAGGTATATGCAATGTTACATTTAATAGGAAGAAAAATCAATTACCTTTAAAATGGTCTATTGCAGAAGGCTGTATTTGAGCAAGATATGGTTTGTCATAGTTTTATACTTTTAATGGTTTTTGATATTATTTACGATTATTTTTAAATTTCTCATTATAACTTTTTTTATTGTATATTTAGGTATATACATTGTGCAATAAAAAAGAAAGTATATTTTCTTTACTTTAAAATGGTATATGGTAAAAAATTCTAGGACTATTTTTAAACTAAATATGCTTTATCAAAGTGTGACATATACACATGCAATAGGTCCCACTAAGTTGGAACCAAATGGAAAACTTTTTTATTATTAACTTTATGAAAAAAAAAATAGTCTAAAACCTAATATGCAATCATCAAGTATCAAATTTTATCAATAGTGTACGAGGTATGTTAAAAAATATGAATTTCGCTCAAGAGTAAAGTACCATTCTATTTCACAATATCGAAAAGTGTTATTAAGAAAAGTTATTTGGAATTAAAAATTATGTTCCAATATGCAATTATATTCTTCTAATTGAAAAAATAAACAATTTTAAAATTTTTCTCAGAATACACCTTTGGATATTCTACGGATATCTTGTTTAAAAGTAGTCTTAGAATTTTTTGCACTACACCATTTTAAAGAAAAGAAAGTAAGCTTTTTTTATTCCACAATGTATATACTATATACCTAAATGTACAAGAAAAAAAGGCATAATGAGAAATTCAAAAAAATATTCATAAGTAATATCAAAAATCATTAAAAGTATAAAACCTTGAAAAAGCAGAACTTGCTTAAAAATAGTCGTAAAGGTTTTACCTTATACAGTAGACCATTACATTTACCTTATACAGTAGACATTATATAGGTAATTGGCTTCTGTTTCTACTAAATGTACAATGGCATATACCTAGAAATGCGAAGAAAAAAGTTACAGAACAATGTTTGGGAAGTAATGGGGAAAATGGCCCAAAAGTGCTGTGAGCACCGAATTTTGAAAAATCCTATTTCGGAAACTATAAATCCTGGAGACTTCTACCAAACGTCATTTTAAAGAGGAAGGATGGTGGTTGCTAACAAAGCACACTTCTCTCTGTCGCAGGTGTTTGGATCCAAAGACATCCATAGGTAAATAAAGTTTAAAATATATAAAACCATCATACGACCAATAGCAACATATGGCGTAGAAACATGGACCATGACATAAAAAACAGTAAACCTTATTTACTTTTGAAAGAAAGATATTAAGAAGGATATTGTGACCCATTTGCGACAATTTTGTATGGAGAATAATATTCAACCACGAGTTATACCAGTATTACAAAGAACCATTATTATATAATAATGGATACTGACAGAACACCTAATAGAACGCTTAGCGGAACTATGGTGGGACGTCGGCCAGTAGGAAGATCAAGGAAGAGGTGGATAGAAGAAGTGAGAACCGACGCTAAAAAGATATTGAGGATGGATAATTGGAGGAGAGCAGCCAGGGACAGAGATACTTGGAGGCGGATGCTGGGGGAAGCCAGAGCTCGACTTGGGCTGTGGCGCCATAGAAGAAAGAGAGAACGGGGACACCCTCTGTACAGTGTGCGGCAAAATAAACAGTACTGAGTACTGAAATAAATATTCAAATGTTAAATTTTAAACGTAAAATTAAACATATTTTTCAATCACTAACTTACCAGTTGACTTTCATGTCACAAGTTTTAATTTTTCCGTTCAAAGGAAATCGGATGGTCTGCTTTTTGGCATTTTTATTTAACAAGTTCAAACTTTTCTTGTCGTTTACCCTTAACCGCATATCGGCGAATTCTTCGCATTTAGATATCATAGCCAGGATTTGTATAAAAACTTCTTTACCCGATATCTAAAATGTTTTCGATTAAATTTGACAGCATGTGAGGCACAGGTGAACCAGAATAGTAATAGACGTGAACATACTGTGCGCGTAAGCAGATTTCAAATTACGGCACAGAACGCTCAGTTGATCGAGAACCGCTTTGCTGTTTTATGTGGATATGTAGTTTCACCATAGCCACCTTTACTTTACAAGCCATGAAGAGAAAAAGGCAACGTCGCAATTGATGACGTCGGTAGTCTGACTTTCGGACTACCGCTTTCGAAACTACGATTTTAAAGTACAAATTCTGGTAAAATTTATAATATTTTTTGAGTCGAACAAGAAAATATTATTAATTAGAAGTTTGTACAAAATAATATTAAAAGTAATTCCTTGTAAGTAACGTTTATTATACAAAAAAAAAACAATAACAAGAATATAAATGGGATTCATTTTTTTCGAATCCTAAGAAAACTAATAAGTATTTTTCAAAAATTTAAACGCTGAGTGAAAGATTACGTTAGGACCGAGGGCCCAAAGTCCCTGAAAACTTCTATGTTTATTTTAATAAGTTACAGGGGTGAAAAACTAAGAAAATTTAGTGTGATTTTAGTTTCAAATATGTCATTAAAAAAAACTTTTTATTCATTCTAAGGGACTTTCGGCCCTCGGTAATAAAGTAGTATTTTATTCTGCGTTTAAATTTTTCAAAAATACTTATTAGTTTTCTCAGAATTCGAAAAAAAATGAATACATTTAAAATACAGGCGTCAAAATTTTGCATTTTGTCCTTTCCCCTTAAAGTTTGTCGCACTTATTTAGAAACACCCTGAATTGATAAAGAACAAATCTAGTTGTTAAACATAAGCGAATTAATCAAAAAAACGGAATGTTAAGAAAACCGGAGGCTATAGTTGGGTTTTAATTTCAGTATTTTATAAATGCCCTGTACACCATAAAAATTTAACTGGTTAGCAACAATATTATTACAGCGGTATTGTCAAAGAATTAGGCTATAACATATTAAAAAAATCACTTAAATCTGCCAACAGGTTTAGGAAATATAAGACATTAAAAATGACAAAATTTTTAAGTGAATTATATTGAACTAAAATCATCTTAATAACATACCTTTTAATGTTCTTTATAATTTGGAGCACGAAATATTGTAAAATATTTCAGTTTGTAAATACAGTGAAAATTAGTTAAAAACAAATGAGAACTGTCAGAATTAATCGGTCTACCAATAGATGTTGCCAAGTTTCAACTTCATGGCTTGTTAAGTAAAGGTGGCTATGAGTTTCACTGTAGAATAGTGTAGAAGCGGTTCGCGACGTTGACAAATTTTGTGTACGATCTCAATTTTTAATAATTTTTAGTAATAGTGATTTTTAATTTTGTAATTATTCGTTTAATCTAAAGTATAGTATAAAGTGAAGCGAAAATTTTTGAATGATCAAGAGAAATGTGAAATATTACACTTTATGTTAAAATTTGCTCAACGAGAAGCAGCTGCTGATAAACCTATTATTAACTTTAAAAAAATACAAGAGCGTATAGCTAGTGTGACAGGTAATTTGATAAATAACCTAATAAAAAGAATAATAAATAATCTGAGGTTTATGGGTTGCATTTTCAGGAGTTTCTGTGTGTAGCATCAAAAATATTGCAAAGGGCGTGAAATTACAGCAGGAAATATAGGGAGTATAGGAACCGTGGCAACCCTGTAATTCAAGCCCCAAATGAATTCTGCAGCCCTCCTGTGGTTTTCGCTCAGCTCACGTCTATTTCTATTCTGGTAGTAGTGTAATGTACATGATATATTGTTATTTATTGATTACAAATTGGTTATCTTAACTTACAAGACTTACCTGCGTGAACATCTTCATAGTCTCGAAATCGACGTAATATCTCGCCATTAAACTGCCTGTCATTGTTGGAGCTACGTTGATGTTTTCATCCATAATAATCATTCCTGCACTTACCAGTTTGTTTAGATCTATCTGGAACATTTCTGGAACAAGATACAAGGTGACTGTAGTTAAAGGATTAATATCCTTTAATTTTTAAAGAAATAATTAAAATTGATGAACGAAGGAACAATGAAAATCAGATACAAGGAAGAGTTATAGAAGGAAATTGACAAAGAAGAAGAAATGACAAAAATGGTAGAAGAAGAATGAGTTTACACTCTTTTTTATTTATTTCAAAAATAAAAAACTTAAAAATATTTTTTTAAAGTCTTTTCATTATTATACTTGTAATTTGTCGGAATATTAATTGCACAACACAACAATTAACAAGAAATCATTTAAATACTCATACCGTTCTCATACACTTGATTCATTTTCTCCTTTTTCCATATTTTCTGCGTCACTATCATCATTCAATTCAATAATAAAATTTCTACCATTAATGCGAAAATCCCAAATTTTCTTATAGTATTCTTCAACTTTGACCACTAGCTCTGGCGATCTTTTTGTGCCAGTCTTCTTTGGTTATATTAGATACTTACTTCTTTTTTAATTATGTCAATGACCTTCTTATCAAATTTAGGAAATGTATTATACTGTTTGGCTCCAAGTTTAGGATCAGTGTTCAGTTTAGTCAACGTTACAATCCTGTATTTCCTTCCCACATCATTTTAAAACATTCAGAACCCATCTCCAAAACCCCATATAAGCAGAATGGGAGAAGGAAAACTGGTGAAGACAGTACGAGACAAACGGCTGAACGGCTGAAGAATATACTCCTTCTTGGATACTCGTCCGAAAGCCAAGGAAGAGATGGAGTGACAACCTGGATACCTGATGAAAAGGCATCCGAAGATGAAACAGGCGCGAGCCAATTAAGGAAGCAGGAAGAAGAACCCATCTGTCAGTGTCTCCACAACATAGCTACAATAATTAGATGCGATCCTTTATTTACAGGCATTTTTGATATGCACAATACACATGTTTGAACCATCTTTCGTGTTGTTATTGTACGCAACCAGTGTTGTACACATTGTACCACTGACGCCACATCATTATTCA
The DNA here is from genome assembly GCF_917563875.1 of Diabrotica virgifera virgifera. Lineage (NCBI taxonomy): Eukaryota > Metazoa > Arthropoda > Insecta > Coleoptera > Chrysomelidae > Diabrotica > Diabrotica virgifera. Next base: position 38,238,684 of record NC_065444.1, on the reverse strand, counting down.
AAATAGTTTAATTACAGCAAACAACACTTTACACCTTACCAAGGAAATGCTTAATCACTATTTAAAATAATTGAATTCAGCAAACAACATTCTATAGGTACTTACACTCTACCAAGGAACTGCTTCCCAACTAAAACGATTCGCACAGACAACCGGTCGGCTGTAAACAGAAAAGGGATCAAACGTTGCCGCTTTTAAAGTGTTCTATATATTACCGCTGTCGTGTTGGACCTTAAGGGACGGAAAGCGCCAACTCTCGAACTCAGGAAACGCAGATTCTTTCGATTGTTTTATTTGAACGTACACATACATGGTTCAAGTATTGTAGGTTATACCGAAGTGTCACGTTACGTCATGCTTTCAAGGTTCACATTTAAAATTCTCTTTTCTTAAAAAATCCTTCTCGCTTTTTATTTGCTCGATCTTGACCTTTGGATTTAACGTGTTTTTATACTTTTTACTACAAGGTCGTATATACAACCTACGAAACTTCACCGTTGTTTATACATAACAATGCGACACCTCGTTAGTGCGACCTACTTGCGGATAAACATATGATTTAATAATTACGTATCATATATATATATATATATATATATATATATATATATATATATATATATATTATAATATAAGGGTTTGTACCCTTACTATACACCGCGACTAATTTAGTACCAATTCGCAAAACCATCTGGTCTAATTGTTAGGCAAGTCTTAAAAATCAGATTAAACAAAAGTGTAAATTCAACACTAAATAATGTATTTATGGATTATATAACGAGTGTCGATAACGATTAAAGTAACCTGTAAAACCCAGGCTTAATTAAGCTATCGGGCGATGCTAGGAATCTATTCCACTAATGCATCAACAGTTTACCCATCTAAACCGCTTTAATTAGTTTTAAATTTATTGAAATGATTTGTAAAAATAATAACAAAGTAGGTACATCTTACCTAATAATTTTCGGTCCAATTGTTCCTTCGTATAGTTTAGCGACAATCCATAGTGTCGCGGATTCGCTCGTGCCCTTATATACAGAAACGTGGAAGCCAGCCATTGCAACGCCACGTCCAAGCCTGTGATAGTGCCCAAAACTACCTCGGCATTTAGATGCTCAGTGAGATGCCTGTGTAGGTTCGATTCTATCGGTTCGCTGGAGCTCAACATTTTTTCGATCTTAACCTGGAAACCGAAGTCGTTGGTATGGTTAAAGTAATGGAAAGAAGGAATAAAAAGGAGAAAGAGAAGGAACAGAACGAAGAAAATAACAACAATAATGAAATGAATGAGAGAAAAAGGCATTCTATAAACAAGATCTTAGTTACATACCTTGTCCTCATTCGTTGTCAAAATTAAAGCAGTGGCGCTGGTGTCAAACTGAGGTCTTCCAGCTCTTCCGATCATCTGATGAATGGCAGTGGCGCTATAATCTTGAAAACCTCTATTGGTATAGCATTTGGTCGACTTGATGATTACCAAGTGTGCGGGAAGGTTCACGCCCATGGCTAACGTGCTGGTGGCGATCATGATAGGCAAATCGCCTCCGCGGAAGATTTCTTCGACTGTATGCCTGGTGCATGGATCCATTCCTAAATGGTATTTAACTTTAGTTACAGTAAACACTAGTCACTTTTACTTTAAGGAGGGGGTATGGTTTGAAATCAACATATCAAGCACATTTTTGTGAATTTTTTTCGAAGCTATGGTAGAATTATTTTATTTTTAAATTAAATAAGCATATTAAGTACAATTCAAAGAATATGCTAGAAAAAAATTCAATCCAAAATGTTGAAAAATAATCCATTGGTGACAAATTTTGACAGGCAGCTCACAAAAAAATGGATTTTGCGGTGGACATCAGAACTCGACACTCGATCATACGAAATAAAAAATTCAAAAAGATTTTATTAGCTTATGAGTTTCACGAGGTCACAACGTGGTTGGTATCGCTCAGAAATCAAAAAAATTAAATTTTTGGTAAAAATTTTGTGAAAATCAACAGATTTATTATTGTTGAACAAAAAATAAGCAAAAAAAGAAAAATATCTCGACGTTGTTACCTCATGAACTGTCTAAAGAAAATCTGTGCAAAATATCAGGTAGATCGGCCTAGTAGTTTTTCAGTTACAATGTCCACCGCATAAGCAGTTTTGAGAAAAATGCGTTTAAAGTTTTGACAACTGCATCTTCATCTTCTTATTTGTCTGCCAAATCGTAAAGTGATGCACATTGGAATATGTTTTTTGAATCGAGGAATAATCTACAAAAGAGAAGGCGAACAGTTGTTTAACGTTTCTCACTACGCTCAAGCGTGCTGGCGCGAAGTCGCGGCAAAGCGAGTCGAAGGTAGGGATATTCAACACCCTGTATCTCTGGTAATTTTACTCCGATTATTTTTAAATTTTCAGAGTGTATTCTTGAAAGTATGCACTTTTATTTGAAATAATAAAAAAAATTAAATATTTCAAACCATACCCCCCCTTAACTAATGACTGTAACCAGAAACTGTTAACCTTCCTAATACCAAGTCAATTTTAGAACACTTAGTATCAGATACCTAGTACCAGCAGAAAATGTTAAAAGCATTGATACAATGCCGAATAGACCATTGCTACACTAACATGATCAAATAATATGTATCTATCTAAAGGGAACGGCTAGCGTAAGACTATCTGAACAACAAACAAAGAAATTATGTATACAACGATGAGTACGGCAAGGAGACACCATCTAACCAACGCAACGCTATTTACAACCCTTTTAGAACACACTTTTAAGAAGGCAGATCTAAACGAATATGGTATCAACGTAAATGGAGAGAAGCTCAGTAATTTGGGATTCACAGAGACATCATTCTTATAAACGATCGTATGGATGATGCAATAATAATGTTGAACAAATTATATCACGCTTCCTTAGAGGTCGGAGTAAAGATTAACATCAACAACTTAAATAACGATTAATACCGTGCTAAATCGTAATATTATTGTTGATGGAATGGATATTGAGCAGACTGCATCTTATAAGTACTTGGGATATGAAATTCGGTTGGGAAGAGATAACCAGACGTGCGAGCCCCACGACGCATAGGATTAGCCTGGGCAGCGTTTGGTAAACTGGTCTATGTATTTAAATCGGACTTACCCATATGCCTCAAAAGGAAAATCTTTGACCAGTGTGTGTTGCCTGTACTCACTTATGCAACGGCGGATCCAGCAACCTTGTAAGGAGGGGGCAATGAAATAAACATTTTCTTGTCAATGGCGTAAGCAGGATTCTTTTTTGGGATGGGCTGTTATTTTCTTCTTCTCCATGTACCATGTCCTTTCAGAAGGTGTTTACTATCATAGCTATCTTAATTTTATTCACTGCCATCCTAAATCAACAATAAAGTTCTTCTTCGTTCTGGACTGCGTTTGCCTGCTGTTTTCACTTACATAATATTTTGTAGCAACCTATATTTGGGACCTCTCATTACATGTCCGAAGTACTCCAGCTTTTCTTTTCTTGAAGCTTTTTATGATCTCAGTAGTCTTGCTAAGACGTTCTAGTATTGTGGAGATTCGAATCTTTTCCACCCAAGAAACTCTTAAAATTTTTCTACAGCACCACTCCCTGAAAGCCTCAAGGCGATTTAGGTCGATTTTATTCACAGTCCAATACTTGACACCATACAGTAAGACCGAGAACACGTAGGAGCGAAGTAGAGGAATCCTTAATGCCACTTTTAGGCCTTTGTTACATAATATTTCGAACATCCTTTTAAAAGCGGCTCTTATTCGGGTTTTTTTTAAATCGTAATTATCTTTCTTAAAAAAAAAGTGTCATACGAAGTTTGATAAATTCAGAAATGAAGATATAAGAAGAGAGCTGGAACAAGAACCGATAATAAGGAAGATCGAAAACCAACAATTGGGCTGGTTTGGCCACATACAACGAATAGAGCAAAAGAGACTAACAAAGAAGTTACATGAAGCCAAAATGGAAAAATAAGGAAAGGCCGAGGAAGACATGAATGGACGAGATCCAGAATATAGGTGAAAGGAAACAACATGGGTATAGAGATATAAAGAACCTGGCCACCAATAGAAGCGCTTGGAAGAAATGGATAAGAGGCGGACCCCGACATCCAACGCCCTGAAGGGCCCAAGGATTATGACAAATAAAGAAAGAAAAAAGTGTCAATAGACATCAGCCGAGGTCTCAAGGAGGGGGCAATTGACTCCATTGACCCCCCCTTGGATCCGCGCCTGCACTTATGTAGCCGAAACATTAACACCCACAAAAAAGGTAGTTAACAGGATTCGCGTAACTCAGAGGGCTATGGAGCACCAGATGTTGGGTGTCTCCCTGAGAGACCGAATCCTAAACGAAGAAATACGCCATAGAATAAAAACAACCGACGCTGTCGAAAATATCGCGTCGCTAAAGTGGAATAGGGAACTCGCACTTTTTTTATTACATAATAATGTTCAGTTTTGTATAAACATGAGATTTCCAAAATTTCACGCTTCAAAAACTCATAATAACTTAGAAGTACAAATTTAAAGTCTTCTTTATCTTAAAATAGTTCAAACGACCCGTGACGTCACAGAGTTTGACTATGTGGTTCAGTTTATGGTTATATTTACGTATATTCTTCTTCTTCTTCTTTAGTTTCTTGGCCTCCACTTACTTGGGTATTCTATATTCTAATGACATTTATCGTATGTCATTGTAATAAAATATACCAGTTTGTTGAGATTGCAGTTTGATACAGTTTTTGAAGGAAAGGAAAGAAGGTTTACTATTGAAAATAAAACCATTTTGTAAAAGTACAAATTTTCTGTGAATAGTTCAAACGATCAAAAACATTTATAACGTCACATAACTGCATTTTCTACTGACTGTACTGACGTTTATAATGTCTAATTTAAAATTATATATATATTGTGTGTGTGTGTTTATATTTTATTGGCACTGGTTTAAGCAACCAACTGGCCAGTCAATGTGTTTTGAATTCTCTCTGTTACAAAATATATGCTTAGTATCTAAATTTAAAACTATTACTACTACGAAGTTTTTTTTTACTTTTTTTTTATATATATTTTTTAACAAATTTTTTTTATTATATTTTTTATTTTTTTTATTTAGTTATTTTCTTTTGTTTTTTTTTTGTATATTTTTTTTACTACGCTAAGACCTAAACCCGATTCAACCTCGCTGAGGTTTAGATCTTCTTAGTAACTTTTTATTTTATTTAATTATTATTTTTTTATAATTTTTTTTATTCTTTTTTTTCAGAGCTTTAATTTTAAACAATTAACATTATATATACAATTGGTGTAGAATGTAAACATACAACCCTGTGACGTCACGACGCGTTTTGGGGTGGCTGGTATAAGTTGAATTTTTAGTCGTCTTTAGGGGCCAAACGAAAGACAAACAAAACTTTTTTGTTTTTGATACAGGTTCTAAATTATGTTCTGTTGTGATTTATACCATTGTTTTCGAATTTAAAATTTTATGCAAGTTCCCTATTGCGCAGGACACGTCTCCAGATTGTCAGACAACCGATGGACAAAACGTATTGTCGAGTGGAGGCCACGAGAAGAAGCACTACGGAGCAGAGAACGCCCACCAACCAGATGGGCCGACGATCTGAAGCATGTTATCGGTAACTGAATGCAAGCTGCACAAAACAGAGACATATGGAAAGAGCTGAGGGAGACCTATGTCCAGCAGTGGACGCGTACGGGTTGATGATGATGAGTACCAAGTGGAGCAGTGTTTTTTGTTCGAGAAAACTTGTCCCCTCTGGTATTAGGAAGGTAGAGAGTAAAAATGTGTAACACAAAAGATACTCGCCTGCATGATGGACTCCAATACCGTTTTTTATCATTTCTTTGATCTTTAAATCAGTAATCGGCTGTGAAAGTTGTTGTAACTTCTCTACCTGACTGAAATCCAACTTGATATTGAGAGTCTGTAGTAAATGTTTGGCTGTCATCTCCACGCTTTTCCTCGTACTACAGAAAATCTGACGAAATAATAATTTATAAGTAAAATTGTGACGGTTTATAGTGTAGAGTGACTTACTAGAGCTGGTTTTCCTTCGGAATATTGTATTAGTAGTGATTGCAACCGATAGTTTAATGAAAGATCAAACTTAAAGTGGTGGTTTTGGTGTGCGTTGAAACCGAGAATGATTTTGTTCAAATGGACTGGTCGTATTTCCTCTGGAAACCTACAAACAAATATATAAGGTACTATAAACGAATAAGATACTTCATCATCATCATTAGCTCTATAACCCATAACCCATGATTGATCATTGTCTGTTCTAGAATTAGCTTCCATTTCTTCCTATCCTTCGCCTTGGTTTTTTCAATTTTCGTATTCTTAACAGTGTAAGTCGTCTTCCACCTGGTCCTTAAATAGTGTTCTGGGCCTGCCTCTTCTGCTCAATCCATCCGGCCTTTGGTTATAAATATGTTTCGACGACTTCATTTCGTTCATTCTATCTAATTGGCTTAGCCACCGCAGCCTGTTTATTTTGATAAACCTACCAATACTAGGCTCGCTATAAAGGCGGTAAAGCTCAAAACTATAGCGTCTATGCCGTAATCCGTTTTCCTACACGCCTTTGTAAATATGTATGTCTGAGGATTTTACGTTCAAAACAGCCTAAACGTTCATCACTTTTTGTCATCGTCCACGTTTCTGACGCGTAAGTGAGGACGGAATTGATTAGCTATGTATAGATATCAATATTTTCGTTCTTTGTAACTACGTTTGCTGTTAAAAGTTTCTTTAATCCATATTACGCTCTATTTGCTAGACATATCATCATCATCATCAATGGTGCTACAGCCCTATGAAAGAGCCTCGACCTTCGCAAGTCTATTACGCCAGTCAGTCCTATCCATTGCCAACCGTTGCCAGTTTGCTGCGCCTATTTTTCTCCCATCCTCGTCTACACCATCCTTCCATCTAAGTTTTGGCCTACCCCTATTTCTACTTCCCACAGGTTGTGACATAAGGATTCTTCTAGGAGGGTTGTTATTATGTGATCTTGCTAGATGTCCTGCATATCTTAGTCGTCCTATTCTTATAAGATATACTACGTCTTTACCACCAAATATATGTTTATATCTGTGGTATACCTTGTAGTTGTACCTCCTCCTCCAAATACCGTTTTCACAGATGCCACCGAATATGCCTCTCAGGATCCTTCGTTCAAATATAAGCAGAAGATTTTCATCTGCCTTGGAGATGGTCCATGTCTCCGATCCATATGTCAGCACTGGTTGTATAAGGGTTTTGTATATGGTTATTTTTGTTTTTTGGCTTAAGTTTCTGCTTCTCATATGTCTACTCAGTCCAAAATAGCATTTGTTCGCTAGGATTATCCTTCGCTTGATTTCTTCCGTCATGACGTTCTCCTTGGTGATCAGGGAGCCTAAGTATGTGAATTTGTCCATCACTTCAAAGGTAGAGTTATCAACAGAGAATTGGTGACCGATGTTTCTGACTCTATTGTTGGGTGTTGATGCCATAATCTTCGTTTTATCCTCGTTTACTGTCAGGCCCATATTTTTTGAGGCATTTGAGAAGATGGTATACATTTCTTCTAGTTTGCGTGTTGTGCGGGAAACTAGGTCCACGTCATCGGCATATGCCAAAATTTGGGATGATTTATTAAAATATTTCCTCTGTTGTCTATTCGGGCATCTCTGACCGCCTTTTCCAGAGCTATGTTGAAGAGGAGACACGCCAGCGCATCTCCCTGTCGCAGCCCAGTATTCGTTTCAAACGCCTGTGATTGTTCGCCCTGTATTTCGACTTTACAAATGACTTTACGCATTGTAGCCTTAACCAATCTTATCAGTTTGTCAGGGATGTGGAATTCATCCATGGCTTCATACAATTTATTTCTTAGGACACTATCATAGGCCGATTTAAAATCTACGAAAAGATGGTATGTGTCGATATTGAATTCATTGGTTTTTTCCAGTATTTGTCTTAGCACAAAGATCTGGTCTGTTGTTGATCGACCAGGCCTAAAACCACTTTGATATTCTCCAAGAAGCTCCTCTGAATATGCACTTAGGCGACCATATAAGATGCTCGAAAATATTTCGTAAGCTGTATTAAGGAGGGTTATTCCCCTATAGTTTCTACATTCCAATTGATCACCCTTTTTGTGTAGCGGGCAAACGATTCCAAGACACCACTCTTCCGGGATTTGTTCCTCATTCCAGGCTCTCAGTATTATTTTATATATTTGATTAGTCAGGGTAGCACCTCCATATTTAATAAGTTCCGCGGATATACCATCACTTCCTTTGCTAGACATATACGCCGGTTAATTTCTTCAGTTAATGTATTACTTTGGTTGATTTGTAAGCCTAGATATATGAACTCTCTTACTCATTCGAAAGTATATGTTCCAACCTTTAGATCTTCGGGTTTTACTACAGTATGCGGCAAAATAAACAGTACTGAAATGAATATTGAAATGTTTATGATTATTTATACAGGGTGTCCCGAAAAGAATGGTCATAAATTATACCACACATTCTGGGGTCAAAAATAGTTCGATTGAACTTAACTTACCTTAGTACAAATGTGCTCATAAAAAAAGTTACAGCCCTTTGAAGTTACAAAATGAAAATCGATTTTTTTCAATATGTCGAAAACTCTCAAAGATTTTTTATTAAAAACGGGCATGTATCATTCTTATGACAGGCCCACCTTAAAACCAAATTATAGTGAAATTTTTCCACCCCATAAAAAATTTATGGGGATTTTGTTCCCTTGAACCCCCCCAAACTTTTGTGTACGTTCCAATTAATTCATTATTGTGGTACAATTAGTTGAACACAACGTTTTTAAAACTTTTTTGCCTCTTTGTATTTTTTCGATAAGCCAGTTTTTATCGAGATGCGGCTACTTTTTTACTATATTTACATAAAAAATTTATGGGGGTTTTGTTCCTTTAAACCCCCCAAATGTTTGTGTACGTTCCAATTAAACTATTATTGTGGTACCATTAGTTAAACACAGTTTTTTTAAAACTTTTTTGTCTCTTAGTCTTTTTTTGATAAGTCAACTTTTATCGAGATGTGGCTTCTTTTTCAAAATATATCAAAAAATTTAAGTTATAAATAAATTTTCAGATTATTAATAAGTGTCTATAATCATACATACAAATAGGTGGTGGATTCGACAAATATTCAAAATATCTCGATAAACACTGCCTTATGAAAAAAGTACTAAGAGGCAAAAAAGTTTTAAAAATATTGTGTTTAACTAATGGTGCCACAATAATAATTTAAATGGAACGTACATAAAAGTTTGTGGGGTTTAAGGGAACAAAACCCCCATAAAATTTTTATGGGGTACACAAATTTCACTATAATTTTTTTTAAGATGCTGCTACCATAAAGATTCCTCATGTCCATTTTCAATAAAAAAACCTCTAGAAGTTTTCGATATATTAAAAAAAATCGATTTTCATTTTGTAACTTTAAAGGGCTGTAACTTTTTTTGTGTGCACTATTGTATATAAGTAAGTGAGGTTTAATCAACCTATTTTTGACCCCAGAATCTGTGGTATAATTTATGACCAATCTTTTCGGGACACCCTGTATATCTATAATACATGATATAGCCTTGCAAACATCATTCACGACGACGTACGTTCCCGATAAAACAGATTTTAAAGATGCCCTCTGGCCAGTGGCGGATCTACGGGGAGGGAAAATGAGGAAATGTCCACCCTAACAAGGTCCAAAATTAAAGAAAAAAAATTGTTCAAACATAAAAATATATTAGCTCACATAAAACCAAAACCACAGAAAGACCAATTCAAATCAATAAACACGCTAGTTAGGAAAATTAAGGGAACTTAATACCTATAAGTTATTATTTATGTCTTTTTTGTACCTAATATGAGTTTATCTTTTTTATGTCTTTTGGTTGGTTTTTCATATGAAGTTCCCCCCAAGGGAAAATGTTCCCCCTAAAGCAAATTTCCCTTCCCAAGGGAGATTTCTAGATCCGCCATTGCCTCTGGTACGAAAAAAATATTTAATTTTAATCCTTAATTCCGAAATGGCAAATGGTGAGCCCTTCAGCATTCCCCATGTGTACGCATCTGGTGGCGTTAGTTCTGGTGAGTGGAAGTTCCAAAAATGATCACACAGTATTCGAAGAGACTCTCTGGCAGTGTGACAGCTTATCTTGTCCTGCTGAAACCACTGTTGATTTTAAACTTTAACCATTTTCGTGACCTTTTCCGTATGGCCGAAAATAGTACTTCATTATAAAAAATTTTTCTGTAAAACTGAAAACCATCCTGAAGTATCTAACATTAACATGATATTGACAAACGTTATAACAACGTTCAGAAACCACTCAATACGTTTCGGGACATGAGACATACAAATTTGAGGCATACGAATTTCAGTACTATTTATTTTGCCGTATTTGATTATTGTTTAAGATCCATAAGGAAAACTTTCCTGTAGCTGCCTGTATACTATTAATTATAAAAATTGAAGAAAAAGATCTTCTGTGTATGAGGTATATTTATTTGAAAACCCTAATAAAGGGCCACATTAAAAAACAGAACGTTTTCGCTCTAAAGAGAGCATCATCAGTGTTCTAAGCAAGCTCTATATGCTAAGCCACCAAAAAGACATTCCTTTGTGGAGACAGAGAAATCAACTCAACCACCCACATGCCAGTAGCGTGCTGGCCATATAAATGAATCGGTGCAATCACCGAGAGGCCGCGGCCTCTTGAGGCCGGTCAAATAGGTTTTAGCACAAAAAATTTAAGATGTAACAAAAAAAATATTTTTTAATTTCGAAAACAATTATTTACATAAATTATTGCTATATAAATTATATTGTACATAAATTATTGCTACAGATAATATTTATTTTCATACATACAAGTAGTATATTTATGATTTTCCAATTTTCTTCAAACATCTAAATCTAAAATATGTACTCTGCAGAATAAAAAATGGAAAAACGTCTTGCAAATTTTTGACCGAATTATTGGAAGTATCGAAAAACGATTTGTCTTGGTCATGACGATTTGATCAAGACAAATCATTTTATGATAATATAAGCACTCTACATCTTAGAAATTTTGATAAAATGAAAAATGGTATATGTACCTTTAACGTCATTTAAATCATTTACTGAAAAATTAAAAAAACATTATCATATCATATTATCTGCGACTGCAATTAGAGAAGAACTTCTGGATTTTCTGATAAATTGATTGTATTAAAAAATAGGATTTTGCAAAATACTGAAATTATTTAGTGATGAATATGTTCAGTCTACAGAAAATATGAAGGATGATATTATTAATCTAAGTGATAATGAGCATGAAGTAACACATGAAAGTGTTGTTAATATCGTGAAAATTCACCTCCGTGTGGTACTAAAAATTGTAAAGATTGTATAGCTTGCTGTTACGCTGTTTTGCATAAGTAAAACGTATATTAGTGTGCTTATCCAAATTTAAATATAGTACAAATATTGTACATATATAAGCATTTATTCACTCTTTTAGTGACACAAGTATCTTGCTAAAAAAGCTTGTAAACGTTGAAATACATAAAAAATTGGTTAAGAAGTACCTACTTTAACACAAGATCACTTGGAAACATTTATGCTAATAGTTATAGAAAAAAAGTATTAGCTTTGTATGAGCTTAAAAATGATGAAATAACGTACGAATTTGCTCAAAGATCTATTTTAATGCGGAAATTATTGATCGAGAGCTATGTAACTATTTTATAAAATAATTGCAAAATAATGTTTAGATTATTGCGTTTAAGTGTTATTTTAAATATTGTTAAATTAAAGTATTTGCACTATACTTGAATTTGTACTATCTTGTATTATTGATTTACTAAAATTCAACTAAAAAATTCTCAAAACAGAAGGTAAAATGAGGATGGGAGGCCGCTTTTCTATAAAATCACCGGGCCGCTTGAAACGTTCCAGCACGCCACTGCCACATGCTCGTGGTATGTCATATGATGCTTTGAGGTATATCTTTCTTAAATTTCACCCATCGCCAGGGTTTAATATATAACACGCCAATGTAAGTCTTTTAGTCGGCATTTTAAGGGTTTTAACCCATGTATTTTTGGTGGCTTAGCATGTAGAGCATGCTTAGAACACCGATGATGCTCTCTTTAGAGCGAAAACGTTCTGTTTTTTAATGTGGCCCTTTATTGGGGTTTTCAAATAAATATACCTCTTACACAGAAGATCTTTTTCTTCAATTTTTGATTATTGTTTGTCACCATCATATTATACAGTATCAGCCAAAATAAACAGTACCGGATATAAAAAAAATATTTAGGAATTAGTTTTTAAAATACATATATCGCACCCTCAGTAATATAAGGGCGCAACTCAAAATTTGTGTTAACTGTGATTTTAAGTGATAACGGCAGAAAATGAAATTCTCTACCGGTTAGCGCTGACAGAGAAAGAAAAAGAATATAAATGGCTCGGTAGCTATATTTGTGCCTCTCTCTCACTCTCCCCGCCCGTCTCTCGTTTTTACTGCTACAAGGTAGCAATCAGTAACATGTCTTTCTATGACGAAAATCCCGGCGAGTTTGTGTTTTAACATTTTGTATTATATAGAACAGTTTTTAGTTGAGCCGTTATATTATGCAAAATTTAATAAATAAATGGGTCTAATTCATAATAGATCGTTATTTTGCATAATTAGTGACAGGACATTAATATTATAAGGAATCAAACTTAAACAATTCTTTATTTCTCTTATTTTCTTTTGTAATATATGGGACTAACTTAAAAGTATTTTTTTTTCATTACATGTAATTAATGGAATTTATTTATATTATTATTTTTTATCATTGCTATTTATAGTGTAATTATCAAATAACAAATCTGACAAATTTCACATTTACAACTTAAAAATAATAAGCATGTTATTTGAAAAATAGCTGTAATGTTGGAAACCAAAATCTTTAAACGCGATTTCTCAAAAATCTACTTTTTGGATTGTGCCTCTATATTACTAAGGGTGCGATATGTTTAAAATGTACACCATGGCGTTGCAAACAAGCTTCATAACGTTTCTGAAGATCATTAAACATTAAGAAAAGTGGTTGCTACAACTGTTGAAAATAAGTTATTATTCTGTGCCGTAGTTCTCCAACAGTTTCTGGCGGATTTTTCGAGCGAAATATGGAATTATTCATCATACCCCAAATGTAGGCATTAGGTGGTGTTAAATCCGGTGAATGAGGTGGATACTCGAAATCTGTGCGACGAGAAATTATTCCACCGTTGATATGGTCCTTTCATGGGCATTTTTCCGTGCGTCACAAATGATAGAAAAAAAAAGGTAAGTCCGTGATAATTGATAATACGCATTTATAACGTTTATTCTAACATGACATTTTAGTTAAATCTGAAAGTTGTCACATTTTATTTGCAATTTCTCATAAAAACAAATCAATTGTTTTTATTGCATTTATAAAATGGTATTTTCTTTGATTTGTATAGTCTTATAAATTGTACAGATTATATTCGTAGATATATTATATAATTCGTAAATACTTTTTTTTTCGATTATAGCGCCATCTATCGACAACTAGAATACATGTTATAAATGTCTGTAATCACGGACGTGACTTTTTTGTGTCACAATTGAATGCGTTAGAAAGAAATCGAAAAACTGTGACGCACTGAAAGATGCCTATGAGAAAAATATTATCTTTCTGACACTTATTTTAAACATGGGCCATTATTCCGTCCAACTCCGTGTGAGCGGAAATTTATGTTCTACTAAAAAATCGTTTTCTTCGATAGAAAGAACCATAGTGACAAAGATTTTAACCATAACGTAATGTCAAGTTGACAGCTAATGACAAGTATGCCAAATATGATAAATGAAACTTGCTTGCGTAATTTCCCAGCCCTCTTAATTTCGGCACTGTTTATTTTGGCGGATACCGTAGGTACTTAGTTTTGTTAGTATGAAGGTGTAGCACCATTCTTTTTGCTGCTGCTTCCAATTCCGTGAACGATTGGACCAGGTACGCCTTTCTTTTTGCTATGATATCGACGTCGTCTGCTTACACTAGTATTTGTCGACTCCTACTAATAATAATTCCTCTTGTTGTTGTTCCAGATTCTCTAAAAGCTTTAATAAGATACTTCACAACCCCTTAAAACTTCAAGATATAGGTAACGTCAATGTATCACAAATTCTTCAAAAACCACAATCGGCAAGAAATAATACAACTAATTATATGATGCATTACTCACCGAAAATATTTACTGCCTCCTATCCATTCTGCGATATCTTCAACATTGCCAATCGTTGCAGACACGGCGATAAATCTTATTTTACAGTTTTCAATCTCATTAATGGATATGGAATTCTGCACTGTCTTCATTCTGGTGACCTAAATAAAAAGTAAATGACGACTTAAACGGGTTAACAACTAAAAAACATTGGTCATATTGCGCCACCGATGTGTAGGAGGGTTGGCCGCCGGAAAAAAGGTGCAAAGAGTTTTCGCAAACTAGCCAATCTACAGAAAAGTGTATGCGACATTATTTGCGACTGTCGTGGCTGACGTAGCAGACAAGAGACTTTGACATTCTTGTCTTGCCAACGGTATTAAAAAGGAAGCAGTCGAATGTATTTTTTTAAAACCTTCAAAAATGTGTTATTCATCTTTTATATATATGTATGTACAGTATAAATTAAAGAAATATGGAACATAGCTTTTTAAGACACAGTGTTTGAACTGCATTTGAGATAGTGGACCAATATAAAAGTTCCAGACATTAAAACCAGAAATCATAGCAACATTAACATTGGCATGTAGAAAATATCTTTGAACTAGAACCTCCTACTTCTATCTCTCTTTTTGGGAGTTTACTAAAATAGCGAGCCCAGCCGAATGAGCCGAAAGTACATAATCGGACTTAAGGGTCCGCACCGCGCCAAGGAATAGAACCGAACCGAACCCGCTACCTACATGCACAGACAAGGCGATTGCAGATACGCGGTACGAATGGGTTATTATTTTTATAAGTTTTTGGATATGTATTTAAAACATATAATTTAACCTAAAATATTTATTTTAATATTTATAGTGCTAAATATTTCATGTGTATCTATTTACGGATAGTGATGATTGGCATTATACATAATATTATGTATATTGTTCTAAATCTATTTTTTGTGGCGTTTGTGTAATTTATTTTTATAAATGGGAAATAAGCCACAATTTAACTTAAAAAATGATTTTGTTAACGTTTCGACCTCCACTTCGGACGTCGTTTTCAAAATACACAGTATTAATAAATTAAACAAAAATGTTGTTGCTTAGTAAAAAAAATTTCTTCTAATAATATAATTTATTCTAACTCATTCATATCGGCAATTATTAGAAGATTTTTTTACTAAGCTACAACATTTTTGTTTAAATTATTAATATTTTGTGTTTTGACAACGACGTTCGAAATAAAAGTTAACGAAATATTTTTTTAAGTTAAATTGTGGCTTATTTCGTATTTAGAATAATAAATTACATAAACGCCACAAAGAAATAGCTTCAGACAATATTTTAGGTGAAAAAATATGTTTTAAATAGGTACGTATCCATAAACTTAAACTTATAAAAATAAAATAATCTATTCGTACCGCGTATGCACAAAAAGCTAGAAGGATCTGCAAATTCTGCAATCGCCTTCTGCATGTAGTCAGGTCGCCGGTCGGTTCGGTTCTATTCCTTGGGGCGATCGCGAGGCGGACCCATAGGAACCGGTCGTATAATAATTCTTATACCTGATTCTGACCTAGAGGTGGGCTAGAAGTATTTGCAATCATGTAACCGTAACCCATCGTAAATTTTATCTGTGATTGTGATTTAACAGAGCAACAAAATAGTTATTATTTTGTCTAGGAGTCTAGGTCATGATTATAAAATTAGGTCTGTTAGAATGAGAAACAATTTTATTCAAAAAGTAGTTTTTGTAATGAAAATAATATTGCATTAATAAATAATTTCATGTTTTTTTCATTGTCTTAATTGTTATTAGAAAATCTAACAAGAGCATAGGCGCCAAATTTCGGGCCAATGCATTCATTTTTTTCGAATTTTAAGAAAATAATAAGTATTTTTGAAAAATATAAACGCGGAATGAAAGATTACATTATTATCTAGGGCCGAAAGTCCATTAGAATAAAAAAACTGTCATTTGAATGAGATATTTGAAATTAAAAATCACACTCAATTTTCTCTTCTTTTTACCGCTGTAACTTATATTAGAAGTTATAGAACACATTATAGAAGTTTTCAGGGACTTTTAGCACTCGTAATTATTATGTAATTTTTTATTCTGCTTTTAAATTTTTTAAAAATACTTACTAGTTTTCTTAGGATTCGAAAGAAATAAATGCATTTAAATAGCATTGTCCCGAAATTTTGCGCCTACCCTCTTAAAAACGAAATACAAAGTAAACTTTAAATACCAGTATTTGCTACAAATACTTATTAGTTACTATTTGGTACTTTTAAATTAAAATTTCAGAATAGCAGCCTTTTAACCTTTTTATAATTAACTCGAGTTCTTCAATCAGAAATAATTAGACCAGCTTTGGAAATAACCGTTCGCAAGGCACTGATGTTCCAATGACACTAATTCGTTCTTGAGCTACTTGTGCATGATAAGGAAAAATATATTTATTTTCTCTCCGCCATTTTAACGAATCTTCATTTCGCGGCAACCGATCGCATTCCCTAAATCTTTGCATTTCTATTATTGCCCTGTTTGTCGTAGTGCCTCGTGGCTGATCCTGCGATCCCATATTATTATCCGGATCTGCAGATGTTTTCTCATGTTCTAATAAAATTTGAGTCGTAAATCCTTTATCTTTTTGTTCCATTCCAAGTTTTTCTGCAATAAGAGCGATTCTATTTTCTGTGCTATTTCCGCATTTGTTGAATCCTTAAAAGGAATTAGTCGAAACCTTATTCTGCCAAGAAAAGTTGAAACAGTTTATCGACAGTTTAATAAAATACTCATACATTGTTGAACTAGTGTTTACGTACATATTTGTTATGCTTATAATAGCCTTAACAATTTCTTCTAGCTGAATAAATCTTTCCAACATATAAAATGTCGAATTACAACATGTGGAAACATCTTGCAGTAATTTGAGAGGATTCCCGTTTCCTGGATTTTTTCAAAATCTAAAAGTTTAGCAGTTGCTTGTAGAACTCTTTTTAAAGTGGGTAATGGTATTTTTTATTTTGGTTAAATTTTTAATGATTTTCTTATATCACTTTTGATAACAACATCTGAGGTAGAAGTTGAAACGTTAATAAAATCATTTTTTTAAGTTAAATTGTGGCTGATTTCCTCATCCTTTAAGCCATCGTTCACAATAAAGTTTATTTATTGTGTGTGCAAAGCATCCAAAATGTTTCATTTTCACATCATTTTGTACCACCTTTAACATTTTGTGCATTATAGGAAACAATAATGTATTAAAATTTTGTTTTCTAAGTTCTCTAAGTTTGATAAGACAGCTTTATCTTACAAATATTGCATGATGCATAATTATCATCCACTTATATAAAAACGTTCCATAAACTACTAAATTTTTCTATTTTTGTTTGGCACTAATGGCATGGTATGCGTTCTAATAGCAAACCCAATTTTGTAATAGTGACCTAAACAAAATAATAACACGTGTAGAATTTTACGATGGTCCACAGTGGTAACACTTTTTATTAGGAGTTTAATATACGAATATTTCGTTGCTCGGTTAAATCACAATTGAATCGGTCATTGCGAAAAAAATCTAAGACCATATTTTATAACCCATAATACTTATACAGAGAGCACGTAAAGGTTGGAATAAATTAATTTTCTCGAGAATGGACAATTTTGGAAAAAAATCCCGAAAGAGGTCAATTTTTATTTTTAAATTACGACTTTTTGTCATATATATCATACTCGTGACGTCACCCATCTGGGCGTGATGACGTCATCGATTATTTTTTTAAATGGGAATAGGGGTTGTGTGATAGCTCATTTGAAAGGTAATTTAATTCTCTATGCAGTAATATAAACATTTACATACCTAATTATTTATATAGGGTCTCCAAAAGAAATTGTTTTGAATTAAATTTATTGACATAAAAAGAAGGATGAATGTAATTTATTTAGTTCAAAATACATTTTACTGTTCTCAGAAAACAGAAAAAATGTTTATTTGGAAAATAATCGCTTTTCGCTTAAATCAAATGTTCAAACTGTTAAGAGGAAGGTGGGTGGCGGCTTTAATATTGAGTTGATGCAAAAAACAATATTTATTTGTCAAATAAACATTATTTCCTGTTTTTTCTGACAGCAGTAAAATGTATTTTAAGTTAAATATATTACACAAATTCTTCTTTTTGTCAATAAATTTAATTCAAAAAAAATTTTTTTTGGACACCCTGTATAAATAATTAGTTAATGTTTATATTACTGAATAGATAATTGAATTACCTTGCAAATAAGCTATCACACGACCCCTATTCTCATTTAAAAAAATTATAGATGACGTCATCACGTACAGATGGGTGACGTCACTAGTATGATACATATGTCAAAAAGTCGCAATTTGAAAATAAAAATTGAACTGTTTTGGGATTTTTTACCAAAATCATCCATTCTCGAGAAAATGAATTTATTCCAACCTTTACGTGCTCACTGTATAAAATATTGTATTATCTCGGAATATCCAACTATTAATGAAAATATTTTTACGTTTCCTTAAAAGTTTACACATTGTAACATGAATTGTTTTCACAATGACTGATTCAGTTAGACAAAAATCA
Source organism: Diabrotica virgifera virgifera (assembly GCF_917563875.1). Taxonomy (NCBI): domain Eukaryota; kingdom Metazoa; phylum Arthropoda; class Insecta; order Coleoptera; family Chrysomelidae; genus Diabrotica; species Diabrotica virgifera. Next base: position 38,219,779 of record NC_065444.1, on the reverse strand, counting down.
CAATGAATAAAATATCACTATCGTAAATTAGCTCACCTCTAGACCCGTTCAGTTGATTTAAAACAGAATGAAATGGTAAATGTAGGCGGTCTTTTGCATTTACGTAGCTTAGTTCAGAATCCAGCAGTCGACTGAGGTATTGTACTTGTATAATATAATAATTATTTGAAAATATTTTGTTGGCCAACCGCCTAGAGCCGAAATACATGTATTGGCTATGATCCGTTTAAATATCGCTGGACCTGTATATATGTATGGCGACGTCATTGCAGAGAATTTGCTGTTTCTCCACATGCTTTTTCAGGATGCTCACAGGATTGGAAAACTTAAATTTATCAATATTTTACAGAGACATCCTTCTGAATTAGCTAGCAAAACGTCATTATTTTTCAGTGAAAAAGTCGAAGCATCTTTACTCACTGTCGTTGTCGAAAGTTTTTTCGTCCCTTTATATGGTTGAAAAAGGTGATTCTCTGTATTCGCCAAGCAAGCAAGCAAGCCAAAAATACATTTAACTTATCATAGATTCGTCCAATACAATATGCAGCCCGTTTCCACAATCTCCGAGTTTATCAACAGGTTCAGTCGTGGCTTGGCAAATACTGTAGTCCTGAAGATTGGGACTGGAATAGCATGGAAAAATTTGGATAACTATCCAAACTTTCAAAACTCCAGCACCTCCTGAAATTTTCAAATTAATTTTCTACAGTTGCAAGGGAAATTGTGGAATTATGTGTAGTTGCCAAATATCAGGGCTCAAAAGTCTTGCAGTGTGTCCCATTTATTTTGATGAACCTGCAGTAGCATCACGGAAATATCAGAATTAATGGAAGAAAATGAATTCGAAGATGAATTATCCACAATGACGCCAATTCTAACACCCGTTTTTCCGGAGACATTCAACTTTTTTTAATACAGGGTGCTTTTAAATAAGTATGGCAAACTTTAAGGGGTAATTCTGCATGAAAAAATAATGACAGTTTGCTTTATAAACGTATGTCCGCAAATGCTTCGTGTCCGAGATAGGGGGTGTTGAAATTTTTCTTACAAACTGACGATTTATTTATTGTTTTAAAACCGGTTGAGATATGCAAATGAAATTTGGTGGGTTTTAAGACGTAGTTATTGCAGCTTTTTTGAAGTAAAATTAAAAATTTAATATTCACCATTGGCGCGCTCACGGGTAATATGGCAGCTCATATTAGCCGTATGCGCGCCAATGATGAATATTAAATTGTTAATTGTATGCAAAAAAATGTGAAATAACTACGTCTTAAAACCCACCAAATTTCATTTGCATATCTCAACCGGTTTTAAAGCAATAAATAAATCGTCAGTTTGTAAGAAAAACTTCAACACCCCCTATCTCAGAAACGAAGCATTTGTGGACATACGTTTATAAAGCAAACTGTCAATATTTTTTCATGCAGAATTACCCCTTAAAGTTTGCCATATTTATTTAAAAACACTGTATTGATATAAAAAATGGCTAGTTGTTAAAATCGGCCGTGTGGGATGCGGCCACTAAAAAGAATACACCCATAGTATCTCCTACTGGTCGTAAGAGGCGACTGCAGGAGCAGCTGACCGCTGTCCCTACCCAACATTCCATCTCGTCCTATACCCAACTATTTACCTAGAACCTATCTCAGCCACACCCCGAGTGTCGGATGAGTCCTCTTGACCGTGTTTGAGTGGAAGAGGTCCATTTTGCGCGGGGGGTGTGTGGCATGTACATGTCGCGCACCCTACACACAAACCGCGTAACTTGCGCCGCTCTCCATTCATACACTCCTAAATTCCCCAATACCGAGTGATTGCCGGTATAAGCGATCTGCCACTTGCTGACCAACGGCTTCGGGCGGATGAGTTGGTAAGTGGTAGGACACTCTTTTGTCCTGGAGTTGAGAAATCGGCTTCGAAGGCGGAGGAACTATTAAGTAGTCAACGGCATAAGGATGTGGAAAGCCACGGGATGACTACCACATTATATATCCCTAGTAAAACCATCATGACGAGTAGGAGATTTAAAGATGATATGCCATGCGACCCGATTAGCAACCGGCGTCGTCGAGTTTCCGGGCTGGACGATGTGAAATCAGAGACCGGCCACGCAACGGTGGGAACCAGGCCTTGCGTGGAAAATATGCGACTGGATAAAACAAATGAAAATGTCAGAAAATATACTGTTAAGATAGCTACATGGAACGTAAGAACTCTTTATCAGACTGGAAAACTAAACAACGCAATTAATGAAATGAAGAGGCTCAAAATTGATATTCTGGGGATGAGTGAAATAAGATGGCCAGGTAATGGTAAGTGCGAGAAGGAGGATGCAACAATATTTTTTTCAGGCAGCAGAGAAGAAGATGTCAACCATAGGCATGGAGTAGCGGTTCTAGTAAATAATAAAATCAGAAAACATATAAAAAATTTTATTCCATATTCAGAACGCTGCATGTTGATCCAGATAAGTGCGCACCCTCTAGACATAAATATAATTCAGGTTTATGCTCCCACATCTGAGAGTACTGATGAAGAAATTGAAGAGTTTTACGAACAATTAGACGAAATCATAAAAAACCTAAAGAAACAAGACATAACCATGGTAATGGGAGATTTTAACTCCAAAATAGGAAAAGGCGAAGTCAGTGATGTAGTTGGCAAGTATGGGTTGGGAACAAGAAATGAACGAGGTGATCGACTAATACAGTTTTGCCAGGAGAAAAACTTAATTATCACTAATACTTGGTTTAAGTTACCATTAAGAAGATTGTACACTTGGAGGTCACCACAGGACAAGTCTGGGTACATCGTTAGAAATCAGATAGACTTTATAACAATCAACAAACGATTCCGTAACGCAATAATATCAGCCAAAACATATCCTGGAGCTGATATAAACTCTGACCATAATCCTCTTGTAGCCCAATTACGAGTCAGACTAAAAACCTTAATCCAGAAACAGAATAACAAAAGATTAGATATGGATCAACTTAGAAATCCCGAGATAAAAGTCAAGCTTACAAATAGCATTAATAGTAATGTTGCTTTAACAACAAATACGGATGATATTGAAAGAGACTGGATCAACTTAAGGGACGCTATATGCAACGGTGCGAAAGAAGTAATTGGTGACTACGAGCGGAAGAAGAAAAACGAATGGATGACAGATGAAATATTACACCTCATGGACAGAAGGAGGGAAAATAAGAATAATCCCGAACAATATAAAGAACTGGATAGAACTGTCAGCAGAAAGATAAAAGAATCCAAAGAGAAATGGTTACAAGAAAAATGTCAAGAGATAGAAGAGCTAGAACGAAGACACGATAGTTTTAACATGCATAAAAAAATTAAGGAGTTTTCTTATACTTACAAGAAAAAACAGTTTGGTAAGTTAATAGACGAGAACAACAAACTTATTGTAGATAAAGAAGAACAGTTACAGACTTGGGCAATTTACATAAAAGATTTGTTTACGGATTATCGTCATATTTCTACGAACTCTCTTGATCTGAATGGACCAAAAATATTGAAAAGTGAGGTGATAAAAGCTATAGATCAAACGAAAGATGGGAAAGCAACAGGATGCGATGAAATACCAGTCGAATTTTTAAAAGTTTTTAACGAGAACAACATGAATGTAGTATTGAAACTGTTCAATAAGATATACGATACTGGTCAAATTCCATCGGACTGGCTGAAATCTACATTTGTGCCCCTTCCCAAGAAATCCAATTCTAAGACGTGTAGCGAATATCGCCTTATAAGTTTAATGAGTCATACCCTTAAAGTATTCTTGCGTATTATCCATTCCAGAATACGAGCAAAATTAGAACACAGCATAAGTAAAACACAGTTCGGTTTTAGATGCGGTTTTGGAACTCGAGAGCCCCTATTTGCAATACAAGTCTTGATTCAAAAATGCCTGGATCAACAGAAAGATGTTTACGCATGTTTTATCGACTATGAGAAAGCATTTGATACTATCAAACATGACAAACTCATAGAACTATTACATCTTTCAGGACTTGACACTAAGGACATCCAGATTATAAAAAATCTATATTGGAATCAAACAGCCCACATAAAGAATGGACATATGGTGAGTGAAAACATAACCATTTCTAGAGGGGTTAGACAGGGCTGTATTCTTTCGCCACTGCTTTTCAACGTGTACACGGAACAAATATTTCTAGAGGCACTAGAAGAGTACAATGAGGGCATCAAGATTAATGGCGTACCAATAAGTAATTTTCGATATGCAGATGATACTGTTATACTAGCCGATAACATCGAAGATTTACAGATGATGCTAAATAGAGTAAATACAACTGGCAACCAATTTGGACTGAAGATCAATAGAAAGAAAACTAAATTTATGGTGATCAGTAAAAAGAACATTCAACATATCGACCTGAATATTGAAGCCGAACGTATTGAAAGAGTACACCGATTTAAATATCTGGGATATAAAGTAAATGATAAGTGGGACCCAGACGTAGAGATTAGGATCCGAATTGAAATAGCAAGATCCAAATTCATAAAAATGAGAAAGCTCTTAAGCAACCGCAACCTAAGCGTTAACCTCCGATGGCGCGCCACAAACTGCTATGTACTCTCTACGCTACTTTACGGAGTAGAAGGGTGGACGTTAACAGCAGCAACTATAAAGAAGTTAGCGGCTCTAGAAATGTGGCTGTATCGACGCATACTGAGAATTCCTTGGACAGACAGAGTGACCAACACAGAGGTATTGAGACGAATGGGTAAAGAGTTGGAATTGTTAACAACTGTTAAAAGAAGGAAAGCGTCATACCTGGGCCATGTGTTCCGTAATGATAAGTACAGTCTGCTACAGCTTATCGTCGAAGGCAAGATTGAAGGTAGAAGAGGTTTGGGCAGGAAGAAGAAATCCTGGCTGAGAAACTTGAGAGAATGGTTTCAAATACCAGAAGCTGCGAACATAATACATGCGGCACAAAACAGAGAAACCTATCGTTTGATGGTCGCCAACCTTCGGTAGAAGACGGCACATAAAGAAGAAGTTGTTAAAGTACCTAACTTTTTTATGGTCCAACATAAGCGAGTTAATAAAAAAACAGAATGTTGAGAAAACATCAGGCTATTTGGGTTTTAGTTTCACTATTTTATAAATGCTAGAAAATTCCACAGGGTGATGCGAACATTGAGAAAAGAACACTGTTTGATTCGTACATCTGGTATACAATGAAACTTTACCTGTTTAGCAACAGCATTATTACGGCGATATTTTTAAAGAAATAAGGCTATAACATACGCACCATCAATGCAAGACTATCACAACTCAAAAATTGCCATTTTTTGTTTTTTTTAAAGAATCTGTAATGGTAATGGGTAGTCTAACATAATGAAAGGGTATTATAACTCAAAATTTAATATAAGACATTATTAAACAATATTAATGTTAAGTTATAATACTCTTGCAATATGTTAGACTATCCATTACCATTACAGATTCATAAAAAACAAAAAATGGTAATTTTTGGGTTGTGATAGTGTTGCATTGATGGTACGAATATTGAAAAAATCACTTTAAATCGGACAACAGGTTTAGGAAATACGAGACATCAAAAATGACCCAATTTTTAAGGTGAGATATTAATTTTGGCCCAGAATGTATAAGACCTAGGCTATTCGCGGTGTGCAAGTACTTGGAAAGGGAAACGAGAAACGACTGTGCGCGAGTCGCGTAGAAATATTGCAACTATCTTAAATAATTCATATTGTCAATTGAAATTGTCAAACTGACGTATATTTCATACCTTCTGTCATTGACTCAGAAAAATTATATATTGCTCCACAATATTGATATGATATGCAATTATTATATAAAGGTAAATTTAATTAATTGTATTTTGCTTGCAGTACTGCATTTTAATAACTGATTTTATTTACTACATACATTTGTTTACGTTTGCTAAACATAACCTGCATCTTATTTTTTCTTCTCATTATTTTTTTGGACTATGGTCTTGACAATTATCCAGCAACCAGGACTAATATAATTGGCCAATATAATTAAAAGTGCGAATAAAACTACAGAGCGTAGAAATAGAGGTCGCTTTGCCGAACTTGCACGGTCCCAATAGAACATTAAGGTACGTATCCATACGTGGGTGCTCCGTGTTCGGTGTAGCAGCTCCACATAGTGGATACGTTGGTGCTCGCCGCTCACCCTCTTCGATTCAACCTAGGGTGGCCAAAAGCTTAAAAAAAACTAGTAAAGTTTTAAAAAGTGCATGAAAATGTATCGTGTATGTGCTACTTAATGCGTGTTTTGTTGCAGAGTTTTGTGTCGAGTGAACTTTAAATACACCTGCGACCAATTTTACGAGATGCTCTTGAAAAACAAAGACGCATTGAGAAAAATAAGTAGTTCCCAAAAATACTTTTGGTATGAAAAAGAAAAAGAATCTGATGAACAGGCAGGACCCTCAAACTAAAAATAAGTTTAAAGTGGAAGTGGGCCATTTTTTGTTAGTGTAAGAAGAAACACGAATTTGCTATGATAGTTTTTAACCTTGTAGGTAATAAATAAGAAGAAACATAATGTTAGTTTTGTTTCACAAACCAACCCATTTCCATGGATTAACTTCACCGGGGGATCCCCCCCCCCCCGACGATGTCCCGGTCTGAGCCAAACCATTTATGGCCACCCTAATTCAACCGGTTTGCGGGAGCGCATGCCGTATCCATTTGAGCAGCTACACCGAGCACGGAGCACCCAACGTTCCCACGTTCTTTAGAGAGCAGTCTAAAACATCGTTAAATGATATATGATTCTATACTTACAATAACCTCTAACGTTGACCCGCGATCTTCCTCATTCAGTAGATGAACTTCGTCTATCATAAACAATTTCACTATTCTGACCATACTCTCGTTATCCTTCCATTTCCTGGTCAAACTGTCCCATTTTTCCGGCGTAGAAATGATCAAGTTGTGATGAACCAAGTTTCGGAAGTCGACATTTTCAGAATCTCCCGTTACACAGATACAATTGATACCGTAACGAGAAAATTTGTTGTTCCAATCTACGAGCCGTTCTTGACAAAGGGATTTTATGGGGGATACTAAGAAAATAAAGGACATATAAATAAATATTATACTCATAGTTTTATTTAAGTACTTACTGTAAATTATTTTAAATCCTGAAGTATCATTTTCAACTTGCATTAACAACCTAACTATCGCTAACTCAAAAATCGTTGTTTTCCCCGAACCTGTAGGCGCAGAAACAACGATGGAGTCATCTACAAAAAAGTATTATTCAAAGACACATTCTATATCTATTATTTATACAGTGTAATGTATAATACAAAAACAATGGAAAGAACGTAATAAATATTAAAATACGTACCCGAATATATAATGTCGTCTAAAACTTCAGACTGCACAAAATTAAATTGTACATATTGGGAAAATATATTTCTAAAATGTCGAGGAATCTCTTCAACGCTGCGAAAGGTTTGTAGCGCCATTTATTTAGGTAATCACTTTTATAAATTAAACAATATTCAGCGTGATTCAGCTGCAAAATGTGCGATTTGTTTTTAAAATAAATAGAAACCATTCGTAATACTTTTCAAATTGAATTCTGACAAAAATGTATGTATTTTGACGTACCGCACAGCAAATGTGGGAACCATTGCAAAACGAAAATTACTACAGATTTTGATTTAAAACAGTTTTCTAAAACTTAAATTTATCAAAAAAAAATTTAAATACTTACGTGTTGCCTTAATGTATCAAAAATTTAATTAATTAATTAATAATGATTTAGCAAAAGAATTAAATAAAAAGTAAATTTGTAAAAAAAAGATAATACTTTACTGCATAGGCAACCAAATATACATATAGTCTAATGTATTTTATCGTTGATTGATGACGATTTTATTTACTTAAAACGAATTATGAAATGTTCTAAATATTTTAATATTTTAATATTAATTTTATTGGTATTTAAAATATATATCACTACATAATCCAGTATATCTACGGTGACCATATGTACTTATTTAAATAGGACAGTACTTATTTTTATATATTGTCCTAATGTACTTTAAAACATTTCTAAGGACACGCAAATGTACTTATTTTTTCTAAAAAAATAAATATTTTTATCTTTTATAAGTACCGCATGTATACTCAGTCCTGTTGGACAGGGAATTGGGCAGGGAAGTGGGCAGCGTGAACTTGTAAATAGCTCACTCGCGTTGCCGCTGCTAATGCTACTGCCATTGCAGTTTCATGAAGCCATTCTGAAAGTAGAAGGTGATAAAATAAATGCGACAGATGCTGCCCAAGAATACTTTAATCTTAAAAACAAATTACAACATCAGTAGGACGCATTATTTTTGCCGCTTAAAGTGAGAGAATGTCTTGGTAAACTTGAAGACGGGCAAGCCGCTACTGAAAACTTCAGTACACAAGTGAGACATTTTTACACAAAATGTGTAACCTACCTAGAAAACTGGAGTACAAATCTTTATGAGTCCAAACTATTCAAATGGATAGATCTAAGAAATGAAATAACATGAAACGATGTTTGCTATTCTTTTGAAGCTTTTATACTGTATATCAAGGCAACCATTTTAAATGAAGATCAACTCTTTGACGAACTGGGAATTTTGAAAGACGTGGCTACAAGTGAAAAAATTGCTGAGTGGAACAGAGAAGAAAAAAATAGTCAGGATCGATGGCTTGAAGTTTTTAAGTGTGTAGATCAATTCAAACTGAAAAACTTACAAATATTATGCGAATTTATGGTTTGTCTTCCGGGTACTAGTGCAGCTATCGAGCGTTTATTTTCTGTAATAAATAATTATTGGACGTCGGAAAAGTCACAAATGTCCATCTCCACTCTCAAGGCAGCGATGCAGATGTACGCAAATTTTGATGAGACTTGTAATGAAATGTTTCATTTATTTCAGTCGAAGCCGGACCTTCTTAAATTAATTTTAAGTTCAGAAAAATATGAATGGTACAAAAAACCGGAAGAAGATGAGGATGAGGCTATTCCACGTCCCTCATCTAAATAATTTTAATTACAGGTTTCACTTCTAACTTTTTTAAAGTTAATATAATATGTTATGTTTAATTTAATTGATATAATTTTTTATGTTTAGCTACATAGATTATTTATTTTTATTGACAAAAAGTTATGTTTGTCCAATAAAAAGATACATTTTGCGTTTTTAATACACTTTTGTTTTTTTGTACTTTTTTTTCTTTAAAAAGATATGGTCACCGTAAGTATATCTTATACTAAATAATTATAATCCAGTAGTAACTTATATAGGCAGCCCAACATACAAGCATGCTCATCAATTGACCATTCCAAATCACGTGATATAATATGGCCGGCAGTGGGCAAAAATTTAATAATTTAGGGTTTACATTAGTTTTTGTATAGAATATCCTGTTTGGTTTTGTTTTTTATTGTTAATTGTGCACCGAAATTGTGATAGCAAATAAATATAAACTAGTTTATCGCCTACATAACTGAATTATCCCATAGTAGTTATTGACACAAACTGGTAACTAATATGGGATAATTCAGTCCTGTAGGCGATAAACTACTTCATATGTAATTTGTTATCACAATTTTGCAGATTTCCCTACACAATTAACATAAAAAAGCAACCAAACAGGATTTTCTTTACAAATTAATGTCGATGTAAGGTTAGATTTTGCCCACACCCGGCCATGTTTGACGTTTCATTGGAATGCCTAATTGTTGCCTGGTATAAGGAAGTTTGTAATACAAAGCTACAAAGTAAATCTTAAAGGATTAAATTTAATTTAAGTTGGGAAACGATCTACTTAGGTTTATTGAAACGTTTTTAATAAATATTTATTATAATTCATCATTTCCTCTACCCTCCATCAAATCTCGAAAGTTAACAATCGGGCACATAATGCGTAATGCGAAATGAATCCACATAATATGCTCTCCTAAAAGCTATATAGATAGCTACATGCTATATGCTATGTAGCAACATGCAACGTGCAGCTTTTCCGCGCTGCTACAGATAAGATAAAGATTGCCATGATGATCGCCAACATTCGTCATGTAAAGGCACATCAAGAAGAAGAAGATTTTCTCTACCTACATAAAAAAAATATAACAAAATAGCAACCCCTTTTCGAAAGCATATTATGAATTAAAGTTAACCGAACTTTCTAAAACTATTTAAATATAAATAATATCAAAGTATCGCTAGCTCTGACAGGCATGTCATAGGTTAATAAAAGTTTTTGAAAATAATTTAACAGTCCCCATTAAAAATTAGCTTCCACAGTAAACATGTTAGAAACGTTAAAGAAATTGTCAATTTCTGAAAGATGTTCTAAAAATTCAAGTATTTTTGGTTTTTGTATTGGACAAGTGATCGGAAAAGGAGCCTACAGCAAAGTCTGTCTAGCTACTCGCTGTGGTTTGTATACAATTTATAATTTATTAAAAAACGTGGAAAAATATTGATAATAAAAATAATAAGATGACTACATGACCAAAATCCGAAGAAAAAGCGCGACTAAAAAACAATATTTGGGAAAGGATAATATACGAAGAGTATTTCGAAAAAACACTGAAGAAATAAACTGTTTATTCAGAAGTGATACAGTATCATAATCTGAGATAAGAAAATGTATAGGTACATAAAACTCGGAAAGAGGAAACTAAGATTTCTCTATACCTACCTAATAAATAAACTGCTCGTCAAAAGTTAAGGATACCTACCTAGGTATTGGTATTAAGTCCAATAAAACTTTTGCTATCGAAAAAATTTAATTATTTTCATATGAAATGGAAGTAAACAGTGCAATTAAATCTTTTTTTATTCAAACAAAATTATCAGTAAATTTTTATCACAATAATTTAGAAGGCATGTGTTCAGTCTGTCTCTGAACTGTACAGAATTTCTAAACAATACTTATCCTTATATTTCGAAGTTTTTTAGTGTAGAGGTATGAAAATAAGGAAGGTTGCACAGGCAAATATGGCTATTAGCATGATCCAGGATCCAGGCTGGGGCTAAGCAAGTGGATCTAGGTGACAGTTTTAATGTATCGCAAAATGTAGTTTCTTGGTTAGTCAATCGTTTCAACGAAACGGTAAATGTTTCGGAACCGCTCAGAACTGGTAAGCCGAAATTTTCTATGCCCGTCCATCAGGATCGTTAGGATTACTTTTTCAGCTCGAATATCGCCAATCGAGCTCCACTCACCGCAGAGTAGGTACAGACGCCAAAGACTAGCTTGGGCTCTGCTCTGGAACATCGAAACTGGCAGGAAGAATGAAAATATGTACTCTTTACCGACAAGTCTCGTTATGGATGGTATTGCGATAGTCGCCGCTTACGTATTTGGACCAATCCGCTAGTGCCAAGAAATTGTCGACATGTCCAGAAAATTCGTGCATTTCGAGGAGGTATTGTTACAGTGTGGGGTGAAATTTCTTTTTACAACCGAAACATACCTATTAGTTTTGAACAGGAATATGACCAGTGAGTTTGTAGAGATATGAAGTCATCAACAATATTATTCCACATTTTCACGCCGCCAAGACTTCATTTTTCTTCATGAAAATGCAAATCCGCATCTGTCTGCCACTGTAGTTGAAGCTTGAGAAAATCAAGGTAATCCTCATTTGCCATTACCCCTAGGTCTCCTGATCTCAACTTCATTGAAAATACTTGGGATCACCAGGGCCGCCGCTAAAGTGTTGGCCGCCCGTGTGCAACTTAATATTTGCCGCTCCCTTCCAACACTTTAGTCGTTTACAAGCAGGAGCGTCATTTGAAATTTTGTTTGGGGGGGGGGGCAAGCACTATATATACAATACATTATATATGATGTTATGATGAATATTGATGTATTTTTTGTAAATTTCAGTCAGTTTTTAGGGCCAGGGGGGGGGGGCAAATGCCCCCCTGGACGCCCAAATGACGCCCCTGTTTACAAGACAGTGCATGTGTAATTTTTTTTACAAGACTACTTACAACCTTCGGCATGCTTAATTGTTTACTAATATATTTAAATATATAGGCCTGGATCCTGCGTACCAAAAAAAGTTAATTAATAGCAAGCTGAAAATTTGTTAATAGCTTCACTGTGTCTAATCGGACAAACTTTGATGTATGGGAACACTGGAACAGGGAAAGTTTTAATTGTGGAACAGGTTAAAAATTTGGAACGTCAGACTACGAAAACGTTCCATGTATTTTGTCGGATATAACTTCCAATTGATTTGTTATCATTTCATTAAACTCTCATGCAAAAATCAGACTGGTGTTTATCACCAACTGGGCATTTTAATGAGTGGAACACGAAGAACATGTCAAATGACAGGAATCCTGTTGGTTAGTAATAGCAGTCTGATTTTTGCATGAGAGTTTAATGAAAGTAATACATGGGACGTTTTCATAATTTGACGTTCCAAATTTTTAAACTGTTCCACAATTAAAACTTCCCCTGTTCCAGTGTTCCCGTACATCAAAGTTTGCCCGACTACATACCGTTAAGCTATTAATAAATTTTCAACTTGCCATTAATCAACTTTTTTTTGGTACGCGGGATCCAGGCCCATTTGAAATACAGTAGTGTGCAAAAGAAACGGGCACACTACTATATATTACAAACAAAATCGTTTATCAAAAGCGTGTCTAAAATCATCAAATTCTCAACTTAGTCTGAACTATAACCCATCTACATATAACCATACATAAGCATAAAGGAACAATTTTATAACTGAGCAACCATCGAGTAATAAAAAATATTTTTTAAACCATCGAGTATTAAAAAATACTTATTACTCAGTGACAGCAACTTAACAAGCAGTTATCTAAATTCTCGGAAAGTATCCTATTGTCGTATCGTACTCTCATAAACATACAAATCATAAATGTTCAGAATTTGAAAAAATCGCATATGGACCACGTAGATAAAAATATTTTCCGATATTTCGCCAATCCGAAAGCCGCCAGCCACTTTGAATTAAAAAGCATTCCCGGAACTACTTTATGACTACAGCTGCAAATTGACAGTTCATATTATAATAAATAACATTTTCCGGCATTTTTTAGATTGTTTGGAATATTAGAGTTTATAGAAATACCTGAATCATTATTATTTAATTTTTTGAATTTATTTTCGTTTTAAAAAAATATTATCATCAGTGACCTGCTTTTGGCCGCCCCTATAATCGGCCGCCCGTGTGCGATGCACACTTTGCACACATGGTAGCGGCGGCCCCGGGATCAACTCCAGAAAGCATAAGATGCACACGAGCCACGCACTGAAACTCTTCAGCAATTAAGAAACCTATTGCCACAACTTTGGAAGAAAATCAGGCAAGATGTGCTTAAAATTTAGTGGAAAGTATGCCAATACGTTGCCAAGCGGTTATTCCCACTGCTTGTGTGAAAAACACACCAACTATTAAGTAATTTTTTGTTGATTTTGAAAATGATTCTGGTGTTACAAGAAATTTTGTCAATTTCAGTTTTTTATTTTTTTTGTCAAACTTTTGAATTGGTTGGTATATAGATTTTTGCTACAAGAGATGCAGCAGTCATCTTTATCATAATAAAGAATTTTGATCTACTTTTGAATATTTTTGTTTTTAAAGCATTTTCTGATAATATCCTTAATTTGTGACGAGCAGTTTATTAATGACTATAGTTTTGTTTTTAGGCACAAATCAGAAATCAGCATGTAAGGTAATAAACAAGAAAAACCCACGTGAGGAATTTATCAATAAATTTGTCCCCAGGGAACTGGATATTATCCGAATGGTCAATCATCGCAATATAGTAAAAGTGTATAAGATTGTTGAGGCACCGAGTAAAATTTATGTATTTATGGAGTTTTGTAAGTTGGGCGATATTTTGGAATATATTAAAGAAAACGGACCCTTCACGGAACAAAAAACTAGGGTATTGTTTAAACAGGTGAGTCTATAATCTAATAAGTCATCAGTCCATTATTTCACGGTTTTTGCTCTAAATTTTAAAGAACCGCTTGGATTAACATGAAATTTGGCAATCGTATAGCTTACATGTCAAAGAAAAAAAGTGCTATTGTGCCGATGTGTGCTTTTGCCCTAGGGGTGACTTTCACCCCCTCTTGGGGGTGAAAAAATATATGTCCAAAATAAGTCCGGAAATGGGTAAACTAACTAATTTTAAGTAACTTTTGTTCTATAGAGCTTTTTCGCCAAGTCAACACTTTTCGAGTTATTTGCGAGTGAATATGTTCATTTTTCAACAAAATAACCACATTTTTAGACGGTTTTTCGCAAATAACTCAAAAAGTAAGTATTTTGTCGAAAAAAACGTTCTTAACAAAAATATAGCCTATAAAAAGTAAAAAAAATGGTGTACGCGTTAGGTCTCTGGATCTCGTAGAACTAGAGTTATAGCCAATTAAAAATAGATTCATATTCACCAAATTTCAAATAGAATATTTCGACGTGAAATATCGAAAAAATTAAGCACTTTTTGGGGAAAATCCAGTATCACCTTTTTAAAGCGTTTAAAAAAAGCTTTATTTCTGTTTTTACAAAAAGTTTCTAGCATTAAATTTAAGCAAGTTACGCTCAAAATAAAGTTGGTCCATTTTGTTTTTGCAAAAAAAATCGGAAAGACCAACCCCTAATTAGCAACTTAAATGAAATTAATCGTTAGCGCTCCACAAATTATTTTACTTATGTTGTGTTTATATGATCTGTAAGTTTCATCCATTCAAAGTGATTATTTTTGAAAAAATTTGGTTTCAAAGTAAAATTTTTAAAAATTTAAATTTTGAAAAATATGCTTTTTTTTCAAAATAACTTAAAAATTGTTAGAGATACCAAAAATCTCGAAAAACAAAAAAGTCAGATTTGCTTTTCTGAATATCATGTATTTTTTTGTTTTTTTTTTGTTAGACAAAAATTCATTAAGATTTGGTGTTTCTAAATTTGCATACATTCGTGATCAGTGACTCGTTCAACCCCTTTTAACTACAGCCCTTAAATAGTAAGGACTTTGAACCGATGAAACTTACAGATCATATAAACAATATATACACGAGTCAAGAAACTTGTGAAGTCGTAACGATTAAGTTCATTTAAGATAATAATTAGGGGGTGATTTTCTCGATTTTTTTACCAAAACCAAAAGGGGCTAACTTTATTTTGAGCGTAACTTGTTTTAATTTTGATGCTAGAAATTTTTTTTATAAAACAAAAATGAAGCTTCTTTTAAACACTTTAATAAGTTGTAATGAGTTTTCCCCGAAATGTGCTTCATTTTTGGTTATTTCACGTTAAAGTATTCCATTTGGAATTTGACGAATATGAACCTATTTTTCATTAGCTATAACTCTGCTTCTACTAAATGTAGAGACGTGATGTATACACCATTTTTTTAAATTTTTTACACGCTATATTTTTGCTAAGAATGTTTTTTCGACAAAATACTTACTATTTGAGTTATTTGCGAAAAACCGTCTAGAAGCGTGGTTATTTTGTTGAAAAAATAAACATATTCACTGCCAAATAACTCTAAAAGTATTGACTTAGTGAAAAAACTCTATAGAATATAGAACAAAAGTTACTTAAAATTAGCCAGTATATCCATTTCCTGACTTTCTTTGGACGAATATTTTTTCACCCCCAAGAGGAGGTGAAAACCACCAGGGCAAAAGCACATATCGGCACAATATCACTTTTTTTCTTTGACTTGTTAGCTATGTGTATGCCAAATTTCATGTCTATCCAAGCAGTTCTTTAAAATTTAGAGGTTTTGCAATATTTTACCGTTAGCCCAGCCGCACACCAAAGAAACATGAAACGTAAATTACGTTTCATGGAAATAAAACAGTGCTAAACAAATAAACGTCCGCCCATTTATGAAACTCTCCGAAAATAAAAATGTGTCATGAGCATGAATCATACTCGTTTCATTGGTAGGCGTACTTTGAGATTTGTTTAGCAGTGTTTTAGGTTCATGAAACATGTTTTTCGTTTCATGTTTCATGTTTTTCGTTTCATGTTTCTTTGGTGTGCGGCTGAGCTTAAAGAACGGACTACTTACCTTTTTCCTTTTCAAAGTCTATATACGCCCGATACGTCTTTTTCCTGTTCCTAATATTTTTATATTATTTTTTTGATGGTAAATATACGATCATGGGTGCTTCTGTCTGTTCTGAATCCGCTTTGTGATTCTTTAAGTGTGCAATCAAGTTTTCCGGATATTCTTTTGCAAATATTTTTTCGTATATTTTCATGGCTATGGTTACTCCTCTGTAGTTGCTGGAATTCTTTCTATCGCCCTATTTGTAAATTACCTAAGTATTACCGTTGATTGAAATATTAATACGGGAAGATATCTCATCTTACGAAGGAAAACGAGACCTCTGCTATATTCGCCTAATAAATGGCAGGCCAAAAGCCATCTAGTGAGCAGATATATGAATTTCTTACCGTCAGAGCGATACAGAATTATATACGACATTCTACTGGAATGAACACTGCGTTGCCAGTTCTAAAAATGTTTTGGAAATATTCGGCATCGAAAATATTTATTAGTCCAAGCTGTATCGTCGCCTCCGTTAGGTAAATTATTCCTATTCGATTTTTTTGCACAAACTTACTCAAAAAGAGGTCCTTATAACAAATCCACAGGGTATCAGGCCGTACTGCGGTCGGAAAATTGTTTAAACAATTTTTTTAAACAAATTCACAAAAATAATTTTTTTCACTTCGAACAAATTTTTCTTAGATTCTTTGGGTCATTCTCAGCAAAAAAGGTCTCTTGTTATTTTTCTCTAAAATTGATTGTTGTCGAATTATACGCGATTTAAAATTTTAAAAAGCTAAAATAACCATTTTCAAGGGTTAATAAGTCGGTTAAAAGTAATCAATATGAAAGTCAGAAACTGACCAAATTAAAGATTAAAGTCACCTCTACAAGATCCTGAAGAAATGTTTGTCATTACTTCATTACTAAGATGTTATTTTTAATTATCAACAATGAGCTTTAAGCGTGTATTGAGGTGGCCGTCAAGGTGAGTGCGAGTGAGATGCTCCATTGGACGGCTGGAATGGTGCATCTCTTACGCAATCGCCATTGAAGGCCGCATAATATGCGCTTAGCGCCCATTGTTAATAATTAAAAATGACAGTTTAGTAATAACATAATGACAAAACTTTCTTTAGGATCTTGTAGAGGAGGCTTTAAACTTTGATTAGGTCACTTTCTGACTTTTATAATATTTATATTTAACCGAGTTATTAAGCCTTGAAAATGGCCATTTTCGCATTTTTCAAATTTTAAATCGCGTATAACTCGACAACAATCAATTTTAAAGAAAAATCACAAGTTACTAGGTCTGGATCCCGCGTAGCCGTATTAATATTTCAATCAACTGTACAACCTGAGCTCTCTGCCAGTCAATTGGTATCTGTTCTCTCCATATAGCATTAAAAAATATATCCTTAATAATAACTTTCCTGCATTGTTTTCAAAATATCTCCGAAAATACTGGAGATACGAAAAGAATAATAGATTACTAAATTGTAGCTTTTTTAATAACTAACATTTCCTTTTACATAAATTTTCTTTACAATGAATATTTAGCGAGATATAGCCGTTTAAAACCACTATTTACGAGCAAACACCCCCTTATTCGAGCTGTTTAAACTCACCCCAATTAAAAACTAAGGATCTTACGGAATTTAATTTACAGTCTTATAGCTCTTCAAAAACCCTACAAAATCGTTTTTGAAAAATATTTTTATCACCATAAATGAAGAACCTATGTTTATAAAACGAATTTTTTCTTTCGAAAAATCTCAATAGTCCGCTTGGGAGTGTAATAGAGCATTTTCAATGTGCCTAACTATTTGTAAAACTATTTGTATTTGTACATTATTTGTAAATTCGTATTTTTGTGTAAATAAATGTTTTTGTACTTCTTTGATTCTACTGTTTTCTGTATAGATCTATTAAATTATCTACTTATAAAAATTGCAATGTTATTAAGGATGGTTTTTAAGGGTTTAACTATTATGATATTACGTCTAAAGCATAAAACAATCATTATTTAACCAATCAAAACCAAATTTTACCCATATTAAAGTTTACAGTGTTTTTATATAATTTTTGACATTAAGGGGTAGTTTACACCCCTAAAAATAATCAACGCCCTTGAACATGATATATGTAGAATTTAAAGTACAGGGTTAGATGGTCCTAATCCCAAATTTTTATGTAAATTTTGTAAATCGATGAAGGCCGAAATCATTCTTTTAGGATAAATAAATTTTTTTATATATATAGCTCCAACGAGGGTAATTTTAAGGGTTGAAATATGATGACATTATATCCTAAAGCATAAAACGATCATTATGTAACTAATAAAAACCAATTATTGACCATATTAATGTTTAAAATGTTATTTTATAATTGTTTACAATTAGTGGTAGTTCTCGCCCTTAAAAACCAAAAACGTACAACGGCTCAATATAGAAAATGAACTGGAGGGTGAAATGAGTCTAATCCCAAATTTTTGTACAAATCGATGCTGAACGAAAAAATTGCGAGGTTTTGCCATTTTTTCAGTTTTATTTCCTGGATTATATAAATATATGCTATATAAAAATGTATATGAATCCATTTCATTTCAGATTGTGGATGCTGTTCACTACCTACACAATTTGGGTATCGCGCACAGAGATATCAAATGCGAAAATATTTTTCTATCCAACGATAACACCGCAAAACTAGGCGACTTCGGATTTGCCAGACACTGCCGAACCAAATCTGGCAAATCTATCCTGTCAGACACGTTTTGCGGATCAGTAGCGTACGTACCTCCCGAAATGTTGCTAAAGAAACAGTACGACCCCAAGAAGTACGACATTTGGGCTTTAGGGTGCGTCTTGTACATCTTTTTCTTTGCCCAAATGCCTTTCGACGATGCCGATACGAGGCAAATGGTCAAAGATCAATTGAATCGGAACGTCAAGTATTTGGATTGGTGTTCTCACAACTTGGGGGACTTACTACTTAGGATCTTGGAGCCGGATGCCCACTTAAGGATAACCATCAGTCAAGTTATGCGTCATCTGTGGTTGGCTTCTGTAAAGTGTAATGCCAAAATGACGAATAGACCTTTTGTGTCTTTATCTGATAGCCACTTGATTTAAAAACTTTGCTATTAGTTGTCTAATATTACGAAATATATATTACATATTCCCATTGAGCGTTTTATTCTATTGTTATGTTATTTAGGTACTATTACGCGAATTTACTTTTCTGCTTTAATTTAAGTTCTTTTAGGCACTAATGTTTAATCTTAATTGACTTCATTTATTTTTAATAACTTACATCTAAACAAGAAGTAAAACACTGAATTTATTATTAAATAAACAAAAGACGTATAGTGAGTATTTTGTATTTCTACCGGTACTGATAGCTACCGGCCAATATCCCTCACAAGCTCCTTATGCAAAGTAGCCGAAAAAATGGTTCTGGACAGACTGAACCGAGCCATAACCCATCTTGAACTGATTGACGACGCACAAGCTGGCTTCAGGAAACACAGGAACACCATGGACCCATGTAGTCGAGTTTGCTCAAAAAGTCAAGGATGCTTTCCACCGTAAGATGTCAACAGTTGCAGTGCTAGTAGACCTCAAAGCTGCATACGACACAGTATGGAGAGGTTTGCTGTTACACAAGATAGCGAAGTCTGGAATTGACGGTAAACTGTTCAATTGGATAAATTCTTTTCTCGGGGAAAGGTATCAGAGAGTCAAATTTCACAACCATTGTTCCAAATTCAGACTACAAAGACAAGGGCTGCCACAAGGAGCTGTCATCAGCTGTCAATTGTTCAACCTAATAATTAAACGATGTGCTCGCAATGATTAGAAAGACACCTGGTGTTGAAGCCCTCCTGTATGCCGATGACCTCCTAATATGGGCATCAAGTAGCAGTCTGAAAGCGCTCGAGGGAGTAATGAACCAGGCTCTCAAAAATCTAGAAAAATGGGCGGATAAAAACTGCCTAACTGTCAGTACAACCAAATCCGTATATCAAGTACTTACCCTTTCAACAAAGCAGACTGCTGTCAAGCTGACATACAAAGGAGTCGACCTGGAAAGAGAGGATGTAACAAAATACCTGGGGGTGTACATAGATAAGAAAATGACGTGGAAACCTCAAATCGACGACATTGTAGAGAAAGCCACAAAGAGATGTCGACTGCTTAAACGTCTCACAGCAACAAAATGGGGCGCCACGCAAGATATCTTGGTAGCAACATACAAAACCTATGTCCGGCCGATACTAGAATATGGGAGTGAAGCTACAATAACTGCGAGTACAAACACCACCTCCAAGCTTGAAGTCGCCCAGAACACTGCCCTTCGCGTCATCACCGGTGCTCCAAAATCAACACCGATTACATCAATGGAAGCCCAGACCGGTATTAAACCAATACAATGCCGCAGAGAGCAACACGCGTTAACCTTCTGGGAAAGGCAAAGACGAATACTTCCACAAAAATGGGACGAATATAGACAAGCAGCCTCACGTCTTAAAACACAAACCACTCCGCTTACAGTAGCAAATCAAATCATGAAAAAATACCACATTGACCTGTCGAAAGCCGCCCCCTTCCCAGCGCAAACTACACTCGCCCGCTGTCTACCAAACACAGAATTGCGTCTTGAAAATCATAACGACCCGAAGCACTTATCGTCAGACATTGTCCTAAGGAAAGCCGCCCTAGAGACGATACACACCAATTACCCAGCGCATGAGTGGCTCCACATCTACTGCGATGGCTCCTCGATACCGGACTCGGGAAGAACAGAAGCAGGATATGTCTCAACGTTCTCCAAAGGCTCCATAGCTGTGGGTGCCCCTCTCACCAACTATGATGGCGAAATTGCTGCTATACACGAAGCCGCTAAAATCTCGAGAATCTCCAACACCCCCAAAAGTTGCCTTCTTCATCGACTGCCAAGCCGCAATCCTCGCCTTGTCGACAAATCGATATACCGACTGTGCCCAAACAATATCTTGCCGCGTCCAACTATCGAACTTGCTGGAAAAAGGGTGGCTGATTACTTTACAATAGATCCCTAGTCATGTCGGTGTTGAAGGGAATGAAGCGGCGGATGAACTTACAAAAGAAGGCACTACTCTTCCACAGCCCCCTAGCTTCCAATCGTACACATCAGCAAAGTCCACCATTAAAAGAGGAATCAAAGCGAAGATAAAAAACCAGCAAATACAAGCCGGTGCTGGAAAATCTTGGGCCCACCTAATAGAGTCAACAATCCCTCACAACTTGCCGAGACCCATCAGTGTAGCCGCGTTCAGAACAACTACGGGGCATGACTACCTGGCCTCCCATCTACATCGCATCGGCGTCCGTGAAAATGACAACTATCCACAAAATACGAATTTGTCGTTGGTCTCTGGGCTGAGCATTCGACGTCTTCTCTAAGGTCATCTTCAAGGCAGTCGGGGTCCCAGTCTCCTGGTGCTTCAGACACTACACTCTACACTACTCACTGCAATACTGGTATTGCACTGTTCCACTGGAGTTCAACTATCGAACCATCTGTTAAATATTTTGTTAATTTTAGAATTTTAAAATATTGCAATAAATAATGTCGTCCAACCTGCTGGTATCTGTTTTATAGTAAATTGAATTTTTATTTTTGTTTGTGTGGTACATTTCGAGAAATATTCTTTTTTTATAATTACTTTCTGTATCTAAGATTTTTATATCTGATAAACTAAATGCGTGACCTGTTATGATAGAATGGTGTGCTGCTGCATAACAATTTTTCTGTGTTTTGCAATCACCTTTGTGCTGCGTTATTCTTTGTTTCAACCACTGCGATGTTTGCTCTATATACTGTCTATCACATTCGAGACAAGAAAGTTAGTAAATGATATGACTCTGTCCCTGATTTTTAAGCGGTGTCTGGTCTTTAAGCTTAGAGCTTAAAGTTTGAACTCCTCGCAAAATAAAATCCTGACTACGTCACTGGTCTGAATCATTGTCGACTACAGTCCGTACAATAGGGCTTTTCATTCACAGTCATTTGTTTCGAGCTTGTGTCATGTGTCACATAATATTAATACTGATTAATATATCTACGTCATACGTTATTGGTATACAGGGTGTCCCAAAAAGATTGGTCATAAATTATACCACACATTCTGGGGTCAAAAATAGTTCGATTGAACCTAACTTACCTTAGTACAAATGTGCTCACAAAAAAAGTTACAGCCCTTTGAAGTTACAAAATGAAAATCGATTTTTTTCAATATATCGAAAACTATTAGAGATTTTTTACTGAGAATGGACATGTATCATTCTTATGGTAGGACCATCTTAAAACAAAATTATAGTGAAATTTGTCCACCCCATACAAAATTTATGGGGATTTTGTTCCCTTAAACCCCCCCAAACTTTTGTGTACGTTCCAATTAATTCGTTGTTGTGGTACCATTAGTTAAACACAACGTTTTTAAAACTTTTTTGTCTCTTAGTATTTTTTCGATAAGCCAGTTTTTATCGAGATGCGGCTTCTTTTTCAATATATTTACGTAAAAATTTTATGGGGGTTTTGTTCCTTTAAACCCCCCAAATGTTTGTGTACGTTCCAATTAAACTATTATTGTGGTACCATTAGTTAAACACAGTGTTTTCAAAATTTTTGCCTCTTAGTCTTTTGTTCATAAGTCACCTTTTATCGAAATGTAGCTTCTTTTTCAAAATATACCTAAAAATGTAAATTATAAATAAATTTTCAGATTATTAACAGGTCTCTAGAACCGTACTTAACCATATACAAATATGTGGTGGATTCGACAAATATTCAAAATATCTCGATAAACACTGGCTTATCGAAAAAGTATTAAGAGACAAAAAAGTTTTAAAAACAATGTGTTTAACTAATAGTGCCACAATAATAATTTAATTGGAACGTACACAAAAGTTTGGGGGGGTTTAAGGGAACAAAACCGCCATAAAATTTTTATGGGGTGCACAAATTTTACTTAAATTTTTTTTTAAGATGTTGCCGCCGTAAAAATGCCGCATGTCCATTTTCAATAAAAAATCTCTGAGAGTTATCGATATATGAAAAAAAATCGATTTTCAATTTGTAACTTCAAAGGGCTGTAACTTTTTTTGTGTGCACTATTGTATATAGGTAAGTGAGGTTCAATCAACCTATTTTTGACCCCAGAATCTGTGGTATGATTTATGACCAATCTTTTCGGGACACCCTGTATAACAATGATACAAACCAAAGACGTATGGCGTAGATATATTAATATTATGTGACACATGGCAGAAGCTCGAAACAAATGACAATCGATGAAAAGCCCTATATAGATAACGTAGCACTTCATCTCCGTCATAGCACATAGCACGTGACGTCACATGATACCAACACGAAATATTTAAGTCGTAGGTGTGTTCCTTTTTAGAATCGTTAAGCTGAGACACTGGAATTACAGCCCTAGACATATTTTAATATATAGGTACGCGTAGAAATATTATTGGAAGATTTCTATTAATGTAAATTTAAAGGATCATACCCTAACTTGTTTCGTTTAATTTGTATAAGTGGAATATAAAGCGTTTTTATAAGGCACACTTGTTCGCATTACACTCTAACTGCGATCGAACAAAAGTGACATGTTGGCATAAATCGGTCTAAATCGGTAACATTTATTTGACAGTTGCGGTATTGACACATCAGATTTGTTTTTATTCTTTACTACAAGTATTTGTTTTATTATATTTATTGTTTTTATTATTTACTATAACGTAAAATTATGACTTAATTCTTGTTTTCTATTTCTAATGTTTTTATTTATTTACATTTAATATTAATTTGTTTTGTTGTATGCACACTTCCGCATTATGTGATATATTTGATTTAAAATTAATTCAAGAAGTTTTTGTAATGGGGCAACAATGTCAACTTAGATCTCTGACGTAGGTAATGACGTGGAACGGTATCTATATTGGGCGGACTGTAGATTATTCATAGTGAAGTGAATGTGATTCCAATTTATATAAACACTTAAAATTTTTTAAATTAATAATAATTTGGGGGTGTTTTCTCAGATTTTACAACTCGTATGTAATTTTTTATTTATTTTGATGTCTCTTATTTTACGTCTAATGACACTTTTCCTATTTTGTTGTTTTTAAACACAACCCTTTAGATAAATATTGTATAATAATTTTTATGTAAAAAGATACAAAAAGTGTTAAACGAAGCATTTTAACAAAAAAAGAACATTTAAAGAGAGAACGGGAGAGAAAAGAGAGAGTCTCATTTTACAAAAGTCTGAAATTTTTCAACCGTATAAAACGATCAGCAATTCAAATAGAGAGCAATCGCGTCTTTGGAGCTTTATTTTCACGCTTCCTGAAATTAATTCATGTCGGTTCGGCCCTCTGGCAACTTCAAAAACCGACAAACATTTCGATGCGATTTTAAATTCAAAGTAGTCTAATTGAAATATATTAATTTCGCAGACGATTTTACGTTTTTTGTAGCTTCTTTAATCTTTGGGGATTTCAGGGTAAGGCCTTTTGTAAATTAGGGCTCAACCCTTTGGATTAAGATGAGGAAGAGGAATCCTTTGAACGGTTTATGGTTTTTAGAAAGAATTCTGAGGCTTAAAATTACTAAAAAACTAAACAAACGAAACTTTTAATAAAGTTTTTTCTGTAGAAAAAAATTTTGTTAAAAATGTTTGCATAACTGTAGGTAGGTACGTACTTCTTCTTCTGAAAGTTCCCTCTCCTATCGGAGGTTGGATATCATAATGGCTATGGTCACTTTGTTGGCTGCTGCTCTGAATAGTTGTAATGAACTACAGTTAAACCATTCTCTAAGGTTCCTCAGCCAGGAGATGCGTCTTCTTCCTATGCCTCTTCTTCTTTGGATCATTCCTTGCATAATAATTCTCAGCAACTCATATTTTTCTCCTCTGGTAATGTGACCCAAATATTCCAGTTTTCTAGTTTTTATACTTTTCATAATTTCTAACTCCTTATTTAAACGTCGTAGCACTTCAACATTGGTAATCCTTTGAACCCACTGAATTTTCAATATTCTTCTGTAACACCACATTTCGAACGCTTCTATTCTTCTTATGTGTTGTCTCTTCAATGTCCAAGCTTCCATTCCGTATAGCAATATAGAAAATATGTAGCATCTTAGAGCCTTCAATCTGAGAGGCAACTGAAAGTCTTTGTTTGTAAGCAGTGTCTTCATTTTTATAAATGCTTGCCTTGCAGTTTCAATTCGGACTTTAATTTCTTTGCTTTGGTCATTTTTGTCATCAACCCAGGTTCTCAGATATTTGTATGTCTTAACTTTTTCTATTTGGGTTTGCTCTATCATTAACCTTTCATTTACATGTTCTGTTTTTGAGACAATCATAAATTTAGTTTTTTTCTTGTTTATTTTTAGTCCGTATCGAATGCAATAATCGTTAATTCTATTTAGCAATTCTTGTAGTGATTCCAGGGTGTCTGCCATTATAACGGTGTCATCAGCGAATCTTATGTTATTTACTATTCTTCCGTTTATAGAGATTCCATCACTTAGCTCCGCTGTCGCTTCCTGAAATATGGCTTCACTGTACAGGTTAAACAGTAGCGGCGACAGAACACAACCCTGTCTTACTCCTCTCTTTATATCAATATTCTCGGACTCCTGTTCTTCTATCTTTATATTGGCCTTTTGATTCCAATACAGATTGATGATAATTCGTAAATCTCGTCTGTCTATATCTCCGTTTTTCAATAATTCTATTAGTTTTTCATGTCGGACCCTGTCGAACGCTTTTTCGAAGTCGATGAAACAGGAATAAATATCCAGGTTCATATCTAAGCATCTTTGAGAGAGGACATTAAACGCAAACAATGCCTCTCTTGTTCCAAGTCCTTTGCGGAACCCAAATTGGGTATCATCCATATCATATTCTAGCTTTCTGTATAATCTTCCATGAATCACCTTTAGAAATATTTTGAGGGTATGGCTTATTAGTGATATTGTCCTATAGTCCGAACAATCTTTGGCGTATATTGTTTTTGGTATTGTTACAAAGGTGGACACCAACCATTTCTGAGGGATTTTTCCGGTTTTATATAGGTACTTCATTAAACAGATCCAGTAGTACCGGTAGAGTTATATCGTCTAGACATTTCAGTAATTCCGCAGGTATTTCGTCTGGACCTACAGTTTTTCCGTTTTTTGCGTTTCGTATTGCTTGTTCGATTTCCTCCATTATGATCTCTGGTCCCGTTTCGCTGTCGATTTCTTCCGGTTCTTGTCTATTATCCTCAAACAGATCTGTTATGTATGTCTTCCACTTTTTTAATTTCTCTTTGACTTCTATAATAATTTTTCCATTTATGTCTTTAAGAAGGCCATCTCTCTTTTTTTGCTGTGTATTTGTGATTTCCTTTATTTTCTTGTGCATGTTAAATCTATCATACTTTTTAGAATATTCTTCTATTTCACTACATTGATTTGCCAGCCAGGTGGATTTGGCCTCTTTTATTTTTTTTCCTATTAATCTCTGGATTTCCTTGTATTTTGCCTTACTCCTGCCTTTATGTTTCCTTCTTTCCTCCATTAGCTCTAGGATTTCTGAAGTCACCCATCTCTGTTTTTTTATTATTTTTGTGGGTAATATCTTCTTTCCTGCCTCTACTAACGTTTCTTGTATCACGTTCCATTTGTCATTTACATCTGTTGTTTTTATCACGTCTTGTTTGATTTTCTTTAAGTTATCATTTATTTCTGCTTTTAGCCTCTGACGTACAGGTTCTTCTTTTATATTTGAGACATCAAATCGTGGTATATTTGTTTGTAGGTACGTACACACACCCAAAATTATATGGAATCACCATGTATTTCAAAGCTTGTTATTGTTGCGAATAATAAAGGTTTTTATTAAAAATAAACAAATCTATAAGACAATCAGATAGTACAGCTCGGTACGGTATATGTTATTTGCTTGTGTTGCAAATTGAACGAGAATAAATAAACTAACTTTTGCGTCCAAAAACGAAAATATGCGTCATATGGGGTTATAGAACTTACAACGGGGAAAGATTATTATTGGTCTTGTGGAGCAAGTAATGTTCTCAGATGGACATAGCTGTAGAGCTAGGCGTAACACAAAGCGTTCTTTTCAAAACCTATGCTAGGTAACAGGACTAGGAAAGCTCAAAAATAAAGCAAGGGAAAGTCGCCAAAAAGTAATAACGGCTCGCCACGATCGTTTAATTGTCCATTCAGCTGGAAGACACCCAACCATTTCTCACCTGCAGCTCCAAAGGCAGCTTTTGGCAGCTACAGGTGTAACTCTTTCAGTTGAAACGATAAGAAGAAGAGTTCGTGCCAAGAAGTATACAGCAGGAGACAGTTATGGGTTCCCGAATTATCCAGACAGCACAAGATTGATCGCCCAAAATTGGTGTATTCACCACCAAAACTGGAACATTGGGAATTGACAAAATGTGCCATTTCCAGAAAAAGTCAGGATTTGTGTAAAATCAGATGACCCACGAAATCGTGTACTTAGAGGTCGAGGAAGACAAGCAAGAACGAAAACTGTCAGATCTGTTCACAAATATACAAGAGGAAGTGTAATGTTCTGTAAAGGAATTGTGATCCGTAAAAAAACTCTTAATTTTCATCCAATCAACTTTAACTGCTCACAGGTATGTTGATAACATTTAGTTAGGCTCTGGAGAGGTGCAACAGGAGAAAATTTTATTTTCTTGCATGATAATGGACCTCCACATACCATTAGAGTGATCAGAGACATCATTGAAGTAGAAGGTATCCCTTGTTTGGAGTGGCCTGCTTGCTCACTCGAGCTTAATCCTATAGAGTATTTATAATAAATCCTATCCTTATCCTTTAAAAATAATTTGTCCATTATGCCCATTCAACATTCAAAAAATAATAATTTAAAAATAAAAATCGACCTCTTTCGGGATTTTTTCCAAAGTGGCCTATTCTCGAAAAAAATGTATTTAAATCGTGTTTATATACTTGGCTTCGTCTTTGTAACTATGTCACTATATCCACAAATTTTGTAATCCATTTTAAAAATAGTTCTATGCCACCTGAAATTTTCAGAGTAGCTCAGAACTAGCTAACAATGCAATATTTAACTGCTATTATATGGATAGATCGATTTTCTTAATTTCAAACTTTTTTAAAAATGTGACTATTAATGCAATGACATTTAATTTCCACTTTAAAGTACGTTAATAAATCGATAAGTTCTGGCTCAGTGGTAGAGCATTAGACTGCAGATCGAGAGGTCCTGAGTACGAAACCCGACTGTTGCGTATCTTTTTTTAATTATTTAATAAATAATTAAAAGTTAATATAATTAAAATTCATATTTAATAAGGTATCTAATTATTATAATATATAAATATTATATATACCATTTTAAATATTTTCTTTGATTTATATGAGTTTAAATCCGCTAGAGAAATTATGCCTCTAAAAAAGTCGATTACAAAAATATTTTATGACATAGAAATTGAAACAAAATAGTTTATAATTTTATATTGGGTCCTATAAATAATGAAAACGTTTTATTATAAAAAGTTCTTTTCTATAAAAGTGTAATTATTCCAAAATTTTGAACCTCTCTATATACTTATGTATACTTTTTTTACTACAACTGCATAAATCTCATTAAACCCACAATGCTGCAAAGCATATTAATAAATCTACATCGCTATATTTCTTTTACTCGCCCCCTATAATTATTTTAACTATTCCTCAAGTTATACTCGTAGAACACTTCAAATTTTATAGCGCCATTTCACAGCACAATCAAATTGCCAACATTGTAAGATAATTTTAAAACCATAATTTTTATAGCCATAAACATTCTATAATGAACTAAATTTCTAGAAACAGATCATAAAAAAGAAATTATTCATTTGTAGCGGCCCAATCGGCACGCAGGAGGAAACAATAAACATTTTCTGTAATTATTTGTTTATTATTTTGGCGTGTCTTTTGATTGTGTACATGCGTGTTGAAAACTGCAATCAGGACATAAGCAAGGTGATTAAAATAATTAGAATCAGGTGGATTAGCGAAAAGACGATCTTTAAATTACGATAAGAAGTTTCTATTTTGTTTTTTAAGTTAATTGTAGTGGTTAATCAACGTCTTAAAACACAATAGTAATATCATGTTTAGTAACCAAACAAGACACAATGAAAACAAGAAACAGTTGTCAATCTATCAAAAAGACAGTTGAATACAACAGAGAATCTGATTTTAGACTTTAGGTATATCTACTTGGAAAAGTTTTAGAGGTCTAGAAATCCAATTGACTAATTCATCCTCACTACTTAATATTCGCTGGAGATCATCAATCAAAACAGTCAGATAATATCCAGGGTCGATATGCGTATGAGATCATACTCTCCTCGTAGCTAAAGTAAAGCACAAACCTAAAGAGCCCGAAAAACGAAGAGACTAAGAGGCTATATCTAAGAAGGAGGACCTTCTCCAATAAGTGCAAAAAGTATGCCATCTATTCGTAAGGGTACATAAGTAGAAATATGGTAGACGATTAACATTTTTAACAACATCAATTAGTATGGTATAGTTAGACCCAAACCCAGACATCCAAAGTGAAAGTTATCCTCCAACACCAAATTGTTCTATATGGTCCACATAATGTTCAGAAAAAAGTCACACCATTTTGAGCGTCGGGTTTGGGGGGGGGGGGGGGGGGAGAAATCTGCAAATTCGTAGTTTTTTATGTTTTTCGTCAATATTTCTAAAACTAAGCGGTTTAGCATGAACAACCTTGTACACAAAATTGTTCTATATTAAATTTGAAATAAAAAAGGCCCTATGCATAACCCTTCTACAATGAACGGTTCCAAAGTTACGGAGGTAGTATAGTATAATTGGTCCAAAAAAAGGCCTAACCCAGACATCCAAAGTAAAAGTTTGCCTTTAACACCAAATTGTTCTATATGGTCCACATATTGTTCAGTAAAAAGTTACACCATTTTGAGCTTCCGGTTTGGGGGGGGGGGGAGATGGGGGAGAAGTCGGTAAATTAGTAGTTGTTTTAGGTTTTTCTTTCGTCAATATTTCTAAAACTATGCTTTAGCGTAAGGAATGTTCTATAGAAAAATGTTCTACATAAAATTCAAAACAAAAAAGGTTCTATACATAATTGTTATAAAATCAACGGTTCCAGAGTTACGGAGGGTGAAAAGTGGAGGTTTTTGATACTTTTATATTTACTGATTTCTCCCCCCTCTCCCCCCCCCCCAAACCCGACGCTCAAAATGGTGTGACTTTTTTCTGAACATTATGTGGACCATATAGAATAATTTGGTGTTGGAGGATAACTTTCACTTTGGATGTCTGGGTTTTTGGTATAGTTATATCATAAATATTGCCCAAAAAATATAAAACGTATCGAAAACCTCGACTTTCACCCTCCGTAACTCTGGAACCGTTGATTTTATAACAATTATGTATAAAACATTTTTTGTTTTAAATTGAATGTAGAACATTTTTGTATATAACATTGTTTACGCTAAAGCATAGTTTTAGAAATATTGACGAAAAACCTAAAAAAAAACTACTAATTTACCGGCTTCTCTCCCATCTCCCTCCCAAACCGGACGCTCAAAATGGTGTAACAATATGTGGACCATATAGAACATTTTGGTGTCGGAGGAAAACTTTTACTTTGGATGTTTGGGTTAGGCCTTTTTTTGGACCAGTTATACTATACTACCTCCGTAACTTTGGAACCATTCATTTTAGAAAGATTATGCATAGGGCCTTTTTTATTTCAAATTTAATGTAGAACAATTTTGTATAAAGGGGTTGTTCATGCTAAACCGCATAGTTTTAGAAATATTGGCGAAAAACTTAAAAAACTACAAATTTACCGATTTCTCCCCCCTCTCCCCCCCCCCAAACCCGACGCTCAAAATGGTGTGACTTTTTTCTGGACATTGTGTGGACCATATAGAACAATTTGGTGTTGAAGGATAACTTTCACTTTGGATGTCTGGGTTATGCCATCTTTTGGATCAACTATAGTATACTATACTAAATAATTAATCTCCTAAAACCAAATAATCATGTGAAACAGAAACACTGGAAAACAGATGAGACTCTTAAAATAATTGAGAAGAGAAGAAATCTTGGTCAAAGTGGTGTACATAGTGAAAGGAAAACAACTGCTAAATATCAAGAGACTTTAAAGCCAGGCCATTTAAGATCAAACAGGAACCCTGCGAACCAACAGAGAAGATATAGCAGAGAGATGGATATTATATTGCTGGGATCTTTATAGAGATAATAAGATTATACTCCAGGAACTTGTTCAACAAACCCCTGAAGAAATGGAAGAAGAATCTAATATACTCGAGAATGAAATAAGACTGGCGATCAGTAAATTCGAGTATAACAAAGCACCAGATCCAGATAATATGATAACAGCAAAAATCCTCAAAAGCCACAAAAGAAACCGGAATAAAATTGTTTCACTCGGCTAAAAATAACCTGACGATCTGACGATGTATTCTATAATTAAAAATAGCTTGTGTTCTATGGACCATATCTCGATACTGTCAAATACCTTTTCGTAGTCTAGGAAAGCAAGAAATATAGGTACAGTCGGAAAAAGAAAGAATACCCATGAACGATCACATCAATCACTTATTTTGTATTTGCTGTCTTTTTCTATAACAAACGTTTGTTATTTATAGAAAAAGACAGCAAATACAAAATAGTGATTGATGTGATCGTTCATGGGTATTCTTTCATTTTTCCGACTGTAGTTGGTATTCATTCGCCTTCTATATATATGTTCTCATTGTCAACAGATGGTCTAATGTACTACATCCTTTGCGTAAATCAGGGTGTTCTACCGGTTGATAATTATATTTTGTGTAGGTAACCAGTTGTTAATAATTCTCATAAACAATTTGTATATACTTGACTGTATATACTAATAATTTTTAGATCACATTTGTCCCTTGGGCTAGTGTACATCGACACTAATTATTTGAAACAGGGTTAAAGGTGTAATTGGCGCCGGAACAATCCGAAAGGATCTCCTCTGCAAAAATGCCATACGATATTATTATTATTAATAGACTCTCGTCCCAGTCTTTAGGAATTATCATGGAGAGGGAGACATCTATTAAAGAGCTCTGCGAATATGTATTGGGATTATCATCCCTTTTGTAACCAGTTGTTAATAATTCTCATAAACAGTTTGTTAACTTGACTGAGCAACCATATAGGTCTATAATTCTTTAGGTCACATTTGCCTCCTTTTGTGTAGGAGTATTACTACACTCTCGTTCCGGTCTTTAGAGGTTTTGCTATCATGGAGACATCTACTAAATTGTTAGTATTGGGATTGTTATTGCTTTGCTTGTTCTCAAAAGCTCGGAAACGATACCGTAGTGTCCTGGAGCTTTTTTATTTTTTTAGCTCTTTCTTTTTAGCGATTTTAGCTCCTTCTACTTCGAATTCCTCTATATTTGGTAGTACCTCTGATCCCACGTTTTTTATTTCTCTGTTGACGTTCTCTTTTGTTGTTTGAAAGAAATAGTCTACTTTTGGTAATACTGTTTGGTGTCATCCATTTCCACTTTGTGTTAGGTCTATTTTTTGTAAGAGTTATTCATAGCATACATATTTTCTTGTTACAGGAATTCCATTGGTTTTTCTCATCTTGTGTTTTTTGTTCCTAATCCGAAATCTTCAATCTTGTCTTCAGAGTCTTCAATCTTTCTTTCAATATTGGGGTAAAATCTGCCATTATTATTATTTGGGTTCTTCGTTGTCATCTATAGCTTCTTTACAATCTTCGCAAAAAGTATTTTTTCCATCATAAGTTGCTTCTGTGGTTGAAGTATAAACCCGCACTATCTTTATTCTGGTTTGTGAATTTAGTTTTAAGATCATGTATGTAATCCTGTCTCAGATAGTACTATTCATTGTTCGAATTTTTGATTTCCCCTTCTTAGTGACTAAGAAACATACTCCATCATATGTATAGTCTTTCTTAGCTTTACAGTAGAGTCTATTTTTCTTCTTCTATGGCACTACAGCCTAAATTGAGCTTTGGCCACCTTTATTTTTGCCTCCACCCTTGTTTGTCTGTGACTGGTCTTCTCCGAGACAGTCGACACTAGAGTATATTGCCTGAATATATGTCCACGTACCTTGTTCCTCTTCTTTGTACTTCTGACAGTCCCATTATGTCCCAGTCCAATTCCTTTTCTAATTCCTAGAGTTTTTTATCTTTTGTCATGGAACGGATATTATGTTGCTGTATGGAGTTGTTTGTTATTCTTATATTTTCTTCAATGTCGATTTAACCCTCACCACAAGAATCCTCGTGGTAGACCGTTGATTCAGTGTAAGCTTGTGGAATAAAATACCTACACACCTAGGTACCTTTCGTGTCTCTGTTAAAATCGACATTTTTGTTTTCTAGAAGTTTTGGTCACATTCCACCACGGTCGTCAGACGTGTTGGTGCGGTGAAAGAATTTGTAATCTCCACCTTTCCAACCGAAGTTATGCAGTCCGGTCTACTTAGTTCAACCAAGAACCCGCAGAAAGAAGGGTTGGCACCACTTAATCGGCGGATCCAGAATTTCTTTGGGGGTGGGGGAGGTCATGGATCTTGAGGGTCATTTAAGTACTTTTCTCTGATGCAAGGTTACTTATTCTTACCACCCCTAGGATAAGTGGGATTTCAATTACTTTTTGAATGGGCCAAAATTTTTTTGTTGACGGCTCTCGGTTTTTCTTTATTTAAGATTATTGAATCGATATTTATTTTCGTCTGGGGGGGGGGCATGGTCCCGGTGATACCCCCTTGGTTCCGCCACTGATCACTATCCCAGTAGAACCCAAAAGGGAGAAGTTAGCAATAAGAATATATCAACATCAACACTAGCGAGTAGGGCAGAGCTTCATCACCTGTAGTTAACAAGAATAAGCAGATAAGCACAGAAATCCCAAGACCTATCAGAATTTCACTCAGAACATGACTAACGTAATGGGAAAAAGATGGAAAGGAAGATCAAGAACCTTACAGGTTAAACCTCCATTGATTTGTTTAAGGTGGCAACATCAAAGATAAGATTAGCTGTAAGGACTACTAACCTCCGTCGAAAGATGGCACCCGTAGGGTAGGTACTTACCGTCTTCCAATGTATGTATTGTTATGATCTGCATTTCTCTCTTTTTATGAGATTGATCAGCAAATTCTTATTTTGATTAATTACTTAATTATTTTAATTATTACTTATGTAAAACAAAACCAAAATTAAATTGAATTCTCTAATAAATTTTATTCTCAGGGCTATTTTAATTTTAATGCATTACCTTAGGTTTGTGGCTTCTAGTATCTCTAGTTGCTTACTTCATCCAGGGACAAAACAGGGAAATTAAACACACTCGATGTCATATAAATGTTATAAATATTTTTTATTTATGCAATATACCATAAATATAAGATTTAAAAATTATACTAAATTTTAATTCTGTTGCAACTTTTTCTCATCTAATAAATTAAGCTTTAATTCTGATATTTCCTGTGTTTTAACAAAAATTTTATTTAAATAATTCGTTAGATTATTCTTAAAAAAATACTAAAATTTACTTTTCTCCTTTTGAATTGATTACTTATCTCTTCTTTAAATTTTGGAATGACTAAATTATGCTATAGAAATGCTCAATATAAAAATAAACAAATATGGTGTAAATATAAAACAGACTCTCTCCGTTTCACAAAAATTCTGACTAACCTTTTTGTTTCTTCTTTACTTCTTCTTCCTGGATTGCGCAGCCTTCGATTCTCTCACACTTGCTCCTAGGATGTAGCGAAAAGTCCTTCTCGTCCAAACTGCTTCACCAACAAACAAACAACGGGACTCGCTCGAAATCTCTATTCAGTTTTCTCTCTGCTCGATATCTTGTGCAAATTGATACCCACCGGCTACTCGTTCTAGACAGAACACAGGAATCTCCCAGGACACAAGGAAAATTAACTTCTCAACTCGGTCAACGATTTCGTTTCACCATGATCTGCTCGCAAAGGCCAATTTCACCACTTTACACCGACTTCTCACTTTTTAAAAACTGGACTGTACTCTCCGGATATTAATTACACAGTGACCATTTTGTCTCTCCTCAAAATCAGACTCAACACTCTCATCCCTTCCATCTATTATTCTCCACCAATCACAAACATCCTGTCTACCCAGTAAATCCATGTGTTCATTTCTTAAAAACCCATTTATTTTGTATACAACTTTTCCATTTTGTTAAATTCTACTTAGGAGATACCAAATTACTTTTCGTTGTTTCAATATGCTAAACAAAAAACCTTATATTCTAAAATCAATAAATTTGTTTATTGTCTCTCCTTCTACGAATCATTTACAAATGTCCTATTGTCGATTCCAACCCGAAATAAATGTACTTTCTAATTTTTACCGCATAATTGTATATCCGTTCAAAGAACCATTAACAAATCACTTAAGGATTTCACCTTCCGCGAAAACACTGGTTACTAGCTAAATTATAATATTTACAATTTTTGGTCATATACAGGGCGATGAAAATTTATGATCTCGTGGTCTCTGATATAAATTTATTTTCTAAAATTTTCCCATAAAATTTTACAACAGTATAGTAGTTCAGTAGTAAACAGACATAGAAATAATTTTAGCGAAAAGAAAGTACACAGAATCAAGAAAAGTATGAAGCATTTTTATATTTATGTAATATTGGACAATAATATATATTGTTATCAACAACAATTGATAGTTTGAACAGTTTTAAAACTTCTGCTGATTGTTTGTTTTGTGTTGCGCAAATCCGAAAAGAATCCCGAGAAGTCAACAACCCTCCCGGCTGCTGTATTTCAAGCGGCTTAAGACTTAATAATATAATTAGAGACGGACGACCGCTATTCCATAATCACATAACCATATCAATTGATGCCTAATAACATCCTCGGTTATAGGGAGTGCGTGTAATGACAAACCTAGCCATCGACTTTGATCGAGTATTGTTCATGCTGACGTTCCCCCAGGGGGCGAATTACACCCCTAGCTCTCCTCGGCTTCGAGGAACGTAGTCGTTCGAGCAAAAGGGAGCGGGGGCGTGGTGGACGCGGGAACGGGAGGCGGGCGTGTTGTGACATGTTTAATTCCTACTATTTACTTGTCACGAGTAACTACTGTGTCAGGAATTTTTATTGACTTATTCAATATTTGGCGCTCGCCGACAGATTGAAATTTTGATAGATTTATTTTTATACAGTGCTACTACTGTTCCTGATCAAAATCCACAAGGAAAAAGAATTTCCAGTAGTCAGCTGTATACCATTAATAACAAAAAACAATTTTTTACAAAAATCCTACATGAAAGGTATATTTATATTAAAAAGACCCTTTCGGGCTACATCACAGAACATTTTCGAAATAAAAATTTCATCATCAGTGCTGCTAATAGGTTTACAAGCCTGAGCCTCAAAAAATATATGGGTGAAAACCCTTTAAGTGTTATAGTAGGGGAGGCAAGGGTGCTTTCGCAGTTACTAACGCGTTAGAATAGAAATAGAATAGAAATATACTTTATTGTCATGAAAAATTTAACAATTTTATAGACAAAACTTACAAGAATCATCAATAAAAACAATAACAAATACAATTTACTAAAATTATATAAATCGTCAATATAAATAAAATATAATAAAGTGAAACAAACAACAGTAACAATCTATTGCAAATTAAATTAAAAAAATTGCAAATTGCGTAATCTACCTTAAGAAATTTAATAAGTTAAGATGCTGCATATGACACTCAAATATAGATGAAGATTCTACTTATACGTAAGAATACTGTAATTTCTTAGTTATTGGTTAAGAAACTCTGCTATTGAATATGGTCTTTCAGATAAATAGGCTTTTGTCATTCTACGGAACTTGGGGAAAGATGTTGCAGATTTAAGTTGTGGAGGGAGATGGTTGTATAGTTTTTTGCAGAATATAATATAGATTTCTTTACCAAGGGAGCGGTTAGGTATTACGTAACGCGATTTTTGACCCCCCTCCCCCCCTACGTAACGCACTCTAATGGGCGTTTAACTATTGCGTAACGCATTTTTTGAAGATTTTTGACCCGACCCCCCCCCCCCGCGACCTGCGCTACGTAATACTTGAACGGTCCCTAACTCATTGGACGGGATCAGTAAATACCTAGATGTCAAATAGTCATGTCTAGGTCTTGCTGGAAAGACGTGTAGATATTTACGAATTAAGCAAACAGTTTCTAAAATACATAAAGGAGGTAGTGTTAGAATCCTGTGATCTTTGAAGTAGCTTCTGCAATGTGTTGTTCTTTTGAGGCCAAACAGATATCTTATTGCTCTTTTTTGTAATTTAAAAATAACATGGGATTGGGCAGCTGTACCAGAACCCCAAAAAGGAAGACCATATCGAAGGTGGGACTCGAACAAAGAAAAATATGTTATTTTGGAAGAGTTTCAATTCCTTTCCTTCGAAACAGATCTTATTGCAAAGCAAGCTGAGGATAGTTTCTTGCTTAACACATCGATATGAAGGGACCATTTAAGGTTGCTATCTAAAAAATTACCAAGAAAATTTACAGAATCAACGATACTGATCTGGCTGTTATGAAGAGGTAAGGGTTGAAGAGCTCCTTTATAGGATAATGCTACTGTTTTATCTACGTTATGAAGATTAGGTCCTAAATCCAAAAAAGTTAAGTTTTCCATTTTAGTGGGGACTTTCCATTTTTTAATTTACTGTTCCATTTCCAACAATCGTTTTTTCCGATTATAGCGCCATCTATCCATACTCCATCTATCCATAATGTTAACATTAACAGAAGTGTCCCTGAAACTCCAGATGGGGGGGAGGGGGGCAAGACATAAGACTAACTTCCCAGTGGCGATGCGTGACTTTTTATAAAGTGTTACCAAAACCAGATGTAAAAAAATCTTATTTAAAAAAAATTATTTTGAACCTCTCAAACATAAGTTTTTGTTTTCAATCCTGTGGGATAAAACTAAACAAATCACTATTTTCAAATTATATGTATGTAATTATGTATACAAGAATAAAAAATCGCTAAACGCATACTTCCACGCATACGCAATATTCCAGCTACAAAAGATCTGATATGAATATTACGTGGCGCGAAAATGTATTTTCATTTTGATGCAAAACAAAATTCTAGTTTTATTTTTAAATATTTTTTCATAATATTTGCCCACTTTGAAGTAAAACTCGCCACAAAAGAGTAACTTTGATACAGTTTGAATTTTGGAAACTCTTTTGTGGCGCGTTTACTTCAAATTTAGCAAATATTATGAAACAATCTTTTAAAATAAAACCAGAATTTTGTTTTGATATCAGATCTTTTGTAGCTGGAATATTGTATGCGCATACATGCCATTTTTACGGCGTTTAGCGGTTTTTTATTCTTGTATCAGGAGTTTTTCAAAGTTATTTATAAATTAAATGTATAAAGTTGAATGCAATGTTTCTCGATTACACTTTAAGCTTTATAAATGGTCGCCTTTGTCGCATTATCTCCCAAATGATCTAGTGTCCAAATTGAAAAAAATATTGGGATGGCCGGTAAATGAACTCGGATTGCCCGTTTCCAGATCAAATTAGCGTCATAACCACTACAACTACATAAACCATTTAGGAAATTATCGTTAATTGGATTATACTTTTGTAGCTTAATAACTTCTAAACGGCTTAACCGATTTTGTTCACTAAACATGAGTTTGAAACGTATTGACAAGTAGTATCTTATGCATCTAAGGTC
Source organism: Diabrotica virgifera virgifera (assembly GCF_917563875.1). NCBI lineage: Eukaryota > Metazoa > Arthropoda > Insecta > Coleoptera > Chrysomelidae > Diabrotica > Diabrotica virgifera. Next base: position 38,180,758 of record NC_065444.1, on the reverse strand, counting down.
AAGTATGATAACTGAAGCTATTACAGGAATTATTCAGCTTGAAAAACCGTTTTTCCCATAAGAAATAGATTTGATTATATTTATGAAGCCTATAACTTAAAAATTCGAATTTTCCCGGATATAAGGTATACACCGTTAGATTCGTCTAGAGTCCTTCTACAAACGCTCAGTTATTGGCGTAATTCGTAGGTTGAAATTTTGAGTAATTGTCGAAAAACCAAAATTTTCAAAGTTTAGTTTTTCAGTTTTTCGGCTATACTGAGCCGTGTGTATGTCTGATCCTGACAGCTTAAACACCATTTGAAAGCTTAACTCAACGCTCTTGATTTGGTGTATTTACTGTTCTCCTGTCTATTCTTGAACCGAAGATATATACCGTGTGTCGATGTTCTTTGTTCTCAGTAGTTTTATTAACGGAGTATGTTTCACCGCATCAAATGCCTTATTATAATCTAGGAAGCAGACATAGATGTCCTGGTTTACATCTAAACACATTTACTGCAAATAATGCTTCTCTGCTTCCTTGAGTATTTCTAAATCCGAACTGAGTTTGTCCAATGTCTTGTTCTAACTTTTTGTATATTCTACGATGAATAATCTTTAGAAATACTTTGAGTATGTGGCACATTAGACTGATGGTACGGTGTTCGCAACATTGTCTGACGTTTCTCTTTTTCGGTATAGTCACGAATGTTGATAGCAGCCATTCTTTAGGTAATATACCTGTTCTGTATATGATATTAAATAATTTGACAATATTTCATAGTACCTAGTCATAAAATATTAATTTGCAAGATTTGTAACTGTTACCAATGATAATAGTGGTTACATGGACGCTTCGCCAGTATAACTTCCTCATTCAGTCAAAACCTATCGTATGTAAAAGATAGGTATCGAATGTAAGAACGCTCTATAGGACAGAGGGAATGAAGTTGCTCTAAGATCAACTCCTAAAATATAGAATAGACATTGTAGCCATTCAAGAGATGCAATTGACAGGAACCGGCCTTATGCATAAAAAGAATATTAGGTACTATTAGAGCTGCAACTCGTACCCACACGAATTCCGAACCGCGTTCCTAGTATCAAAGGAAATCATGTTATTAGATTTAAAGCCATAGCTGATCGGTTATGTAACCGCTGCCTAAATAGAAAATTTGTCAATGTGATCAACGTGCATGCATCAAACGTGGAAAAAGACAAAGAAATTAAAGATCAACCCTACGAAAACCTTGAAAGGGTATGTGATAACATTGCCAAAAACGATATTAAAGTAATCATTGAGGACATGGTCGCCCGGATAGGAACAGAGATATGCTACCAACATTGTATTGGTAAATACACCCTTCACGATATTACTAATGACAATGATTAGCTGCCAAAGACATGTCTACCTATATGAAGCACATGTTTTAATCATAAGAATATCCATAAAGCAACTTGGATATCAACAATTTGGAAGCACCACAAACCAAATTGACAATGTTACAATTGACAGAAAGCACTTCATGGACATTATGGACATCATAAGTTACAAAGGCGCAAATATTTACTCAGACCACTTCATGATAGGAGCCAAGTTTCGGTTTGTCCAAAAAACTATAACACTTATAACAGCCTTGATGATTGCCAGCATCCGGACTGTGTAGCAGAAGAAGTAAAAGAAGCAATCAAAAAGGGGCAGCGCCAAATGACATATAACTCACACCCTTACTGACCAAAACGGTTTTATTAGGGTCACCAACGAAATAAGATAAAAATTTGGGAAGACCATAGAACATTATCAGGATTATATCAGGAGTCTAAAGCGGTTTAAGAACTAAATCTGGAAGCGAGTAAAACATACCTCAACACATCTAAAAACATACATTAACACATCTAAGGTATTGTAGGTACAGAAAATTCATACGAAATGATAGTATTTCCTATATTCTTATGTTTCTGCTATTATTTCTGCTACTTCATTTAAACCAAACGAAATACAAGCGGTTGGTCAAGCTAATAACTGATTAATAATTAATTTATGTTCAGGAGTTTTCAATCAACAACGTTAATTTTTTTATTTATTAATATTTTTTCATTAAATATTTCAAGAGAAACTTTTCCAAAATATTGTATTTATTTTCAGCTGCACCAAACTGGTATTGTATCAATTGGTATGTACAAGTCAACTCCAGTTTGTGTAAATACAATTCCAGGCAAGTGCAGTTCTGGAAGTATAACGAACAGAATGGACGAATATGGAATATTTTGGAGTGATTTTGTAAGTATTACGAAACTTTACAGGGTCGACCTGTAGATAAAAGACATAAAACCTTAGGATCCAAAACGTATGTTGAAAAGTACGGGGAAAAGTAACAGCCTATTGATTATGTACTATAGAAAGGAACTACAACGTTAACGGGGTTTTATTATTTCATGTGGTCAATGAATCTCTATATATGAAAAAACCGCGGAGTGCTACCATTTAAAGGGGTGCGTTTTTGAGAAATGGGTGAATTAGTCCCTGGGCACAGGTTACATTAGGGTGAGTTTTATGCACTTTTGGTACAAACACGTCTACATAAAAATTATTCCTGGTTAAATTTCCAATCAAAATATAACTTTTTAAAGTCAAAGATACTTTTTTTTACAGCAATATATTCCAAAGAAAAAGCACAAAGAAACCCAAAAGAAAGAAATTTTGTTTTTTGTCCCATAACTTTTGTCCACGGGGATATAGGTATAGACATTGCTTCACAGAAAAAAAACTTACGTATTTTGTCTTTAAAATAATGTTTGGTGGAGGTCATTAGGATTTACAGTTTTCGAAATATGATTTTTCAAAGTTCGCCACTCACAGCAATTTTGGGCAATTTTCCTTGTTATTTCGCAACTTTTTTCTACGTAACTTTAGGCATATGCAATGGTAATGGTACATGTAAGAGGAATAGAAATTAATTACCTTTAAAATGTTCTACTGTAGATATAATGTTGTACGACTTCTTTTAAAGAGGTTATCTTTTTCAAGACTTTATACTTTTAACGAGTTTTTATATTTTTTGCGATTATTTTTTAAATTTCCCAATATAACTTTTTTTTCTACATCTAGGTATAATATATTATATAATAAAAAAGTAAGCTTATTCTGTTTACTTTAAAATGGTGTATTATAAAAAATTCTAGGATTAATTTTGAATAAGATATGCTTTTTCAAAATGTAATAAGTACTTGCAACTATTTTTGATTTTAGGATTATTTTTTAAATTCCTCATTATAACTTTTTTTATGTGATTGTGTGTTATGATTGAATCTTATTTTTTTATAGGTAATACTTTGGATCCACTTGATTCGGCCGGGCAAACTTCAAAATATGGATTAATTCCAATGTTTACTGTCAAAGCACCTGCACCACAAGCTTTGCTTGAAAAAATATCATGGATAGGAAATATCAAAAGGATGAACAAAAAGCTGCGGTTGTAGGAAGATAGGAATTAGTTGTTCAATATTCTGCAAAGGGTGCATGTGCATGGGTACTAATTGTGGGAACTCTAAGATAACTGTGGTGTCAGAGGAAGATATTGAAGCTAATGCTAACGAAGAGATGGACTTTGATTTTGAAAATTTTTTAAATGTCAACGTTCAAATAATTTCAACTAAAGTGATGTTTTCTAAGACTAATGTTTATGTAATTTTTGTAAAAGAAATAATTTTAAATAATAAAGGTAAAAAAATATCAAAGAATCACTCGGTTTCCATTACATATTTAAATATAGATGATACACCATTTTAAAGAATAGAAAGTAAGCCCTTTTTATTGAGCAATATGTAGTATGTATATTTATTTACAATAAAAAAAAAGTTATGAGAAATTTCAAAAATAATCGTAAAAAATTTAAAAAATAATATTTTTTTATATTAGGTATTATACAGGGTGTAACAAAAATACAGGTCATAAATTAAATCACATATTCTGGGACCAAAAATAATTCGAATGAACCTAACTTACCTTAGTACAAATATGCACAGAAAAAAAGTTATAGCCCTTTGAAGTTACAAAATGAAAATCGATTTTTTCGAATATATCGAAAACTGTTAGAGATTTTATATTGAAAATGGATGTGTGGCATTCTTATGACAGGTGCATCTTAAAGAAAAATTATAGTGAAATTTGTGCTCCCCATAAAAATTTTATGGGGGTTTTGTTCCCTTAAACCCCCCCAAACTTTTCTGTACGTTTCAATTAAATTATTATTGTGATACCATTAGTTAAATTCAATATTTTTAAAACTTTTTTGGCTCTTAGTATTTTTTCTATAAGGCAGTTTTTATCGAGTTGCTGCTTCTTTTTTAATATGTTTACATAAAAATTTTATGGGGATTTTGTTCCTTTAAACCCCCCAAATGTTTGTGTACGCTCCAATTAAACTATCACTGCGGTACCACTAGTTAAACAAAATGTTTTTAAAACTTTTTTGCCTCTTTGTATTTTTTCGAGAAGGCACCTTTTATCGAGATATGGCTTCTTTTTTAATACGGTTCAAAATATACCTAAAAATGTAAATCATACATAAATTTTCATATTATTACCAAGTCTCCATAATCGTACTTAACCATATACAAATATGTGGTGGATTTGACAAATATTCAAAATATCTCGATAAAAACTGACTTTTCGAAAAAGTACTAAGAGCCAAAAAAGTTTTAGAAATATTGTGTTTAAGTAATGGTACTACAATAATAATTTAATTGGAACGTACACAAAAGTTTGGGGGGGTTTAAAGGAACTAAACCCCCATAAAATTTTTATAGGGTGTCCAAATTTCACCATATTTTTCTCTTAAGATGCTACTGTCATAAGAATGCCATATGTCTATTTTCAATACAAAATCTTTAATAGTTTTCGATATATTGAAAAAAATCGATTTTCATTTTGTAACTTCAAAGGGTTGTAACTTTTTTTATATGCACATTTGTACTAAGGTAAGTTAGGTTCAATCCAACTATTTTTGGTCCCAGAATATGTCATTAAATTTATGACCTGTATTTTCGTTACACCCTGTATAATATACAGGGTGTCCCGAAAAGATTGGTCATAAATTATACCACACATTCTGGGGTCAAAAATAGTTCGATTGAACCTAACTTACCTTAGTACAAATGTGCTCACAAAAAAAGTTACAACCCTTTAAAGTTACAAAATGAAAATCGATTTTTTTCAATATATCGAAAACTATTAGAGATTTTTTATCAAAAATGGACGTGTATCATTATTATGTCAGGAACATCTTAAAACAAAATTATAATGAAATTTGTCCACCCAATAAAGTTTTTATGGGGGTTTTGCTCCCTTAAACCCCCCCAAACTTTTGTGTACGTTTCAATGAATTCATTATTGTGGTACCATTAGTTAAACACAACGTTTTTAAAACTTTTTTGCCTCTTAGTATTTTTTCGATAAGTCGGTTTTTATCGAGATGCGGCTTCTTTTTTAATATATTTACATAAAAATCTGATAGGGGTTTTGTTCCTTTAAACCCCCCAAATGTTTGTGTGCGTTCCAATTAAACTATTATTGTGGTACCATAAGTTAAACACAGTATTTTTAAAACTTTTTTGCCTCTTAATGTTTTTTTGATACATCACCTTTTATCGAGATGTGGCTTCTTTTTCAAAATATACCTAAAAATGTAAATTATAAATAAATTTTCAGATTATTACAGGTCTCTATAATCGTACTTAACCATATACAAATATGTGGTGGATTCGACAAATATTCAAACTATCTCGTTAAACACTGGTTTATCGAAAAAGTACTAAGAAGCAAGAACGTTTTGAAACCATTGTGTTTAACTAATGGTGCCACAATAATAATTTAATTGGAACGTACACAAAAGTTTGGGGGGGTTTAAGGGAACAAAATCCCCATAAAATTTTTATGGGCTGCACAAATTTCACTTTAATTTTTTTTAAGATGTTGCTGCCATAAGAATGCCACGTGTCCATTTTCAATAAAAAATCAAGATTTTTCGATATATGAAAAAATATCGATTTTCATTGTGTAACTTCAAAGGGCTGTAACTTTTTTTGTGAGCACATTTGTACCAAGGTAAGTTAGGTTCAATCGAACTAGTTTTGACCCCAGAATGTGTGGTATAATTTATGACCAATCTTTTCGGGATACCCTGTATAATATAATATTATATAATAATTAATATATTATATAATAATATTATTTTATTTTTATATTATATTATAAAAAAACCTTGAAACCCATAATCTCTTTTAAAAAAGTCGTACAACGTTATACAGTAGACCATTTTAAAGGTAATTGATTTCTATTCCTATTACGTGTACCATTGCATATACCTAAAGTTACGTAGAAAAAAGTTACAGAACAATATTTGCGAAATAACAAGGAAAATTGCCCAAAATTGCTGTGAGTGGCGAACTTTGAAAAATCATATTTCGAAAACTGTAAATCCTAATTACTTCTACTTAACAACATTTTAAAGAAGAAATATTTAGGTTTTTTTCTGTAAAGCAATGTCTAGACCTATATCCTCATGGACAAAAGTCATGGAACAAAAAACAAAATTTCTTTCCTTTGGGTTTCTTTGTGCTTTTTCTTTTGAATATATTTTTGTAAAAAAAGTATCTGACTTTAAAAAGTCTTATTTAGATAGGAAATTTAACGAGGAACAATTTTTATGTAGATATGTTTGTACCAAAAGTGCATAGAACTCACCCTAATGTAACCTGTGCCCAGGGACTAATTCACCCATTTCTCAAAAACGCACCCCTGTAAATGGTAGCACTCCACGGTTTTTTCATATATAGATGTCCATTGACCATATGAAATAATAAAACCCTGTTAACGTTGTAGTTCCTTTTAGCTATCTTATTTTGAATATAATCAATAGCCTATAAATTAAGGATGAAAAAAAATAAATTAGTCAATATATTTATTACCCAAAACAATTAAAATCTGTTGCATAAAGGCTGCACATAGCAAACTATACAAAAATAAAGGCGACAGAAAGGATTGTAAGAACTACCGAGGGTTTAGTGTAAACAACTCAATTTTTAAAATGTACAGGAACATAATTAAAAGCCGGATTGAAGATTGTTGAGAAGACGCTGAAGATCAGAATGGCTTTCGTACTGGTCGCTCTTGTATAGACAATCTGTTCTGTCTAAAACAAACAATATAAAAGCGCTTGGAACACAATATGGAGACAAACATGGTATTTATTGATTTTCAAAAAGAGTATGATAGTATTCCATTAGCCAAACTAGCAGGTGCTAGAAGACAAGAAAATTCAGATAGAAGTGATAGAAGTGAGGGAGCTATACGACGATATCACTAGCTTAATAAAGATTGGACAGAAAGTGACAAAAAAGATACAGGTGATCAAAGGACTTCGCCAAGGCTGCTGCATTGCAACTAAGCTGCTTAAGATTTATTTGAAGGGGTTTTTAGATACCTATTTGTAAATGAAAATGTGAACCTATGGGTGTTAAAATTGGTGATCACAAACTGTACAGCTTGTATTTTACGGTGACCAAGTAATATTTGCAGAAGATCAAGGTGAGATCCACTGCATATTAGTGGGGTTTATCAATTAATCCATCAAAAACGGAGTATGCAATAGTGGCAGGTGAAAGAAATTCTTAAAACTAAGAGGCATACAAATCAAAAATACTGAAAGATGCAAATATTTCGGTGTAAGCATTACAAACGCTGGTCAGAATACAAAAGAAATAGCTACTATAAGTAATTGGTCAACACAATTCAGCAATACGTCAACTAAATTACCGAAAAATACTGAAAAGCCGAATTGAAGATTGTTGAGAAGACGCTGAAGATCAGAATGGCTTTCGTACTGGTCGTTCTTGTATAGACAATATTATGTTCTCTCTAAAACAAACAGTACAAGAGCGCTTGGAAGACAATATGGAGACACACGTGATATTTATTGATTTTCAAAAAGAGTATGACAGTATTCCATTAGCCAAACTAGCAGCTGCTAGAAGACAAGAAAATTCAGATAGAAGTGATAGAAGTGAGGGAGTTTTACGACGATATGACTAGTTTAATAAAGATTGGACAGAAAGTGACAAAAAAGATAAAGGTGACCAAAGGACTTCGCTAAGGCTGCTGCATTGCAACTAAGCTATTTAATATTTATTTGGAGGGGTTTTTGGATATTTGTAAAAGAAAATGTGAACCTATTGGTGTTAAAATTGGTGATCACAAACTGTACAGCTTGTATTTTGTGGTGACCAAGTAATATTTGCAGAAGATCAAGGTGAGATACACTACATATTAGCGGAGTTTATCAATTAATCCATCACAAACGGAGTAGGTATGTAGTAGTGGCAGGTGAAGGAAAGCGCTTAAAACTAAGAGGCATACAAATCAAATATACTGAAAGCTGTAAATATTTCGCTGTAAGCATTACAAACGCTGGTCATAATACAAAATAAATAGCTACTATAATTCGTCAACACAATTCAGCGATAGGTTAACTAAATAGTAAACTCTGGAAAAACCACATCACTCGAAACACAAAAATTAGGATATACATATGTACAAAAGTATCCTAGAAAGTATTGCTACATATGGATCAGAATTTTGGGTAATAACTTGCTAAGCTTGGGTAAACAGATGCATCCAAATAAAAGCAAGAAGTGAAATGAATCAGAGAGTATTGATCAGATGTTGGCGAATTATATTAAATTTATTGCATTTACAAGAAAAAATACTATCAACGGGGGTCCTACAACCTCTACAACCTCGGTATATTTCTCCTCATGTATGGCTCTACCTCTCATTTTTCCTCTGAGTCCTTTTCTCCATTCTAATGCTGGTTTTCCTCTCCTTCTTCTATTCCATGGAATATAGTTTCCCTGTTTTGGCCATCGTTTATCTTTCATTCCCATTACATGCCCGTAATACCAGAAAAGCTGTTTGGATTCTATTCTATCTACGGTATTGTAATTCCTTCCTCTTCTTCTTCTTATTTCTTCATTTGGGATGTGATCAAGTCTGGATATCAGACACGCTCTTCTTAGATAGTCCATTTCTACTACTTTTAGTTTTTCTTCTCTTTCATCGCCATTTGCCAACATTCAGAACCGTACCTACGTCAACATTGGTTCTACAACCGACTTGTAGATTGCCAGTTTTATTCGTAAATTAATTTTAGGAGACCAAAGTAACGAATTTAGTGTTCTAAAGTGTTTCTAGTATATCTGCTGGATGTCTTGTTTCCTGCCTACGCTATCACTGTCCCTAGGTATTTCAATTCTTCGCATTTTTACTTATCTCTAATCGAGAGTTGTGGATCTCTTTATCTGTCCTTTATCCTAAGATATTTCGTTTTGTTATATTGATTGTTGATTGCGATTAGACATTTATTAAAGATATTAATATTAATTAATATTAACGATACCGGAGTAATGTACCCCGAACTCATAGCCATAAAAATCTAATTAATCCTAATTAAAAAAAAATAATAATCTTATTAAATTAGCACCTAAAAATAAAAAAAAACTAGACTCCATGTCTAGTTTTCCAACTTACAATAGTTGGAAAACTAGACATGGAAGAGAAATATTTCACCTGCAAGAAGAAATATTTAACGAAGTTCATAGCTGTACAGGGTTATTCACTATATTTTGACCCCCCTGTAAACTGCTTTATTTGCAGAACTAGAAAAAAATGTAAAATACAAAAGTTATTCGATTTTAAATTATGGTTTTTAACATATATATCGTACTAGTGACATCATCAATTTGGGCGTGATGACGTAATCGACTATTTTTTTTAAATGGGAATCGGGGTAAATGATAGCTTATTTGAAAGGGTATTTAATTCCCTATTCAGTAATATAAACACTAACATGAATAATTATACAGGGTGTCAAAAAAAAATTTTTTTAATTAAATTAATTGACACAAAAAGAAGAATGTATGTAATTTATTTAATTTAAAATACATTTTACTGCTGTTAGTAAACAGAAATAAAAGTTTATTGCACAAATAAACATTGATTTTTGCTTAAATTCAATGTTCAAACTGCCAAGATTTAAATGGGTGGCAGCTTGAACATTGAATTTAAGTGAGAAGTAATGTTTATTTGTTCAATAAACATTTATTTCTGTTTTCTGACAGCAGTAGAATGTATTTTTAATTAAAAAAAATATAAAAAAAAATTTAAGAAACGCTTTTCTTTAGTTGTGAGTGACTAAAATTAAAAATATAAAAAAAGCAACTAAAAAGCAAAAAATTAAAAAAAAAAATTGAAAAAATCTAACACATCCGTCAAAGAAAAGCGTGGCGCGTGTTCATCGAATACACGGTTTTCGCCCCACGCTTTTCTTTAACGAATGTGTTAGATTTTTTCAATTTTTTTGAAGTTATACTTCTTTACCGGCGATAGAGGGTGATTTTTTTATATGTTAAAACCTATCAGCCCGGCGCATGCGCATTATAACTTTGTTCTGATTGGATGTTCAAATGACATGTCAAAAATTATCCGATATGGCAGCTGTGGTTTGGAGGTAAAGGTAAAGGTAAACAAATGTATAATATATTAGTTTTATTGTTGTGAGGACAGAAACAAAAAAGTTTATAATATTGTAGTGACTTTTAAATAGTTTTTAAAAGCAACAGGTACGTAATAATTGTTAATGTATCATGGGTATAAACCTACCTATTTGATCTGCCAAAATACATAGTATGTAATGCTTTTATTTATATAATTTGATTACCATTAAAATTTCTATCAATATTCACCTAATGTTTTTTTACTCTATGTTTTGTTGTATTTTTTCAATTCTAAATCATTTCAATTCAAAATTAAAATAATTTCATCAATTTTCAAAATATCAAAATATCACAAGTTTAATCCGTTTAGTTAGTCGATCTTCGTAAATAATGGCACATAGTGTCCGTGGCTAAGCGGAGAAGGCGAATGAATTCCAATACCAACCGCTCTTATCAGCGCTGGTTCGAGTCCCAATAGAAACTTTCTTTTTTGTTTTTTTTAATACATTTTATGATTGTAAGTATATTTATTATATAATTGTATTTTCAGAAAATACGTATTTAGTTAAAAAAATTTTCGACATTTAATGTTCAGACATCATTTGTGGCTTGTTTAATGTGTTTGTGTGTGTTTTATTCTTTTATTATTTTAATTTTTGGCACTGTTCTAATAAAAATGTTTGAGAAGTAGTAAGTATAAATTAGTTTAATATTTAAACAAAATATAAATAAAAAGTATATTAATTTCGTTTAAATCATATAATAGAAGTATAACTTCTTACGTGCGTACAAAGTACACACACATTCTTTTTTTTTAATTTTTTGCTTTTTAGTTGCTTTTTTTATAATATTTTTAATTTTAGACACTCACAACTAAAGAAAAGCATTTCTTAAATTTTTTGTTTATATTTTTTTATTTTTTGCTTTTTAGTCTTACAGTTTTTAAACATTAAAATACATGGTCATGTTTATTAAAATATGTATAAAACATATGCTGTACTAACATGAAAAGTAGTCGGAATCGGCAAAAAATTTGAAACTTTATTGTTTATTAATGAAGCATAACGTAAACAATTAACGTAAAAAGGTAAATTATGTATAGTTTATATCATTAGCTATACAATCAGTAAAAGTTTCAAGTTTTTACATTGTAAAAAACAAGAGAATTTAAGCGTTTTCCATTAAAATCGTTTTTTTTTTATTTAAACAATTAATAAACATGAAAAAATTTTTTATTGACTATTCGTGTATTGTTCCCGCTAATGCATTTGTTTGAAAATTTTCATTCATTTGCATTGAAGAAAAGGCAGTCAAATTAACGCCTAAAGATTTGACGCAAACTATTGGGGGACAAAGGTGTTCGGAAAATCGATTTTTTCGGATAATCGAACTGTATTGATATAGCAATATTATTTATCCATATTCGAATGAAAGCCTTATTTACATATCTTTAGTGACAAATAGGATATAAATTAAACAAAAAGATTTTTAAGCATTAAAAAATTTCATAGAAAGGACAATACGCTTTCGTTTAGGCATTTTCAATTGAGTTTTTACACAAGTTGGGAGTTCGAATAAGCGGTCGTTCGGTTGATCGACGTTCGGATAATCGACGTTCTACTGTACATACATTCTTCTTTTTGTGTCAATTATTTTAATTAAAAAATTTTTTTGGACACCCTGTATAAATAATCATGTTAATGTTTATATTACTGAATAGGGAATTGAATAACCTTTCAAATGAGCTAGCACTCAACCCCTATTCACATTTAAAAAATAGTTGATTACGTCATCACGCCCAAATGAGTGACGTAACTAGTACGATATATATGTCAAAAAATCATAACTTAAAAATCGAATAACTTTTGTATTTTACATTTTTTTATAATTTTTTAAATAACGCAGTTTACAGGGGGTCAAAATATAGTGAATACCACTGGCGAAGCGTCCATGTAACCACTGTTACCATTGGTAACAGTTACAAATCTTGCAAATAAATATTTTATGGCGATGAATAATTTCATTTACCAATATTTTTACCAATAGAAATATATCATTATATTGTGTTAATAGTACCTAATTCAGTAAATAGCCAACTACTCGTAGACACACGAAAATATTGGCGAGTTTATGTGACTCAGTTGCACTTTATTAGACTCTGTTATCAGTCTCATTTGTGGTTACAATGGTTATATCATCGCTGTCGCTCGAGACCGGCTAGTGTCTGAAAATTTTGAAGGAACGACGGCGTAAGCCCGTAAGCGCGCTGTGTATGTCAGTGGCCCTGTTACCAGATTTAAATTTGGTTGCAGTACCTATAAAAAATGTGCGTGCAGTTAACCATGGATGAGTGTCGCTGCGTAATCGATCAACTACTTGAAAAGTAATTCTCCTTGTTTAATTTTGAAGAAAAAAATGAGATTATTGAAAATGAAAGACCTATTTTAAACAATTTAAAAAAGGAACCAAAAATAGTAGTTCGATATTTTAAATTTAGTTGGTACAGTGAAAATCCTTGGTTATGTGGTTGCAAGAAAAATAGACTGTATTGCTGGCCATGTCTTCTGGTTTCTAAAGAAAAATGGGTGGACCAGGTTCACGATTTAAATAGTTTTATTTATTTTACAGGAAATTATTAACATTAATTGCCAAAAAAGATCAAAAATTTTGCCAACATCAAGAAACATTAACTGTTTTTTCGAGAGTTTCAAGTGATATACAAAATGATATTATTGAAGCTATATATACTGTTATGCTCTACTTTATCTATTTATTTAGATTGATTAGCAAATTCTTAATTTAATTGATTATTCAATTATTTTATTTACTGCCTATGTAAAAACAAAACTAAATTCAAATTAACTTTTCCAATCAATTTTATTCTCAGGACTAATTTTGTATTTGATACAATACCTGTGATCTGTGGCTTCTAGTATTTCTAGTTGCTTACTTCTTAGAGGGTGGAAACAAGGAAATTGAAAACACTCAAAATCATATAAAAGTAATCTATTGTTTTTATCAAATAAGCCGTGTACATATGATTCAAAACATACTAAATTTTAACTTTGTTGCAACAATTTCTAACTTAATAAAATTAAACTCTAACTCTGATATCTCCTTGTTTTGACAAAAAAAAATTATTTAGTTAATTTATTATTTACTCATACTAAATTTAATGAATTTTACTTTTCTTCTTTTGAATTGATTTCTCAAATTTGAAATGACTAACTGCGTTCAAAAAAAAAATGTTCAATAAACAAATAAACAAATATGGTTTTGATATAAACAAATTTTCTCCATTCCGACAAATGATTTGACTAACCTTTTGTTTCTTTACTCCCTCGTTTTCTGGATTGCGCCGTCCTTGCTTCTCCCAACACGTACTCTCTGGATGTTGCGAAAACGCCCCTCACGTCCAAACTGCTTCCAAGAAAAACACACAGGACTTGCTCGAATTCTACTACTCAGTTTTCCTTGCTCGATATCTTGTGCACAAAAGGATAATAATCAGCTACTCGTTCTAGACAGAACAAGGGAATCTCCCTCGGACCAGGAAATGACTCTTCAACCGGTCGACAATTTGGTTTCAACTTGATTCTGCTCGCAAAGGCTGATCACACCACTCTACACTGATTACACACTTTTAAAAACTCGACTGCCTTCTATCGATGTTCATGACACAGTACCCCTTATTTTTCTCTCAAATCTAGACTCCAACAATTCATTATCCCTACTCCCGATATTTTCCATCCAATCAACAACAACCTCTCTCAAACCATTTATTTCTTGAGAAACCAAATATTCTTCCACATAACTTTTCAAAAAATTTCAAGAAATAAGTTCTTTTCTACTTTCTACTATTACATCTACAAACTAATACAATTTGTTTACCAAATTAAAAACCTTCCCGGAAAGATCTTAAAAACGTCATTGTTCCCGTCAATGCTCTGTCCACTTTCTAATCACCGAATTGTTTGTTAATGTCCCGTCCATTTCGTCGAATCATTATCACTAATCGTTTTCATTTTTCCGAAACACTTGTTTAATAGCAAAATTAAATTCTATACAATTTTGGTCATATACAGGGTGATGAAAAACTATGGTCTTATGGTCTATTGATATAAATTTAATTTTTTTGAATTTCTTAAAAAAACAATTCTACAACAATACATTTAGCCATATCTTCATTTTTTTAAATAAGATTTTTTGCATCTGGTTTTGGTAACACTTTAGAAAAAGTCACGCATCGCCACTGGTGAATAACTCTGTACATGAATGGCCGTACTAATCAAAAGCGACGAGTAGCAAAGAAACTTCACCAGATAAAACCAATTTTAAGAGCCAAAGGCTTATATTGCACTGTGTTTAAATTATTCCAAAATTTTGAGACAGCTAGATTAAAATATTGTTTTAGTTAGTTGTGAAAATGCCTGAAAACGGTCCTGAAAAGTCCCGCCGTGTGGTGCGGCCTTCCCAAATCGAAACGAGTACTCGGCTTGCTCAGCACGGACGATAATCCAGTTACAGACAGCCCACTTTTCAGGGATGTTTTATGTGATCAGTAAAATATACGTTGCATATTCATGGGCAATATTCCCTTATTCAGTTCACACACACAGACAGAAAGAGAGGTAGATACACGCATCCAACAGAATGGGACTAGGATAAAAAATAATATATAGGAAGTTTTAACCAGCGGATAGAAAGTAACTGCAAATAGGAGACGTGCTGTGAGAATATTAATTCTAGCTTTCGGGAATAGTGCCATTCTGCACATAATATACATCAAAATACCGATTGTCCTACAAGACAAACGGAATTAACCACTTTGCCAGTCTCAACAATTTCGTTAAAGGAAAGAAAAGGATACTACAGATATGATCATTGATCATTCGCTTCTTGTCTAGAATCGCCATACATTGGGATCAACTACGTAGATTAGGTTACGGTTAGAAGGTAAAACAAATGAGGAAACAAAAAGGGCAAAATTTTACTTAGGGTTCAAAATATATTAATTTTACCTTCACAGCACAGATAATTTTCATGTTTATTTCATTCATAGGAGATTCTGACCAATAGAAAGCTACATAAATTAAAATTACAAATTAAAAAATACATTCAGTGACATTAATGACGATTAATGTTTTAAAAATTATAAAAGTGATGACTTTCAACCGTCAAATATTTATAACAACTGTGTATTTAATTGTACTAATTTGTACTTACTGTTGTGGGGTTACTTTTGAAATATAATGATGTTCTCAGATGTAATTTATCTTAATTAATTAATCAATAATTATCTCATTAATCAAACAGATCAAATACCAATATAGTGTCAATCTCAGGGCTAAATTATAATATCAATTACTTACTTTCGTGGCTTCAAAGTATTTCTCAGTGGATTCCTAATCGGGATAGATAAAAGAGAGTAAAATAATACACACATACGGATTTCAATTAGAAATTATAAAAATCGTTTATTTTATCTAAATGGCAATAACTGCTTAATATTTCTTATATCTTATCTTTCTATCTTTATTTAATACAACAGTTACAAAAATGGGAATCTTATTTCTTTTTGTCTCCAAATTTATTTTATTTATAATGAACTATTATGATTTATCAGTAACAAATTGATTTAGGTTTGATGAAATTTTTTTAATAGTGATTGTGTGGCTCAATTTTCAATGTGGTATTTAATACACAAACCATACATTCATGTCATAACAAATTAGACTGACCTTTACTGATGATTTGACAATGTCTTCACACAAAACACGTTTCCTCTTGGCTTGGTTGCGATCCAACGACTCGTCCCAGTTTTCCAGTGATGCCTCTGATCCTTTGAAACTACGCCTCGTACAGCCCTCGTTCCTGCCTTCTCCTGATGCCGTGTTCTACCTTTTTCAAACACTTCAACAAAAACCGGGATACTCTAGACTCAAGGAGTTATATACTATCTCGACTAGGTCTATCACTCGCTCCACGATATCTTACTTTTTATTTTTTTAAAGACAAAACTAACCAACCCGGCGTTTCATTTTTTTTACACTCTTCTCGAAAATTGGCCTTCGCCTCTCGATCGCCCAAAACATTCTGACTCTCATTCCTCATTCATTCTCCTCCTTCCAAATACCCCTTCCAGCATTCAAAAATCAATCAATCCAAAGCAACTTTCAATTATCCGTATTTACCAACACAAACTTTCCTTTTTCTAAATATCTTAATGGATTTCAAGAAAAAATAATATTCCCCATTTCAATTTTACTTTCCACATTAACCCTCTTTACAAATTTAATAACCTATTATCTTATTTGCCAGAATATGAATTATCGGTGGTTATTCACACCTTTCCACGAACACTTTCTTTTTAAACATCACTCTAATTGTTTACTTGAGTCGTATTGTTCCTGGGGTTCGTAAACACTTCTCCGAAACACTTTCTTAAAAACTACCTATACATAATTTGTTTTATACAGGGTGTTCCAAATTTACATGCCCGCGGTCGAGAAAAACGAAAACCTTTATTTTTATTTGAATTTTAAATATAACTATAGACTTTTATTTCTTATGTCAAATAGGAATATAACATTACGTATAAATAAATTGCAATAAAATTTTGGTTTTGAACAGTTTAATTCATGAAATAATCGCGGCAAATGGCACTCGATCTCTATATTATCGAATTTTTGCCATTGTGGCACTTTGACATAATTTCACTCCCCTTCGGGTCGTGAAATTAAAACTGTCAAAGTGTCACTCGGGAAAAATTCGATAATTTTAGAGCTATTGTGCAATTACTACTGAAAATTTTATTAAGTTTTTTATAAACAGAAATATTCAGTTTTTCAGTGTGCTACTTTTTTATAAACAAAATGCCGCTCGAAAATCGTGTTTTTTCAATTTTTGCTCTATAACTCCAACGATCTTAATTTTACACTAAAAACATCCAAATAAAAATTCACCGTAATTAAATTCTTCACAGAGATGTGTTTTCCCGATTTACTTCGACGAAAATTTTCCCCAGAAAATGAGGGGTTTTCCAACAAAATCTTTAATTTTCAACTAAAATTTTAGATCAGTAATTGCTTATCAATAATTAAATAACTTGGTAATATAAAAGCTCTTTTCGTATAGATAAAAATTCCAGAAGTCGATGAAAATTGAATGAACATTTTAGCAACAATTGAATTGTTAATTAAAAATTTACGGTCGCTATAATAACCACAATAATTACGATACATAAGAATAACTATGATTTTTATATAAAAAAACACTGTACCTCTCTAATGTACTTTATAGAATTGAAATTGGACTATTTATGCGGACTCAGGAATATTTTAAAATTATAAACAATTTTTTGGCTTATAAACAATTAAAATATCTCGAAAAATATTTAATTAAATTAAATTATGAAAACGGTATTGGCAAAAAAGCGGCAGGACGCTTCTTCTAAAAGAAAAAACGTTTAATTATGATGAGTAGTTCCTGAGATACAAAGGGTCAAAGTTGACCGGCATTTACGGCAAAGATATAAACAATAGGATCATAATTTTTGAATCATCGCCTTTTTAGTTTTGTCCTCTTTCTCGACACTATTTTTAATTAACAATTTAATTGTTGCTAAACTGTTCATTCAATTTCCATTGGCTTCTGGAATTATAATATATACGAAAAGAGCTTTTATATTGCCAGGTTATTTAATTATTGATAAACAATTTGTTATCTAAAATTTTAGTTGAAAATTAAAGATTTTGTTGGAAAAACCGGCATTTTCCGGGGAAAATTTCATCGAAGTAAATCGGGAAAACACGTCTCTATGAAGAATTTAATTACGGTAAATTTTTATTTGGCTGTTTTTGGTGTAAAGTTAAAATCTTTGGAGTTATAGAGCAAAAATTGTAAAAAACACGATTTTCGGACGCCATCTTGTTTATAAAAAGTAGCACACTATCTGCGGACTTTGCATACCTATATTATTAATATATACAATCATAAGATTCGATTCCAGCAATAAAATTGCTGGTAAATAACTTTTCTCAAAAAAGGCCTATTCTCCGATAATCTGCCCAGACAACAACAGAAATGAGAGGGCAGGGTCTGGAACAACACGCATATATAAGTCATTAGTATTCTGATGATCAAAAACATTATCTATTTTTTAAAATTCTCTATGTAATACAGAACTTTAAACCAGCCAATAAAATAATCTGTATTATAAGTTTAAGGGGTAACATATACCTTTGCGCCTACAAAAGAAGAATCACAGGGTTATAAAGATGAATTATAAGACTCTCTAAATCAACTCTACACACAGAAACTCCTGACCATGATATCAAAATAATATAAGGGGATATAAACGTAAAAATATGCACAGAATAGTACGTAATACCGGTGACAGGAAGAATAGTTATTTAACACCGCATTACCAATGACAGTGAATCATTATTGATCTATTTTGCAAGAGGCTTCAGTCTGGTCATTAAAAGCATTCGGTTTGCTATAAAACAGATATACAAATCAAATAGAATAGATCATGTATTGATTGATGAGAAGCATTCTTGCAGCATAAAAGTCTTGCAAACAGTGACATAAAGTTTTTCTCGTGAAGGCCAAGTTAAAAGCCAGAATTTCAACACAAACAATATATAAACAGACGAAGATTGAATGGTGTAATCTGACGAAGCTGGAAGATAGCATTAAATAGAATTAAGAAGTAAATTTCAGGATTTGGAAATAAATGAAATTGAAGATGTATATCACAAATAGCACTTCAAGAAATACCTATTACATAAGGAGTAGAAAAATCAACAGCAAGAAACAAGAAAACAAAAAGAAAAACATGGTTGAGGAAAAAAGCGAAGCAGTCCTAAAATAAACAAACAAAAGAAGAATGGATTATGTGTTAAATCCAACAGATGAAAAAATATACACAATTTAACATAGCCAATGGGTAGGACACAAGGCAAGAAGGCCAATGGGTAGAACCCAACCTACTTATACACACGGTACAGGGTGCAGAGTACAGGGCCAATCACATGATTGAAATACGATTTTATTACTAGATAATATTCTAATAATAAAAGTGCAATCCAATCGTGTGGTTTTTCCCGAGGCCCATCATCAGCCAGTCCGCAACTGTAATCATCAGAGCCAAAAGAGATGATTTCCCCGCATAAAATGTGATCCAATTATCACAGATACCAGTCAATTTATTCACGGCTTTCACAGGATAATGCATTTTGCATATCATTTATTTCGACAAAACTACTCAAAGTGCACGTAAATCCGTGTATAAATATCGACCGCGACTAGATTTTGACAGTTCTACTGTTCCATTTTAGGATATGAATTTTATAAAAATTGTTATGCTGTACGTATACTCTCGGCTAATTAGCAAAATACAAGGAAAAGTTATTTACCAGCAATTTTATTGCGGGAATCGAGTCTTATATTTGTATATATTAATAATATAGGTATGCAAAGTCCGCAGATAGTTTTTAGTAATTTTTTTGTCTCCTGAATGCGACAATTGTTTGTACAAACAAATTTTATCAAAAATGGTAAATAAATATTACATATTAACGTCAAATATGTCATATTATGTGTATCATATGCTTAACGTCAAATTGTGGTCGCCAAAAATGTCAGGCGATTACGCTAGGCTTGGCTTCAGTCATGCACGGAGCGAATAGAAGCGTGATGATTTATAACATAACTTGTAGGTCTGGATTCCGCGTATGAAAAAAAAGTTGATTAATAGCAAGCTGAAAATTTGTTAATAGCTTAAGGGTGTCTAGTCGAACAAACTTTGATATATGGGAACACTGGAACAGGGGAAGTTTTAATTGTGGAACAGGTTAAAAATTTGGAACAGTCAGACCACGAAAACGTCACATGTATTTTGTCCGACAGAACTTCCAATTGATTTGTTACAATTTCATTACACTCTCATGCAAAAATCAGACTGCTATTTATCACCTGTCATAATTCCTGTCATTTGACATGTTCTACGTGTTCCACTCATTATAATGCCCATTTGGTGATAAATAGCAGCCTGATTTTTGCATTAGAGTGTAATGAAATTGTAACAAATTAATTGGAAGTTCTGTCGGATAAAATACATGTGACGTTTTCGTGGTCTGACCGTTCCAAATTTTTAACCTGTTCCACAATTAAAGCTTCCCCTGTTCCAGTGTTCCCATATATCAAAGTTTATCCGACTAGACACCCTTAAGCTATTAACAAATTTTCAGCTTGCTATTAATCAACTTTTTTTTCATACGCGGGATCCAGACCTATTGATGTATGATATGTATTGTAATGGTAATTGTTTTGCTATTACTCTACAGTTATACAAAACGAAACCCACCTTCATAGCAAAAGCAGATGAATGCTGTACGACCGCTTTTAATGTAATTACAGCTCCCGAACTCAGTCCAGGAAAACAATCCTGACTTCGTTGACAATTCGACAGCAGAGCCGAGTATTGGATCTTGGAGTCTTGACCATTCCTTGGAGTCCTAATCATTCGAGCTTGTAAAGGTACGCCCAAAAATTCAAAGACTGCGCTGGATCACCTTAAAAGAATGGTTAAGATCAGAACACCTACATAGTAAAACGCTTAGTGGAACTATGGTGATACACTGGCAAGTAGGAAAAACAAGGAAGAGGTGGATAGACGAATTCAAAACCGATGCTAGAAGAATGTTGAGCTGGCTATACCGCCATCGGAGAGGGATGTAAAACATTTAGAAACACAAAAACTTCACTACCACTACTGTTAAGGAAACATAGTAGTTTTATGGGTAGCTATCAAAGTAATTAGTCCTAGATATTCGGAATTTCCTTATCTTAATAAGGGATAACATTATAACATACCACGAACAGATACCAAATGTATACTATGTTTATGTAAGGTATGAAATACATAGTAGTATGATGATTTAAAACATAACTACAGTTTATTCGCATAAGCTATGCACTAGATGTAAACAGCGCTGTCGTCATTAGGCACATAGAGATGACGGTTTCTCGATTTCGTTCAGTTTTTGAATATTTTTGGATAACAGTTACTTGTATAACCGCGTAAATTATTCATTAATTTAATTAATAGGATTATTTTTTCACTATCTATGTATTCAGTACTATACTGCACGAAACAATGAAATAAAAAGACGTATCGAAATTGCCAGGGCCACCTTCATAAAGATGAGAAAATTCTTCTGCAACAGAGATATAAGCATCCCTCTACGATTAAGAATGCTAAAAGGCTACGTATTTAACACGCTATTATACGGTGTAGAGGCCTGGACTCTCAAACAGACCAACATAAAAAATATTGAAAGTTTCGAGATGTGGTGTTACCGTCGAATGCTGAAGATAAGTTGGGTTGAAAGAATCACAAATCTTGAAGTAATACGAAGGATAGGAAGAGACCCAGAAATTTTGTTAACGATAAAACGAAGAAAACTCGAGTATTTGGGTCACCTGATGAGAGGTCATAAATACGCATTACTTCAAAATATAATGCAAGGAAAACGGAATCCAGGCCGTAGAAGAATGTCATGGATGCGGAATTTGAGAGAGTGGTTTGGCTGCACCACTAATGAACTTTTTAGGTCAGCTGTAAACAAAGTCAGGTAGCCTTGATGATTTCCAATCTCCGATAGGAGTGGCACAAGAAGAAGATATACTATACAATAAAAACTAATAATCGATAAAAGAGAAAAAGTGTTAAAGTGATTTTCCTGTTACTATGGAACGAGTAAAGTATTTTTCCACCTACCTCTACCGAAAGTATACTTTTCCGGACCTGATTGTAGGGAGCAAAGTTGTACTTTTCCTCCGTAGGGAGGAAAATATTTTTCCTCCCTAGGGAGGAAAAGTAAAAGTGACGTCATGGTATTTCATTCATGAAATATAACTTATTGACGCCCTGTACAATATCTATTTTGTATTACGTAAATATCTATACATTTTAACGTTTATTTAAAAACACTCTGTATTTTGCAGAATGGTAAAAAACAGTAAATTGTTATTCTGATTTAACAATGTTTACATTAATAATTTGACTTATATTTGACAGTTGACAGTTATATTGTACCTACTTGTTAGTTTTAGTTCTAATAAATTTTGTTGGTTAGTTACATAAATAAATTATTTAAAAATGAAAAAATGACTTGTTATTCGAGGAAGGTGGAAAAACCATATGTATAACATGGGAGTAAAGTGCCTTTTCCTCCCTTGAATGATTACTGCCCTCCGCTACGCGTCGGGCAGTAAACTTCATTCTCGGGAGGAAAAGTAGCACTTTCCTCCCTTGTTATACAAATAGCTATTACACTATCTGTATGAATAACATTTTACTGGTCTCTTGTGTCAATCAGCACTACTCAACAAGTTTTCGTTTATTTGTTTTAATATTTTATTGCAATAGTACGGAATATACAGCGCGCTGGAATAAGTGTTACCCCCTTAATAACTTATTAATTTATAGTACATAAGCAAGACGCTCGGACAGGTCGATTTTTAAAATAATCATAGTATATTATAGCATCAACATTTCGAACTTTACGCGGTCCCTCTTCAGGTGACAGTGATAACGTTGATTTTTTTAAATAGGAAAGTACATCATGTGACACCTCATTTAAAAGCTTTTGAAAGACTGATTACAAAAATGTATAATATTTTAATCCTTTTTGAAACCGTAGGCGCAAAATTTTGGTCGAAATAATATTGTGAAATGTATTCATTTTTTTTTTCGAATCCTGAGAAAACTAATAAGTATTTTTGAAAAATTTAAACGCAGAATGAAACATTACAATATTATCGAGCGTCAAAAGTCCCTGAGAACTTCTATAATGAATATTTTAATAAGTCACAGGGGTGAAAAAAAATAAAATTAAGTCGGATTTTTTATTTCAAATATATCATTCAAAAGAAATTTTTGTTTATTCTAAGGGACTTTCAGCCCTCGGTAATAATGTAATATGTTATTCAGCGTTTAAACTTTTCAAAAATGCTTATTAGTTTTCTCAGGATTCGAAAAAAATTAATGCGTTTAAAAACAAATCGATCGAAATTTTGCGCCTACGCTATTAAAAAGGATTAAAGTATTATACATTTTTGTAATCAGTATTTTAAACACTTTTAAATGAGCTATCACATGTTGTTCTTTTCCAATTAAAAAAAAATCAAAGTTTTGCCTGTCACCTGAAGAGGGATCGCGTAAAGTTCGAAACATTGATGTTATAATATACTTTGATTATTTTAAAAATCGACCTGTCCGAGTGTTTTCCTTATGTGCTAGAAATAAATAGGTTATTAAGGGAGGGGAGTAACACTTATTCCAGCGCACTGTATCTTATTTAAACTTCGGATGACCAAGCGGGGGAAATTGTGACCCCAGCGTATGTTTTTCTTTAATAAATTCAAAAGTATTTTCAATTTTTAATTCATTATTTTTTTATTTGACTTTAACACGTTCGCGGACAAAGCGGCATATGCCGCTCTACTTTCTGGGAAAAAGCGCGATATCCCGTCTAATGTTGAGAACGGCCAAAACGCAAAGCGGCTTACCACGCACATTTTTGTACATGAAATACTTACTATTCAAGCACCTTAGATGTCCCAGCAAATAACATAAAATATTGTGAACTGTCCGTGTCCGTCAGTTAAGCTTTGAAATATTAGACGTGTGTTAGGCGGCGAGCACGTGGTACTATATCACTTCATTTTTGTTGTTTTTTGTTGATGTTTTGTTTATTTTGACTAGATTTGTTGGAGAATAATAAAAGTAAGTAATTGTTTTATTACGATTGTGTTATTTAGTAATTTGTATGCTGCTTATCAGTAGTACAGACAGTAATAAAATGTTGAGGTTATATTTTCGGTAAATATACTATTTTTTGTTTTTACAGAAAATGGATTCTAGAGAAGAAGCAAGGCTTCTTGGACTTATGGATGAAGTGAGCACAGATGAATTTGAAAGTTCTGAATCAGAACCTTATAGCTCTGATGATGATTTACAAGATCCATCATATCAACCCAGTAGTGGTGAAGATTCGTTGGCAAACGAGAATCTGTTTTCAAACGAAAATCATGAAGACAGAGTTGAGCCAGAAAATGACGAAGCAGGTAATGATATACAAAATTTGCTAGAGGTGGGCGATATTGGAACTGATAACGAGTGGGATGATATTGCCGCAGATATTCCAGATTTTTTGTTTGATGATTCCCAAAGTAGCCTTCATCTTAATATTGACACAGATACTCCTAAAGCTACAGACTATTTTTTTAAATTTTGGGATCAAGAAATTATGCAGCTAATTCTTGATTCAATGAACAAATACATTGAAATATTGACTAATGTAAATAGGCCCAAGCAAAAATACAGCAGACAAGCATCCATTAGGCCATTTACTATGGAGGAACTTCAATCATTTTTAGCTATATGCATATTACAGGGTCAAATAAAATACCCCTCTGTAAGGAAGTTGTTTTCAATGAATCTACTTTATTATGCACCAGTTTTTCATTACACCCTATCTGGTAGAAGATTTGAAGAAATGCTGCGGTGTTTTAGCTGTGCTTGTAAAGAGGAAACAACAGGAACTGATCCACTGAAAAAGTCAATCCTCTGCTCGATAAACTATTACTCAATTTTCAAAAAACTTATTACCCTGCAGAAGAAATGTCACTAGATGAATCATTGCTTCTCTTTCGTGGTCATCTGAGTTTTCGGGTGTATATCAAAGGAAAAAAAGCGAAATATGGCATTAAGTTCTACGAGCTATGTACAGCAGACGGATAAGTATTGAATATAAAAATTTATAAAGGAAAATCCGAAGATGTAGAAGGATTATCTAAAATTGAGTCGTTAGTACTGCAACTTATGGAACCTTATTTGGATAAAGGCCATCATTTATTCCTTGATAACTTCTACAACAGCATTTTGCTGTCAAAATCCCTTTTGGAAAGAAAAACTCATTCTACAGGAACTCTTAGACGAAACAGAAAAGGAAATCCAAAAGCTCTTGTAAACACCAATCTAAAGAAAGGAGAACACAAATGGCGAAGAGACGGTAGCATCTATATTTCAAAGTGGAGTGATAAAAGGGAAGTACTCTGCATAACAACCAAATATCACCCAAAACTTATAAATGTACAGAACAGGTTTGGAAAGACAGTAATAAAACCTGAAGAAGTTGCCAGGTACAATGAGTACATGTCAGGAATAGATAGGAGCGATCAAATGGTGAGTTATTATTCTTCTCCACGGAAAACTATCAGGTGGTACAAAAAAATGATGTTTCACTTACTGGATGTAGCTATATGGAATTCCTACTATGCAATGAAGAAGCACAAAAATGTAAAACTGACCCTTTTGGAATACAGAGAAAATTTGGTAAGAGAATTATTGAACATTCCAGAAGATATGAATGATGGGAGAAAACTGATGCATAAGGGAGCTTTGCACGGTGGAAAACGACCTCGAATGGAAGCGAATATAGTTGTCAACCCTAACAATGAACAACACTTTCCAGATATAATTCCACACCCTACAGACCCCCGCAAAACTCACCATGTGAGGTGCAAGTGATGTTTACAAAACAAAAAACGAAAGGAAACCAGATACTTGTGTAAAACGTGTGCCGATAAACCAGCACTTTGCACTGTACCGTGTTTTGAACTGTACCACAAAAATTAAATTTTTTAATATAAGCGTATCTCTGTATTATATTTTCGTTATAAGGATATTTCTTTATTATTTTTTACAGAAATAAAGATTTAGTTGCATTTACTAATCGAGAGCGGCATGTACCGCTTTGTCCAGTTGCACAACTTTTGTGACATATATGGACATTTATTTAGGAGCGGCATTTACCGCACCTTGTTTTTTTTATAAAAAACAACCTAAACATTCTAAAATATTATGAAACTACTTTTTTATGACAGAAAAATAACAAATTTTAAGATTTTTACAAGTGTGTTTTTTGCGACCCCCTATAAAAACTAGATGTCCGCGAACGTGTTAATATCATTCTAGATATCCTCATATTTTGAAATAAAAAAAATTCCCTATATTTTACGAATAAAAAATATATTCGGAAGTTGATGTTTAGTAAAATACCGTCTATTATGTGTAATTCCAAGTAGTTTTACGCTAATGACGTCGACTTTGCAAAGTAACAAGACACTTACTCAACATACACACTACACATGACACTTATACTCATGTTGTGACTGGCTGAATGACATAAAGTCCATGCCATAAAAAAAATAAAAAAAACTTCATTTTTTTGTTAATTGTCATTTTTGATATTTTTGACCTGGGGCCATTTTTACCCTTGGTCATCCGTGTAACAAAAAAAGGTTGGTCATTGGAAGGTTAAACAGTGAATTTACATGTTAAACATTTTTTTTTAATTTCTTGTGACGTATCGTATAATGTAGATTTAGCCAATAAGCAAAGCTATACGTTTACAAAACCATATTATTTAAAAAATATAAGGAGTACCATGTGTCATAATTATTATAATCCTCCTTTATACACGTAAAAAATTTGTTTAGTAAATATGTATTTCTTAAATCCACCCAATCATTGGAAAATGATTCATGGTATTTAAAAATATCTATTAACGACACTGTTATCGACAAAGTCGATCAAATTCAAACTTGTCATCATATTACACTTTTATTTATCGTTAAAAATTAAATGATGGTTGTGAATTGTATTGGTGTTATTTAATATTTTAGCAAAATACATAATCAGCAAAAATCTTATTTAAAACATGCGAACCGTTTTTGCAATCACTACACTTGTTTAAACCTTTTGTTTTGTTGAAAATTCGGAAGTGATTTAGTGCAAGTTTGTTTCAAGGTTATATTTAATACAGTGTCTGTAGAAAGTAAAGTCCTGGATATATTTTATTCAAATTTGGACATACCAGCAACTTGTCAAATATTTTCCAATTTTACTACATGCAAAACCATTCGTATAATTTTCATTCTTCGCAAAATAGAGGTCTTAATGAACATTTATGTCGACAAATAATTTCGAGTATTCGAAATATTCCGTCCCACTTATTTTAACAAGCCCTGTATATGGGTCATTTCATTTCAAATCACTCAATTTTGAAGCAAAAAAAAATTGGACCTCCGATTTGTCTGAAAATTGGTATATAGCTTCTGCGGGACGTAAAAATAAGATATTTAAGGTCAAAAAATCTTCTTCTTTTCTCAAAATGTTATTTTGTGCGATTTTACAGTGATTTGGTGTTTATACAACTTTGCATTTTATATCGTAAAGTATCAATGGAAAACATAATATTTTAATAGAAGGGACTCAAAAATGTCATTATATGGCATTATAACAAGTTACTTTAATTCAAAACCAGCTTTTGATCAAATTTTCTAGTGTAGAAAACGTTAAAATACAGTTTTTACATTTTTCTTCATTCCCAAAATACATCATAATCGATTTGGTTGAAAATTTGCCAACAGATAGAAAAAATATAGGACTTTAAGTGGTAAGAAGGATTTGAATAATTTTGTTACAATACCAAAAAAGTTACATGCAATATTATAGTCAAAAATATAGGCGTCTACTGTAAGTACAATTAACTCGAAAATATCGACCTCACGACAAAAATTGTTAAAAAGAAATTGTAATAATTGTAAATACGATTTATTTAGAACAATTTCAGTTCCTACCATTTTTGTCGAAAAGTTAAAAATGGCGGAGATATTGAGCAAGACACGTTCTCCTTTAAAATCAAGATGGCGGCTAACGTAACGGAGGAATTCATTCGTGATTTTAAATTTAGGCTACTATTGACTCCCCTAAAGATCAGAAAAATCAAATTTTGGGCAGCTCGGCATTCAAGGTCAAATGCTATCCAGACTGGACTAATATATACTTTTGAGTCGGATATTACTGCATGTAATTTTTTTGGTATTGTATTGTAATATAAATCAAATCCTTCTAACCACTTAAAGTCCTATCTTTTGGCTATCTGTGGGCAAATTTCCAGCCAAATCGATGATTATGTATTTTGGGAATGGAGGAAAATGTAAAAAACGGTATTTTAACGTTTTTTACACTATAAAATTTGATCAAACACTTGTTTTGATTCAAAATAACTTGTTATAATGCTATATAATGACATTTTTTTGTCCTTTCTATTAAAATATTATGTTTTCATTGATACTTTACGACAGACAATGCAAATTTGTTTAAATAAACACCAAATCACTGTAAAATCGCATAAAACAACATTTTGAGAAAAAAAGAAGAAGATTTTTTGACCTTAAATATCTTATTTTTACGTCCCGCAGAAGCTATATACCAATTTTCAGACAAATCGGAGATCCAAAATTTTTTGCCTGAGTGATTTGACATGGAATGTACCATATACATATTATATTCATTTTATTTGCCTTTGATAGAGTAAAATCCAATATTCTTACTGAACATAAAATACAGGAAATTAAATATTTTTATTTTTCAAGCGATCGGAATTAAATATTAAAGACCCACTGTTTGAGACTCACTGATCATCTCTTAATTGCATATCGGCCGTCATAGCTTAAAAGGACTTTAGATATATTTTGAATACCTTTAACAACTAAAATCATTATTTACATGCGCTGCATGTCTTTAGTATAGATATATGATACGTACTGGTAATTGTTTTGCTATTAGTCTACGGTTATGCAAAACGAAACCCACCTTCATGGCAAAAGCAGATGAATGCTGTACGACCGCTCTTAATGTAATTACAGCTTCCGAAGTCGCAGTCGGTCCAGGAAAACAATCCCGACTTCGTTGACAATTCGACAGCAAAGCGGGAGTATTGGATCTTGGAGTCCTGACCCGTATAATCATTCGGGCTTGTAAAGGTCCGCCTAAATGGATTACGTCGCCGATGTCGTGGCCAGTCGCTCAGAAAATGCAGTTACAAAAGGAGTAACTCGCAACTCACCCCAAGTTCACACTTCATTGCTCGCTCTCCCCGACTCTCATTACTCTAATTAAATTACAGCTTCGTTCGAATCACGAATGTTGTGTGTGTGTACAATACAGATACGGAAAAAATATATGTAGATTCTATTAGGTGATGTAACAATGTCGTTTACTCGAAGGGTCGAACCGATAAATTTACAAATAACTGTGATTACATATAGATTGTTTTGTCTCTTATGAACTATTTATTCCTGGTGCCTCTTTTAGAAGGTCAAACAAGACAATTATTAGTAGAAAGTGATACAGTGTAAAGTCAAAAACTCATTGCTTATGGATTGAAGATTTAAGACAGCTCACATACCTGGGATCCTGGCAGGCCTGCCGGAGGGGGGCAGGGAGGGTCCGCTGACCCCCCTTGATAATTACAGCTTAAAAATCCGTCTCAATAAAGGAGATCACAGATCGAAGGAGATTACAGTTTTTATTTACCGATTAATATTTTTTTGTATTATATATGATTATTAAAATATAAATTTTTCTTGTTCTTTCATTCATTTCTAGAATAGAAAAGCGACTTAAAGATTTTGACCCTCCACCCTCCCTAAATTGTTTTTCTGGTGGCGGCCCTGGGTCCTGGGTATAGAGATAAGTAACAACGACAGCGAGGAAGAGGAAATACGGGGAAGGATAATGCTTGCTAACAGAGCATATTTCTCTCTGTGTTTAGATCCAAAGACAATATGAAAGTCTTCTTCTTCTTCTTCCTTCTTATATGTAGGCTTTAAAGCCTGTTTCTTTTTCAATATTAGCCTCCTAAATTGTTTAAGTTATCGCACCATCTTTTTCTTGGTCTGCTAATACTTCTTCATCCATTTGGTGACTTATCTCGTGCTATTCGTACTATCCTATCCTCTGTCATTCTACTAATGTGTTCGTTCCACTCCTAATTCCGCATTGTCACCCATCCATTTATGTCTTCTAGATTGCATGATCTTCTTATGTTTTCGCTTCTCTCCCTATCCAACAGACTTTTCCCTGATATTCGTCGGAGTATTTTCATCTCTGTTGTTTCTAGTAGTCGTCTCGTTGTAGATGTGTCAGGTCTTGTCTCCGCCGTGTATATCAATATATGTAGGTCTAATTGCTGCTTTGTAGATTCTTGCTTTTGTGTCTTGTCTTAGGTGTTTGTTCTTCCAGATTGTGTCATTAAGACATCCCGCCGCTTTACTTGCTTTTAAGCTTTGTTGTCGTACTTCCTCTTCAACATCTCCGTAACTGGTTATATCTATTCCCAGATATCTAAACATTGCTTCCTGCTTTATTATTTTCCTATCAATTTCGATTTTACATCGTAGTGGGTATTTAGATGTTGTCATAGATTTGTTTTTTTCTGCTGATATTATCATATTGTATTTCTTGGCTGTTGTATTGAAGATGTGTGTTAATCTTTGGAGATCGTCTTCTGTCTCGGCGATTATTGCGGCGTCCGTCTGCATAACATTATATTTGGATTTCTTTATTCCCCATTCTGTAACCATGACCTTTACGTACTGCTTCTATTATTTCGTCCATTATTATATTAAAGAGCAGTGGGCTTAATGAGTCACCTTGTCTGACTCCGCTTTATACTGGTATAAACTGCGTTAGTTTTCCATTTATCTTTGCCTGTATTCGATTATGAAAATATATGTTTTCGATGGTTTGTATAATATTGATTGGTATGTTTCTTCTATACAGTAAATGTAAGACGTCTTCGACTTGGATGCGATCGAACGCCTTTATCAGGTCTATAAAACATAGATATGCTGGTTTATTGTACTTAATAGCCTTTTCTGTGATTTGTCTCAGTACAAATACGGCGTCTACGCCGGATCTTCCGGATCTGACTCCTTGTTGTTCATCTGATAAAGTTGTTAGTTTATTGATTTTGTTGGTTAGGACTTTTGTGGTTAGCTTAAGTGCGGTGTTCAGTAGATTTATACCTCTATAATTGTTGGGGTCTTCTTTGTCTCCTTTCTTGAACATTGGTATCATTAAGCTGTTTCTCCATGTGTCTGGTATCTTGCAGTGCAATATTAGTGTTTGTATAAGTTTTGTCATCTCTAGGGTTATACTTTCTCCTCCGTATTTTAGAATCTCGTTGGTTATTCCGTCTGGTCCTAGTGACTTTCTGTTTTTGAGTGAATTTATGGCTATCTCCATTTTCTAAAAACTGATTTCTATTTCGTGTCTTAATTCAGGTAGGTTATTGTTTTGATTATTATTTTCCTTTCCTTTAAACAGTTCCGTCAAGTATCTTTCCCATTCTTTTGCTGGTATGTTATTGTATTCCTTCAATTCTGCCATTTCTTTCCGTTGGTTTCTTATGAATATCCATATTTGTTTTTGTGTACCGTAGAAGTCGCTTTCCATCCTTTTTGTAAACTGTTCCCAGTGTTCATTTTTTGTTCTTCTTACCAATTGCTTGGTTTCATTTCGTATTCTTCTATAGGTGTCTCTGGATTCTGGAGTGTTTGATGTTTTATACTTCATGTAGGCCTCTCGCTTCTCTTTACATGTCTCTTTTATTTCTTTTGTTCAGTATGACTTTGCGTTTTCCTAGAGCTTATATTGCTGCCTCTTCAATGTTGGTTTTAATTTTCTCCCAGCTCGCGTTTATATCTTCGATGTCGTCTATTTGTTTCAGCTGTATCTTCTGTGCTAGCATGAAAGTAAAGATCAAAATATATAAGATCATTATACGATCAATGGCACAATACTACATATGGCATAGAAATATGGCACAAAATAATAAACATTATTAGTACTTTTGAAAGAAAGATATTGAGAATGATATTTGGACCCATTTGCGACAAAGGTATGTGAAGAATAAAGTTCAACCACGAGTTATACCAATATTACATAGAACCCTCTATAGAAAATGCAACCTTCTAATCACAACATACAAAGATTGCGCTGGGTAAGTCAGCGTTAAAAAAATTAACAATAAGCAGCCTCTATTTGAGCTGTACTGCCATTGGAGAAAAATATGAAGGATTTAGAACACATATATGTTTTATTGTTAGATATCAAAGCAATTTGGAAACCCTAAGCGAATACATTTACCTGGGATAGATAATGAAAGTTGACAAAGAAAATCAAACTGCCGAAATTACCAGAATAAAAATGTTAGCATGGGCAGGATTTGGAAAACTGAGTTGGATCTTGAAAAACACTAAAATAGAACAATATTTGAAAACCAGAGTTTACAATCAGTGTATCCTCCCTATACTCACGTATGGTTCACAGACTTAGACACTCACCAAGGCCAATATGGACACAAATTAGTAAAGTCACAAAGAGTGATGGAAAGATCAATGTTCGGGGTGAGACTGATAGACAAAAACGCAAACATATGGATTAGAAGCAAAACCAAAGTAAACGACGTAGGAGAACATGCTGCCAAATTAAAATGGAGCTTCGCAGGACACAATGCCCGACTGAAGGATCAAAGATGGAATCACGAAATACAACAATGGAAACCATGGTTAGGTTCTAACCAGTTATCTGGTAATTTTCCGCTGCCCTATATCTTGTTAAAGAAGGAGGTGATAATCGCAACACCCATTATCTAATAGTTGTAACAATTCTGTGATTATTTCGTCAGGACCAGAAGCCTTCCTTGGTTTCGCATGGTCGATGGCCTTCTGAACTTCTGAGGTTAGGATCGGTATCTCTGCTCTATATCGGTAGGAACTGTATCTCTGCTAGATGATATTTCTTCGTAGATTCTTTGGTCTTATCTTTAAATAATTCTGTTATGTAATTTTTCCATTCGGTAAAGCGTTCCTTAATATCACATATAATTCTACCACCAGAGGCTTGCAATATACTTTGCTGTTGCTTTTGCCTGATAATTCTTTTAATTTTCTATGAATGTGGAAGCTGTCGTGTTTTGTCAATTTCTAAACAGGATTCTTGTAGCCATCGGTTTTTTGCAACTTTATTTCTTTTTCGGATTTCTTTATGTGTTTCATTGTATTTTTCTCTGTTTATGGATTTGTACTGCCTCCGAACCGAACGTCTATTAGATCTAAGATATCCTGTGTCATCCAGTCATTTTTAACTGTTCGTTGTTTTAGAAGATTTTCTGGAGCTGCGGTGATTATTGTCGTTTTCATTTGTTCCCAGCAATCGTTTATGTTGTTGGTATCTTCTTTTCGAATTTCGTGGAACTTGTTGTTAATTTCTTGAGAAACTTTATTTAGTTTTATGTCAGCAGTAGATAATTTTTCAGATATTTTTAATACATACCGTTTTTTCTCAAAAATTGACTTGTCTGCTTCTGTTCGCCGACCACATCGATGATTTTTTTTCATTTCATTAGTCGCAAGCATCGCCATTGGCAACATGTTACACCTAATCCCCTATTTGTTTATTTTCCATCTAAAGATCTATGTTTCCGTAATCAAAAACTATTAGCCGTTTTAAAACACAAGCGCTTCATTTTTCCCAAAGAAAAATCATTTTACATCGCATAAATAAGCGATAAATATCAATAAAAAAGCGGAATAGTAATCACAGAAGAACGTGGTTAGTGATGATTTGTGAGTGTTGGGCGTATCCGATATATTTATATATGCCCGTTTTGTACGTCCAACTGAAATATTTAAAAGTGACTTATTTATCGACTGGGGGCAATTAAAACGTAACTTGAAGCGTTTAGGAGACTCAAACCGCCAGGATATCTTTCATCACCGGTGAAGGGATCCTTTTACCATTGCGGTAATAGGTTTTAATAAATATTTATTCAGCGGAAAGGCGGCTCATTCGTTTCTTATTTGTTTTTTTAATACGTTAGATGGAGTAGCGTCTGTGTAAAAAGATTATTTATATTAAATACAGTAAAAGCGGTTTTGAGCCATGAAAATCTCACTTTTTCTTGTAGATGATTTTCTTCTTCTTCTTCATTTTAGAGATGAAGCATTTATTTCCTG
This sequence comes from Diabrotica virgifera virgifera, assembly GCF_917563875.1. Lineage (NCBI taxonomy): Eukaryota > Metazoa > Arthropoda > Insecta > Coleoptera > Chrysomelidae > Diabrotica > Diabrotica virgifera. The sequence goes on along the minus strand of NC_065444.1, from coordinate 38,146,279 downwards.
TCGCAACATCAAACGCTCCATCTTTTCGTGAACAGCTATCTTCTTTTTGATTTGTAATTTTACTCCATTAAAATGTTACATTTTTTAAGTCATACCTTGCATTGGTTAGAGGAGTCAATTTTATTTCTTTAATGTGTAGAAGGGATCAGTAGAAGCTTAAGTTCAAGTTTTTGGGGTCGCCACCCTTGTCCTCCGGCCGCCATCTTGGAAATGGGGTGCAAAGGGGTTTCGCGCTATATCTCGTAAACTGCCAACACTACGGAAAATCTAATTAAACGTAAAATGTAGCAAATTAAATTTTCTACAATTTTGTTTTTATTACTTTTTATCGTCAAGTGACCAACAAAAAAGATATAAACAAAAATATGTAAAAAAAGTTTCATTTTTGGAGGTTATAACTTTTTTTCAGTTCATTTTAAAATAAAATAGCACTATAGCAATTTTGTAGAGGGTTTTTCAGCGAACAATTTCCACGATAAAGTTGTTTAATTCTATTTATTTATATATGTTTTACAGCGTTCCAAACTTGACCAGATTTTCGAATGCTCATAGGGATACAATAAAAACAAAAGTTAGACTTACTTTTCTATCTACACACACCGGCAAAATTAGCCGAACACCATAAAAATGGGACATGTTTGATGTCTTGAATTTCCTAAACCACTGGTCCGATTTGAGTGGTTCTTTTAGTATGTTATAGCCTTATTATTTAAGAATATCGTTGTAATAATATTGTTGCTACACAGGTAAATATCATTTTATACCGGGTGTACCAATCATACTGTGTTTTTTCTTAAAGTTTGGAACACCCTGTGAAATATTTTAGCACATGTAAAAAATTATAATTAATACTCGCTTGTATACTTAGGCTTTCTTAACATTTTCCTTTTTGATTCATTTACTTATGTGAGATAATAAAAAAGTTATGTGCGTTAACAACTATCCATGTTTTTTATCAATAAATCCTCATAGTAGGGCAGGAAAGTATACTAAATTTGCAGTTACTCGAGCGTTATGGGGACCTATTGGATTGTGAAGAGTATGTGCTAAAATCAGGAAAAGGTTAAGTTAAGTTTTCCATAAAGTTGGGGACTTTTCATTTTTTAATTTAATTTTCCATTTGAAACAATCATTTTTCTCCGATTATAGCTCTATCTATCCATAATTCGAAAAAATGTGTCGAATAAAAGTTGCTTATTTTTATGTAAAGAATCCAAATCTGCAATAAAAATTGGGGCTCCTATTTAAGATTTTAAATTAAATCCCCCACCCCACCTCCGTGGGGGCTCGTGACACCCCACGGAGAGGGGTGGGGGTAAATTAAAAATTTTAAATACGAACCCTGCGATATTTCGCGAAATAAACATACAATCGTAAAACTGCAAAATACACCTATTCAATATTTTTCAAAAATCTACCGAATGGCACCAAACACGACCCCCACGGAGGTGGGGTGGGGGGTTACTTTAAAATCTTAAATAGGAGCCCCCAATTTTTATTGCAGATTTGGATCCTTGATTTAAAAATAAGCAACTTAATTCGCAACAGTTATGGATAAATGGGCTATAACCGGAAAAACCGATTGGTGGAAATGGAAAATTAAATTAAAAAATTTAGAGTCCCACACTTTATGGAAAACTTAACTTAACTTTTTTTGGTTTTAGCACCCATTCTTCACAACCAATAGGTCCCCATAACGCTCGAGTAACTGCAAATTTAGCATACTTTCCTCCCCTACTATGAGGATTTATTGATAAAAAGCATGGCTAGTTGTAAAAGCACATAACTTTTTTATTTTCCAACATAAACAAATGAATCAAAAAAGAAAATGTTAAGAAAGCCTAAGTGTACAATCGGGTTTTAATTTTAATATTTTATAAATGCTAGAATAGTCCACAGGATGATGCGAATATTAACAAAAAAACACAGTATGATTGTAACACCCGGTATAAAATGACATTTACCTGTCTAGCAACAATATTATTACACCGATATTCTTAACTAACAAGGCTATATCATACTAAAAGAATCACTGAAATCGGACAAGAGGTTTAGGAAATTCGCGACATCAAATATGTCCCATTTTCAAGGTGTTCGGCTAATTTTGCCGGTGTGTGTATATATATTTTTTATTCATACAATTTATTATGATTTTAACATTCCTATGCTATTATTATTCTGTTTTTGACCTTTCTCCCCACTATAAAACTTATAATCCTAAGCATATATAGAAAAGACCCAACAAGTTGTTTGAGGACAAATTCGCCGGTTCAGAAGAAGAATGACGCAACCTCAAAATGCAAAATTCTTAAGAAAAGCAAAAAACGATTTTTGATATCAAAATCATAAAGTATGATCAAAATTAGCCATTCACCACACCGTGGCCAGGATCTCGAGATTTAAGCGCTTTTTGGGTTGTGCCGCTTGTCTATGAAGTAACATAACTTTTTCCTATTGTATATTTTGACTTAAAATTTTCCAAAAAACTTCTTCATGAATTATATTTTATTGTTGTGTTGGTTAAAATTATAAACTAAAAAGTTTGTCACTCAACTTTTTTAAGTAAACATGAAACTAACGAAATATGATGACAAAATGTTTAAAAATTAACAACTCCTTTTTGTTAACACATTTTGGACAAATTTCATTGTTATCTACATACTTCAGAGATGACACAGTAAAATTTTCAAAAGGAAATATTTACAGCGACCAAAGATACAGCGAGGTAAATTTGAAAAATCATCAAAATTGATTTTTGGATTTTTTGTATAAAATTTGATTATTGAACATGTTCCACCAGCTCTAGATAAAAATAAACTTCATATTCGGATTCAGCGACCTCGAAAACATAAAAATAGACCAAAATTGGTCATTCACCTTAAATTTGATTTTCATGGTCGGCATAACGGTTGATGCCGCTCGCCTAATATATGGATAGAAAAACATTATTTTTATTATATTCCTATGAGAATTCGAGAATCTGGTCAAGTTTGGAGCGCTGTAAAACCTAGATAATAAATAAAATTAAACAACTTTATAGTGAAAATTGTTCATTGAAAAATCCTCTACAAGATCGCTATGATGATATTTTAATGTGAAATGAACGGAAAAAAGTTATAACCTCCAAAAGGAAACTTCTTACAAAATTTTCTCTTATTTTTGTTTATAACTTTTTTGTTGGTCACTTGACGATAAAAAGTAATAGATATAAAATTGTATAAAATTTAATTTACTACATTTTATGTGTAATTAAATTTTCTGTAGGATTGCTAGTTTAGGAGATACAGCGCGAAAGCCCTTTGCGCCCCTTTTTCCAATATGGCGGCCGGGGGACAAGGGTGGCGACCCCAAACACTTGAACTTAAGCTTCTACTGAACCCCCCTACACATTAAAAAAATAAAAGTGACTCCTCTAAGAAATGCAACCCTAAATGTAACATTTCAATGGACTGTTTAGTATTTGATTAGTTAGTCGATTTTCCAATATACGTGAGTGATTCGTAAGAAAAGGATCCTCATGCCACTGAGAAAAAGTGCGATGTGCTGCTGGGAGAAATCTGGCGACACTGCCTTACACATCAGCTCTTCCTCTCTCTTACCCCATCACTTTCGCCTCGCTGCATTGCTCAGTGTCGGCCTAGCAGCTTTCGAAGATGGAGGTCACGGTCGCTGTTTATTACCGCCAATGTGATTTTTCAAGCTTTGATACGTTTTTTAAATGCAAAATGGATTTTCACCTATTGTCATTCATCGTTAGTTAATCGATGTTTATGGCTAAAAGTGTATATCTGTTCCACATGTTCGCAACGAACGGAACTTCACGATGAAGATCAGAGTGGAACGGCTTCGGATTCAAAAGGTGAATTTCCGTTCGATCTTCACTGAATTCTCTACACCGTTCTGGAGCAAAATCCTAACAAATCAAAAACCACAGCCCCGTTCACATCTCAAAGCCTTTACAAGCTCATTTCAGACCGCATTTATATTCCCAAATAGCCCCAACTTTGATAAGCGACATCGGCGTAACACCGAACGAAGAGTAGAAGAAATACTCAACAACCCTCTTCCACACTTGGATGTCTAACCTCATCCGATGGTGGCTCTGGTGGAAGAGGATACCGTCAGGCAGATGTGTAATATTGGAAAAAAATATATCTCCTGGCCCAGATGGCATACACAGATGCCTTAAAAACTTCCTGAGAGTATTTATTATCCCGCTGCTAACCAATGTAATCAATGCTTGTCTTATATTAAACTACTTTTCTACCCCTTGGAAAGTGACCAACACAGTGATGATTCCAAAGCCAGTGAAACCCTTATCGTTAAAGAATCCCATAGATCTCTTAAACACTCTAGATAAAGTCTCTCGAGGGGAACTTCAAGTAGAATTTCTAGAAGCACATCACATCTTCCCAAACGTCCAGTTTGGATTCAAATCCGAACGTTCCACACATAATGCATTGATTGAAGCATCTACTTTCATATCACAATCTATCAACGAACATCACAGAGACGGAATTGTCATTTTTCTGGATATCCAGAAGGCCTTCGATCAAGTCTGGCACGCAGGCTTAAAAACTTCATCTTTCTGGACGGGTAGAATTTTATATACAATCTACAACAATGACATCTCCCCCCTCTCCCCCATAAGTAGGTCCAAGTCTCTCTTGACGACTTGACGATATAATATATGCTGACGATACCGCACTCCTTTCCACGGGTATCGCTCATCATGGGACGCTGAGACATCCATATGTATTCGATCGAGCTCAAAATCAAATACCTACCTATTTAACAAAATCGTGGGGTGGTTCAATAAACTGAGAGTTACATTCAACCCTTCCAAAACAATTTATTTTATTCAGGCACTTTCATAGCCTTCGTTATTAGGATGCAAGGAACCAGATACCTAGTACTTCTTGGAGAAAGGCACCAATTCAGACCCACAGTGTCCAATTTGGAAGTTAATTTTAGCAGAAACCCTAGACAGAGTAAGAAAAAGAGCAAATCTCCTGGGTGTGTTGTCTAGAAAATTTGGAAATATTCCATCTAAAACTTCTGCATACCTACAACTTCAACTTTTTAGTTTCACCAGAAAGATTTTTTCTTCTCTTCTTCTTAACTCAGGCGAGACTCGTTAGTCTCTGGCACTTGGTTATAAGACCCTTGTACCATACCTTGTTTTTCCTTAATCTCTAATAAGTTATGTGCCCTCAACGAAGGCCAACACTTTTTTTATTGGTAGTTTTAGGATCTCTTCTGGTTTAAACCTCATTTGACCAGTGAATTCCTGCCTTACATCACCTAGCACACTGCAATGGCATATTATGTGTATGGCAGTCTCTTCTTCCATTTCTCACGTTCTGCATCATGGTTCATTTACCTTATCTAGTTGGTGTAGGTGATTTCTTAAACGGCAATGTCCAGTCACCATTTCAGTGACCGTTTTGATCTCTCGTTTATTGAGATTCATCAAACTGTTTGAGAGTTTTTATCAATATTCTTGATTATTTTTTAGTCTGGATTTGCCATTGAGTGGTTTTCCATTTCTACTGATGATTCTTTATCAGCCATTTCTGAACCTCGTTTTTCGTAGCATATTTAGTGATGCCACAGAAAGGTTCTGGGCCTTCAAAAGTTTCTCTCGAGCCTTGTTTCGTTAACATATTAGCTCGTTCGTTCCCATGCACCCCTTCATGACACATATAAAAGACACTTGATTGTCTTTTGTCAGGTTGTTGAGGAGATCTTTGCAGTTTCTGGGTTATTTACTGTCAGAATAGCCGATTGGCTATCTGTGTAAATGTTGATTCGCTTAGCTTTAGGGTCTTTGTCTTTATCAATGCAGGCCACCAAAGCAAAAACTTCAGTCTTGAACACAGTTGTGTTGACCTAGGCTGTATAGTCCAGGGCGTATCTGTTTTGAGATGGACGTTGAGAGGTGACTTAATTTTTTTTGCAGAAATTGCTTGAAAATAACTCAAATAATAATATTTGAGTTATCCTCCCACTCAAAATGGTCCGGAACATTGTTTAAATAATCAAAATGTCAAAATATGAAGGAAAAATTCGATTTTTTTATTGGTTTCTTGATTATAACTTTAAAACTATTCATTTCTGAGAAAAGTTGTACTGACATAAAAGTTGCTTAATTAAATTTCCTACAATATAGAATTGGTTGAAAATTTAAAAAATAGTCACCCTTGTTGCAAAATAGCAATAATTGCAAAAAAAACCATACAAAAACAAGTATTCGCAGTTTACGTTTTCAACCATTTATGCTACACTTAGGACCTTTATATTTTACCCAGAAAAACTTTATGATATAGTAAAACAGCACTGTAAACTTCACTAAGATCGGTTTAATAGATTTTGCAAAATAAATTTTGCAATCCAGCTTTCGCAAAAAAAATTAATTTCTTTAAAATGTTGCAGGACTGAAAATAAAGCATATAGCAAGTTGAATTTTTTTGCTTATAGAAGTGTACTATACCTTTCATTTACAATTTGCAAAATTAAAATCGATTAATTACCACGGCGTCAGGAATTTTTTTAAATAAACATTAATTTTTGGTGCTACGCGCAGGACAGCGCTATTTGATTCACAGAAGTTGATTTCCACCAAAATTTCTTCCAATCTTTATCTAATATATTATTTTCTTACTCTATATTTTGTTGTATTTTAATATTTTAATTCCACAAAAATCAAACTAATTTTATTATTGTTTGTGAAATATTGTTTAAACAATTGCATATGTTTAAAAATAATAAACTTTTATTCTCTAAGTTCAAATATATGAACAAAGAAAGTTTTTGCTAAAAAAAATGTTATTTCAAAGGATAGACTATGTGTTTTTATTTTGCAATAAACAAATTTATTTATTTATATCGAAATGTAATAAAAATTAAAATTTATCAATCATTATCAAAGGTGATTGGAATGCCCAATCAGAGCAAACTATCCGCTGTCCTGCGCGTAGCACCAATAATTAATGTTTATTTAAAAAAATTCCTGACGCCGTGTTAGTTAATCGATTTTAATTTTGCAAATTGCAAATTAAAGGTACAGTACACTTCAATGCGCAAAAAAGATTTCAACTTGCTATCTGCTTTATTTTCAGTCCTGTAATATTTTGAAAAAATGAATATTTTTTGCGAAAGCTGGATTGCAAAATTTATTTTGCAAAATCTATTCAACCGATCTTAATAAAATTTAGAGTATTGTTTTACTGTGTCGCAAAGTTTTTCTGGGTGAAACTTGAAGGTCCTAAGTATAGCATAAATGGTTAAAAAACGTAAAATGCGAATACTTGTTTTTGTATGGTTTTTTCGCAATTATTGCTATTTTGCAACAAGGGTGAATATTTTTTAAATTTTTAACCAATTCTATATTGTAGAAAATTTAATTACGCAACTTTTATGTCAGTCCAACGTTTCTCGGAAATGAATACTTTTAAAGTTATAATCAAAAAACGAAGAAAAAAATCGAATTTTTCCTTCATTTTTTGACATTTTGATTATTTAAACAATGTTCCGGACCTTTTTGAAAGGGAGGATAACTCAAATATTATTATTTGAGCTATTTTCAAGCAATTTCTGCAAAAAAATTTGAGTCACCTCTCAACGTCCAAATGTACTAATATTTTTACAGATGCGCCCTGGTCTAGTAAGATTTATTATAGTTGCATATTTGCCCAAAGACCCTTGATCCAGTACTATGGGCAGTTTTAGATCCATCAGTGAACCATATTACGTCCCCATTATTATTTTGGACTTTTGTTCTCTAGATGGTATAATTGTGTTAATCTTCTCAGTGAAGATTAGTTCTGGTATCATATCTGAGTTCATCATACAGATAAATTCCTCAAGTATAGTCCTAGTAGTGTTTGTGTGGCTATTCAATACATAATTCGGCCTCCAAGTATTGTCTGCTATGAGTCTCAGGATGGTCTGTAAGACCTTGTGAGGGAACTGAATTGAACCGATGAGTACCATCTAGGTGACCATTATTAGTAAAATAAATCACCAATAAATATTAATAGCGGATTCTAACGAGACAAAAACTAAATGATTAAAAAAATATATTTTTTAGAAAAGCATTTAATCGAAACGTAAATAAAAACAAATATAAAATTTTATATCTCATTACAATCAATTGTGGTTTAAGCTTATAGTCCAAGAGGTAGCGCTGAAAAATCTCTTTGAATTTACTAAAGCTAGATTTTTCACAATTGATTACTGTGATTGTGAAGAGAAACATACTGCGCTCGGTCAAGCGAGACGTAGAACAGGGGTTACTGAGAGGGTATCAAAGTTGCTTTCCTATGAAGGTAATTAAATACATTTACTAAGGCTGAAAATCAGTACACACATTCTAAATTAAATATAAATAAAAGTTATTATAGCCGGTCAGCTGTATGACGGGACAGAGCCGGTCGGTCGGCCCCAGTGAATGTACAGGGTTATTCACTATATTTTGACCCCCTTGTAAACTGGTTTATTTAGAGAATTAGAAAAAAATATAAAATACAAAAGTTATTCGATTTTTAAATTATGATTTTTTGACATATATATCGTACTAGTGACGTCATCAATTTGAGCGTGATGACGTAATAGACTATTTTTTTAAATAGGAATAGGGGTCGAGTGCTAGCTCATTTGAAAGGTTATTCAATTCCCTATTCAGTAATATGAACATTAACATGATTAATTATACAGTGACAAAAATATTTTTTTAATTAAATTAATTGTTTAATTATTAATTCAAAAAATTTTTTGTGATACCCTGTTACCCTTGACATCCTTAATGTTTATAGTACTGTATAGAGAATTGAATATCCTTTCAAATGAGCTAGCACATGACCCCTATTCTCATTTAAAAAATAGTCGATTACGTCATTACGCCCAGATGGATGACGTCACTAGTACGATATATATGTCAAAAATCATAATTAAAAAATCGAATAACTTTTGTATTTTACATTTTTTTCTAATTCTGTAAATAAAGCAGTTTACAAGGGGGTCAAAATATAGTGAATAACCCTGTACATTCATTGGGCCCGACCGACCGGCTCTGTCCCGTCATACAGCTGATCGACTATAATAATTTTTATTTTTTTTTTTTCAATTTAGAATGTGTGTACTGATTTTCAGCCTTAGTAAATGGATGTAATTAAAGCAACTTCGATACCCTCTCAGTAACCCCTGTTCTACGTTTCGCTTGACCGACCGCAGTATGTTTCTCTACACAATCACAGTAATCAACTGTGAAAAATTTAGCTTTAGTAAATTCAAAGAGATTTTTCAGCGCTGCCTCTCCGTCTATTATATAAAATAACATTTAGTATTAGGTACTTCTTTTTTCATATTTATAGTTCTTGTCTTGTTATTTCAATGGAAAAAAATATGAGACTTCTAGTTTTTTGAACATCAATGAACAATCATGAATTGTACATCAATGATATACAATTATTTGAAAATAATAGAGAATAGGTGGAAAAATGTACGTCTCTGAGGGCGTGGGGTGTGTGAAAATCGGGGTGTATAGGGGAGTTACTTTGTTCATCGGCATGTGAATGTGTTGACGCCGACAATTGGCAACAATGCGGAAGCTAACTCAACACTACCGAACGAACACGTTGTGCATTCTGAATGGCCTTTTGACATGAGAAACTTCGAAGGACATCATACGTTTCGCAAGATTCCAGTCAATCAATTTAGTTTGGAAAATATGATGCTACTGATTTTATTTTTTTATATCTGAGATTATACAGCGGATAGAAGCAGAACTTTTTTGATTACTGTGACGGACGTGACGGTTATAAAAATTATTTATAATTTATATCTTCTTCTATCCCAGTATAATATAAAATCAAAAAAACAAAATAAAAATAATATTCTAATCTTCGCTCCGTTTCGAAGGTTATCTGTAACAGAAAAATAAAATTGTATTAACGAATATCAAAACACAGTAACAATGTTAGTATATATAATACAATAAGCAATCATCCAGTACATGACTGCACGCAATTCCTCAATTCGGAATCAAGTTATTAATATCTACATACATATACATCGACCAGTGTCCAAAAGTGACGTCAATAAAGTCGAGGAAACGTCAGTTTTTGGTTGAATATATACATGTGTTTGAACATTACGTCGTATAAACGTCTTTTGTAGGTGATTTTAAATACGTAAGATTAATGACGTTAAAATACGTTTAATAACACGTTTTCATTTCAGACAGCCCAAGTCTGACGTCATAAAAATGGGAGGAGCATAAACAGTTAATGCTTATAATGTGTTGTATATTGACATGGACATGAGATTGACTCCAAACTTCATTTATTGTTTACGTGCTTTGTGTGGTAAAATCAAAGGGTAAAATAAGACTTAGGTGTTATATATAATATGGTGTTTTGGTGTTTATTTTCTTTTAATGAACTAATTACTATGTGTTGTTCACGATTCTTTTTGATTTAATGGACAGCATTACGTTAAATTAAGATATTATGCTGGATTATTTCATTCATAGAAGATTCTGACTTCTGACCGATAGAAAGCTACAGAAATCAAAATTAAACTAATAATTTTTGATAATATCCCGTCGTCAAGTATAGTACGTCAGATGCCCTTCGTTGCTACGAAAAAATACATTTAGTGACATTAATGACAATTATTGTTTTAAAAGTTATAAAATGATGACCTTCAACCGTGAAATATTTATAACAACTGTGTGTTTAATTGTAATAATTTGTACTTAGCATAAATCAATTAACATAAAATGTTGGTTTTGAACAGTTTTATTCATGAAATAATCGCAGCAAATTGCACTCGATCTCTAAAATTATTATCGAATTGTTGCCAGTGGCGGCTTTTCTTTATGTGCTGCTGAGCTGCAGAACTACCAAACAACCATAGCAAATCTTAATTATTAAAGAATAATTAATATAGTTTTATTTCAAATCTGCCATATTATCATATTAAACATCAACTGTTAATAATAATTCACCAACAACGATGATTAATATTATTTTTTTTACGTATTTACTCCTCTAGTGAAACCGTATAATTTTTTTACGTATTTGGTGCTCCAGTGAAGCAATCTTTTTACGTATTTGCTGCTCCAGTGAAGCCGCGTCGATAACAACCGAAACACTGGCAGCGGTAAAATGCATTTATTAGGCAAACGGCGATCTTAGCCGATGTGCTTCGGCAATCGGCTGATTAACGGCCTCGGAAATGTGTTTGCGAGCTGCAATTCACGACAGTTATTCGTGACCGTTGCATCTGTGCCGTGTTTAGAAATTCTTAGGTTACAATTTTTACATGATATACATGATATACCTGGATTTTTTAGTCATTCACCTCAAAGAATAGCTGTCTTAAATCAAATAGTTGGAAAAAATATTCCTCGTTCAATCCCTACACGCTGGAATTTCAATATTCGTACAGTAAATATCGTTTACGAATATAGAGACTTTATTATTGAGTGTATGGAGCAACTAGAAGAAGAGTCAAATGCTATTACTTCCAAGGAAGCAAGAGGACTTAGACGTATTCTGGAAGATCAAAATTTTACTTTCTGGCTGACTGTTTTTCATTATATTATGCCACATGTTGACGTTTTGTACAATAATCTTCAAAAAAAGAACATGGACCCAACCGAAGCACAGAAAGCTATACATGTTTTTGAGCAAAGTATTAACAATGTCCGAAATAAAATAGACCCTATCATACATCAAGCTTCAAATTTAAATGCGGCGCCTAGTGTCCAAAAAAGGAAACGCCCAAATAACAGCCAACAGGATCACCGTATTGCCTGTCTAGAAGTTTGTGATGTTATTATAAACAATGCAAAAGAACGGTTTGCATATACAAATCATCTAGTTGCCGCAACACTTTTATCTTCAGAACATTTCGAAAAATATAATAATAAGTTTCCTGAAAATGAATTGGATTTAACTTGTACAGCTTATAACTTCTTTGATAAAAACCGTTTGCGAACAGAACTGTCAGTTTTGTATTCCAATATCGAGTGTAGAACATTAAAAGGTGCAGTGCCTTTACTAAAATTTATAATTTCTAATAATTTAGAGGACACATTAACAGAAACCAAAAAGTTGATACAAATTCTGGTGACTACGCCAATGACCACAGCAGAAGCTGAACGTAGTTTTTCAACTTTAAAACGGATCAAAACATTTTTAAGAAATTCAATGCGCGAAGACAGATTAACAGCCCTTTCCACACTCTCGATAGAAAAAAAGTTCATCGCTTCAATACCGAACTTTAACGATAAAGTAATCGAAAAGTTTGCGACAAAAAAGGACCGGCGTATTAATTTCCAATTTAGAAAAATGCAATAAATGTAAGTTAATCAGATTTTTATAGCATGTCGTTATTAGTTACTATTAATTAGTATTAAAGCTAATTTTATTGTTTTTGTTTTCGTATGTTATTCTATTTCTATTATTTTATATTGGCCGTGGTTCATGCAGCACACCCTATAGCAGATGTCACGAGCCGCCACTGATTGTTGCCCTCGTGACACTTTGACATAATTTCACTCCCCTTCGGGTCGTGAAATTAAAACTGTCAAAGTGTCACTCGGGAAAAATTCGATAATTTTAGAGCTCTTGTGCAATTACTGCTGATAATTTGTTAATAAATTATTTATTAGTTTAAATATGTTGTTTCAGTTTTGACACAGTAAGAATACCTATATAAAAAGTGAAAATTCTATGTTACATTGAGGGTATTGTAATTTGATTGTAATTCTAGCATTTTTTTCTATAAAGTCTTCCATTTGGTTTTTTACTTTTAGCCTATAAGCTAAATTTAAAAGAGTTTAATGAAAAATTGCAATATTAACAATGCCCATACGAATAATTATTATTGTGTATTTTTAAAACCATAAAACTACGTTTTTGATATCACGTATCTAAAAGGTGATAAAATGACGTCAGTTATGGTGGGACATATTCACGTGACTTTCGACGTCGAAAAAACGTGATAAACGGTTATTTGCGGTTTGGTGATAATTATGACGTCTTTTCCTTCAATTCAGGATCGCTCCGTGGCTGGCTTCGACTCACTTCGTCATCAGCCCCATTGGTTTTCCACTAGCTCAGTTAGCTAACTTAAAACGGTGAGTCATAAGACTCCGGTTTGTTCCAACTCAACTCGTTGGAACTAGGTTGGGCACCGGCTGGTGACCAGTGAGTTCCTATTAGGTCAATTCGCTAGCTGGGACTGGCTTTCCCGTTGCTCTGCTTTCTATTAAATTTCATTTCGACTGACCATCACCTGGTATCCATCGGTAGTGGTGGATCTCTGGTTGGACGGTATGAGTATCGATGCGCGCTCGGTATCTGCTAACGAGCTAAATACAGGGCGAGAGGCGCATCGTTACATTACTGAACGAATTAGTAACAGTATGAAAAGACTGAAATACAATACAAGGGTGAAATAAAAGCAGAAACAAAATAAAATAGCCCGTTTAATAAATGCCCCATCAAATTATTAGTTCCTCCGATATATAGCAAACGTCACCGGTATCCTTTCTTCTTCTTCTTTAATTGCCGTCTCCCAATCGGAAGTTGGATATCATCATCATTATCTTTGCTCCATCTACCGCTGCTCTGAAGAGTTCTATTAAACTGCATTTAAACCTGTCACTTAAATTTGTCAATCATGACACTCTTTTTATTCTTATACTCCTTCCTCTTATCTTTCCCTGTATTATAATCTAAGCATTTCATATCGCTGTCCTCTCATTACGTGTACCAGGTTATATGTCCTACTCGTAGGTGACCTGATATCACAGCAACACCCTCAACTTTCCATCCAGCAGCCCTATATAGAAAACGTGTATCAAAAGGGCATTTTTTAATATTAAGGCCTTCAGCCTTTTAATTTTGTTTCGACCTTCATTCATTTTTTTAGGCCTTCGGCCACATTGTACAGGACTGGCTATAACGTAGAGATAAGTCTACCAATTTGCTGAATAAAATGTTTGTTTAATTTTTTGTGTTATGCTTTGAGCTTCCTTGTAATGGTTCTTGTTACCATTGTTTGTCTTAGGGATTAGCCGAACTAGCTCCTAGATCTCCATAATTGTGTTTGTGGTGATAAAGAGGAGATTATCTCGCGAGGAGGTCAACCTTTAGCTAACGTTGACCTCTTCTTCTTTTTCTTCTTCTTAACTCAGGCGAGACTCGTTAGTCTCTGGCACTTGGTCATAAGACCTTCGTACCAAACCCTGTTCTTCTCCTTAAACTTTAATAAGTCCTGTGGCCTCAACGAAGGCCAACAGTTTTCTTATTGGTAGTTATAGAATCTCTTCTGGTTCAAACCTCATTTGATCAGTGAAGTCCTGCCTTACATCACCTAGCACACTGCAATGACATAGTATGTGTATGGCAGTTTCTTCTTCCATTTCGCACTTTCTGCACCATGGTTCATTCACCTTACCTAGTTTGTATAGGTGATTTCTTAAACGGCAATGTCCTGTCACCATTTCAGTGACCGTTTTGATCTCTCGTTTATTGAGGTTCATCAAACTGTTCGAGAGTTTTTTATCAATATTCTTGATTATTTCTATAGTCTGGATTTGCCCTTGAGTGGTTCTCCATTTATTTTGATGATTCTTTATCAGCCATTTCTGAACCTCGTTTTTCATAGCATCTTTAGTGATGCCACAGAAAGAGCCTTCAAAAGTTTCTCTCGAGCCTTGTTTCGCTAACATATCTGCTCGTTCGTTCCCATACACCCCTTCATGACCCGGCACTCATATTAAAGACACTTTATTGTCTTTTTCCAGGTTATTGAGGAGATCTTTGCAGTTTCTCACCAGTTTTGATTTGGTGAGAGGGTTCTTCACAGCCAGAATAGCCGATTGGCTATCTGTGTAAATGTTGATTCTCTTAGTTTTAAGGTCTTCATCAATGATTTCATCAATGCAGGCCACCAAATCAAAAACTTCAGCCTGGAACACCGTTGTATGTTGACCTAGGCTGTAAGATTTATTATAGTTACATGTTTGCCCAAAGACCCTGATCCAGTACCATGGGCAATTTTAGATCCATCAGTGAACCATATTAAGTCCCCATTAATATTTGTGACTTTTTGTTCTCTAAAACGTATAATTGTGTTAATCTTCTCAGTGAAGATTAGTTCTGATGTCATCATATCTAAGTTCATCATAAAGATGGATTCCTCAAGTATAGTCCCAGTAATGTTTGTGTGGCTATTCAGTACATAATTTGGCCTCCAAGTATTGTCTGCTTTGAGTCTTAGGATGGTCATAAAGGCTACCCCCGAAATATATAATTCCAGCGGAGGGAGACCTGTGATAGCCTCTAATGAAGCCGTTCCTGTACTATTCAAGGCTCCTGTTATATTTAGAAGCGCTTGTCTTTGTAGGGTGGTGAGAGTGGTCACACAAGATTGCAAAGTCGTCTTTCTCCACCAGAGTACTGACCCATCAATGACTGTCGGTCGTATCACTGATGTGTACAACCAACATATCACCTTTGGTTTCAATTCCCAAGTTTTACCTACAACTCGTCTGCAGTTCCAGAAGATCTCGCTTAGCCCTATTAGGTATATTGGTAACATGAGTATTCCAATTGAGTTTCGAATCCAGTGTTACCCCTAGATACTTAACCTCATTGGTTCTTTCCAGTACCTCTCCAAATAATTTCAGCTCACTCAGTCCAGTAAGCTTCCTCTTATTTGTAAAGGCTACCAGTTTAGTTTTAGAAGGGTAAGGTTGGCCTCCTTGCGATCCTAAGTAAATCGTTGATTTCAAAATGGTACAACCCACTTGGTTAGACCTTATACAATCCTTTGTGCTAGTAATCTTCATCACTAGCATTTTTTCCCCAAGCCGCTGGTTCCGAACGCGAAATATTGTCTCTTACCGGTTACATTTCCTCTTTACGTAGTAATCTAATTTAGAAATTATTTTAAGCAAAATGCAAAATTTAACTGTTATATTTGTATCGGGTTGGTTGACAAGAAGCTGAAGTACTTCATGGTTGAGATGTTTATGGAGCCAGGAGCCTCTCTTCAGCCTCAGAGGCTTAAGAGGACTAAACCTTTCGAGCTTGTGTAATGTGAGAAGTTGTGCAAGGCTAAGTAAGTGTTGTGCATTTTAGCCACAACAAGGACTTGAGCAGTTAGTGAAAAGCAGAGCCAATGCTGTGCTGTGTAGCCACTATAAAGAAGTGGGCATTCCATGCCAAAAAAAGCTGAAGTACCTACTTTATGGTTGGGATGTTTATTGAGCCTCTGTTCAACCTCAGATGAGATGGCTCAAGAGGACTAAACCGTTCGAGCTTGTGTAATATCAGAAATTGTGCAAGGCTTAGTTAGTGTTGTGCATTGTAGCCACAACAAGGACGTGAGCAGTTAGTGAAAATCCGAGCTAGTGCTGTGCTGTATAGCCACAATAAAGAAGTGGGCATTTCATGTCAAAAAAGCTAGGATGGACCAGGTGACACGTAGATTACAAAAATTTTTAGGAAAATTAAGTTAAAGAAAAAATGCTGATTAATCTTGTGATTGGGTTTCAAACGGTAGTCCACAATATTTTCCGCAGCTGAATTATTTGAAGAAAAATATATTTCATAAAATAAAGCTTTTTACTTAAATTTCATGTGAAAAATTGCTCTATCTAACTATAATAAATGTAGATCATTGTTTTGAAGCCACGGTTTGGTAAACAGTGATCCAAAGCATTAAAAGAGGAGTAAAGGACAAATACGTATGTGTTGCGCAATTCCCAATTTCCCTATTAACGATATTTATTATAGTCTAAAAACATTTATATTTGAATTTCAAATGCAACTCTATATTAAAAAATACCTAGTAAACTATTCTACTAATCGTAGTGGAAGTGAAAGCACAACTACATAACTTTATGGTTATATGAAGTTATTAAATTCTGCGGCGCCCTTTGATCCAAAGTAATCGAATCCGTGTAATGAAGTCATAATAATGCATAGAGCAGATATTTTGAAACGAAGATGAGGTACATATTTCGATTTTCTAGTGACCGTATCTGTCATGTGTGCATTAAAAACGAAATTAACTACAAAACAAATATTAGAGGAACATAAGTTTCAATAAGCATTCATCCGCAGGGGCGTAGAGATAAATTATTTTTAATTTTGAAAATACGTTATAGGAATAACGATGAAACTAGTTCTAAAGAAGCAGATTCGAGTCTTATTTTTAGAGCTTCACGATACGATACAATATCGATACGATATCGTAGTGATATTGATTTCGATACGATATCGATATAATACTCGATAAAATAGAGACATAAAAATGATTAAAGGTAAGGATATAATATCGAGGCAAGTATGCAAGCGTATCGACAATACATTGGTTTCAGATAATTAATATCGTATCGGCATTAATATTGTTAATGTATGTATTGTATTGGTATCGTCTTGGTTTTCGATACGATATCAATACAATATCGATATTTTTATCGAATATCGGAAGCTGTACTTATTTTTGATAGGATTTTCAATATCTATCAATAGAATCTATCTTTTAGTATTGTTCTGAAGCTACTTTCTTGTGGCATCTTAATACAATTTACTATTTTTGATGGGTATAATCCACAATTATTTTACTTTAAAATTAAGTTTATTTGAGGTTTCGATTTAAGTTGGATGTATAGTTTGACGTAGCGTAGACGTAGACGCAATGGAGACGCACTGGAAAAGATCAACACCGAATTTTGTGTACTTGTGTTTATAGATGAACGCTTAGAGCATGGAAAATTTTATACCGAGGTATAAAATTTTCCATGCTCTAAGGATGAACGCAAGCGCCTGACGGAACGTAAGAGAAACGTAACGGAACGGAAGAGTTCACCAACTTTCATCTTTTACAGTGCGTCTCTTACGTCTGGCCAATCAAAAGGAAAAATTTTGTTCTGTCACCCAAAGTGGACACGCCCTCATCAATTTTGTAAAGATAAAGTTGTTTATCAACATATTCGAATTTTGTTAATTATATGTTAATACAATTGATATTAAGTTATTAATTTAATAAAAATATATCATAGAGTCATTTCAATATGAGTTGTTTATTGGCCTAATTCGGGGTTATAGATATACACATATTATACGATAGGTAAATCCAATAAACATTTTAAAGACCAGGAAATGAAACAAAATAGTTGGAATTCCCACGGCATGCGGTATCAAGGAGCATACCTTAGGTTTATTTCCTAACCCATATAACACACAAAACAGATAAATATTATAATAAATAATAGTTATAAGTATAAATAAATAAACACAAAGTTTGTTTATTACTGTTCGCATAATTTATAGGCTATGTTGTTGAATTAGAATTAAGTCATTGTGTACTCTTTCTACTCATGCGCAAAAATTCCGCTACGTCGATCTATAAATTGACATAATATTTTCTTACGTTTCCAGTCCGTTTCTTACGTCTCCGTTGCGTCTACGTCTACGCTACGTCAAACTATAAATCCAACTTTACACTTCGGAAATCGTTCTGAAAATACAAAATAATAATAAGTATTAAACAAATTTTGTTTTTATTGCTTTATTAGCACACAATTCTTTTAATAAGTAATTTAATTTTATCTGACTCATTCATATTGACAATTCAGGCATATAGGTACATATTATAACTAATTATAAGTATATTTAAAAAGAAGATGACGTAGGTATTACCAATATTTATAAATTGCATTAATGGGACGACTTTATTGGAAGATAGTTCATTCGATTACATGAAATTATCTGTAACTTAAGAATATCCATCAGTAAATCATAGCATGTGATTTGTCTTTAAAAGACAACCACGTGCAACAGGCGCGGATCCAAGGGGGGGTCAATGGGGTCAATTGCCCCCTCCTTGAGACTTCGCCTGGTGTGGCCTTTTTTTAAGCAAGAGATAATTACGATTGAAAATAAATAGTGAGTTTTGTGTCCTGTTGACAACTGAATAACGAAATGAAACATAAAACAGAATTCCTTCTCCAAAGTACGTGTTCTCGGTCTTACTGTATGGTGTCGAGTCTTGGACTGTGAATAAAATCGATCTACTTACCTAAATCGCCTTGGGGCTTTCGAAATGTGGTTCTATAGAAGAATTTTAAAAGTATCTTGAGTGAAGAAGATTCGAAATTCCACAATACTAGAACGTCTCAGCAAGACTACTGAGATTATAGTAGGCATCAAGAAGAGAAAAGTGGAGTATTTTGGACATGTAATGAGAAGTTTCAAATATAGGTTGCTACAAAATATTATGCAAATATTATTTATTAAAGTGAAAATAAAAGGCAAACGCAGTCCAGGCACGTAACCAACGTTCTGAAAGGACATGGCACATGAAGAAAAATAAAGTAACAGGCCATACCGAAAAAGAATCATGCGTACGCGAGTGACGAGAAAATTTTTATTTCATTGCCCCCTCCTTGCAAGATTGCTGGATCCGCCGTTGACGTGCAATGATGGTAGTAAAATTCTCATGTTAATGATCCCATAATAAATCGTGAGGAAAAAAAACAGGAAAAAGCCTCATAATACTATCCCAACACGGTACCTAAGTATTTGGTCTTACCTACAATGAAGAGTGGACATAACGGGCCAAGTGACAAAAAATCAATATTTCTGTTTTTTTTTTTCATTATATAGTACATTCTTTCACGGTTTTTGCTCTAAATTTTAAAGAACCGCTTGGATTGACATGAAATTTGGCATACGCATAGCTTACATGTCAAAGAAAAAAAGTGATATTGTGCCGATGTGTGCTTTTGCCCTGGGGGTGACTTTCACCCCCTCTTGGGGGTGAAACACTTTTCGAGTTATTTGCGAGTGAATATGTTCATTTTTCAACAAAATAACTACATTTTTAGGCGGTTTTTTGCAAATAACTCAAAAAGTAAGTATTTTGTCGAAAAAAACGTTCTTAGCAAAAATATGGCCTGTAAAAAGTAAAAAATAATGGTGCACGTCTTAGGTCTCTAGACCACGTAAAGCCGGAGTTATAGCCAATGAAAAATAGATTCATATTCACCAAATTTCAAATAGAATACTTTGAAGTGAAATATCCAAAAAATTAAGCACTTTTTGGGGAGAATCCATTATAACTTTTTTAAAGTATTTAAAAAGAGTTTTATTTCTGTTTTTATAAAAAGTTTTTATCATTAAATTTAAACAAGTTACGCTCAAAATAAAGTTGGTCCCTTTTGTTTTGCCCAAAAAAATCGGGAAGACCACCCCCTAATTAGCAACTTAAATGAAATAAATCGTTACCGCTCCATAAATTATTTTACTTATGTTGTGTTTATATGATCTGTAAGTTTCATCAATTCAAAATGCTTATTTTTTTAAAAAATTGGTTTTAAAGTGAAATTTTTAAAAATTTTAATTTTTTTCAAAATAACTTAAAAATTGTTAGATACCAAAAATCTCGAAAAACAAAAAAAGTCAGCATTGCTTTTCTGAATATCATGTATTTTCTTGTTTTTCTGTTAGACAAAAATTGATTAAGATTTGGTGTTTCTAAATTTGCATACATTCGTGATCAGTGACTCGTTCAACCCCTTTTAACTACAGCCCTTTCAAAAATAAGGACTTTGAACCGATGAAACTTACAGATCATATAAACAATTCATACGCGACTCAAGAAACTTGTGAAGTCGTAACGATTAAGTTCATTTGAGATACTAATTAGGGGGTGATTTTCCCGATTTTTTACCAAAAAAAGGGACTAACTTTATTTTGAGCGTAACTTGTTTACTTTTGATGCTAGAAATTTTTTTATAAAACAAAAATTAAGCTTTTTTTAAACACTTTAAATAAGTTGTATTAAGTTTTCCCCAAAATGTGCTTCATTTTTGGTTATTTCACGTTAAAGTATTCCATTTTAAATTTTACGAATATGAACCTATTTTTAATTAGCTATAACTCTGCTTCTACTAGGTATACAGACGTGATATATACACCATTTTTTAAATATTTTAGAGGCTATATTTTTGCTAAGAATTTTTTTTCGACAAAATACTTACTATTTGAGTTATTTGCAAAAAACCGTCTAAAAGCGTGGTTATTTTGTTGAAAAAATGAACATATTCACTGGCAAATAACTCGAAAAATATTGACTTAGTGAAAAAACTCTATAGAACAAAAGTTTCTTAGAATTAGTCAGTTTATCAATTTCCGGACTTACTTTGGACGAATATTTTTTCACCCCCAAAAGGGGGTGAAAACCACCCCCGGGGCAAAAGCACATATTGGCATAATATCACTTTTTTTCTTTGACTTGTTAGCTATATGTGTGCCAAATTTCATGTCAATCCAAGCGGTTCTTTAAAATTTAGAGGTTTTGCAATATTTTACCGTTAAAGAACGGACTAATAATGGTCTATTCAACAAGGCCGTTAGCCTGTATTATGGGCAAAGTGACAGTTGCATTAGAAACAGTTCTAAATAAATTCAACAGATAGCGGCATCCACGCCGTTTCCTGAAAAACTCATTTTTCTAGATTGTGTATTTTTGTCACTTAGCCCGTTATATATCTCCACTCTTCATTTAGGTACTTTACTTTCAATATTAACACTAAACTCTTATTTTATATGTATGATATTTAGGTATATGTATGCTATTTTAAAACATAAATGACGTATGTTGGATAGGTTATTGACTTAATAATAGTGGTATTATCTTTCTATTGATTTCCTTTTTTAGTGTGGGTAACCAGATCCTACTCAATTCTGTCGAGGAATTTGCGACGTAATTCCGTTTAACGTAATAAGAGCCGCTTCTTTGATTTTTCTCTTTTGGCCCTCTGTTTCTTTCAGGACTATACCTAAATCTTTCTTGTTTATTACAACGTTTAGTTTTAGTGTTTTAGATAAAATAGATCTCAATATGTTTGTTGTTTTGAATGTTGTTTCGTTGAAATATTGAATTTGTTTCAAAAAATGTATTTACTTAAAACGATAGGCAATCCGACTTTGTGAAAAGGGCATAATATAAGCCTATTTTAGTGTGCAAAACATATGTTAAAATCTTGCGGCACTGGATAAAAAACAACGAAAATGTTTAAAGTTTGGTGTTCCAATGTATGGAGGGAACCAAAAAATTATTTATCCACTCTACATAAATATGCTCTATGTCATATTATGTATAAGTTTTTAGTTTGTGAAAACTGTCATTATAGATAGCAGTGCGTGAAGGATTTAAAGTGTGCGTGAAGTAACAAGGTATTTTAAATGGGATTTACTCTTTCGCACTGTTTTTAACTTTCGCGTTGTCGTGGTGACAATCCTTAACTTTCACGTTGTCATGGTGATGACAATATGAGCAATGAATTACAACAAAAGTACTTTTTTCTACAACCACTATACAAAATGCACTTTTCTGCACAGTTTTATGTTAGCAAACTTGATATTTACTCACAGTATAAGATATTTGACATTAGTGTGCAGAAAAGTGACGTTTCTGTGCCGCAAAGTTCTTTTCTGCACAGTTGACTACCTCATTCTGAGTAACGTTATATTCTGTTTACATCCGTGGTTAAACTTTAGACAAATATATAACCTATAAGACAATTATTATATTTAACTATAGCATAGAAACTAAATTATGGATGTTACAACTGTTTTATTTTACAATTTTATTCTTATTAAACATTTTATAATTATCAAATAACCAATAAGGATTTAGCAACATCTGCAAGAGACGTCGAATGAAGTAGGTTTTGTGTAAATCCGTGACTGCATAAATACAACGTCAATAATGTGTACCTAATAATTTTTTAAAATAGTTTAAATTTAAACAAATTAAGGCAGTGCATTAATTTTTTAACTGATTTCTGTGCAATTTATTTGGGTATAAGGAATTTAAATTGATTAGTATTAATTAAATACAGTTTAAAATTTATCACATAGGTACCTATTATAATTAATCTTCGTTTGGAAATTGTGATTTTTATTTTTAGGAAAAACTGTGCTTGTAGAAAAAGTATAGTGTGTAACACGTGCAGAAAGGTAATTTCTCACTCGTTTGAATTGCGGCACTCGCTTGCGCTCGTACCGCAACTTTCAAACTCGTGAGAAATTAGTACCTTTCTGCACTTGTTGCACAATATACTATTTTCTACAACCACTATACAAAATGCACTTTTCTGCACAGTTTTATGTTAGCAAACTTGATATTTACTCACAGTATAAGATATTTGACATTAGTGTGCAGAAAAGTGACGTTTCTGTGCCGCAAAGTGACGTTTCTGTGCCGCAAAGTTCTTTTCTGCACAGTTGACTACCTCATTTTCTACGAGCGTGCAAAAATGTCTACTTTCGCGCACGCATTTTAGTTTAGAAAGTTTCACTTTTCCGCACGCGTGTTACTTTTCCGCACGCGGTTTTTATTTTCCGCACGCGTGTTAATTTAGATATGTTAATATGGCCTTAAAGTAATTATAATACATGCAATAAACTAATATTTAGATATTATTTACTAATTTATTTCAAATATATCTTATTGTGTTCCTGTTTTAGTAAAATTAACGCGACAATTCGATGAAATAAAATTATTTTGACATAATATTCGAAAGTCAAATCGGTAGACAATAACAGTCGTTTTGAATCATCGTCATGGAAACCAAGATCGTCGTCATGCTAACTAATTATATTGAAAGTTTGGTTTTGACAACCTTGTCAAAGAATTAGTTTGTGTATGTATTTTCATATTAATTAAATTAATTGATTAAGATTTGGTAATTTTTTAAAGACTCTTAGAAAAAATATTGTTCCTAACTCTTGCAGAAAGTCTCTTTTCCGCACTCGACTGCTTGCCGAACTCCCGCTTCGCGTCGTTCGGCAAACTGCAGTCGCGTGCGGAAAAGAATGACTTTCTGCACTTGTTAGGAAAATAACTATTTGCGAACTTACGCGATTTATACACTCGCTCCGTTGTCGCTCGTGCTCTAAAAATCGCGTACGTTCGCAAAAAGCATACTTCACGAACTGTTTCATAAATAACTATTTGACGATTAATATTTCTGTGTTGTCAATGTAAAGGGTATTAATCGTAACAATCGACATAAGTGGACATATCGTAACCTGGATTCAGCAATAAGACCTATTCTACATCAGTTTGAACAGATACCTACACTTTCTAATATTTACCAGACTACCCACGTTTTTTCAGAGGATGATGTCGAAACCTCATCTGACGAACTATAGATTGATATTATCCACCATAACAGAAAAAGATCTTTTACCTTCGGCAAGATGATGTAGTTTTTTTGTAACAGTATTAAAAGACTGTTTTAGGAGAAATGGGTATATCAGAGTATACACTAAATCACTGTGTTGGTTTATCGACAGTTTCAAACGAAGTTTAAAGTTTATCCTTCAACATAATGGCAACAAATACGGAAGTATACTAATTGAGCATTCTACAAAAATGAAGGAAGAATAAACAAATATCGCTGGTGCCAAAAAACCTCAACTATGACCAACATCAGTGGGTGTTTTATGTTGATTCCAAGATGGTGAACTTTCTTCTAGAACAACAAGGTAGCTATACAAAATATCCTTGTTTTTGTGTCTTTGGGATAACAGGGCTAAGGTTCAACACTGGAGTATCGGAGTATGACAAAGTGGTCTTGTAGAGATGCTTTAGTTCAAGAACAAGCTAACGTAATTAACAAAGCATTGATCGAAGGAGAGAAAATAATATTACCTCCGTTTCATATTAATCTAGTAGGACTCATGAAACAATTTTTAAAGGTTTTAGACCAGAATGGTCCTTGTATACTTGTCCCTACTACCAAATTCCCTCCACTTAATACAGACAAATTGTAAGCCGGAATATACCTATGGACCTCCTAAAATTGGACCTCCCACGGTTGTCATATAAGCATTAAAATTCATTAGCTCCCCAGCCGTTTAGACCATTTCCCAGAAAATATTGGTAGCCTTAGAGAGGAACAGGAAGAACGATTCCACCAAGATATCAAAACGATGTAACAGAAGTATCAGGGGAGATGGAACACTCACATGATGGCTGATTACTGCTGAAGTATTTTTTAAAGGGATCGTCCTTTTAAATATTTGCAAGAAAATTTCATAAAAACAACTTTTTAGGTGACGCCAAATAACTGCTTTGTGCTACGATGTAGTTAGGTTAGATGAAAAGGATCAGTTTTTTTGGCAGATATATTTTTGATGATTTTTGTAACTAGATTATTGTACAATAAATATGTTTCTTTTTGTTCGTGTCTTTTTTTATGGGTATCAGCACTACATATTATGTAGGTGGCGCTGCTTTAAATTACCCGATGTGTTAAAAATGTGATCTATTGTCATATTTAGTGAAAACGATCTGATGGAGTAATTCTGATGGCATTTTTGGATTCAGCAGACCCAAATTACCTAGAAACCGTGAAAAAGTTTCCAACAGCCGATTGTCTGTTTACCAGTAGGACATCTTTTTCTCATGAACATCTTTCAGTGCGCCACAGTTTTTCGATTTCTTTCTAACGCATTAAATTGTACCTATGTGACAGAAAAAAAGGCACGTCTGTGATTAGAGACATTTATAACATTTACTCTAGTTGTCGATAGATGGCGCTATAATCGAAAAAAAATTATTTACAAATTATATAATATATCTACGAATATAATCTGTACAATTTATAAGACTATACAAATCAAAGAAAATACCATTTTATAAATGCAATAAACACAATTGATTTGTTTTTATTCCAAATTGCAAATAAAATGTGACAACTGTCAGATTTAACTAAAATGCCATGTTAGAATAAATGTTATAAATGTGTATTATCACGGACTTACCTTTTTTTCTATCATTTGTGACGCACTGAAAAATGCTCATGAAAAGGACTTTATTATCTGTTAGGTGCCCTTCTCCACTACACCGCACTGCTCACTTGAAAATACTGTTAAATTTTCAATTATAACCATTTCCATGTGTTAAGTTATTAAAACTATGTGAGCCATCAACGAAATTAATTTGTATGGTAATATTTTTCGATTTATTTATTCCACATCGTCATAACGTATATTCAAATTTTTAAAGGTAGTTTATATGTAGGTACACTTCTTTTTAAATATGTAATCACTATTATTACGTAAAAGATTTTTATTATTTTGAATAATTACATGAAAATTTCAGAGTATTATTATTTATTTTTTTATAAGCATAAAAACATTTCTTCCCAAAGTTCTGAAACAGTTTTCTTTTGTTATGTGTATAGGTCTGGATCCCGCGTATGAAAAAAAAGTTGATTAATAGCAAGCTGAAAATTTGTTAATAGCTTAAGGGTGTCTAGTCGAATAAACTTTGATATGTGTTAACACTGGAACAGGGGCAGTTTTAATTGTGGAACAGGTTAAAAATTTGGAACGGTCACAGCACGAAAACGGCACATTTATTTTGTCCGACAGAACAGACTTAAACTCTTCGAACAGAGATTAAACTCTCATGCAAAAATCAGACTGCTATTTATCACCAAATGGGCGTTTTAATGAGTGGAACATGTAGAATATGTCAAATGACAGGAATTATGACAGGTAATAAATAGCAGTCTGATTTTTTCATGAGAGTTTAATCTCTGTTCGGAGAGTTTAAGTCTGTTCTGTCGGACAAAATAAATGTGCCGTTTTCGTGCTGTGGCCGTTCCAAATTTTTAACCTGTTCCACAATTAAAACTGCCCCTGTTTCAGTGTTCCCATATATCAATGTTTATTCGACTAGACACCCTTAAGCTATTAACAAATTTTCAGCTTGCTATTAATCAACTTTTTTTTCATACGCGGGATCCAGACCTATAATTAGTCTAACAAATTTTAAAGAAACGCTTGGATTGACATGAAATTTGACATATACATAGCTAACATGTCAAAGAAAAAAAGTAATAGGTATTGTGCCTTTTCCTCTGGAGGTGAAATTCACCCCATCTCAAAGGTGAAAAAATATACGTTCAAAATAAGTAGGTATGGAAGTTGATAAACTGCCTAATTCTAAGGAACTTTATTTTTGTTTTTTAAAAAAGTTTCTAGCATCAAAGGTAAGCAATAAAGTTGGTCTTTTTTGTTTGGTAAAAAAAATCGGTAAAATCACCCCCCAATTAGCAGCTCAAATGAATCTAATCGTTACCGCTTCACAAGTTGCTTTACTTATTATATGACATATTAAAATTTTTAAATTTTAAATTTTGAAAAAATATCTTTTTCAAAATAACTTAAAAATTATTAGTGATACCAAAAATGTCAAAAAGTGTAAAAATGTAGGTTTTGCTTTCCTGAATATTTTAGATTTTTTATTTTTGTCTAAGACAAAAATTGGTTAAGATATGACTATTCAAAATTTATATACTCGTGATAAGTGACTCGTTCAAGCCCTTTTAACTACAGCCCTTTCAAAATTAGTATTTTGAACTGATGAAACTTACAGATCATACCTATATAAACAATATACGAATAAAGAAACTTATGAAGCTGTAACGATTAATTTCATTTGAGATGCTCTTTAGGAGGCGATTTTCAAGATTTTTTTACAAAAAAGGTTCTTCCCGAAAATTGTTTAATTTTTTGGTTATTTTAGGTTAAAATATTCAATTCAGAATTTTCCGAATATTAACCTATTTTTCATTAGCTACAGCTCTGCTTGTACTTGGTCTATAGACCTCATGTGCACACCATTTGTTTTCACTTTTTTATAAGCTATATTTTTGCTACAAATGTTTTTTCGGTAAAGTACTTAATTTCTGAGTTAATTGCGAAAATCCGTCTTAAAACGTGGATTTTTTGTAGAAAAAAAAATAGGCAGTTTTCTTTTTTTTACGAAAAATTCAAGTAAAACTTGAATTTTTATCCTTGAATTCTGAAAAAAATAAATAAATATTTTTGAAAATTTTAAACGGAGAATGAAAGATAACATTAATACCGAGAGCCAAAAGTCCTTTAAACAAAAAGTTTCTTTTGAATGAAATATTTGAAATTAAAAATAACACTCAATTTTCTCATGTTTTTCACCCCTGTAATTTAATACAATAGACATTTTAGAAGTTTTCAGCGACTTTCGGCCCTCGATAATAATGTAATCTTTCATTCTGCGTTTAAATTTTTCAAAAATTCTTATCAGTTCTCTCAACATTTTTTTGGAGTACCTATTGAACTCAAAATTGATTTTTTTTTGAATATTGGAGTATCTTGAGTATTTTTTTGAGTATTTTTGCAACAATCAAGTAAAACCATAAAAATATTAAGTATCGAGTTGAGAACTCCAAAATTATTTGGACTATTCAGTCCAAGATTTTCCAAAAACACTGAAAATAAATACAATGTATGTGGTAATTTTGAAAATGTAGTTGAACGACCTTTAAAATGGGTTATCACTCAGCCCCCTTTCCATTAAAGATTTTTTGAGGGGTTGTGTCCGCCCCACTGGACGATTGATGTAATTTAGTCGAAAACTGGTTTACAAAATGTTCTCCTCACAAACAAAGGGTACCCCCCGTTAAGATAGGCAAAATGCCCTCACTCCCAGAATTCAATATATTTATTTTTTTTACGTTCTATGCAATTAAAAAATGAGATAACGCGGATTTTTAGGTCGCCACCCCCCTTACCCCTCCCCCCACAGCCAAAAGGGTAGATTTTTAGATTTAATTTTTTTTAGTTAGGTTGCAATTGATTTAAAAATTTCAAAAAATTCACACATATGTCTGAGACTTTTACAAAACATGTCCATTTTTATGGACCCCTATGTCGAGTGTACATAACCTCAAAATTTTTTTTAACTTTTTAAAGCTTATAACTTTTTCTTAGAAGGGGCTGCAGGTCCAATTTTTCTTGCATTTTATGTATTTTATCAAAAGCTATCTCTCTGATTTTTTTCAGATTTTTCCGTTACCTGCGCCATCTTGAAAAATCCGGAAAACTGTTTTTTTAGGGGGTTTTTGGGGATTTTCTCCATTTTATAGACTGCAACATAGATTAACTCAAGGTTTTGTTAATAGATTATGTAGAATTTGAAATAACTGAGTATTTTAGGACTATCAAAAATTGGGCAAAACACCCCAAGCCCCCCAAAAACCATGTTTTTTAAAGTTATATAAGGGTTTTTGTTGACTTAATAATATTTTTTGAGGTCGATACAGCCTAAAATTTTTGAATTTTTTTCATTTTTTTACTTTTTATGTGATTAAAAAATAAGACTCATCGCATTTTTAGCCCACCACCCCCTCCCCCTGCCCCCACAAAAACGACAATTCTATTTTTTTTATTTAGTTAAGTTGCTATTAATTTAAACATTTTATGAGGCTTCTAAAAAACATATCTATTTTTATAGACCCGTAGGTCAAGTGTACACATAACCTCAAAATTCCTTTTTTATTTTTTTAAAACGTATTTTTGACTTCGATCGATACTTGTTTTATCGATATTTTTTAGAACGTCCAATGAATTGTACATCTCTCTCGCGGACGACCGCCTCAATACGTGCTTAGCGCTCATTTTTAATTATTAAAATTAATAGTTAGTAATAAAATAATGACAAAAATTTCTTCAGGCTCTTGTAAGGGGGGCTTTAAACTTTGATTTGGTCACTTTCTGACTTTCCTAGTAATAAGATTATAAACCCTTATATAACTTAAAAAAAACATTGTTTTTGGGGGGCTTGGGGTATTTTGCCCAATTTTTGATAGTAGTAAAATACTCAGTTATTTCAAATTCTACATAATCTATTAACAAAACCTTGAGTTGATCTATGTTGCAGTCTATAAAATGGAGAAAATCCCCAAAAACCCCCTAAAAAACAGTTTTCCGGATTTTTCAAGATGGCGCAGGTAACGGAAAAATCTGAAAAAAATCAGAGAGATAGCTTTTGATAAAATTTACAAAAAGCAAAAAAAATTGGACCTGCAGCCCCCTCCAAGAAAAAGTTATAAGCTTTAAAAAAGTTAAAAAAAATTTTGAGGTTATGTACACTCGACCTACGGGTCCATTAAAAATGGACATATTTTGTAAAAGTATCAGATACATGTGTGAATTTTTTGAAATTTTTAAATCAATTGCAACCCAACTAAAAAAAATTAAATCTAAAAATCTACCATTTTGGCTGTGGGGGGAGGGGTAAGGGGGGTGGCGATCTAAAAATCCGCGTTATCTCATTTTTTAATTGCATAGAACGTAAAAAAAATAAATATATTGAATTCTGGGAGTGAGGGCATTTTGCATATCTTAACGGGGGGTACCCTTTGACGTGTTTTTGTATATTTTTAGATTTTCTATAGGGACCACGGGTCCATATTATAGAGGGTGGCACCTCTTTAAATTTACACACTGTATGTATATAAACATAATATTTAAATTTCCCAATTGATATATGTACATGGAGCATTTATTATGTATATCCACTAGTAAAATTGGGGTTTTGATATATACGAGATATTTGTAAAGACTGAGATACCGCGAAGAAGTAACTTCAGAGGAGTATTGACATAATAGTATTATGAATAATTATTTATAAAAGCAAAACTTCTTTGAACCACCTTTTCGGTATTTCAGAGCAACACATGTCAATCAAAGAGAAGTGAGAAAGTAACAGATGTATGAAGGATTTAAGCCTATAATATTGGATTACAATTACACGGTCTTACACATGTTCGGGGTCCCGCATTTCGCTTTTGCTGGCACTGCTGCCATTGTAATTCAGAAGAGATTTTGCTACTATTGAAAAGGTGCGTGCTGCTGGTGTAATCCTTTATTATAGCTGTGTTATTTGCGATGTACACAGCCTCGACTCTATTTGGAATACGGTGGATTAGAAGGTATAAAAATAAGTTACAAAGAAAGGGACACATTATTAAAGGGCACATTACACTTTTTTGGAAAGCCTTTTTGGATTGTTACGTTGAAAAAAATTCAACTAACACAGGTCAACAAAAAAATTTTTTTTTGAGTCTGTTATTTATTAAATATTTTCTGTTGGTATACATCAAAAATTAAGCAAAAACTCCATAAATAATAAATAAAGTTTGCTTTTGTACCTTTAGATCATCAAAAATTAATGTACGGTATTTTGGCAAATGTACGGTATTTAAGATGCCAGAGAGGGGCGAGGGGGACCAGTGGCGTAGCTGAAGATTGGGGGTCTCCCCGCAGCAATTTTTGTGGGGCCCCGTATTATAAAAATAACGGCAACTAAGGTGTAAATGACCTTTCTTTAATGTCTTTATGAGTTAGTGTTAATATATTTTTTGGGAATAAATCTAAAGACCTATATGTACAATATGTATAATATATCTCTTAATCCCTATTAGTAAGTTGTTGCAATATTGTATCTAAAGGGCATCGCACACATCTTATGGAAAATATAATGTCACTCAAATTCAATAAAATTTATACGAATAGATGCGTTTTAAATTAACGGTCAAATCTTATCATTGCGCCAACTCTTAATAATGATTAATTACGGCGCAAATTGCAATTAAAGTTTATCGAAATCACATTTTTTGAGTCATTAAAAGTGTCAGTTACAATTACTATTGCTCTGGGTGCTATTCACAAGAGCTTAAACCCCGCTGGGTCTAAGCGGATTAGTGAAACTAATCCGCTGATTTATGGAGTACCGACAATTTGGGTATTTTAAAATATTTTTCTCTCTCTAACTTATGTACGTACCCATTTGATTTCAGATTTATTTATATCAATTTCTGCTCTTATTATTGAAAATATAGAGTTGGCGCAATGATAAGATTTGACCGTTAGTTTAAAACGCATCTATTCGTATAAATTTTATTGAATTTGAGTGACATTATATTTTCCATAAGATGTGTGCGATGTCCTTTACATTAAAAACATTAACTTCAAAACTTTTTTTCTACAAGTTATTTTTTCGTCGCAGCTGAGGTCATCGTAAAATTTGTTATACGTTTTATCCGTTTATTTTTAAATTCCTGCATAATACTCCACTATTCTGCTATTCCTGCTGCTTTTGCTAAAGTTTCGGAAAACAAATTTCTCATTTTCCAAAGATTATCGAAGAGTTTTTTCAAAAAGTTGAAGGGCGACCGTTAACTCTGTCGTTTCAGATTGCAAAGGTTTTGATGTTTGATTAATAAATTATGTAAGTATTGTAGATTGTGATTGAATAGTAATATTGCTTGCAAATTCAAAACTATTCATATGCTCTAATAATGCATTAGCTTCTAATTTGTCATTGTTTTTTAGATAGCAATGAAAATCTCGACGCAAAGCCATAACAGCATCATGTCTGGATGACCACCGGGTTTCACATAACCGTTTAAGTGTTAGCAAACGCGATGAGTTCAATTCAAAGTCATAATAGTACATAGTACATCCCATCTTTTAATACTTACACTAAAAAAACATATAATCTCTTAATTATATCGTAAAGTAACCGACTCCTGTACACCAGCAACGGCATCATTCAACTATTCAACACTAAATAGGTTGAGATTATGGGATGCACAATGAACATAGCAAGCTGTTTTCTCAATGTCAGTTGTATGCGCCTTTGTATGTACACCTGAATATACACCACTCATAATGCTTGCCCCATCATAACCCTTTCCTCTGCAGTTTTGTACGGAAAGGTACTTTGATTGTATCAATTTTAAAATTTGATTTGAAAGACCTTCTGCACTTTGGTCGAATATGCGAATGAATAAATTCCAAAAAACTTTCAACAACTTCTTCTTTGGAAGGTGAAAACTAAGCTGATCGTGCAAGCAAATTATTGAATAAAAACAACTTTTTTAATTAAAAATTAATCAATTTGTTTTCAGTTTCATGAACCAGCACATTTATAACTTCGTTTTGCATTTGGGGGCTCAAGTGATTTGTTTTTAAGATACTGTTTTTATCGATTAATTTAGCTAGTTCATATTTAGCTAGTGAATGAACCACCGACAAAAAATACCTTTTTGGGATTCACTTTTCATCTAAACTACCAACGTGTCCACCACGAAACGCAAAATTACACCCAGAGAGAGTAAGAGTTACTTCTATTACCCTTTTTATTACTTCCTTCCAAATTCCCTCTTTTGATACTTATTAGGAAAATATGTTTTGGTCCCCAATTTAAAGAACGTAGAAGTATTAAGTTTGGAGGCTTTAAGAGGCCCCTCCTAACGTCAGGGCCCCCGCCTTGCGGGCCTGTCAGCTACGCCACTGGGGGGACTGAGGGTGTGAAGCGAGAAGTGGCAGACTGACATAGTAGTGTGCGAATGAGCATTGCAATGGAATAACATATTTTATGTCTCGAGAGGTCTAAAAATGTCTTCCAAAAAGTGTAAAAATGGCGTGGACTCTTTTTACTGTATTTGTAGTGAATTCAAAAGGGAGAACCAAAAAATTTTGTTTAATAGCTTCTACAAGAAGCATAAAACAGTTTTTCTTCACAATTGAAATAGATGTCCATCTTTTTCTCTGGCTCATCCTGTAATGCTCAAAGAATATTACAAGAGCGTTAAAATAATTGTGCTTCGCGTGTTTAAAATATGAAGAGTACATCTGGCCAGTGGAGATTCCAAAAGATTGGTTTTCTTGTGCGAACACATAATACAGGCAAATTAAACCGTAAATCATCAAATAAACAAAAAAATTGCGAAGTGGCTGTAACTTTCTACACTCATAACCAAACACATTCTTTTGAAAAATCCGATGAGTCCCGAGCATTAAATGTTGTGCTCGACCCGAATCCAGGTATAAAGACCCCGGCGCTCCCCTCCACAACTACGTAACGGTCACCGGCACTCGACCAAATGCTTAATGCTTGCGTACTGGTTAGTTGCTTTTTAAACAGTCTGCGTCTAATATCGTATGTTTTAAGATATTTCGGTTGAGCAGTATTAGAAAAACTTGACAATCAACAATTATTATTGTGCATTTTAAACATTCTGTGGGTGGATTTGTATGTGCATGAACACTTTTCAATATGACTGAAAACAATGAGTATTTTATTTGTGAAAAACCCTCGGATGATGCTGTAACGGCTGGTAGAAGCCATACAAACTTTAAGCAATTGCAGCAAAGAACGAGGAGATGGCAAACACCAGTTACTCAGCGAAAGTGATTTGATAGTTGTCCACAGAAATGTCGAATAATGGTCGAACATTTGTAGTCGGCGAGGATGTTGATCTACTTTTTCTCTTGATCGTATTATCACCAGAAAATAAAGATATATTTCTCATGTAACCAGACACAGGCAAAATCAACAGGAAAATATTTTCATCGTCAGAAATCCAAAAATCGTACCAGCATATAAAAGATACAATCTTACTGGCCCATGCCTTCAGTGGTTGTGATACAACGTCTAGTATATTTCAGAAGGGTATATACATAGTATATTTTCAAACTCCTGCAAAATGAATTTGGATTGGCTAATGTCGTGAAATTTTTCAATAACGAAAATTCAACCCAATCAGAAGTAAGAGATGCTGGTGAAACTGTTTTTTTGATGGTATACGGTGCAAAGAAATTTCGAAATTATTCACTTGATTCATACAGATTTGACCAATTTAAAAATTCGCTGCAAAAACAAAAATCAAGGCTTGAATTATTACCACCAATATCAGAGGCAGCTGCACAACATTCATCACGAGTTTTCTACCAAATTCAGTTATGGCTTGGCAATAACAAAAATACGGAACAGTGGGGATGGAAGAAAATCAACGGTTCGTTGCAACCTATTACAACATTCCTTCAGCCAGCACCAAAATCGATACTACAACTTATTTCCTGCAACTCTGTACATCTGATTGTTCTTCGAGATGTGGGTGCAGAAAAGAAGCGTTAAGATGCTCGGAAATTTGTAGACACTGTCAAGGAATGCAGTGCCTCAATTCATACATGGAGCCAATTTGCGAAAATCTTGACGACTCCGATACAGATTCAGTACACGAGCATGCGAGCAAAGAATTAGAAGATATCTTTTACGAGGCAGATACTACCGACTCCGATTTTTTTTAGGTATAAAAGATATGCATGCAATATAATATAATATTTCAATCTACTTAAAAATCGTCACTTTTGCAATTAATGTGTATTTTTTTACAGAATATTCACACCTAGAATATTACACCTAGTGAAGCAGTTCTAAGAAAATAAATGTACAATTGGATGAAAATATTTATCACAATCGAATAAAGTATCAAAAGTAATCGAAACAGACCTCGAAAACCTCAGAGTACGAAACTTCAATTTATAACTTTTTATATTTTTTTAAAAATTAAATTCATTTAAATATTTTTCAATTTTGTTTGTTTATTTCAACAATATTATTAACAGAAACAAAATTATGGTACTGTTTCTTTACTTATTATTTTAGATCTTAGCATGCTAAATTTACCAAAGGCTATAGCGGGATAAGATGGTCAAAATTGCACCAGGCTCGATTCAGTTTTGGGTTTAGCCATTCGAAAATATATAATTGAAAACTCACTCAGCCAAATTTTCAAGTCCCTAGGTGCATCGGGGGGTCCGCTATGGAAAAAAACGTGTTTTTTTGAAAACATTTTTTTCCAGACGCTGTATTGCTGCAAAAAATCTGAAAAAATTAATGAATGCGTATCTTAACAATACAAAGCTGCCTGATTTTTTTCAGATTTTTATCTTCAAAATTGAGCGCAGAAAAAATTTTTGAAATTTTCAAAAAAATTTTAGGTTATGTTGTAAATTTTTCGCCAACTTTAAAATATTGGGATTTTGTGTATTTTTTTCCATTCTTTCGAATGGCATAGGCATCATTATCATTTTCGACGTGGAAAATACCTAAAAATCGAAAAAACTGTTTTTTTTGCATTTTCAAGTTTTTGACTCATAAACTCAACAACATACAGCTAAATTAATCATCATTTACATTTTTATATGTATTGTTACATTTACAATCAAAATCAGCTATTAGAACTTATTTTTTTTCCTACAGCATGCCGAAAAACCCCGTTTTCGGCGTTTTTACTAAATAGCCTCAGAAATCAGTAATTCTTTTAATGTTTAAAAAATAAAAATTTTGTTGTTCTCGATAGAATGTAATACAATTATTACTTAAATAAATTATTTTTTGTTTTGCACGATTGTTTGAATTTCATATATAATAATATCGTCCCATTAAGGGTACCCTGCCATAGGCTTATAAATTTTTTAACGTTTAAAAAATAAAATTTTTGTAGTATTCGATAGAAAATGTTGCCTCTTTATAAAAATGCTTGTTGCGGTTGTGATTTTCAAAGCGCGCTAAGGTTAAAAAAGCTGGGCACTTTGGTGCCGTACGCAAGGAAGCGCTTCTAGCCACGTTTTTGGAAAAAACTCAGGATAAACCAGTCCTCAAGTACCCGCCATCGAAGCCACTAACTACTTACGTAATAAAAATATTTTTAAAATAATAAAATAAGAAAATCTACGGTTTCGTTTTGATTAAAAACTAAAAACAAATAAATAAAAAAAATATTTTATTAAACGTTAATGAGGAATTATTATTTAAATAAATAGTTATTAATTTATTTGAATTACTTAATTGATTAAATAGTGCAACCTAAAGAGTGCAGAGTGTTTAAAGGGATTAATAAATTAATTATTAAAAAGTTACTACACAATCATAAAATTACAAAATTCAAATTAATATACAGCATGGTGCAAAGAAAGAAATAAATTCGTTATTTCGTAAACTGGCGACTTTTGGAAAAATACCGAAACGTTTCGAGTGTGATACGAGTCACGTCATCCATCTGGGCGTGATGACGTAATCGATGATTTTTTTAAATGAGAATATGGGTCGTGTGGCAACTCATTTCAAAGGATATTCAGTTCTCTATTTATTAATATAAATACTAACACAATTATTTATACAGGGTGACCAAAAAAAATTTGAATTAAATTAATTGACATAAAAAGAAGAATTTAAGTAATGTATTTACTTCAAAATATATTTTACTGCTGTTAGAAAACAGAAGAACATGTTTGAGATATAAACATTGCTTTTCCCTTAAATTCAATGTTCAAGCCAGCTCCTGCTAGCCACCTGCCTCTTGGAAGTTTGAACATTTTATTTAAGCGAAAAGCAATGTTTATTTTTCTAATAAACCTTTTTTCCGTTTTCTGAAAGTAAAATATATTTTGAATTAAATAAATTACATACATTATTTTTTTTTGTAAATTAATTTATTAAAAAAAATTTAGTCACTCTGTATAAATAATAAGGGTAATGTTTCCATTGTTTTCAATCTGGTGGGATGTAGAGTAATATTTTTGATGTTATTTTATGTGCTATTATATTGAAAACTTAGTCCTTTCTAATAATGGTAATGTTTATACTACTGAATAGAGAATTGAATAACCTTTCGAATAACCAAATTATTGTAAAGTCCCAGTGATTGGCTGTGTACGATAGTTAAAAAACTTACACAGAATTAAAAAACTTCGGTTTGTATAATGGTATAAAATTCTATTAAAAAACTTAAAAAAGTCATCCAAATAGATTATAGAAAAACATCAGAACATTTTCTGTCTAGTCAGATCATCTTCAGTGACATTCTGTTTAGTTACTGAAACTATAGCCCGCTAGTTGATATATTATTATGTAATCTTCAAAATTACATAATTATTTATTAAAATTTCCCATATAAATAGTTAATCATAGAAATGCCAAAGGAAATAGCTTCAGAACAACATTAAAATTATACTTTTGAAATGCGGCACAATGTCGATATTAATGGATTTTACTAAAGCTCAAAAGCAGCATGGCTTCCCTGCTCGAAAAACTGAAGGGGCACTTGTCACAATGAGTTCGAGGTCAAGACAAAATTCGGTCTGTGTCACTCGTCTTGACTTGTCATTCCAAAAGTATAATTTTAATAAAAATTTTATTTTAATAAAATTATGTAATTTTAAAAACTATATATCAACTAGTGGGCTAGTTTAAATTACTACACAGAATGTCACTGAAGATGATCTGACTAGATCGAAAACATTGTGGATGTTCTTGGATGACTTTTTTAAAAGTTTTTTAATAAAATTTATACCATTAGACAAACCAAAGTTCTTTACTACTATGGTTTTTCAAATAACCGTAATTCTCATTAAAAAAATTCATCGATTACGTCATCGCGCCCAGATGGATGACGTCACTACTAGTATGATATATATGCCAAAAAATCACAATTAAAAAATCGACCTCTTTCGGGATTTTTCCTTAGAGTCGACAGTTTAATAAATAACGAATTTATTCCTTTCCTTTGCATCATACTGATATTAATTTGAATTTGAATTTTGTAATATCATGAGTATGTAGTAACTTTTTAATAATTCATTTATTAATCCCTTTAAACACTGCACTCTTTAGGTTGCACTATTTAAGCAATTAAATAATTCAAATAATTTAGTAATTTATTTATATAATAATAATTCCTCATTAACGTTTAATAACACGATTTTTATTACGTA
The DNA here is from genome assembly GCF_917563875.1 of Diabrotica virgifera virgifera. Taxonomy (NCBI): domain Eukaryota; kingdom Metazoa; phylum Arthropoda; class Insecta; order Coleoptera; family Chrysomelidae; genus Diabrotica; species Diabrotica virgifera. The sequence continues at coordinate 38,107,775 of NC_065444.1, read as the reverse complement.
AGTAGTTAGTGACTTCGACGGCAGTACTTGAGGAGTGGTTTTTTTGTATCGAACACTACAAAAATTTTATTTTTTAAACGTTAAAAAAATTAATTAATTGATTTTTTTATAAGCCTATGACACGATACCCTTAATGTGACGATATTATTATATATGAAATTCAAATAATCGTGCAAATAAATCACTTATTTAAGTATTAATTGTATTACATTCTATCGATAACAACAAAATTTTAATTTTTTATACGTTGAAAACATTATTTTTGACTGATTTTTGAGGCTATTTAGTAAAAAAAAAAAAATAAGTTTTATTAGCTGATTTTGATGGTAAAGATAAAAATACATACAAAAAGGTAAATTATGATTAATTTAGCTGTATGTTGTTGAGGTTATGAGTCAAAAACTTCAGTAAAAAAAAGGTTTTTTCGATTTTAGGTATTTTCCCACGTCGAAAATGATAATGATGCCTATGCCATTCGAAAGAATGGAAAAAAATTCACAAAATAACAATATTTTAAAGTTGGCGAAAAATTTCCAACATAATCTAAATTTTTTTTGAAAATTTCAAAAAATTTTCTCTGTGCTCAATTTTGAAGCTAAAATTCTGAAAAAAATCAGGGTGCTTTGTATTGTTAAGATACGCCTTCAATAATTTTTTCAGATTTTTTGCAGCAATACGGCGTCTAAAAATAATTGTTTTAAAAAAAACACGTTATTTTCCAAAGCTCCTGGAGATCCTATTATTTTTTAATCAAAACGAAACCGTAGATTTTCTTATTTTATTATTTTAAAAATATTTTTATTACGTAAGTAGTTAGTGGCTTCGACGGCGGGTACTTGCGGACTGGTTTATCCTGAGTTTTTTCCAAAAACGTGGCTAAAAGCGCTTCCTTGCGTACGGCACCAAAGTGCCGAGCTTTTTTAAACCTTAGCGCGCTTTGAAAATCACAACCGCAACAAGCAGTTTTATAAAGGGGAAACATTTTCTATCGAATACTACAAAAATTGTATTTTTTAAACGTTAAAACGTTAAAAAAATTAATTTATTGATTTTTTTTATAAGCCTATGGCAGGGTACCTTTAATGGGACGATATTATTATATATGAAATTCAAAAAATCGTGCAGAACAAAAAAATAATTTATTTAAGTATTAATTGTATTACATTCTATCGAGAACAACAAAATTTTAATTTTTTAAACGTTAAAAGAATTATTTTTTTTTACTGATTTCTGAGGCTATTTAGTAAAAACGCCGAAAAACGGGGTTTTTGAGCATGCTGTAGGAAAAAAATAAGTTCTAATAGCTGATTTTGATTGTAAATGTAACAGTACATATAAAAATGTAATTGATGATTAATTTAGCTGTATGTTGTTGACTTTATGAGTCAAAAACTTCAGAAAATGCCAAAAAAAAACAGTTTTTTCGATTTTTAGGTAATTTCCACGTCGAAAATGATAATATGGCATATGCCATTCGAAAGAATGGAAAAAAATACACAAAATAACAATATTTTAAAGTTGGCGAAAAATTTACAACATAACCTAAAATTTTTTTGAAAATTTCAAAAAATTTTCCTGCACTCAATTTTAAAGCTAAAAATCTGAAAAAAATCAGGCAACTTTGTGTTGTTAAGATACGCATTCACTATTTTTTTCAGATTTTTTGCAGCAATACAGCGTCTGGAAAAAAATGTTTTCAAAAAAACACGTTTTTTTCCATAGCGGACCCCCCGGAGCACCTAGGGACTTGAAAATTTGGCTGAGTGAGTTTTCAATTATATATTTTCGAATGGCTAAACCCAAAACTGAATCGAGCCTGGTGCAATTTTGACCATCTTATCCCGCTATAGCCTTTGTCAATATTGATAGTGATTTACTTGAAAAAAAAAATCACAAAATTATATTACTTCTTATTATTTTAGATCTTAGGATGCTAAATTTACCAAACTTGTCGATATTCATAGTGATTTACATGAAAAAAAAAATCAAAAAATTATAGTATTTACTTGTGGGTCTCTGAGAGACCCGTTGTACTGCAAAATGTTAAGCGTGGCCACTCCAGCACACCCTTTATGGCTAGGGACTCCTTGGTTTCTTGAAATATATACATTTTCAAAGGTCTATACCAAGTTACAGTCACTTCGCAATTTTTTTGTTTATTTTGGGCAATTTTATTGGACTAACAAGGCGGATACACTAAATATCCATATTACCTTTGCTTATGGGATAATAGAGCCGATGTACTTCACTACCAGCAGCATTCATGGTCTAGTCGGAGCGAGTTTCAAATGTTAGTCTAAGAGCTAGTGAACCTTTTGACTAACGGTCGTCCTGTAAGGCTAAAAATTTGTAGAGTGATAATTCATAGCACACCAAAGCTAAAAACCATGACCTGGCAGGCCTCAGCGGTGCACGTGTATCTACCAGATGAATCGAAAAGTGCAAATTTAGGGGGTAAAATAAACTTTCTCCTGTAAGGTTTAAATTTAAGTATGTGTTTGAGTAAGTCATTTAGAAGAAATGTGTACAATGACAGGCGATTCTGAAGAGCATAAGACCTTGCCAGGCGAGGGGAAAGATTAGGGGTTTTTCCTAAAATTATTCTTTTTGCATCGAAAAAAATTTTTTTAGGCTTTTTGGATCATTCCAAACAGAAAAGGTCCTTAGTTATTTTTCTCTTAAGTTAACAGTTTTTGTTATATAAGCGATTGAAAATTTTGAAAATTGCGAAATCGGCCATTTTTAACCCAAATCGGACATTTATCTAAAAATTTCAATATTGACAAGGTACGCAGATATTCCTTAAACATTGATTGATGAAATCCCGAAGAGTTTTTTGCAATAAAATATCGAAAACCGCTTTGTTTTTTTAATTGCTAATCAAGCGGGCGCTACACTGTAGTATAATTGAGGACGTTTGAGCTTGCATAAATTCATTATCTCGAGAATGGGCAAATTTGAAGAGAAATCCTCAGACAGGTCGATTTTTATTTTTGAATTAGGACTTTTTGGTATATATATAATACTAGTGACGTCATCCATCTGGGCGTGATGACGTAATCGATTATTTTTTTAAATAAGAGTAGGGGTTGTGTGATAGCTCATTTGAAAGGTTATTTAATTCTCTATTCAGTAATATAAACATTAACATAATTATTTATACAGGGTGTACAAAAAAATTTTTTTCTTCTATTTGTCAAATTTAATCAAAGTTAATTTAATAAAAAAAAAATTTTTGTACACCCTGTATAAATAATTATGTTATTTTTTATATTAGTGAATAGAGAATTAAATAACCTTTCAAATGAGCTATCACACAACCCCTACTCTCATTTAAAAAAATTATCGATTACGTCATCACGCTCAGATGGATGACGTCACTAGTATTATATATATGCCAGAAAGTCCTAATTTAAAAATAAAAATCGACCTGTCTGAAGATTGCTCTTGAAATTTGCCAATTCTCGAGATAATGAATTTATGCCAACTCAAACGTCCTCACTTATACTACAGTGAAGCGTCCGCTTGATTAGCAATTAAAAAACAAAGGGGTTTCCGATATTGTATTGCAAAAAACTCTTTGGGATTTCATCAATCAATGTTTAAAGAATATCTACCTACCTTGGCAACTTTGAGATTTTTAGATAAATATCCGATTTGGGGTTAAAAATGGTCGATTTCGCAATTTTCAAAATTTTCAATCGCTTATATAACAAAAACTATTAACTTAAGAGAAAAATCACCAAAGACCTTTTCTGTTTGGAATGATTCAAAAAACTTAAAAAAAATTTGTTCGATGCAAAAAAAATAAATTTAGGAAAAACCCCTAATCTTTCCCTTCGCCTGGCAAGGTCTTATGCTCTTCAGAATCGCCTGTCATTTTACACATTTCTTTTAAATGACTTACTCAAACACATACTTAAATTTAAACCTTACAGGAGAAAGTTTATTTTACCCCCTAAATTTGCACTTTTCGATTCACCTGGTAGATACACGTGCACCGCTGAGGCCTGCCAGGTCATGGTTTTTAGCTTTGGTGTGCTATGAATTATCACTCTACAAATTTCTAGCCTTACAGGACGACCGTTAGTCAAAAGGTTCACTAGCTCTTAGACTATGTGGAGCCCATGCTTTAATGCGTCCATTGCACATAAAATTAAGTCTCATGAAGCAGTACCGGCGGCGAATTTACAAAACCTATACTATTTCAGTCATGGGGGCGACTGAATTCGAGTAGGTTTTGTATGCAGAATATTAGTTACATATCCTATGCTATTTCGGTCTAGAAATGAACTGTATCGGTGTGAGATTTGTAAGCGAAATTTTTGATTATTATTGAGCAAATGTCTATACTGTTTCAGTCATGTAAGTAAAACTAATCAAATATTTACTAAGTGGATTTATTATTATATCATAAAATTTAGATATGTTTTGAAAATTAAAGTGAATAATATATTGAAATTGAAAATGGTTATTCATTTTTGAATAATATATATTTGGATAATATTAAAAATTAAAAACAAATGAATAATTACTAATGTACGGATATATACAGTATATCCCTCTAAGTTGGAACCATATGGAAAACTTTTTCATTATTGATTTTACGAAAAAAATATATTCTTCATAAAAAGTTCTGCATGGTCTCAAACCGAAGATGCAATCATCTGATATCAAGCTTTTTCAATAGTATACGAGGTATGTCAAAAAATATGAATTTGTCTCAAGAGTAAAGTACCTTTATATATTTCACAAGATTGAAAATTGTTATTACGAAAATTTGTTTGGACTTAAAAATAATTTTCTAATATGCAACTACATTCTTCTAATTGAAAAAAAAGTTGAAATTTTTTCTCTAAAGATACTTTACTCTTAACAGAAATTCATATTTTTTGACATTTCTCATATACTATTAATAAAACTTACTAGTAGTAATATCAGATGTAATAATCCAAAAGTAATGTCAGATGATTGCATCTTCGGTTTTAGAACATGCAGAACTTTTTATAAAGCATATGTTACTTTTTTTCGTTAAATCAATAATAAAAAAGTTTTCCATATGGTTCCAACTTACAGGGACATACTGTATATATTCGTATATTAGTAATTATTCATTTGTGTTTAATTTTTAATATTATCCAAATATATATTATTCATTTTAATTTTCAAAATATATCTAAATTTTATGATATAATAATAAATCCACTTAGTAAATATTTGATTAGTTTTACTTACATGACTGAAACACCTGAAACAGTATAGACATTTGCTCAATAATAATCAAAAATTTCGATTACAAATCCTACACCGATACAGTTAATTTCTGGACCGAAATAGCATAGGATATGTAACTAATATTCTGCATACAAAACCTACTCGAATTCAGTCGCCCCATGACTGAAATACTTAGTATAGGTTTTGTAAACTCGCGTACCGGCGCTAGGGTATAAGACGCCTGCCTGCAACACTAGCATAGGCGCCATTCAGTTTTTTTAATTAGTATTTTGTATAGCACCAGCAGAAAGAAAGCTCAGTTTGGCGCCCCCAAACAGGGGGCGCCCGCCTGCAGTGCATCCCTTGCAGGCCCGTTATCGCCGCCCTGTCATGAAGCAGTCAATTCGTAAAGGCTCTTCGTCAAGATTCTGAGGCCTTTCAATGTTTAAAACAATTTTTCCGAAACTGTCACAGGCTGACAATTACAAAGAGCTTATTTCTAATATGATTGAAGGTTTCAAAGTCATGGGTTGCAGGATGTCTTTTAAAGTACACATGCTCATGCTACATTCTCACTTGGATAAATTTAAGACAACTTGGTTACATATTCAGAAGAGCAAGGGGAACGCTTTCACCAAGATCTAATGAACTTCTAACAACGGTATCAAGGAGAATATAATGAGAACATGATGGGTAACTTCGTTTGGGGGCTCCTTCGAGACATTCCTTGTTTACACAAAAGAAATACCAAAACTGTTCATTTTTAAAGTTTTTTTTATTCTTTTTTGTACACTGCGCGTCAGAGAAAACGGGCGGCCCAGAGAATTGGTCATTTTTGATGTTTCGAATTTGCTAAACTTGTTGTCCGATTTAACTGATTTTTGAAGTTATACTTCTTTACCGGCGATAGAGGGTGAATTTTTATATGTTAAAACCTATCATCCCGGCGCATGCGCATTATAACTTTGTTCTGATTGGATGTTCAAATGACATGTCAAAAATTATTCCAAATGGCGGCTGTGGCACAGCTGTACACTAGGTTCGCTTTCAAGATGCAGTAGAAATAGAAATAAACAAACCAAGACACGTTAAATGCCACTAGGAGCACAACATGTACAATGTATATACATTGTACATTCCAAATAATGATTTCCAAAGTTTATGCATTGTAAATTATGATTCGGAAGTGCTCCTAGTAGCATTTAACGTGTCTTGGTTTGTTTATTTTCTACTGCATCTTGAAAGCGAACCTAGTGTAGTTTGATTATTTATGGTTGTTGCGTTTTGAAATTTGTGTGAAAAGAAACAAAGTTAGTTAATAGTTATACTGCCTTTTTAAATAGTTTTCATATACCTATATTTTTGGACTTTTGGACTATTTTGGGCAAGGAAAACTCATTCTAATTTGGTAAGTAGTTTTTATTATAATCATATTGTAATTAAACATTTGGATTAGGTTGGAATACACACATTTATTTTCTCAAGAATGGGGATTTTAGAGAGAAATCCCAAATTAGGTCCGATTTTTATTTTTAAATTATGATATTTTGGCGTAGATTTATTTATCTAGTAGGTATGTAATGCTTTGATTTACATACTTAATTTGATTATCAACAAAAGTTCTACCAATTTTCATCTAATATATTGTTTTCTTACTGTTTTGTTATTTAATATTTTCTTCCACAAGATTTAAACTACATAATTTAATTACATTTATATATTTAAATCAACTGTCAAACAGTAAAACGTTCAGTTACCCTATTTTTCCACATGAGAAATAATGTGGGATTGGACGAGTGAGTCTAGGCTTCGATTACGAATCAAAGCGGCATGAAGTTCACGGGTTCGATTCCCGATGCAAGTTTTTATTTTTTTTATTTTTTTTTCCATTTTATGATTGTAAGTATATTTGTTATATAATTTTTTTTTTCAGAGAATGCGTATTTAAAATTTTTGCCAACAATTATTATCGTTCAGAACTAATTTTTTCTTTGTGGCATTTTTCAATGTGTTTGTGTGCGTTTTATTCTTTAATTTTTTAAAATTTTTGGTATTGTCTTAAAAATCACATAATATGTAGTAGAAGTATAACTTCTTACGTGCGTACAAAAGTACACACACATTCTTTTTTTAATATGTTATAGTCTTATTCTTTAACAATAACGCTGTAATAATATTGTTGCTAAAAAGGTAAATTTTCATTGTATACCAGGTGGACCAATCAAACTGTGTTTTTTTTCTCAAAGTTCGCAACACCCTGTGGAATATTCTAGCATTTATAAAATACTGAAATTAAATCCCAACTATAGCCTCAGGTTTTCTTAACATTCTGTTTTTTGATTCATTCGCTTACGTTGGATAATAAAAAAGTTAGGTATTTGAAATAGCCATAGATACTCTTCATCAGTAGGTACAGGGTGTTTCTAAATAAGTGCGACAAATTTTAAGGGATAATTATGCATGAAAAAATAATGACCGTTTGCTTTATAAACATATGTCCGCAAATGCTTCGTTTTTGAGATACGGGATATTCAATTTTTTTCTTACAAACTGACGATTTATTTTTTGCTCTAAAACTTGCTGAAATATATGCAAATGAAATTTGGTAGGTTTTAAGACGTAGATGGAAAGAATACATTGAACACCTATTTTATGACCAAAAAGTAGAACAATTAGAAGTTGACGGAGAAACCACGGGACCAGAAATAATGAAAGAGGAAGTTATTTATGCCATAAAACACACAAAAGGTAGAAAAGCTCCAGGACCCCATGAAATACCAATTGAACTATTGAAGATAATTGATGAAGATAATATTGATGTCTCGGTAGACCTATTTAACTCCATATACAAGAAGGGACACATACCCAAAGAATGGCTTCTCTCAACTTTTGTAACGATTCCAAAAATCACAAATGCTAAAGATTGTAATGACTATCGGACAATTGCATTAATGAGCCACACATTGAAAACCTTCCTTAAAATCATACATAATAGAATCCACGTGAAATTAGAACAAGAAATAAGTGATTCACAGATGGGTTTTAGAAAGGGTCTAGGAACTAGAGAAGCATTATTCGGAGTCAATGTTCTGACACAACGATGTCTGGATATGAATCAGGACATATATGCTTGCTTCATAGATTTTAAAAAAGCTTTTGACAAAGTTCAACATGAAAAGCTTTTAAGTATTCTTAAGACCAAAAACATAGATAGTAGAGATCTACAAATTATATCGAATCTGTATCAAAATCAGAAAGCAAGAGTAAGAGTCGAAGGAGAACTGACAGAGGAAGTAAGTACACTTAGAGGAGTTCGACAAGGGTGCATACTTTCACCACTCTTATTCAACGTCTACAGTGAAGTGATATTTCAAGAAGCTTTATTGGATACTGTGGAAGGTATTTTGGTCAACGGAAATAGCATTAATAATATTAGATATGCGGACGATACGGTCATATTTGCAAGTGACATGGAAGATCTACAGTACATAATACAACATGTATACAATGCATGTGAAAGGTACGGACTGCAAATGAATCTCAAGAAAGCGAAATCAATGATATTCTCAAAAAAACCACAAAATGTAGATAACCTGATCATCAATAATACAACGATCGAAAGAGTAACAACATATAAATATTTAGGAACGTGGCTAACCGAAGAGGGAGATCAAACAAAAGAAATCAGATCTAGAATAGAAATGGCAAGAAACACGTTCATAAAATTGAAGAACCTACTTTGCAACCGTAACCTTAATCTAGAGATCCGCACAAGAATGCTACGTTGTTACGTTGTTTCTGCTTTACTATACAGCATGGAAGCGTGGACAATAAAACAGTCTGAAATCAAAAAATTAAACTCCTTTGAGATGTGGTGCTACAGGAGAATCCACAGAATATCGTGGACTGAAAAAGTAACTAATATAGAGGTGTTACAAAGAATGAAGAAAGAATGTGAAGTCATAAAAACTGTTAAAATTAGAAAGATTCAATATCTGGGTCATATAATGAGGGGCGTGAAGTACGTATTACTTAGGGTAATTATGCAAGGGAAGATACAAGGGAAGAGAAACCCAGGACGACGCAAAATATCCTGGCTAAGAAATTTGAGAGAGTGGTTCGGTTGCAGCTCATTAGAATTATTCAGAAGTGCGGCCAATAAAATTAAAATAGCGATGATGATTTCCAACCTCCGATAGGGGAAGGAACCTGAAGAAGAAGACGTAGTTATTGCGCATTTTTTGACGTACAATTAAGAATTTTTTTATTCTCCATTGGCGCGCATAAGGGTTACCTGACCCGTAGTCAGATTGTACTAGTCAGTGAATGACTGCATGGTTTTATATTAACCACCAATGTACCAAGGATAAAGTGTGGAGTGGAATGCGGCCAAGATGGCCGCCGAACATGGTTTTATAAATAATGGGCTAAAATTGCGCTGAGTCTTATTTTTTAATCACAAAGAACGTAAAAACATGAAAAAAATTAAATTCTGGGAGTAAGGGAATTTTGCTTCTTTTTACGGAGGGTACCCTTTAATCAATACTGTAAAGTAAATAATAATTGTTGTTCTGTCTAATTTCTATTTTTCTTCCCTCTTTTAATTATATTTAGCATATTTTTAAATTTAATGACATGAGCAAGATGTAATCACAGGAAACATCTGCACCGAGATGAATTGAACTAAATACGTATTTAAATAAAAAAAATTGTTGTAACTTCATTGATTAGGAAGCAATTGTTGCCTCTGCAACAAAGTTTTTAATCGGCCAATTAAAAGATTATCGTATCGGTGGTTTAGTATCGTCCTACAATCTCCATCAATTGTTCCGTTGAGTGACGCGCGCCCTGATTCGAGATAATTAAACGCAAAGAAGCAAATAAAGCCTCATTGACAGAGTTATAGTCAAGTAGCAGACAGATATTGCCGGGGGTCGGACATCCCTAACAAAGTTTGTATGAAATATCGTGGCCAGTTTTTATAGGCCGACTTTGAATTCGCTAAACATTAAATCAACGCATCTCTCTGTTCCTCGCGTTCTCTTTTCGTTGTTTTTGCGTCGAGAAATGGCCAGGTATAGGCCGGTAAATGACGTGAAATACGGCGATACCGTGTAATTTTCCGTGTCAAACCCCGAACTGCATGAAAATTTGGATGTATGTTCTGTTCAGTGCCGGATTAACCAGTAGGCAAAGTAGGCAGTTGCCTAGGGGCCTCAGCCCCAAAGGGAGCCTCGCAGGGACCAAAACGAAAAAAATAATTAGAATTAAAAGGTGAAGTTTTCGATCCTAATAGCATTATTAATAATATTTAGAAAATATTAAAATATTACGAAAAGATTTTTAAATCGAAAACTTATTGGTCCATTTCCTTGGTAACACCTCCAAGGCTTCTAAAATTTGCAAGCCAAATGGATGCTGAAGCGAAGAAGACAAGAGGGAATTCAAAATCTTACAATTCACGACCCCGTCTGTTCAGCTGGTAAATTCCAACAGAAAATGGACCTAGTTACTCGAAGGAGTAAAGACCAATATAAAAATAAAATAAAAATTTTATTTTGCGAAGGCAAAACAATCTTACTTTTCAATTAGAATACGGAGCGCAGTCCAGTCCCTTGAATTGCAATTTTCGGCTCTTATTGGAGCTTCATCGGAAAGAACGTAGGCTTGTTCTCCATTCAAATTGAAAAGTAAGATTGTTTTGCCTTCGCATTGCAACTGAATTAAAAATAAAATTTTTATTTTATTTTTATAATTAGAATTAAATAAAAATTATACGTCATATCATGATGAAAAACTCAAATATTAGTGTGATAAAATTGATCCAAAAAATGGCATCACCCAGACATCCAAAGTGAAAGTTATCCTCCAACACCAAATTGTTCTATGTGGTCCACATAATGTTCAGAGAAAAGTCACACCATTTTGAGCGTCGGGTTTTGGGGGGGGGAGAGGGGGCAGAAATCGGTAAATTCGTAATTTTATAAGTTTTTCGTCAATATTTCTAAATTTATGCGGTTTAGCATGAACAACCTCATATACAAAAATGTTCTACATTAAATTTGAAATAAAAAAGGCCCTATGCATAATCCTTCTAAAATGAACGGTTCCAAAGTTACGGAGGTAGTATAGTATAATTGGTCCAAAAAAAGGCCTAACCCAGACATCCAAAGTAAAAGTTTTCCTTCAACACCAAATTGTTCTATATGGTCCACAGATTGTTCAGTAAAAAGTCACACCATTTTGAGCGTCCGGTTTGGGGAGGAGATGGGGGAGAAGTCGGTAAATTAGTAGTTTTTTTACGTTTCTCGTCAATATTTCTAAAACTATGCTTTAGCGTAAACAATGTTCTATACAAAAATGTTTTACATAAAATTTAAAACAAAAAAAGTCCTATACATAATTGTTATAAAATCAACGGTTCCAGAGTAACGGAGGGTGAAAAGTGGGGGTTTTCGATACTTTTTATATTTTTTGGGCAATTGGTGATGATTTTGTGCGGTGAGGTTGACGTTTCTTCAATATATAGCAAATTGAAATAGCAAATTCTATTTACAAAACACAATCCTGTTAAAGAAAATTTCTTTCATCAGTAATAATATTATAAATTGCTCAAAAAATATAAAACTCCACTTTTCACCCTCCGTAATTTTGGAACTGTTGATTTTATAACAATTATGTATAGGACCTTTTTTGTTTTAAATTTTATGTAGAACATTGTTTACGCTAAAACATAATTTTAGAAATATTGACGAAAAACTTAAAAAAACTACTAATTTACTGACTTCTCCCCCATCTCCCCCAAACCGGACGCTCAAAATGGTGTAACTTTTTACTGAATAATATGTGGACCATATAGAACAATTTGGTGTCGGAGGAAAACTTTTACTTTGGATGTTTGGGTTAGGCCTTTTTTTGGACCAATTATACTATAGTACCTCCGTAACTTTGGAACCGTTCATTTTAGAAGGATTATGCATAGGCCCTTTTTTATTTCAAATTTAATGTAGAACATTTTTGTATAGAAGATTGTTCATGTTAAACCGCATAGTTTTAGAAATATTTACGAAAAACCTAAAAAACTACGAATTTACCGATTTTCCCCCTCTTGCCCCCAAACCCGACGCTCAAAATGGTGTGACTTTTTCTGAACATTATGTGGACCACATAGAACAATTTGGTGTTGGAGGATAACTTTCACTTTGGATGTCTGGGTTTGAGTCTAGTTATTACCATACTATATCGCGCAATACGATAAAAGTGCTGGTGAACCAGAAAGTCTCTGGGTGACCAGAAAGTCTCTTTACACTAAATTATTGTTTTTGGTATAGGTACTACAGAAGCAAAAAATAATAACACAATTTTGTTTGTAACTTATGTATTTAGGAGGTGGTTGAATGCTCGAAAATATGAATTTTAGAAATAAAAAGCAGTAAGTGGCAACTTAAATAATTAACATATAAATATCTAACAAATACACTAACACTAAACGAAGGACAAACAGATAAATTTGAGTGTGGGTATAATTCTACATTTTTTATGATGGAGGGTCAAGTAATGGATTATTATTTTTATTTAATATTAATTTAAATAATTTAGTGGAAAGTCCACTAATTTATTTTCTAAGGAATATCGCATGGGGATGGTGGGTTAGTCAACGTTTTGAAAGGAGAAAGCGGGGGTTTCTTAAGGGGTCTCATAGCTTGGGTTGCCTAGGAGCCTCAAGATTCTTAATCCGGGACTGTGTATGTTCCTATTATCCTCCACTATTCTTTTGGACTTGTATACCTTTGGTTGCTTTTAATTTGGGGGAAAGCCACCGAGAAAAACATACGTTCAAAATAAGTCCGGAAATTAATCTCCGGAAATCCGGAAATGAAGTCCGGAAACTGTAACTAATTCTAAGCAACTTTTACTCTATAGACTTTTTCAATAAGTCAAATATTTTCGAGTGATTTGCGACCGAAAATGTTCATTTTTTAACAAAAAAATACGTTTTTAGACGGTTTTTTCGAAAATATGCGGGAAATAACGAATAATGAATGAATAATGGAAATGAGGGAATTATTGGTTGGGAAGAAAGGGCAACAAACAGGGATGAATTGATTACAATTTAATGATTAAATGAAATTAATACGATTAATTTCATTTAAAATGCTAATTGGAGGGTAATTTTCACATTTTTTTTACCAAAAAAAGGGACCAACCTAACTTTCTTAGTTTTGGTGTAAAACTAAGTTTTGATAAAAGATGAAACTTTTTTAAAAATAAAAATAAAACTTTTTTTAAACACTTTAAAAAAATTTTGATGAGTTTTCCCCGAAAAGTGCTTCATTTTTTGGTTATTTCACGTTGAAATATTTGATATGGAATTTGACTAATACGAACCTATAGGCGAGCGGCACACCCCTAATTTGAGGCTTAGAAATCGAAAAAGCGACCATGGTAGGTGAATGGAAAATTTTTGTCACTCTTTATGTTTTAGAGGTCGCTGAATCTGAATATGAAGTTTATTTTTATCTAAAATTGGTGGAACATGTTCAAAAATCAAATTTTATGCAAAAATTCGAAAAATAAATTTTGATGATTTTTCATAGTTTTACCTCACTGTATCTTTGGTCGGTGTAAATATTTTCCTTTGAAAATATTACTGTGTCATCTTTGAAGAATTTAAATAACAATGAGATTTGTCGGAGATGTTTAAACAAATTAAAAGAGAAGTTGTTAATTTTTAAACAATTTGTCGTCATATTTCGTTAGTTTCATGTTAACTTAAAAATGTTGGGTGGCAAACTTTTTATTAAGTAGTTTATAATTTTAATCAACACAGCGTGAAAACATAAGTCATGAAGAAGTTTTCTGGAAAATTTCAAGTCAAAATATGCAATAGGAAAAAAGTTATTTGACTTTGTAGACGAGTGGCACTTCCCCCAAAAAACGCTATTTTGAATTTTAGATGGGGGAACATTGTCAAAATCGCAATTTTACACAAAAAATAAAAAAACTGAAATCACGTTTTTCTTAAAATTAAAAGTTGCATTTTTGCAACTTTTGCGATTAAACTTTGCAATTCAGGAATCTGCACCTTTTACTTTAAACAATTCATTACTTTTATTATAATAAGACAGAAAGATTGAAACAGATCCCATTGTCTCCATAAAAGTAAGAAATATTATATAATTAAAAAAAAATATTAAAATGGTTGTAGAGAGTTAAACGCAAAAAACGTGATTTCATTTTTTTATTTTTAGGGTAAAATTGTAACTTTGACAATGTTACGTATTTTTTATGGGAAATAAGCCACAATTTTACTAAAAAATGAATTTATTAACGTTTCGAAGCCCAAATCGGGTTTCGTTGTCAAAATACAAAATACTATTGAAAAAAAAATGCCACAAGGAAATAGCTTCAGAACAACATTTGACAATGTTCCCCCACGTAAAATTCAAAATAAACCTAATTTTCGTTTTCAGCACCAACAAAAACATTAAGTATGATCAAAATTAGCCATTCACCACACCGTGTTCAGTATCTTGAGAAATAAGCGTTTTTTGGGGTATGCCGCTCGTCTATAAAGTCACATAACTTTTTTCCAATTACATACATATTTTGACTTTTCCAGAAAACTTCTTCATGAATTATATTTAATTGCTGTGTTGGTTAAAATTATAAATTAAAAAGTTTAAAAGTTTGTCACTTTTGTTTGTCACTTTTTTGTTAACATGAAACTGACGAAATCTGACGACAAAATGTTAAAAAATTAACAACTTCTCTTTTAATTTGTTTAAACATTTTGGACAAACCTTATTGTTATCTAAATACTTCAAAGATGGCACAGTAAAATTTTTAAAAGGAAATATTGACAGCGACCAAATATCCAGCGAATTTTTTTTTTTTGGCATGGGCTGTCGCCACTCAGCCAGTCACAACAAGTATATTTCAAAATCTACATACATTTCAAAAATATAAAACAAAAGAAAACAAAAATAAGAAAGATAAGGAAACGTTACCGTAAAGGTGGTTGTTAATATTACAATTATTATATTCAGGAGTTAAGGTAGGAATAAGACAGGGTTACTTGCTTCTTCTCGTCTAGGGACCCTTCAAGACATTTCGTTTAGACATAACTAGACTAGGTCGCGGATAGGAGGTAAATACATATGGGCAGTGGTGTCATGGTGTGGGAACGCGTGGGAACGCCGTTCCCACACTGGTTAAGAAAAGAAAAAAAAATAAATAGAGAATTTAGGTTTTGTAAACAAAAATTAGCAGTGCGTTCCGGCACTGCTAATTTTGCCATGACACCACTGCATATGGGATAAAACAAAGGTAAATAATCATTTGTGGATAATGCTTAAAGGTTGATTTTACTTTTACAAATAAATTCCATTAAACAGTCATATATTGTTTTCCTATTTAGAGAAAGTAGGTAACATAAATTATAAGGTGGAAATATATTATATTTTAATAAATTTTCAATTAGTTTATTAGTTTGTTGAGTATACTTTGAGCACTCAAAAAATATATGATTTAAGTCTCCCTCTTTTTGACAGTCTAAACATAGATTTGAAGATAAAATGTTAATTTTCGCCAAATGAAAAGGATAACAGGCGTGCCCAAATTTTATTCTAATAATGGAAGTAATATATCTGCGGGGAACGGAATAATTTTTAAACCAGTACTCAGTAGGCACTTTAGGTTGAATCATCGCGTATTGAGAGGAACTATGTTTGCTAGATTCGTTCCATGTACGTCTCCATTGTTGGTTAACTTCATTTTTAACAATTGCACATATATCTGGATTAGAAGGTTTATGTCCGGTTAACGATCCCTGTGTGATGGCTTTTTTTGCTAATAGATCAACATGTTCATTACAGGTGATACCTATGTGTGCTTTAACCCATAGGAAATGCACTTCTCTTCGTTTTTTATAGATTTCATAAAGTATTTTTTTAATTTGGAAGATATAGTTGTTTAAATTATGACTTGGAAATATTATTGTCTGAATAGCTGTCAGTACGGAAAGTGAGTCAGAAACAATTACTGTAGACTTATTTTCTGTATTCATAAAATATAATAAAGCTTCATAAATTGCAATTGCTTCAGCGCTGAATATTGAGAAAGCATTATTTATTTTATACATTTTTTCTGTATTGTTTGATGGGACATAAAAGGCACATCCAGTGCCAAACGTTGACTTCGACGCATCTGTGTAGATAATTATAGACTCCGAAAAAACGTCCAAGATACTTCTTAAGATGTTATGACTGATAGCTGCATTTTCATGATAACTTGGCTTAATTACTTTTACCAAATGTAATAATGAAGGAAAATCTTCAAAGTCTAAGATTTCGTCTGGATTTGAAGTAACATCAAAGTTTGACATACTGCGAAAAGCTTCACAAAGTGGAGGTGAATTCTTGTGTTTCCAATATTTATTCGTCAGATCAGCTTCATTCAATTTGCTTATTTTTAAATGAAGGGAAGGATCTTTATGTTGTAATTTCATAATAAATTTTTTACTTAGATATTCTCTTCTATATTTCAGTGGCATCTCTAAAGCTTCGACATGTAACGCATTAATTGGAGTTGATTTCATAGCACCTAAACAAATCCTCAGAACTGTATTTTATGTTACGTCGATTCTGCTTAGGGCCCATCAGATGCAGAGCCATAGAGTACACAACCATAATCTATGATTGATCGTATATAAGCTTTGTAGAAAAGTAATGATGTTTCAACATCTGCTCCCCACCACGTTTTTGAAATTGCTTTTAAAAAATTTATTCCTTGATTACATTTGTTTAGCATAAACTCAATATGTGATTTCCATGTTAGTTTTCGGTCAAGTATCATCCCCAAATATTTGATAGAAGTTTGGAAACTATACTCATGATTGCTTAATTGTAATTTATCAATATTTGGTAAGTTGTGTCGTGTGAAAAGGCAAACACTAGATTTGTTTGTGGAAATTTCAAATCCATTTTGTTGGAACCAATTGTTTGACAAGTTGTGCATTTTATCTAGTGTTTGTATACAATTATCATAT
The DNA here is from genome assembly GCF_917563875.1 of Diabrotica virgifera virgifera. NCBI lineage: Eukaryota > Metazoa > Arthropoda > Insecta > Coleoptera > Chrysomelidae > Diabrotica > Diabrotica virgifera. The sequence goes on along the minus strand of NC_065444.1, from coordinate 38,090,512 downwards.
TTTTTGGAAAACGAGTATACAAGAAAATCGTCAGCATATTGTATAATCTTCAAAGTGCAGTTTTCAATTTGGCTATTATGTAGATCAGCAGTGTACAAATTAAACAACAAAGGGCTCAATACTGATCCTTGGGGCAGCCCCAAGTTATTGTATCGTGGACCTATCAGACTACTGTTATGTGCTCTGAGATATATCTTTCTACATGAGTAAAAATTATATATTGTTCCTGCTAGTTGGGCTGGTATTTGGAAATTTTTGACTAATTTTTCAACTAAAATATCTAGACAGACTCTATCATATGCACCCTCTATGTCCATACATATTGCAGGTAAATAATTGTTGTCTGTAAATGTGTTTTGTATATCTACCACTAATGTTGAAAGGGCGTCTAAAGTACTTCTTCCTTTTCTGTACCCAAATTGAAGGTTGGGAAGTAATTTCTTTTTTTCTAACCACCATTCCAATCTCTGTTTTATCATTCGTTCGACTGTTTTAAGAAGGCATGACATAAGAGATATAGGTCTATATGATTGTGCCACGTTGAGATTTTTACCTGGTTTCAGTATTGGTATTATAATGACATCTTGAAATTGAGGAACTAAACTCCCATTTTTGACCATCTCATTGAATATTTCCAACAGCAAGAGTTTAGCTATTTTTGGAAGGTGTTGTATCATGGGATATTTAATATTATCCAAACCTGGACTTGTGTTATTCCGATTTTTAAGAGCATATTCTAATTCTGTAATGTTGAACGGTTCTAGCAAAAAATGGTTTTGTTCATTTGAAGCATAGCTGTAGCTTTTTAGTAATTGGACTGATGGAGGAGCAACTTGATCAAAAATTTCGTCAACTAATGTATCATTAAGACATGTTCGATTAGTAATTGGTTTTCTATTGATCTTTCTAGCTTGATTCCATAATGCTGAGGAAGGAGTGTTTTTGTTTAAGTTTGAGACAGTTTTTCCAACTTTCTTTAGCTATTTCCTTTAATTTTTTTTTACTTTTAGCCATGCTCTCTTGGCATTTTAAGTAATTTTCAAAGTTACGGTTTTGCTTATAATTTGAAAGTGCTTCTTTTCTTTCCTTGATAATGCTATCACAATTTGTATTCCACCACGGCGGAGAATTTCTGATTTTGTTTTTATAAGCTTTATATTGTGGAATTGATAGTTGAGCTGCATAATTTATACAATCAATTAAAAAATTATATTTGTCCGACGTATTTTCCATTTGGTAATAGTTATTGAAAAATTGCTCTGCTGAAATTTCGTACATGGACCAATTAGCCTTTCTTGTATTCCATTTACTTTTAGGAATAATTTCTTCAGGTAAATGAATGTCGGTAATTTCCATATAGATCATAAAATGATTCGATCCCAAGGTGTCTGTATGTATAGACCAATTAATTTTATTGACTAGATCAGCTGTAACGAAAGTAACATCAATAGCTGATTTATTTTGATCTGGTTTAGTTAAAATGGTAGGTTCTCCATTATTAATTACTGTAAAATTTAAGTCATCTGCAGTTTTAATAAGTTGTATTCCAGTTGCATCATTATAATTAGATCCCCAAATCGTATTATGCGCATTGAAATCTCCACCTATAACTACTGAACCAGTGACCTGTGAAAATATATTTGCCCAATCACATACTGTACTTTTACATTTAGGAGGTTTGTATATAGATAATATATTGAGTTCAATATTTTTAAGTTTTGATGCCACAAACTTCAATATCAGAATTAAAGTTATAATTTAGTTTTAGTTCACTGAAGGTTACTGTGTTACGGATAAGAATCGCAACGCCACCAAACCGGTCTTCCTTCCTATCTCTTCTTATTAGGTTATAACCATTAAAACTGTAATGAGAATCTTTTTTAAACCATGTTTCGCTAATTAGTAAAATATCAAGTTTTTTATTGTTTACGTATTGCATTAAACTGTTTTTGTTTGACATAATAGATCTAGCATTCCATTGACCAATTTTTAAAATATCTTGTACAGCCATTAGAAGCTATTATTGTTTACAGTATTTAAAACCTGTTCTAATTCATTAATTATAGTCTTATCGTCTAACGTTTTTATATCTTCAATTGAACGAATATGTTCCAAGAGGTTCATTATAAAATTTGTTATAGTTTTTGTCAACTGATTTTTATTTTCAACTTTGTTATAATTGGGTTTATGTGGATTAGCCGGTAAAGGCTGGGCAGGTCCAAATGTAAAGGGAAAGATAGGTTTATGAATAGGAGATTGTATGATAGGAGAGTTTGGTTTCCTTTTCTTTCCTACAGATGCATGTGAATTATTGTTCAATTGAGAAGATATTAGAGGGCGCGCTTTATTGGTCTGTGGGCCTAGCTGAGTGGAGACAGAATTTTTATTAATTTTTGGAAGCGAAGGAAATTCTTGTTCATTATTTTCAAGCAAAGAAAAGTAATTTTGACTCATAACACCAGAAAATGATTGTTCACACAAATGTTTTGCCTCTAAAAAAGTAGTCTTTTGTTCGATCATTATACTTTTAATCTTTTTTTGTTTTTCATAAAAGGGACACTTTTTTGATATTGTAACATGCTCATTACTTTTACAATGTATACAATACATAGCTTTATCGCAAGTATGATCAGTAGTCTTAGTTTGCCCACATTGAATACAACATTCCTGGGAACTTTTACATTGCTTTGACACATGACCAAATTTCAAACATCGATAGCATTGAACGACCCTACCAATAAATTGTTCTACCGGAAAATAAACTCTATTAAAACCTATATAGTTGGGTAGAATATTACCCTCAAAGGTGACAACTATAGTTTTTTTATCTACGTATTCAATTGTTTCCTCTTTTTGGATTCTACGCTTTGTTCTATAAATATTTAAAACTTTGGAAGTAGATTCAATGTTTTCCATGAGATAATTAATGTCAAATTGGGTGTCTACATCCCTTATAAGCCCTTTAACTTCCAACAAGTGATTTGGAATGTAAGCTCTTAAATTTTGAGCGTCTAATAATAGCTTCTAAACGTGATAACAGCAAAACTTTTATACGATTACGGCCAATGCTTTTTATCTCTTTAATATGTGTAAGTTTCAGGGTCTTAAATAGTAGGTGACCTATCGCCATAGGATGCAATCTAGAAAGACCAGTTTCATTCCCAATTTTTTCAATATAAACCCAATTATCTAAATTGTACTTATCTGAGATCAAGTTGAAATATTTAATATCCTTTTGTTTTTCTATCGGCAAAGTAGCACTAGCTTCAAAACTATTATTTTCCATTACACTATCTTCACTATTAACTATGTCTTTCGTCTGAGAGGACGTCCCTAATGAACTTTGTTCCCCCATAATGGGGGAACCAATTTAATTTGTTTATTTAAAAATTCACTGGACTATAAAATTATATCTTTATCGAGTATTAAATTTTTAACGAGTTTTTAACAATTCAACAAAAATTGATGAATCCGGTTCTCTTTGTAAACGATAGCCTGCGATCGATTCGAAGGTACGAATAAGACTGTATCCAGCGAGTTGAAGTTGAAGAATCATTAAAATCTATTTTTTGCATTTTTGCATAAAATTTGATTTTTGAACATGTTTCACCAATTCTAGATAAAAATAAGTTTTATATTCGGATTCAACGGCCTCGAAAACATAAAGAATGATCAAAATTGGTCATTCACTTTAAAGTTGATTTTCGTGGTCGGTATAACGCAGTGTCGGCTGGTCCTATGAGGCAGGTGAGGTAGTGCCTCACCAGTATATCAATCGACTATTTACGTTATTTCGTTATTTCATCATCAATTCTTTAAATACAATTTAACTTTTTGAAATTTGCTAAATAATTTAATTTTTATTAGAAAACTTTTTTATTAACTTTATTTTTATGATAAAAAATAAAAATAGGTACGGCCCTGACCAGTTCTTCATAAACACACCGATACCAACTCTACTCACATTATATAGCAGAGGCACCGAGATGCGTGCCTCTGATGGTGCCTTATCTAGCATATTACGAAGCCGACGGAGATCGACCGGCAGCATGACTGAGAATAATTTTTGGAAGCGGGATTAAGTATCCTTTCAGAGGCAGGCAAAAATATGCCTCTAGCGTGGTTTTGCAGTGTTAGGTAGTTTGTTAGACCAGTTTGTTCTAGTTACGTGTACTTACTACTAGTATAATTAGATGTTTAGAATATGTTATCATGCTCTGACTGGCTAAAAGCCATTTGCCAATGTCAATTAAATAAAAAAATTAATAAAAAAATTAGAAATTGTGATTTCTTTCATAATAATTTATTTACTTTTAACCACGCTGTTTATAAAATAAATAAAAAACCAAAAAAATAAAATTTAACCCTTAGTTTATTTAACATAAAAAACAATCTTATAATATAATCGTAATTTGCTTACTTGCTTGTTTCTATTTCCGTATATTCAATACCAGTGGCGGCTCGTCAGGGTCGGCAGGGTCGGCAGTGCCGACCCACACATTTATGGACACATTATAGATTTTTTAAATATTTAATTTAATCGGAGTTGATGATATTCGTTTCTGTGAAATAAAAAATATATCTGCGAGATAATACAGACTAAATTTTATTCATTGTTTTTAAAAGACTTCGATCCCGATACGTTAGTTAAGTGATCCCTGTTCGCTGTGCGTAAGAGACTTTTCAAATTAATGATCCTATAGCCATGCACCCGCACCCGATTGCGATTGTGTGAATACTTATTATAAAGCCCGGCACGGCATGCCGTCCCCAGATCGAGGATTTGCTATATAATAAGAAGCTATGGAATATTAGCCGATAGGCAACCAATTATACATTCTCCGTACTTATTTGAATGGCAAGTACGGCAGCGGGTACCTCTGCCGAGGCCGAGCGGTGATCTGCAAACGGCAGAAAGGCACGTGCGTAGCCACGTATTGCCTTGCTAGCGCGCTCGGGATAATTATGAAATAGGTACCTAAGTAGTTTTACGTCGTTTAATTATTAATATTATTATTGATATTGTAATTCTTTTAAGTTGTTAGGAATTACCATTTAGGGGACAGGATGTATCGAAGCATTCGTTAAATCAAGTTAATTATAGAGAACTAATAAAATTGTTTAACAAATACGATCTGGAATTTTCTAATTTATTTTCTGACTCGAAGAATATACCGGCGTACCTAAAACAGCACAGAATGAAAGAATCAATTAGTAGTTACATTTTGATCCTTTTCGGTAGAAGTAGACGAAACTACTGATAGAGGTAACATGTCATTCACAAGTATCAATAATTGTTCTTCGATATGCGTTACGTCTAAATTTATGAGAGGTTGTTAGGTTTTCAGACGTGAGTAGAAGCCATAAGACAGAATATATTTTTGGTGTTTTAATTTAAAGGATAGATTAAATTTTTTGATATCAAAAATAAATTGGTAAGGCAAATTTATGACGGGGCTGTCTTGATGTCCAGTGAATTGTATGGTCTCCGGACAAAAGTTAAAACAATTGCACCAGGCAAAACTATTATTTACTCACTGTTATAAGTCATTGACCTCTTTGACTATTCAAAATGTAAAAGTTACGCCAAAGAATTTTCAAAATATCTATTAGACAAGTTCATTAAAAATTATCCATCATTTTTTAATCAAATAAAATAAGAAAATGAATTAACAGTTTTATATTCTGATCCAAATATTTTCAGAAGGTGGGATAAGTTACAGACTATGTATAATTTTATATACTGCAATTCATTAGGTACAACAAACTGTTCCCGAAATTAATAAATTATTATGCTCAAATGTGGGCAAATTCTGTCTCAAATGAACGGGATTTCTCTTGTCTCAAAAGAGTCCAAACGTATTGTGGAAACACCATGAAACAGGAGAGAATGTCAAACTTGTCTCAAATGTCGATAGAAAAAAACTTTTAAAATCCCTCCAAAACAATAATAAATTTTACAATTACATACATTATAACCCATTTTGCTACTTCGAAACAACATAGACTAGAGTTAATTTATAAACAGGTATAGTTTCTAAATTTATAGGAAAAAAACAAAAAAAAACAAAAAAAAAATAAAAAAAAAACAAAAACTAAAGATCTCTTATGAAATTGAAGCCTTTGGAGACAAAACCTTGCCGACCCTGTCCCTAAAGCCAAGAGCCGCCACTGTTCAATACATTTACAATATAATAAAATTGGTTTTAAAATGACATTATCACGTGTTTGCAGGTATATTGTTTGCGTATCATAATTTCATTTTGGCAAGTGATTAATGATAACAGAATCAGTCATCGGTCAAACCAGAATGATCCTAAGGGGGGCTACAACTGGTGGGTCTCTGGGGGTATGGCATTAAGTAGGATGTTAAGCGTATGGGGGGCTTATAAGCCCCAACCCCCCTAGTTACACCACTGGAATCAGTTCTCCGTTGTTGTCATGTAGTATATAATGTAAATTTTGCTTAATTTGCCTGTTCAAGTGTTCAACGCTGATGAGACCAAGGACTAAACATCTGATTCATACTGTTTTGATATGTGGTATCATATTAATTATTATTTTTAGCTAAAAAAACAGCTACTATGAGTATGAACCTGTTAGAGACTTTGAACTTTCGTAGCTATTCTTTTGCGAATAAAATTGTTATTGAATATCGTTTGCAAGCCTTAAAATAAATACGGTGCCGTTCTGTGACGTTATGACGTCACAAAATCGACCTTCCGGCTATTAAAGAAAAGGTAACCATAATAATGATATTCCTCAAGTGTAGTGTGCCTCACCATCTTGTACTATCACGAGCCGCCCCTGGTATAACGTAATTTTAGGGGTTGCTGCCGCTTGTCTACTACTTTTATGAGCTACAACTCTGCCTCTAGTGGATTAACAGACTTCGTGCTTACACCATTTTTTTCGTTTTTTATAGGCTACATTTTTAATAACAATATTTTTTTCGATAAAATACTTACTTTTTGAGTTGTTATGAACGTGTTATGAGTTAAAAAAACGTGTTTTTTTTTGTTGAAATATGAACATTTTCACTCGCAAATAACTTAGTGAAAAAACTCTAGATAAAAGTTGCTCAGAATTAAAAATTTTAGTCAGTTTATTTCCGGACTTTCTTTGTACGTATGATTTTTTCACTCCCAAGAAGGGATGGCTTTCAGCCCCAAGTAAAAATATCTCTGGGCTAAGTCCAAATGTGAAGTAGAGGAAAGAGGAGCCTAAATCCAAATTTTCAAGCAAATATATCGTGACAAGGAAAATGACACTCCAAAACCGTCATTTACTGGCCCATCTCTCTGTTCTTCGTGTTCTCTTTTCGTTGTTTTTCCGTCGAGAAATGACCAGGTAGACGTTGTAGATTTTATGGCGTTATAAAAGATGTTAACTTGACGTTTGTATGAACTGATATGGCGCCATGCCGCGGGCACGAGTATCTTGGCGTTGCTAGTTCTTCTGATTTATTATTTTTTAATGTTACTCCTTTATTGGTTTTAGAAAATAAATTTTCTTTGAACGCACACTAACCATCATTTAAAATTATTTTATGTATAATGTATAAGAAGTAGTATTCTTAATATTTGCTTTTTCTTTTTAGAATATATCTACTGATAGCCAAAAAAATGCAACACTTTGTATCCGGTTATTTATTTGGATTCAAAGTATGTATTTGTTTGTCTCTCTTATCTAAAAATATACATATAGATATGTGATAAAGTTTTTACCTTGCTATCTTTTTTTTAAAGAAAATTTTCTTGCTATCTTTAAAAACAAAATATGAAAGTGTCTTTCTGTGTATTAGTAGGGGAGGCAAGTATGCTAAATTTGCAGTTACTTGAGCGTTGTGGGTAACCTATTGGGTTGTGAAGAATTGTTCCTAAAACCAAAAAAATATAAGTTAAGTTTTCCATTTTAGTGGGACTTTCCATTTTTAATTTAATTTTCCATTTCCAACAATCCTTTTTTCCGATTATAGCGCCATCTATCCATAATTCTAAAAAATGACAAACACGACACCCCACCTCCGTGGGGGTCGTGTTTGGTACCATTCGATAGATTTTTCAAAAACATTTTGAAAATGTATTTTGCAGTTTTTCGATCTGATGTTCATTTTGTTTGACCCCCCCTCTCCGTGGGGGTCATGTTTAGTACCATTCGATAGACTTTTGAAAAATATTGAAGACGTATATTTTAGTTTTTCGATCTGACGTTCATTTCGCGAAATATTCGCTTTTTTTGTGAAACTTTTTGACTCACCCATGCATTTCCTTACGCCACTCTCAAATCGTCAGATTTTTAAAATTAGAGTTGCACAAGTTTGACTTGAATGTTTGAACTTGAGTTGAGTTTGACTTAATTTCAAGTCAAACTCAAGTTAATCCTTCTGACAAATAATTCAAGTCAAGTCAAACTGGTCAATCATACAGGTTTGAAAATTCAAACTGTTTGTCAAACTAGTTTGAAAGATTTTGAAAAATAATTTATTTTTCAAAATCTATCAATTTAATCTAAATCTAAATTTATATATAGTTGCCAATTAATATAAGAAAAATAATACAATGAGTGCCACTTAAATGTAACTTGATACAGGAAGCGATTATAATCAAAATAGGGTAAATTTTTTGAAAATGATTCCTGTATGCTTAGAATTGCTTGCTGGTAAGTTTCGTTTTATCGATATAACTTTTTTATATGTGAGTATCACTAGATTAAGTCAAATAATTCGTTGGATAGTTTTTTATCATACCAAGTGTAATTTAATCTACTTTGGAAGCTTTAAATTATTACGTAACGCAAGTTACGGGGAGGGTAACGCAAGTTAGTAAATGGACTAAATAAACATCTAAAATCTAACAACATCACGAGAAAAATCAAATGCAAAATATACAAAACCCTGATAGAACCGGTGCTTATATATGGAACAGAGACATGGACACTGTCGAAAAGCGATGAGAACTTATTAGGTACGTTTGAACGAAAAATCCTCAGACACATATATAAAGGGGTGAAAGAAAATGATGTATGGCGCAGAAGATATAATTTTGAACTATACGCAGCATACAACGAACCGGACGTCATAACATCCATAAAGATCGGAGGTCTCCGCTGGATGGGCCATGTTAAACGAATGTTGGAGACCAAAACACCAAAACATATAATGAGGCAAACACCAGTAGGGAGAAGGTCGAAGGGAAGACCCAAACTTAGATACATGGAACAAGTGGAACAAAATCTGAAAGCACTTGAGATTACCCACTGAAAGAACAAAGCAAGGAACAGAACAGCTTGGCGGAAAATCCTAGAAAAAGCTAGGACTTAAAAAGGGTTGTCGAGCTACTGATGATGATGAAGTTGGGGAGGGGGTCATTTAAAACGTTACGGCGCGTTATACGGGGGGAGGGGGGTTCGAACAGCGTGCTACATAACATTGTTTTTTAACTTGAAGAAAAAAACTACGGAATCACAATCTCCCAACTTTTCAGGACAATAGTATTTAAGTGAAAAAATCTTAAAATTTATATTACCAGATTAAGCACAGTAACACATGTTTGCAATAAATAGCTGGACCTTTCTTCACAACAAAAAATGAAAAGGTAAAGATGGGATAAAGAGGTTGTAAAATTTTGTTACGATCCTTGAAGGGCTCCTTTAACAAAAATTTATGAAGGAACAACAAAATATTAGATTTTTGATAGAGTAGGTTTAATACATTTTTTGCTACTTTGCAATGTCGTCTTAAAGAATTAGTTCACTAATTGTCATTTTATAACACTGTCCTTTCTTTTTACATAATACAAGTAAGCACTTTTCAATTTTCATTGTTTTGAAATCAACTGCCGCAATATCAAATAAATCAGTATGTTTATTTTTCTTAATTAATTCTACTTTAACTACAGATTTTTTTCTCTTAATTTTTGCAGTGGAAGAGAAGAGATTTCAAAATCAGACTCAATTTGATCTGGTACTTGTTCTGAGCCGAAGAATATTCAGGTTAATGTATTATTTCACAAATCACTTCACACACTTCAAAAAAAACGTAATAAACAAGTCAAGCACATACTTCTTAATATGAACTACAAATTAATTTGCGGAGTAGCAGAGTACAGATTCAGACCTATCCAAATAAGTCAAAACAAAAGTCGGTACGCTCTCAATTATAATTGGAAATAAACCCGTTGCGCAATATGATATTCAAACTTCAAACTGTTTGAAGAAGTTTGATTTCAAGTTAAACATAAAAATATCGAAATCAAGTCAAGTCAAACTTTTTTAGAGAAAAAGTTTGGTTTTCAAGTCAAGTCAAGTTTGTTGAATAAAATCAAACTACGAGTATTTTTAAGGATAGATTTTTTTTGGGTCACCCTTAACGAACTTTCCTGTGTTAAGAGCCAATATATGGTAAAGGTACATTTGCAGGGTACCAGCTTTCTCCCCATATGATAATCTGAAGCGCTCGAGTAACTGCAAAAATCCCTGCTTGGGCTCCCCTACCATTATATGTGCAAACAATTCATCACTTGATTGAAATAATAAATTAAGTTGTTTTTGTTTATTGTTAAAATTTTGTCCTTCCAAATTGCCATATAGTGGAGTCACTGAAGGTTTTCACCTCCGATTTCGTTGAACCTTCATCGATTTTCATGAAAATTGGTAAGTAGTTAGAAGATACTTCAAGGAACAAAGGTGACATGATGTTAACTTGCGCTTTTACCCTGGGGGTGGTTGCCACCCCTTCTCGGGGGTGAAATTTTTTTATTAAAAATAATAGCAGAAATCGATAGAGGGGCAACTTCTAAGCAAAATTTGTTATATAAAGTTATTAACATAAATCAATACTTTTTGAGTTATTAAATATCAAAGATTTTATTTTTTCTTAAAAAAATGCATGTTTTAAAGCTGTTTTTCACGTATTACTCAAAAACTATAAGCTTTTGTAATGAAGCTATTATTACCAAAATTAAAGATAATAAAAAATTTAATACACTCCCTACTTAAAGAACTAAAAACTAATGTTATTTTAAAGTGAGTTATGGGTAATTGAATGTATATTTTTTTCGACGAGTACTCAAATCTAAGTATTCAAGCTTACATAACGGGAAAACGATGCATTTTATAGAATATACTTGTTAAGCACTTGTCAAAGTACTTCGGAATACCTATGAAATGAGCTTCAGTAGAAGTTAATAGCATCAAAATTAAGCAAGTTATGATGAAAATAAGAGAACCCTTTCGATTTTTTTAGGAAAAAGTTAAAAACTAAACATACGCCATTTCCGCAAAAATTAAAATTTGTAGTAATCCTCACAAGAATTTCTTTGTTATTATAGTTAATTATTTCAACAAATTTGACCGGTTTAGAATGCATATTTTTGAAAAAAAGGTATAATTTAAAAAAATCAGAATTTTTAGAATTATCGTACTTTTCATTTTCTTTTGATAATAACTCCAAAAATACTCAATATACGTAAAATATGATAAATAACTAAATTTTAGTTTTTTCTGTAACAACTACTTTACTCATTTTACTATTTTCGTAGAGTAAAAAATAACCGAGATAGAAACGTTTAAAATTTCAATTTTGCTGCGAGAACCATGTAACCGGGGCCATTTAACCTTTTATTTTTAAAAAAGTAAGAGGTATAAATGACTATTTTGACGTTTTTTAATAGCTCTTGGAATAAAATTTTAACCAGTTATTAGGTGAACTTGCTATTTTAAAATTTAACGGAGTAATTTACAAAAAAACAATAACATTTTTTAGAAAATTTTTTAAAAGATACATTTTGAAACATTTTTGGTGCATAAACTTTAATGCTATCAACTTGTTCGAGCACTTATTTGATACATATTTCAATGAGCTTTGACAAATGTTTAATAAGTTTATGTTATAAAATGCATAATTTTCCCGGTATTTAAGCTTGAATACTTAGATTTGGGTACTCGACGAAAGAAATATACATTCAATTACCTATAACTCACTTTCAGTTAACATTGAAAGGTTTTTCTAGTAAGGAATTTATTTGATTTTTTATTAGCCTCAATTTTGAAAATAATAACTTTTTTGTAAAAACTTATAGTTTTTGAGTTATTTATGAAAAATCGGTTAAAAACATGTATTTTTCTCAAGAAAAATTAAAATCTTTGATCTTTAATAACTCAAAAAGTTTTGATTTATTTTAATAACTTTATATAACAAATTTTGCTTATAATTTGTCGCTCTATCGAATTTAGGGGTTATTTCTTATAAAATAATTTTCACGCCCGAGGAGGGGTGGCATCCACCCCCAGGGTAAAAGCGCAAGTTGGCACCATGTCACCTTTGTTCCTTGAGATATCCTCTAACCACTCACCAATTTTCGTGCAAATCGATGGAGGTTCAACGAAATCAGAGGTAATAGCTCATATTCACCTTCTGTGACTGCACTAATATACCAGAGTCAATTTCAAATAAGTTTTGACTTAATAATAGGTACGTTTCCAATCATGGCACAAAGTAAATGAGAGAGGAGAGTGCAAGTTTCAAAAGGAAGGAATTTTAGATCCTGGTAATATAGGTAATTATTGATATGGGCCATTCCACGAACATACGCCTGTTTTGGATTACTTCGACAACGAATATTTTACTGTGCAACATAAAAAGTACGAAAGTAAATGGCGCTAATAATTATTCCAATAAACTACAATGTAATTTGCAATTTATTTTCGTTCTTATTATTTTGCACAGTAAAATATTCGTTGTCGAAGTAATCCAAAACAGGCGTATGTTCGTGGAATAGGGTATAAATATCCATGAATGATAAAAAACTTATTGAAGAATAAGAATAAAATAAAACTAAAAAGGGGTAGTTCCCTGGATTGGCTGTATACCTTATAGTTAAACAAACTGGAACATGAAGTAAAAACCACTTCTATGTAAAAGGTATATTTACTAAAAATTTTTTAGAATCCCAATGGATTCAATAAAATGAGTTCATCAGAACGTTTTCAAACCTATCGGTCCATCATCAGTGATTTGAATACTTGCAAAATAGCCCCAGAACCAAACAATAGTTGTGATTATAAATAAATCTACATTATGTTGAAATAAATTTAAAATGGCTAAACGCCGATGTTCAAGGATTAAACCTCTGGGAACATGGTGAAACTCTACCCGAGGACCCAATCAACCATCTTCGGTCAACGATGACTACTAAGACTTAGTAGTCATCGTTGACCGAAGATCGTTGATTGGGTCCTCGGGTAGAGTTTCACCATGTTCCCAGAGGTTTAATCCTTGAACATCGGCGTTTAGCCATTTTAAATTTATTTCAACATAATGTAGATTTATTTATAATCACAACCATTGTTTGGTTCTGGGGCTATTTTGCAAGTATTCAAATCACTGATGATGGACCGATAGGTTTGAAAACGTTCTGATGAACTCATTTTATTGAATCCATTGGGATTCTAAAAATTTTTAGTAAATATACCTTTTACATAGAAGTGGTTTTTACTTCATGTTCCAGTTTGAATAAAATAAAACTAACACAGTTGGTTGAAAGGATTTAACACAAGCTGAAGCAAAGCTAACACATAAACCTAAAAAACATTGCGAGAGAGTAAAAAGGAAAATTGTGAATATTTTGTTTCTTTTTACCTATTTCGCAATGGACTGGCATGTGAAAACAAATTATCGTTTAAGTCTTCTTCTTTTAGTGCCTGTTCGTTTCGAATATTGGCGATCATTCTGGCTATAATTATTTTATTAACTGATGCTTTAAATAGATTAGTTGTTGCGGATAACCATTTCCTCAGGTTCTTTAACCATGATATTCTTCTTCTCCCAATTCCTCGCTTTCCGAATACTTTACCTTGAAGGATTACACTCAGTAATCTGTATTTAGTGCCGTTTCTCATTATGTGTTCGAAATATTCTAACTTTCTCCTTTTAATGGTATACATCACCTCTCTTTCTTTGCCCACTCTTCATAATTCGGTCTCGTTGGTTATCTTGTCCGTCCATGATATCCTTAGGATTCGCCTGTATAGCCACTTCTAGAAGGCTTCAAATTTTTTCTGCATTGCTTCAGTAAGTTTCCAGGATTCAACTCTGTATTACAATATTGAGAAGATATATAACATCGTAGGAGCCTTATTTTTATCTCCAGATTAAGGTTGTGGCTTTTAACGAGTTTGGCCATGATATTGAATGCACTCCTAGCCTTCTCTATTCTACATTTTTTATTCTACACCGTTAACTAACACATTATTTAATTTACCCCTTCTGTGGCTCAGGGTAAGAGCGCCTACCTTTGGATCGAAAGGTTCGAATGGTCGTGAGTTCGAATCTCACCAGGGTCAGAGATTTTTTTCGTTTATTATAAATTAATATCTAACAATAAAACACTGAAAACCTTTGTTTTCTATACTTCCACAAAATTTATTATAACTATGTGACTATAGCTGTTTCGGCAGAGTGCCTTTCTCAAGTGATTTAGTTTACAATGTGTTTGCCTTTTTAAGGTCTTTAACTGAAGAGGTTGAGGAGTGGGGAGCTGTTTGTCTCGAGTTGGTCATTCAGAATTATATCTGTATTTTTTAATTTATTAATTTCCATAGATTCTAATAGAGATAGCTAAGGCTTTTATTTCGAATATGCAGAATTTGAAACTCTTCATTAAAGAATGATTATGATCTAGAAGGTAAAGTGCGTATGTAGAAGTGTCTGTTTTTCTATTATTGAAAGCCCTTTTGTGTTCTGCTATCCGTTTGTCAAAGGTTCTGCCAGTTTGACCGATGTAAGTTTTCGGACAGTCACCACAAGTTAGTTTGTAGACACCACTATGTAGTTGTTTTCTCTTTCGGCTCTTATTGTTCTTAATGCTTAAGTTGTTATTAGTTCTGAAAGCTGGTGTTATTCCTTTCTTTTTTATGTATGTGGCTATTTTTGTTGTTATCTTGCCAGTATATATGTGATAGAGCAGAAGGTACTGGGTTCTTTCTGTGGTGGTGGATAGACTAATTTCAGGGCTTTCTTATGGAGTTTTTGGTTTAAAATTTTATTAATCGTTTGTTCGTTATAGCCATTGTTTACTGCTATTTATTTAATGATGTTCATGATGTTCTTCGAAATAGAACTGAACATCATTAAACAAATAGCAGTAAACAATGGCTATAACGAACAAACGATTAATAAAATTTTAAACCAAAAACTCCATAAGAAAGCCCTGAAATTAGTCTATCCCCCACCACAGAAAGAACCCAGTAGCTTCTGCTCTATCACATATACTGGCAAGATAACAACAAAAATAGCCAGATACATAAAAAAGAAAGGAATAACACGAGCTTTCAGAACTAATAACGACTTAAGCAAATATATTAAGAACAATAAGAGCCGAAAGATAAAACAACTACAGAGTGGTGTCTACAAACTTGTGGTGACTCTCCGAAAACTTACATCGGTCAAACTGGCAGAACCTTTGACAAACGGATAACAGAACACAAAAGGGCTTTCAACAATAGAAAAACAGACACTTCTACATACGCACTTCACCTTCTAGATCATAATCATTCTTTTAATGAAGAGTTTCAAATTCTACATATTCAAAATAAAGGCCTTAAGCTATCTTTATTAGAATCTATGGAAATTATTAAATTAAAAAATACAGATATAATTCTGAATGACCAACTCGAGACAAACAGCTACCCACTTCTCAACCTCTTCAGTTAAAGACCTTAAAAAGGTAAACACATGTAAACTAAATCACTTAAGAAAGGCACTCTGCCGAAACAGCTGTAGTCACATAGTTATAATAAATTTTGTGGAAGTATAGAAAACAAACGTTTTCAGTGTTTTAATGTTAGATAAAATGAACTTCCATCAAGTAACGGTCGAATCCATCTAATTATATAAATTAATAAATGAAAATACAGTAGAACCCCGCAAATCCGAACCCCGCTAATCCGAACGTTCGGCAAATCCGAACCCACGGAAAGTTAAAAAAAATTCAAGACAAAAACTTAAAAACATATTTATTATACATAGTGAAACCAGAAAATTTAACAATCTAGGATTAATAAGGCGTATTCTTTAAGAAATCGGTAACCTTCGTCTGAGCATGGAGTTGTAGCGAGTTAACGCAGCGATGTTAAACCATTTACGCATAAACATTACATCGACCGGTAACGCAGCGGAGTTCTGCTCCACGTAACGTAGAGCCACATCCAGAGCTTTAGTGGCCAGTGGCTCTCTAACTGCGCGCGTGTGACACTCGATCTGGCAGAAAAACTTCTTTCTCGTTTTCTTCTTCTTCATTAGGGCTGCCTTAAGGTTGAACCAAGTCTACAATGTCTTCATCCGTAAATTATTGGAGCCCGTTGTCGTCAGCTTCAATACATTTTATAATTGCACTTTCTTCTTTGTTTTCACATCTTGGAAGTTATGTTACGACTTCTAGATCATCTTGTAATGGAGCTTCTTCAAATTGTAAATCTGGCCACAACTTCTTCCATGATTTTGTAATTAAAGTCTAAGGGCTGTTGTCCCAGGCCTCAGCCACCCAATAAATGAGATCTTTTATAGTGATTTTTTTCAGGTTGTCAGTAGTGGATGGCTTTCCCCGTCTTCTAATACAGTCCGTACCAAATTTTTTCTATAGTACAGTTTTATAAACTGTAGAATACCCTGGTCCATGGGTTGCAATAAAGTGGTCATATTTGGTGGTAGGAAAACAGCTTTTCCACTTTCTTATTGAATATCGAGACGGATGGAACAAATTGTTTTCCAAATCATTCTTTTAAAAGTGCACTATTCATCCATGCTTTCCAGGCTAACTTTCGGATAATCCGAACTTTTCAGAATTCGAACCGGCTGTCCCCCCAATTAGTTCGGATTTGCGGGGTTCTACTGTATGTAGTTTCTGTCCTTGTGGGATCGGTACTCACCGGAGAGACCGCAGACGTTCGGATACAATTAGCGTCTCTTTGTAAAGACAATGACGTCGACTTTGCAAAGTAACAAGACACTTACTCAACACACACACTACACATGACACTAGGTACCTAACTGCAAAAATTCACCGTACCTAACCATGCCAATGGCCATTAGTTGTCGAGGCATTAGCTAAATAAAAAAAATTAATTTGCTTCTGTTTATTCTTCCAAAAGTTTTGTTTTTCCAAATTGTCATACCAGATTACATGTTCAGCTGTGCTTTTAATAAAGTGAAAATCTGCACTCCGAGGCAACTTCAAATAAGTTTTGACTTAATAACACGTTTCCAATCATGGCACAAAGTAAATGAGAGAGTGCAAATTTCAAAAGGAAGGAATTTTAGATCCTGATATTATAATAATTGATAAATAGCCTTGATCGTAGAATCCGGATATGCTCTCCTTTGTAAGCAAGACTCTGATTGCTGACTTCAGCCGTCTCAGACACCCGAATCCGGAGTTGATTGTAAACTCCAACTTCTGCCGCCCCCCACTAGCGCGGCGGTGCGTTCTGTCTCTGTCGGTAGCTGATCCGTTACTATAGCAACGATCCAGCATCCAGCTCCCAAACACCGCTCCCGACTCTCCGAATTAAATCTATTATGCGATTTGTGTGTACAAAAACCTGGGGGAATCCTGCCCGTTTTTTTCTACGGATAGTCCCCTCCTGGAAATATGTGTATCGAGATAAAAATGCTGCAAAAATAAAACAACTTTCTTTTAGCAATACCTGAACTGAAGACAGATCAAAAAAACACAGATTGGACAATTTCAGTTCTGATTTGAAACAAAATGTTGCTCAATAAATCTATATGGACTTTTTTCCAGAAGAAGATATTAAAAATACAATAAAATAAAATAATATAGAAAGTAATTTAACTTTTTTTAAATAAAAAAATACCTAAGCGGTGCCTTGGTTATTTGCAACTAGTCACAAAAGATTTAACGAGTAAATTTTCTCTGTTAACACTCTTAAAACTAATGTTTGTTGCAGTGGCGGATCGCGGATCAATGCATCTACGGGGAGGAAGATGGGGAAATCCCCCCCCCCCCTAACAAGGTTCAAACTCAAGAAAAAATTGTTGAAACGTAAAAATACATTAGCTGATATGAAACTTAAACCAGAAACAGACAAATTCGACCCAATAAACACAGCGTGGGCTCAGCGTGGTAAAAGTTTCAACAAGAAAGATTCCTTAGTACTCAACAAAAGAGTAAATGAATTAAAATGTATAAGCATTTTCAATTTCTTTGCAACACCAAAATGCAGCAGCTGCATAATACTCTGGTTTAAATCGGAGAGTGCAGGAAGAGTCTATACCGGTTTCGGAGGTTTTTTCCTCCTCATCAGTAATCCCATATCCTCTTCTCTCCGATTTCCCCAGGCATCACACTTTGGGCCTTTCCGAATTGCAAATAACGAAATGTCACGGATGAACTAGAACCATCTACCGAAAAACAAAGTAAGTTATCAATCGAAGTAGCACAGAAACGACAATAAATATCGTTCCCATACCACCAGGTTGACAACAGGTGGAATACTTTCATCTTAATTTCCTCGGCATCCTGTATGATTTATAATTTTTGAAAATCTCGGGAGGTTGTAACCAAAGAAAGTATTCCACCTGTTGTCAATCTGGTGGTATCAGAACGATATTTATTGTCGTTTCTGTGCTACTTCGATTGATAACTTACTTTGTTTTTCGGTAGATGGCTCTAGTTCATCCGTGACATTTCTTTCTTTGCAATTCGGAAAGGCCCAAAGTGTGATGCCTGGGAAAATCGGAGAGAAGAGGATATGGGACTACTGATGAGGAGGAAAAAACCTCCGAAACCGGTATAGACTCTTCCTGCACTCTCCGATTTAACCAGAGTATTATGCAGCTGCTGCATTTTTGTGTTGCAAAGAAATTGGAAATGTTTATACATTTTAATTCATTTACTCTTTTGTTGAGTACTAAAGGGTCGTTTAAACACAGCGATAAATCAAACAACTTATCAAGGTCAATCGAGTTGTTGCAACTTATCATTGTGTGTAAACGGTGCATCGCACAATTTATCAAAGTTGGAGTTGGGTTGAAGGTGGTATCGCATTGAATCGCAGCGTCTAAACAGCATTTCAACTTGTCATCACAACTAGTTGCTGTGACTTATCGTTCTGTTTAAACGACGCTTAAGGAATCTTTCTTGCTGGAACTTTTACCACGCTGAGCAGATGGGTTGTGAATTATTTTAAAATTCTCTCATCTTAATTTCCTCGGCATTCTGTATGATTTATAATTTTTGAAAATCTCGGGAGGTTGTAACCAAAGAAAATTTTTTGCTCAATTAGAAATCCAATGAAATCAATTAATTTGCGGTCATCTGATTGAATACAACCAATAAAACCAACATTATACTGAAAACAGATCCCATGGGCTGTTTTCACTCAATCATGTAGCTATGGATACCTACATTTCGTTTCATTTCGATTTTGACATTTCAAATATTCAATATTTCAAAATGTCACGATTTGGTTGTAATACTGATGAGAATATTAATGAAATTATCGAATCAAATATACTAGACTAAGAGCCGCTATAGGTGAAAATTCTTAATCATTTTAGGCACGACGGGACCCTATAACTTAAATAGTAGAACCTAAAAGAAAACGTTTGAACACTGTGCCGTCACTTTTCAGTGGCACATGCGTCTACAGTGGCGCATCAAACTTTCCACTTATGGACGGGATACATAAATTAAAAAATACCCTCCCTAATTACCAGAATTTAATTTTTTTCATTTTTTTAAGTTTTATGTGATTAAGACATAAGATTCATCGTAATTTTAACTCACCACCCCCTTCTCCCTGCCCCCACCATCAAAAACTTTATTTTTCGATTTTATTTTTTTTTGGTGGGATGCAATCAATTTTAAAATTTCAAAAAATTTACGCGCATAGTTAAGGGTTTTATAAAACACGTCTATTTTTTATAGACCTGTAGGTTGAGTGTACATAACCGCAAAAAAATTTAAAATTTTTTTTTTTTTTGAAAAAAAGTATATAACTTTTTTTTGGGGATAGCTGCAGATCTAATTTTCTCTTAGTCTTGTGTATTTTATCAAACACTATATTTCTAATTTTTTTCAGATTTTTCTGTAACGTTGATTACCTTCAAAAATCCAAAAAACTGTTTTTTAAGGGGGTTTTGGGGGGTTTGAACGTGTTTTTCTGATTTTTAAATATTCTAAAGAACTCAGTTACTTCAAGTTACATATAACCTATAAAAACAAAATTGATTTGATATATTATGAAGTCTATAAAATAGGGAAAATCCCCCAAAACCCCCCAAGAAACAGTTTTTCGGATTTTTGAAGGTGGGGACACTTATGGAAAAATCTGAAAAAAATTTAAAATATAGTGTTTGATAAAGCACACAAGATTAAGAAAAAATTAGACCGGCAGCTATTCCTCAAAAAAAGTTATACTCTTTTTTGAAAAAAAAATTTCTTTTAATTTTTTGAGGTTATGTACACTCTACCTATGGGTCTATAAAAAATAGGCATGTTTTATAAAATCCTCAACTATGCGTGTGAATTTTTTGAAATTTTAAAATTGATTGCATCCCACCAAAAAAAAATAAAAACGAAAAATAAAGTTTTTGATGGTGGGGGCAGGGGGAAGGGGGTGGTGGGTTAAATTCACGATGAATCCTATGTGTTAATCACATAGAACTTAAAAAAATAAAAAAAAATTAATTCTGTTAGTAAGTTCTGTTAACTTTTAATTTATTTATCCCGTCCATAAGTGGAAAGTTTGATGCGCCACTGTCGACGCATGTGCCACTGAAAAGTGACGGCACAGTGTTCAAACGTTTTCTTTTAGGTTCTACTATTTAAGTTATAGGGTCCCATCGTGCCTAAAATGATTAAGAAATTTCACCTATAGCGGCTCTTAGTCTATACCAAAGAATACTGTTTACAGTAAAAAATTTTCTATCCGAATAACCCTCGAACATTGATAAATGCTCAAAAATTTTTTAACAACTTTCTCAAGCTTGTTGCTTACAGGCAACAGACCTCCGCCTACGGCGTCGGTCTGTTTCCAAGCAACAAGCTTTCGAAATCTGTTATAAAAATTTTTCGAACAATTATCAATGTCCTTGGGTTATTACTACTGAAAGTATTCCACCTGTTGTCAATCTGGTGGTATGGGAACGATATTTATTGTCCTTTTCTGTGCTACTTGGATTGATAACTTACTTTGTTTTTCGGTAGATGGCTCTAGTACATCCGTGACATTTGGTTCTTTGCAATTCGGAAAGGCCCAAAGTGTGATGCCTGGGGAAATCGGAGAGAAGAGGATATGGGACTACTGATGAGGAGAAATAAACCTCCGAAACCGGTATAGACTCTTCCTGAATTCTCCGATTTAACCAGAGTATTATGCAGCTGCTGCACATTTTCGTGTTGCAAAGAAATTGAAAATGTTTATACATTTTTTATTATTTATGTCTTTTATGTAGTTTGGATTTATCTTTTATGTCTATTGGTTGGTGTTTCATTGGAAGTTGCCCCCTAAAGCAAATTTTTCCTCCCAAGGCAGGGCATGTCTAGATCCACTGGTTTGTTGAGTTCTCCCAATGGTATTTCTCAATTTTTTTAGATGGCTTGAACACAGCACTCAACACGCACAGGTCTTTTAGACCTAAACTATTTGCACTAATACAAAAAATTTTACAGGTACCTACTCGAAAGGTATAGTCAGTTCTTTTGAGTCTTCTCAATATTCTATTCCATGATCTAGGAGTGAATAGCCTCTAAGTTTGCATCGGTTTTTACATATAGGTATTTTAATTACATCCACACCTAGGTTTCTGTGTAGCGGGCTACTTCTTATGTACTAGGGAGCATGAATGTCATCAGTACTTAGAGTTGCACAAGTTTGACTTGAATGTTTAAACTTGACTTGAGTTTGACTTAATTTCAAGTCAAACTCAAGTCAATCCTTCTGACAAATATTTCAAGTCAAGTCAAACTGGTCAATCGTACAGGTTTGAAAATTCAAACTGTTTGTCAAACTAGTTTGAAAAATAAATTATTTAGTAGATATACTTTTTTGTCGAGATAGACATGTTAGTTGCCAATTAAGATTAAGATTAAAATTAAGATTAAGAAAATTATTAATACAATGAGTGAAACATAAAACTCAAAATTTTCAATGTGTTTTAATTTAAAACTTTTAAATGTAGATATTTTTTTTCGAATCCTGAGAAAACTAATAAGCATTTTTGAAAAATTTAAACGCAGAATGAAAGATTGCGTTATTTCCGAGGGCCGAAAGTCTCTCAAAATAAATAAAAAGTTTCTTTTGAATGAAATATTTGCAATTAATAATAACACTAAATTTTCCTTTTTATGTTCACCCCGTAACTTATTAAAATACACATAGAAGATTTCAGGGATGTTCGTCCCTCAGAAATAATGTAATCTTTCATACTGCGTTTAAATTTTTTTTAAATTCTAATTAGTTTTCTCAGGATTTGAAAAAAATTAATACATTTAAAGCACATTGAACATTTTGATAAGCGTCATGTTACGCCTATGCCCTTAAGGCTTAAGGGTTACAATCATATAAGACTGTTTGGTTTTTCAATGGACAGCTCAAAATAAAATGATTTGGAATTTTTATGACCTTCTTTTATTAAAAAAGGCATCTATTTATCTTAGGGCCAGTTCGAAAAAACATGTGGTACCAAGCTGCTAGTTCACTCGAAAATATGTACCACAATTAGTATTGCTGTATATTCGTTGGTATTTCTTTAAAATTCAAAACTATAACCATAGGGTTATTAGACCTGGATCCCGCGTACCAAAAAAGTTGATTAATTTGTAAAGCTGAAAATTTGTTAATAGCTTAACGGTGTCTAGTCGGACAAACTTTGATGTACGGGAACACTGGAACAGGGGAAGCTTTAATTGTGGAACAGTTTAAAAATTTGGAACGTCAGACTACGTAAACTTTCCATGTATTTTGTCGGACAGAACTTCCAATTAATATTTGTTACCATTTCATTAAACTCTCATGCAAAAATCAGACTGATGGTAATCAAAAACTGGGCATTTTAATGATTGGAACACGAAGAACATGTCAAATGTCAGTAATCATGTTGGTTAGTAATAGCAGTCTGATTTTTGCATGAGAGTTTAATGAAATGGTAACAAATTAATTGGAAGTTCTGTCCGACAAAATACATGGAACCTTTATGTAGTCTGACGTTCCAAATTTTTAACCTTTTCCACAATTAAAACGTCTTCTTTTCCAGTGTTTCCACACATCAAAGTTTGTCTGACTAGACACCGTTAAGCTATTAACAAATTTTCAGCTTGGTATTAATCAACTTTTTTTTGGTACGGGGGATCCAGGTCTATATTGATTTATATCTACAATTTAAATTTTTTTCGGATATATGCTACAAATGTTGGGTTTAAATTTAAAAAAAAATGTATAAATATGCATTAAGCTTTCTTAATAATTATTATCGTAACTGGCGCGTTTATTGGGTTTTATTTGTCTGTCTGCGGTTTAAATATCGTATCAGCCAATACATTTCTGTTTATTGAGATTTGTCAAAAAAAAATTTTTTGGCCTTGTTGGAAGAGGAGGGAATTTCCGCTACCCCTCCCCTCCCCCCTTTGATCCTCCACTTAACAAATAAAGGCGTAGGCGGTCTCATTTAAAATTGAAAATAAACACGTTGCGTAATATTCAAACTTTTCAAACTGTTTGAAGATGTTTGAATTCAAGTCAAACCTAAAGATATCGAAATCAAGTCAAGTCAAACTTTTTTATACAAAAAGTTTGATTTTCAAGTCAAGTCAAGTTTGTTGAGTAAAATCAAACTAGTTTGACTTGATGCATCTCTATAGTACTTCATTCTGAAAACTTTGAATGATTTTGATGTTACTCGCACTGGCACATTCCCAGAGCTGTATGCCATATGTCCATAATACCTTGCTTCAGTACATACTTGGCAAGAAGAAATGGTGATTGGGATTTCGTAAGCTGCATACTGAATATGCTTGTAAAGCAACGCTAACGGATAAGTAAGTACAGTGGCGTAACAAACTCCGTCGGGGCCCTCCCGCAGAATTGGAAATGGGCCCCCTTTAAAAAATTACTACATGCGACTAGTGTAACAAAAACTTATATAGCCCAGAAAATGTACGTGAAATACGGCAATACCGTGTAATTTTCAGTGTCACCACCGAAGTGGCCCAGTCAATACTTTTCCAGTTATTTAGGAGTGAAAATGTTTTTTGTAAAAAAAACACGTTTTCAGGCGGTTTTTCGCAAATAACTCAAAAAGTAAGTATGTATTTGATCGCAAAAATTATTCTCAGCAAAAATGTAGCTTAAAAAAATGCAAAATGAAGTCTCTTAATCCAGTAAAAGCAAAGTAGTAGCTCATGAAAAATAATTATTCTTATTGGTCAAATTCCAAATCGAATATTTAACATGAAATAACCAGAAAATGGGAAAAATTTCTTGGGGAAAGCTCATTAAAACTTTTTTAAAGTGTTTGAAAAAACTTTATTTTTTATAGTTTTAAAGTTTCTAACACCAAACTAAGCGAGCTGTGCTCAAAATACAGTTAAAACCTTTGGTTGAAAAAAAATGTGAAAATCTCTCTCTATTTAGCACCCTAAATGAAACTAATCATTACCGCTTTACAAATTACCTAACTTTTTTTTATATGACTAGTAAGTTTCACGGGTTCATAGTGCTTATTTTTGAAAGGGCTTGAACGAATCAGTAATCACGAGTGTATGCAAATTCTAATCAGCCACATCTTAACCAATTTTTGTCTTACAGAAAAATAAAATAAGACACAAACTATTTACAAAAGCAATACCTACATTTGTTTACTGTTTGAGTTTTTTCGTATCACTAATACTTTATAAGTTATTTTGAAAAAATGGCATTTTTCCAAAATAAAGAAATTTTTTTACTATAAAACCAAATTTTTTTAAAAATAAGAACTTCGAACAAAGTTAAAAATCATATAAACAATACAATTATAAAGTAAAGAGTAAAGCGCTAACGATTGATTTTATTTGGGGTGCTAAATAGAAGGAGATTTTCACGATTATTTTTTTTACCAAAAAAAGGGGCCAACTTTATTTTGAACGTAACTCGCCTAGTTTTGATGCTAGAAACTTTTATAAAAAATAAAAATAAAGCTCTTTATTAAACATTTAAAAAAGTTTTAATGAGTTTTTTCCAAAAATTGCTTCAGTTTTTGGTTATTTCACGTTGAAGTATTCGATTTGGAATTGGAGGAATAACAACAATTTTTCATGAGCTACAACTTTGCTTTTATTGTGTCGATATACTTCATGAATACACCATTTTTTTTGTTTTTTTTAAGCTACATTTTTGCTAAAAATTGCATGAGAACGTGTTTTATTTGTTGAAAAATAAACATTTTCACTCTCAAATAACTTGAAAAGTATTGACTTATATGTATAAACTCTATAGAACAAAAATTGATTAGAATTAGTCAATTTATCCATTTCCGAACTTATTTTAAACGTATGATTTTCATCCCCGAGAGTCATCCCTTTCGCCCCCCAAGTAAAAACAACCAACGACACAAGTCCAACTTTGAAGTTGAAGTTTAAGTAGAACATAAATCCAAATTTTCAAGCAAATCCATCGTGACGCTGATAATTACACTCCAAAACGGCCATTTACTGGGCTAGTAGTGTATTCATGCACTGTTTATGGCAATTTACATTTTTTATAAATGCGTAAAATAATATAAAAATAACACATTTTACATATTATTACTAGACGACAAGATGGGGCCCCTGCCATATTGGGGCCTCCCCGCAAGCTTCATGCTGCGGGGGCCTCTGTTACGCCCCTGAGTAAGTAAGTAAAACGATCTTAACCGGTACACTACTGAACAATTTAGTGAGCAGTTGAAGAAAGCAAAGTACGGAGAGGTAGTGAGGACAATCTGGCTAAATCATTAACTTAAAAAGATCTATAGTCCAGAAAGCCACTGCGCATCCGCTAGGAAAAATATTCTAATTCGGATTTCTTGCACAATCTTACTCAAAAAGGACCCCTTTTAACAAATTTGCATGTTGCCAGGACCAAAAGGTGGTCAAAAATTTTTTAAATGTTTTTTTTTTGTTTTTTTCCTAAAATTATTTTTTTTGCATGGAAAAAAGTTTTTTTAGGTTTTTTGGATCATTCCAAACAGAAAAGGTCTTTAGTGACTTTTCTCTAAAAATGATAGTTTTTGACATATAAGCGATTAAAAATTGAAAAAATTGCGAAATCGGCCATTTTTAACCCTTAAAAACTATGTGAAAAACTTAAAATTTGAATGTTATCAAGGCAGGTAGATATTCTTTAAACATCGATTGATGAAATCCTGAAGAGTTTTTTGCACTACAATATTCAAAAGTCCTTTGTTTTTTAATTGCTAATCAAGCGTGCGCGACACTATTTTCCACCGACAGTATGGTGCAAATGAAAAACCAGCGATAGTATGGTGCAAACCGGCGACTTTAAGGAAAAATCCCGAAACAGGTCGATTTTTATTTTTAAGTTAGGATATTGTGGCATATATGGTATACTAGTGACGTCATCCATCTGGATGTGATAACATAATCGATGATTTTTTTAAATGAGAATAGGGATCGTGTGCTAGCTCATTTGAAAGGGTCTTGAATTCTCTATTCAGTAATGTAAACATTTACATAATTATTTATACAAGGTGTCCTTCTACTTCTTTTTTGTCAAATAATTTAATTTATCAAAAATTTTTTGGACACCCTGTATAAATAATTATGTGAATGTTTATATTGCTAAATAGAGAATTGAAGAGCCTTTCAAATGAGCTAGCACACGACCCTATTCTTATTTAAAAAAAACATCGATTACGTCATCACATCCAGATGGATGACGTCACTAGTATACCATATATGCCACAATATCATAACTTAAAAATAAAAATCGACCTGTTTCGGGATTTTTCCTTAAAGTCACCAGTTTACGATATAACGAATTTATTCCTTTCATTTGCACCATACTGTCGGTGGAAAATAGTGTCGCGCACGCTTGATTAGCAATGAAAAAACAAAGGAGTTTTGAATATTGTATTGCAAGAAACTCTTCGGGATTTCATCAATAGATGTTTAAAGAATATCTGCCTACCTTGGTAACATTCAAATTTTCAGTTTTTCACATAGTTTTTGAGGGTTAAAAATGGCCGATTTCGCAATTTTTCAATTTTTAATCGCTTATATGTCAAAAACTATAATTTTTAGAGAAAAGTCATTAAAGACCTTTTCTGTTTGGAATGATCCAAAAAACTTTTCTCCATGCAAAAAAAATAATTTTAGGAAAAAAACAAAAAAAAACGTTTAAAAAATTTTTGACCACCTTTTGGTCCTGGCAACATGCAAATTTGTTGAATTGTGCAAAAAATCCGAATTAGAATATTTTTCCTAGCGGATGCGCAGTGGCTTTCTGGACTACTAAGTATTATGTCTAAGTGGGATTGAGCCACAATTTTTTTTTTTAATTTGATACTATGTATTTAAAAATAAAGAGATTGTGTGTGTGGGTACTTTGTAGTTAACTTAAACTACGAAGTTATACTTCTATTATATGATTTCAACGAAATAAATATATTTTAAACAGTTTATTTGTATTTTATTTAAATATTAAACTAATTTTAATAGGTTTTTACTACTTTCCAAAAAATGTTATTAAAACAATTTGTTCCTAAGCGGCCACCCATCCAATATATGTATAACCGCGCTAAACACTGCTTGACTACGGTGATCGGGCGACAACCATATAAGTTTATTTACACTGATACATACGTACCTTCAAAGATTTAGCGACTAACTTCGGACTGCAGGTGTGGGCGTACTTCATACTGTCGTTTTTATAAAAATTCACTCTCAGCATTTTCCCCAATCGAGCCTAAAGAAGTATAACTTCAGAAAGCTCTGTAGGTGGTATTTTCTTTTGGTATCATTTAGTTCCCATGACATATTTAGCACCCAAATCCGTCGTAGATGAATAATCCGACGAAAGGGGCCAGTGAAGTGCAAAAAACCACAGTCTATTAATACGAAATTAACTGAACGTGGCGGAGTCACGTGGCCTTAAACTCACTTATAAAACTGTTCTTCCAGAATTGATACACGTATTGTTAGCGACAACATGATTCGAATATGGCACGTGATGGACCCTCATCAGAGATTATCGAAAAGGCGGGATCAAAAAGCTTCAGTTCTATGCAGTGAGGTATTAATTAATTGCATCAGTTCTGATTTCATTGTTAGGCGTCTTTGACTATTTTGTTTTGGCTCCAGCACGTGTTGTTTGAAAGCTCGACAATGGAATATGAAGTCTTTGATATTACGTACCTATAAAGTAGGATGTAGTTTAATATTTGTTTAAAAAATACTGAGAAGAATATCAATATCAATCTTGATATTAATCAAGGATGAATAAAACATCGTCAAGAATATGTCATTTAAAAGGTCGCCATGCTCTTGTAACGAATACACTATATCCAATAAAAAGGAGATGATAGATGATGAAAAAAATGATGCAGATGGAAGAGAGATGAACCACTAGTAGTAAATCCGATATTAATCATAAACGAGTAACATATCTACTTTTTACTTTTTATCTTCTACATCTACCCTGTACCCTTTCTTCTCTTTCCCTATCTTTTGCCCTCTATCACTTTCTTTACTAATCTATTCTGGTCTATTTTAGTTATGTGTCTGCTGTATTTATGGTACTTTGTGTCGTTTATTTGCAACTAGAGTTTCACGATATTCGATATAAATATCGATATTGTATTGATATCGTATCGAAAACCAATACGATACCGATACAATACATACCTTAGCAATATTAATGTCAATACGATACTCATTATCTGAAATCAATACAATACTCTTGTATTGTCGATACGCTTGCCTCGATATTATTGAAAATATCGATATCGAGAAAAAAAATAAAACGTCACAGTTGTTTAATTATATTTTGTGGAATAGGTATTTAGATCATAATTATTTATTACATAAAAGTATAAGTGATCTGCAACCCAAGCATCAGCATATTTTACACTTAAGTTCATCAACTTAGTCTCATTCTTGAGAGTGAGTAAATGTCTATTATGATTACACTGTTTACATCATGTGGCATTTGTGGCAATATTATGGAAGTAAGTGATGATGACTCGGAAATAATTTTTAACAAATACTGAATTGCGATTTATTCCGAATCTCCGGGGATTTCCCTATATTTTTAAAAGTAGTTTTTTAACAATACAGAATTAGTAAGTATTTGTCGACTTTCAAAGACGCATTCAAGCATATTCAATCTTTATAAGAATATACATATAAGTTATAAGCAATATTCGTAATATTTTTAGAATCATGTTCATTTGCCAAGCATGCGAAAGTGGGCATAAAGGGTCTACACAGCTCAGATGTATAATCCTTTTTATGTCGATACTTTATCGAGTATTGTATCGATATCGTATCGAAATCAATATCAATACGATATTTTTATAAGAAAGTATTGCCGATATCGATACTCGATACGATACTTCATTGGCATAACCAATACAATACTCAATACTTAAAAAGTGTCAATATTGTATCGTATCGTGAAGCTCTATTTGCAACCAGGGCAGAGGCGTGCGGTCCATGGAAGCGGGGGAAGCACCGCTTCCCTATTATATACTTCGATATAACAAAATATATTATTAACTAATATTTAATTATCAAAAATTTTCCCCAATCCCAGTAATCTACATATTATTACCTAGGCAATAGGCATTGAAAAATATTAAAAATTAATCGCAGAGGAAGGAACTCAATTATGCACTATGCACACAATTCAACTACATATTCGGTCCACCCCTGACAGAAGCGCATCTCAAAATCGCCGCTTGTCATGCAGTTGTCCCGTATAAAAATTGGTCAGGGTTCAATGACCGCACCCACTAGTCGTACGAATTTTGGTACCCTGCAGAAGCGATCGTTCGATCGCCTTCCAAGAGTGGGATGCTCTGACTGTTACTGCTTCTAAGGGGTGCTTAGTCTGCTTAGGTACATACATTCGCTTAAAGAATATTTCGATTTAAATTTTTTGCAGAGATTTTTCCTTTTACTGATCTTTTATTTGACATTTTACAGATGAAGTCAATTGACATTGCATTTTGTATAAGACAAATTGATGACTTTATTAATACGATAATTAAAAAACGAGAGCAGTTTAAAAATATTTGGGATAAAACTGAAAATATGGGGTTTGAAAATGAAAGAAAAAGAATGAAGATTGATAATGTCGACAACAGAGAGACCTTTTGATAACATTCTACAAAAAATGAATTTTCGCTTTCAAAATTTTAACGAATTAAAATTTGTAGAATTATATAATATATTCTTATTTAATATTTCTTATTATAATTCATCAAAATTTCCCACAGAGGAATTTATTTCGCTACGATTAAATAATGAAAATATTTTGATATGCCAGCTTTGCATTATAAGTTAAGTGTTGTTTATGAAACATTAGTGATAAAAATATACTCAGAAATCTGGGTATTTCTTATAACTACTGGTTTAAAAAAGTCCCTGTGTGAAGTGTCCAAGTTGTGTGAATTACTACAAACTATCCCAGTCACAAGTGCATCAGTTGAAAGTTTTTCAGTATTAAAATGCATTAAAAGTTTTACAAGAAATTCAACAAGCGAAGACAGACTTTACAAGTCCATTGAAAAAGACCGAATTCAACAATTATCAGAAGTTGATAGGAGAATAGAGCTCAAGTATAAATAAGTGTCATATTGTTGAAAGTTGTGTGTTGTGGAAAATGCCTCGGAATTAAAAAAAAAACATTTAAATAGATCTCTTCTTTAGGAAACGAAGCCCGGAGCGAGGACTTCAGGCCCGAGCAAGCAATACAGATCAATGATAGGTCACTATAGTCACTAGAAATAGCGGCAATAGAGTGCCTCACGCATTGATCGGGGTAGGATTTAGTGTGTGACTCCTTGTACCCAGGACGTCTCACATAAGCACTTTGCTGATAGAGAGCCCCTATAGCGCATCAGAGTGTTATCAGGTGGGAAGTGGCTCGACCCTCGACCCTTAAGAAAATATTTTTATATCCTTATTGAATCGCTTCCCCTTTAGAAAAAGTCACCGCACGCCACTGAACCAGGGCCTTGATTTTTGACCCTTCGCTTCGTTATCGAACGTATTCGCTTCGTATCTATTTAGTATACGTAGCGCATACGTTCGATAACGAAGCGAAGGGTCAAAAATCGAGGCCCTGTCTCGCTTGCATATCAAAGTTTTGTTACGTTGTTTAAGTTATGTACCCTCAATTTTGTTTCCTCACTGATTTCCCTTATTTTAAATACTATTGTCAAAGTATAACACAAGGAAAAGTGGATGCAATCGCAAGAAAAATGGCAGAAACACATAGGCAAAATCATAGGCAAAATATTTAGGACAAACAAACTCGCGGTGCGCAAGTACTTGGAGGGGATACGAGAAACGAGCAACCAGGACCAATATGATTGGCCAATATAATTAAAAGTGCGAAAAAAGTTGCCGAGCTATGAAACCAGGTGTCGCCTTTTCGAACTGGCACGGTGCCAATAGAAGAAGTCAACAACGAATACGACAGGATAACAAGATTAAACCAATTTTTAGTAGAGGAAAAAGATTACCCACATCTAATGGAAGTTGCTAAAATTAAAGAGGATTATTAAAAGGAAACACAGCTCCAGGAATAAAAGGCGTCCACAACGTAGTAATGCAACTACCGAAGAAGATGATAGTGCAATTGCTCTATATTTTTTAGATTTTGCCTGAAGAATGCGCATTTTTCGACCAATTGTAAACATGCAAAGATCATGTCTATACTAAATCCAAACCTCGAACAGGAAAAAGACCTGGAAGCTACATAAATATCAATATATCCCTACTGAAATCGACACGGAAAATACTGGAGGAAATCATTTACAGAAGACTGATACGAAACACGCAGAAAGAAGAATTATCCACGAGGACCAATTCGGATTCACAAAAGGAAGGAACTGCAAACTCCAGCTAGCAAGAGTAGTAGGGGAGTGCATTTAGATTTTCACTTCGGAAAAAATCAAACAAGATAAAACTTTTTGTAATTTCATTAAGAAATGTTTAATAAACAACATATCAAAAAGTTCTACTCGAGAAGTAGGTGCTTCATTTTTTATTAAACAAATCAACAGCGAAATTAGATGTTTTTTTAAATAACTACAAAAATATAATTTTTAGAAAAAAACTGACTTGACCATTGAAAAATTCAGAAAATTTTTCAAAAAAAACCTTATATAATGATTTTTCTAAAATTAAATCTCTAGCTTCTGTAATTTTTTATTTATAACGCTAAAATCACCCTTCTCACACACATTGGCGCAGTGTAAATTAGCGTTGGAAGAATTGCACGGTTGAGTTTTTTTAACGTAATTCTTTAACTAATGGATCAAAAGAAATTTTACAAATTGGACATGAAAGAATATGAAATAAGCTATCTTATGGTTGTAATATAAAGAAATAAAATCTATGGACATAAGTACGGTGTGGGCGGAAAATGAGCCTTACATGAATTTTGTTTAAAAATGATTTAAAAATGTGTAACCAATACAATTTTACTTATAAAACTCTCAAATTTGCACAACTTACCTCTCAATAATCTTACTAAACGATGTTTTATTCAAAAAAAATCTCAAAAATATAATTCAAATAATACGATGTCTCAAAAAATGCAATTTTTGAAAACTTCGTAGTTTTACAGAATTCCCACCATTTTAAGACGGTATTACTCAAGTTTGAATAAATTTAATAAAATTCTTTTGCTATTTTTTTAAAGCTTGGGATGCAATCTTTAAAAATCACTGAATTATTTTAGTTTAAAAATGAAATAAACAATTTCTTTTTGAGAAAACTAAGAAAGATAACAAAAATGTAATACAAAAACCGAAAAGTACCAGCTGAAAAAATGTATATACAGAGTGATCAAAACTTTTTTCTGTAAAACTTACCTAAATACATTTAATAATAAGCTTTAAAAATAATAAATGTTCAACAAAAAAATTTTTCTTTAGCTCTTATACAGTATGTCTGCGTAACTTGGAACCTATTGATAACTTTTTTAATATCAGTTTTACGAAAAAAAATTACTCTTTATAAAATACTCTGCTTCGTATATAACATAAGATGCAACCATCAAATATCAAATTTTGTTAATTTTGTACGAGGTATGTCAAAAAATATGAATTTCACTCAAGAGTAAAGTACCTTTATATTTCACAATATCGAAAAATTTTATAAAGAAAAGTTGTTTGGAATTAAAAACTATGTTCCAATATGTAATTATATCGTTCTAATCGAAAATTTGTTTTTTTTTAATATTCTTTCTAATACATTTTAATTTTTAATATTATTGTGAAAATTATTTGTTTATCTTTTTTTTTAAGAATGAAATTCCATATTTGTTTGATTTGAATCTACTTGTTTTTCATTTAAATATCCGCTATTTTGGATACGCCATTTTGAAATTTAAATTTTTAATCTTTAATTCAGATTCAACAACCTGTTAAAAATAAAGACAATAAATGTTTTAGAAAAATGTTCTTTTTTATGTTCTTTTTAGAAAATCCACATTTTTGATCCGCCATTTTATAGTTTATAATGTTAACATTTAAGTTAGGTTTATCAAAGCTCTCAAAAATAAATATATGTAGAAATAAATACATTTTGTAAAGAAATTATGATTTTACAACTATTTTTTCAGTTATCCGCCATTTTTTACCTGCCATTTTATAATTTAAATAATCAAAATTTGATTCAGGTTCAGAAATCTCTCAAAAATATCCACATATATGTAAACAAACACGTTTTATAAAAAAAATTCGGATTTTACAACTACTTTTTAAGGATTTTTAGGAAAAAATCCGCCATTTTGAATTTGCAAATTATCTTGTCAGATTCGGGTTCAGCATAATCAAAACTAAAATAAAAACATTTTTTATCAAAATAAAGTATTGAATTCACCCATATTCTTAACATTATTTATACAAAACAATTGTTATTGTTTAAACAATTAATAAACAATTAGCGGCGAAATTGGTGAGTAGAACTTTTTACTTTAACATATTTATAAACTAACAAAAAAGGTTTAAGAAAAATATAACCTTGTTTGATTTTTTCCGAAACATTGTATCTTTTCATTCTAATTGCACTCCCCTATTGGGACCGTGCAAGTTCGGCAAAGCGACCTCTATTTCTACGCTCTGTACTTTTATTCGCACTTTTAATTATATTGGCCAATTATATTAGTCCTGGTTGCTGGATAATTGTCAAGACCATAGTCCAAAAAAATAATAAGAAGAAAAAATAAGATGCAGGTTATGTTTAGCAAACGTAAACAATTGTATGTAGTAAATAAAATCAGTTATTAAAATGCAGTACTGCAAGCAAAATACAATTAATTAAATTTACCTTTATATAATAATTGCATATCATATCAATATTGTGGAGCAATATATAATTTTTCTGCGTCAATGACAGAAGGTATGAAATATACGTCAATTTGACAATTTCAATTGACAATATGAATTATTTAAGATAGTTGCAATATTTCTCCGCGACTCGCGCACGGTCGTTTCTCGTTTCCCTTTCCAAGTACTTGCACACCGCGAATAGTCAGTGAGACAAAAAATACGGTTCAACAGGAAACAGAAAATGATAATGGGCATTCTCGATATCTAAAAAACCTATACAACACGGTCTGCAAGACAGCAGCAATATAAATGTTGTGTTCATATGTACTTCCTATATTGTAAATATAGTGGTCGATGCTTTTGTAAATAAACTCCTAATTCGTAATTTATACTTTATTCCAGTAATGTAATGTAATGTACACAAATTGTATAATGTGCATGACCCTCTCTTCTCTCCACAAGTGACAAAATGTCAGCAAGTGACAGAATGTCAGCGAGTGACATTCTGTGTTCCGTATATATAATCGGAAGATATAACAATACCAGTGGCGTAGCTAGCCCCACGGGGGCCCCATATCAAAGTTTGTCGCGGGGCCCTTTTCCCCCGCCACAAAAGAAGCAAAAACGCTTGAATATAATAGAAATATGTTAAAAGAAATAGAAACATTGTCACTGAAAATTTTACAATTATATGGGCAAAGCTTACAAAAAGTCGGAAAAGAAAACAAGAATACAGTTTACTGATATTACATAAATCGTCAATATTAGTACAAAATGAAAGATAATGGAATAAAACAAAACAATATATTGCAAAATTTAAATAAACTGCACATTACATAATGCAACCGTAGTAATAAGTTCTGCGTATAACACCCACACATAAATAATAATAATAAACCTAATAAACCAAAGTCAAAAATAGATTTGAATTGTCGAGACTCATTATTTGAAAATAGGTTCAGTTTTTTCAATCCAAGGATGAATGGACGTTGAAAATGAGCTTAAACAAAGAAGCTCTGTTCTTATGGTATAGCGGCGAGCGGCGGGCAAATACACTTCTCCAAGAACTTAACTTACCACCTTAAAAATTGGTCATTTTTGATGTCTCGAATTTCTTAAACCTGTTCTTCGATTTAAGTGATTTTTTTAATGTGTTATGGCCTTATTCTTTAACAATAATGCTGTAATAATATTGTTGCTAGACAGATAAATTGTCATTGTATACCGGGTGTACCAATCAAACTGTGATTTTTTCTCTCAAAGTTTGCGTTACCCTGTGTAATATTTTAGCAGTTATAAAATACTGAAATCAAACCCAACTACAGTTCAAAAAGATATTTTCAAGAAAGTATCCATATGACATAAGGGGATCATTGAGTAAATAATTCAAAAAGGTCATTTTTGTACAATATTTACTTTTTTAACTGCTGAGGTAATTCACGTTTTAATGAAGATGTTTAGTAGAATATTTTTGTGCAAAGCTGAAGGATAAATCTTTCACCTAAGACTTACTAAATTAAATTTGATCCCCTATTTATTTAAATACATGACTGTAGGTATATTATAAATCTTTAAAAACAAATTTGCAAAAAAAATATTATTTGCGATTTAAATAAGCACTATAAAATATTTTGTTTTATAGGAGAAGTTGCGCTATTTTACCAATACATATTTAGCAAAATAATTTATTGCTTAATATTGAATTTGTTTATCAAATGTTACTATATTTTCAATTGCAAAAACGCGGTTGTTGCCAAAAGAATATACTCCTGTATAAGGTCTCATATTTTTATTTGTATGTATATTTTCAATAAGTATATTGAAAAATTCAAATTTGAATTAAACTTCCCTCTAAAATGGCATTTAAAAATTATTATTCTAATTTCTTTATTATTTCTTTTATGAATAACATCGCTGGGATTAAACATTTTTAAATGCCGTTTCGATAACCGGATTCCTGGGAATTTTTCACTAATTAACAAATTTTTTTGTCGTTTTCTCTTCTTCTTTTTTTCTTGGAGTTATATTACTACAAGCCCTTTAAATATAAATAAATAGGGGTCAAGTTTAATTTAGTAAATCTTAAGTAAGACGTTATTCTTCAACTTTGCAGAAAATATCGTAAAGGTCTACATAAAAGCGTGAATTACAGCAGCAGTGAAAAAAGTAAATATTGTGCAAAAATGACCCTTTTTAATTATTTAAACAATGATCCCCTTATATGATTTGGATACTTTCTTGAAAATATCTTTTGTATTCACCTAAACTTTGATAAAAATTTAGTTCCAATCTGTACGGAATTACATTTTGATTTTTTTTTATTTTATTAGGCTATTATAGCCTCATGTTTTATTAACATTCTGTTTTTTTATTCATTCGATTTTGATTCATTCATTCTTATGCTGGATAATAAAAAAGTTAGGTACTTTAACAACTAGCCTTGTTCTTCGTCAATACAGGGTGTTTTTAAATAAATATGGCAAACTCTAAGGGATAATTCTGCATGAAAAAATAATAACAGTTTGCGTTTGCTTAATAAACGTACCTATGTCTGCAAATGCTTCGTCTCCTATATAGATAGGGGGTGTAAAAATCTTTCTTACAGTCTGACGATTTATTTATTGCCCTAAAACTGGTTAAAATATGCAAATAAAATTTGGTGTGTTGTAAGAGGTAGTTATTGCGCCTTACGGGTAATATGACCCTTTTGTGCACAATGGTGAACATAAAATTCTTAATTTTATATTAAAAAATCCCGAATAACTATAGGGAGTTAGGGGAAGTTAGAGCAAAGAGTTTAGGTTAGGTTTTCTTCAATATTATGTATTTGTTATTGGAATTGGAATACAGTTTGGGATGTACAAAAATTTCGAATTCACAATACCTATACAGTGAGGACGTTTGAGTTGGAATAAATTCATTATCTCGAGAATGGACGAATTTGGAGAAAAATTCTGAGACAGGTCGATTTTTATTTTTAAATTATGACTTTTTGCCATATACATCATACTAGTGACGTCATCCATATAGGCGTGATGACGTAATCGATGATTTTTTTAAATGAGAGTAGGGGTCGTGTGATAGCCCGTTTGAAAGGTTATTTAATTATCTATTCAGTAATATAAACGTTAACATAATTATTTATATAGGGTGTCCAAAAAATTTGTTTTTAATTAAATTAATTGAGACAAAAAGAAGAATGTATTTAATTTATTTATTTCAAAATACGTTTGAATGGTGTCAGAAAACAGAAAGAAATGTTTTGTTTTTCGCTTAAATTCAATGTTAAAGCTGCCACTTGCCACCCACCTGTCCCTTAGCTGTTTGAAGATTGAAATTAAGCGAAAAGCAATGTTTATTTCTGAAGTAGACATTATTACCTGTTTTTCTGACAGCAGTAAAATGTTTTTTGAATTAAATAAATTGCTTACATTCTTCTTTTTGGGTCAATTAATTTAATAAAAAAAATTTTTGAAGATATTCTTCTTTAGGCGCGATTCGATTGAGGGTAAAATTGTACATAAATCTGCGCGCCTGCGCACACAGACAGTATGTAGTTTCTTGCTAATCTTTCAAGATAGGTATTTATGTAGGTATCTGTATCCGTGCAAATAAGTCACTAAAAGAATATATTAGTGTTTTTAGTAAATGTATTATTTATTATAATTCTTGTGTTTTTGGATTTGTGTTTCTCTGCAGTAAAATAATAAAATATTATGTCGTAGGCATAACATTTTTACACTATTTGTCGCCGTGTTGTATAATTATATCCGAAACTTACATGTCAATTAGAAGGACCTCGCTGGTGTACCTAGTTGGTAGGGCGTTAGCTCCGAGATTGGAATGACGCGGGTTCGAATCCTGGGCGATTCATTTTTTTTATTATTTTTGGTTGTTTTAATAAAAAATTTTTGAAAGTGGTAGTTAAGAAAGTTAGTTTAATTTTTAAATAAAATACAAATAACTTGTTAAGTATATTTACTTCGTTGAAATTACCTATATAATAGAAGAATATCTTCTTACGTGCGTACAAAATACACACACATTCTTTTTTTTTTGACACCCTGTATGCACAATTATGTTAATATTTATATTACTGAATATAGAAATAAATAACCTTTCAAATGAGCTATCACATAACCCCTACTCTCATTTAAAAAAATCGCCTATTATTTCCTCACGCCCAGATGGATGATGTCACTAGTATGATATATATGGCAAAAAGTCATAATTTAAAAATAAAAATCGACCTGTCTCAGGATTTCTCTCCAAATTCGCCCATTCTCGAGATAATGAATTAATTCCAACTTAACGTCATCACTGTATGATAAGACAAATAAAGTTCTGTTTCTTATTCAAAAAGCAGAAAAATTCAAAGTAGATAATAAATGTATAGATAGGTACAGAGAAAGTATTTTATGATTGTGTTCGAATTCAATACAAGTAATGATTCAATGAAAGAAAATGTTTGTTGTTGAAATTTATTTCTTCAAATTCGAGCATACATTTGCTTGACAAAAATCGCAATACTCCTCCATAAAGGAAGTGGCGGAGGTGCGAGGTGTAGAGTTTATGGGCCAACTTCTGACTAATATTTCACTGAAACTTTTTGCTCTTGGAGTTGCTGAATGGTCCGGTGCATATTCGATACAAAACATCATCCTACGGTTGGAGATTTCTTCGGGATTTCTTCCAGAGGTTTCTTCTTCTTCTTTTTGTATAGACATGACTGTCTGTTTTTTCAATGTGCCTCCAGTAAGTTGTCGTTCCATCGTTTTCGTGATCTTCCCACTGATCGTCTTTCTAATTGGAGAACCGTCTCTCGCTGTCCTTACTACTTTATTTGTTGTCATTCGGCTTATATGGTCATTACGTTCTACTCTTCTGAATCTTATCCAGTTATTAGTGTTCTTCATCTTGCATCTCCGTCTCCGTCGTATATCTGTACTTCTAGCTCTGCCCCATAGTGTCTTACCATCGATTTTTCGAAGGATTTTCATCTTCGCTGTGTGTGTGTGTGTGTGTGTTCACAAAGAGGGGATGGCATTAGATAAACTTTTTGCCACAGATATTTGAAAGTTAAAGATGTCATATTAATTTTTTATTTTAGAATCTTTAAGAAATTGTATGATACTATAATTAATAGTTTTGGTGTTGAAGCTTAGTACTTTAAGTAGGTACATAGCTACATAGGTGTGAAATATTCAGCGGTATAGCGGTAAACTTAGATACATTCTGCTCTTGAAGTCTGGCAATAATTATTGCTTTCGTATGGTATTTATTTAGTTCACATTTAAAGATTATATGATTGAAATCTGCAGTAGAGTAGTTATCACATGCGAACAGAGAGAGTTGATACGCATTCCAATTTTAGCTAAATGTGCAGGAAAGTTCCCATGGTTTAATCTTGAGCGACAAGGGATGTAGAATAAAATCGAGTAACGTGATAATCAAATAAGTATACTATGTGGGCTATTTTACGGAAGTTGTGGGTATATATACGTAAGTGTATGGATTCCTCGAAGTTTGTACAAACTTGAGCCAAAGTTTCCCATTTCTTTCTTAATCTTTTATCCAATTCTGAAATGTACCTAATCGTTTTAGATTGTTAAATTTACTATTTCATTTAAAGTTGCTGAATTCTTTGCCATTTCATCCTATATCTCATTTTCTTTGATTCCGGCATGCCCACTGTTTTCATCTCCGCTGTTTCGAGCAATATTTTTGTCCTCTCTGGTTCAGGTCGTGTTTCTGCCGCCTAGTTAGGTCATTATTGATCTGATAACTGTTTTGTAGATTCTGCCTTTTATTTCTTTTCCGATATTTTTATGTCTGGAAGTTTCCGTTAGATGGATTTTTGTTCGCAATATTTATTCTCACTCTTTTTGGCGTTCTTCATCAAATTCTTCTGTGGTATTTTCTTATTAGTCGTTTTCTTATTTCCTTTTGTTTTCTATAGTTTCGTTTTGAAAGATGAGCCTAAATACTTCTGATTTTTGGCATATCGGCCGTTTAACTTCAGTAGATCTTTTAGCTATAGGAAAAGGTAAAATTTCTTTAAGAGACCCTGTAAAAAAGTCCCAAAGTCCCTGCTGCAAAAAGCCTGTGGTAATTTTTTTATCATGATTGGATATTTTGTTAGCACATCGCACATTTCTAGATAGTGCAGAAGTGAACTTCCTTGAAGTTGAATATAAATATGTATGTTGCTTAGGCCATTTAGATACCTTTCATCTATCGATTTGAAAATAAACATAAATAATTTAATAGCATTATAAACATATAAGGTATCTCTTATCTCTGCACTTACTTTTTTCCAAAAGAAAAAAAATAACGTCATTTTTGCGATTTTATTCATCTGAGTAGGTACATAACTCCCAAGATAGAAGCCCAGCCATGCGAAACCAGTTATTTTATTCAGCTTAACTACATTTTATATATCAAACGATAAAATCACTCCCAAAGTCCTGACAGTTGTGAAACCACCAACAAAAACAAACGCCGAATCTTGAACCCTACCAGTATCGAATATTATCCCCTACAGGCGGGGCTTTCGCCGTTCGCCCGTCCCCCTCGTAATCACTGCATGTCCTTTCAAACGGAAAGGACCAATCGTAACAGCGCGATCAGGATATCTGATTTCGCCTGCTGGAAGCCAGCGATCCTCGGCAGTTGTTTGCGTACCACTGGTCCGAAAGTAGTCTTCTTCTTTCACTACGTAGATTTGTATACAGTAGGGATGTGATTGAGTTTTATGATATTGTGGACTAATTTTTTCGGCAATATTTTGTGCAATATACGGATAGGACGACAGTGCAACACAGTGGAGGGCCAATCTTTCAATATTAAACAAGAAATGAAGGTGAGTTACTAAAAACGACTAGCTCAAAACCTTTTTTTTCATGTTAAAAAGCAAAAAGGTACTTAGGATATTCACTCAAATTTATTAAGGTAGATACTAAGTATACCCTATTCCACGAACATACGCCTGTTTTGGATTACTTCGAAAACGAATATTTTACTGTGCAAAATAAGAAGAACGAAAGTAAATTGCAAATTACATTGTTGTTTATTGGAATAATTATTAGCGCCATTTACTTTCGTACTTCTTATGTTGCACAATAAAATATTCGTTGTCGAAGTAATCCAAAACAGGCGTATGTTCGTGGAATGGCCCATAAGCATTTTGTAAATATAACCAGTAATATTTTATTTTCTGAACATTCTCTTCTTCCTAAGCTTCCATCTTCTTTGGATGGTTGATAATAACGATATTTGTGCATTTTGTTTACTGTTGCTCTATATAAGGTTCTTAAACTCCTAATTAGTGCATAGAGCTTGAGTGAAAACATGTCATGGAGTTATATTTTGCGCTAAGGCACTTCACCTCATTCCAAGACTTTCCTTGACCTTTTATCTCATCCATGATTGATCTTCTCCAAGTTTGTGCTGGGCGACCTCTCTTGTTCAACGTAACACTGTTCCAGCATCTTTCCCTTTGGGATAACTATCAGAAGAGCAGAAGAAGGTATTTTGAAATGATTACCTACATAATCTCTATTGTTATTTTCAAATACTTATTGTATTGTTTAGTTTTGTTTATATTCCAAGTGTGCTCGAGTTATTTTAGACATTTTTGGGTTATCCGTTCCACAGGTCTTCCTGTCGTACTCTTTCCAGGAACGTGCAAATCAACAATTCTTCGTATTAGGTGATTAACATCTCAAAGTTGAACATGCCCAACCGTCTTCACCTGTGTTTTCCCATTTTGGCATCAATTGGTATTGGTGCCATCCCTAGGCTCCCCCTAATATACTCATTTTTAATTTTATCCTTTCTCGTCACTCCACTTATCCATCTATTAAGTATTCTTATTTCCATCACATTCATTCGATGTTCCTCTTTCCTTTTAACAGCCCAACATTCAGTAGATAGGTAGCGTACATCATGGCTGGTCTTATGACATTATTGAATTTTTTCTTCAGTTTCACAGGAATCTTTCTATCGCACAACTCACCACCCGCCTCCTTTCATTTCACCCATTCTATAATGGATAATGCCCATCCTTCTCCTTACGGTGCCTATCGGTTTCGGATGTTGGCAATCAACATGGCTATCCTAACTTTATTTGCAGCTATTCGAAATGGTCCGGTTGTAGAGGTATTGAACCACTACTTTCTCAGGTGTTGAAGGCAAGATATTCTTTTTCTCCTTGGTCCACTCTTTCCAATACCTTGTCCTGAAGAACAGAGTTGCAACAAGCCATATCTATGTTAATCTCGGTGCAATCAGGATATCTGATTTCGTCTGCTGGAAGCCAGCGATCCTCGGCAGTTGTTTGCGTACCACTGGTCCGAAAGTAGTTTTCTTATTTTACTACCGAGATTTGTATACAGTAGGGATGTGATTGAGTTTTATGATATTTTGGACTAATTTTTTCGGCAATATTTTGTGCAATATACGGATAGGACGACAGTGCAACACAGTGGAGGGCCAATCTTTCAATGTTAAACAAGAAATGAAGGTGAGTTACTAAAAACAACTAAGTAGCTCAAAACCTCTTTTTTCATGTTAAAAAGCAAAAAGGTACTTAGGATATTCACTCAAATTTATTAAGGTAGATACCTACTAAGGAAGCATTTTGTAAATATAACCAGTAATATTTTATTTTCTGAACATTCTCTTCTTGCTAAGCTTCCATCTTCTTTGGATGGTTGATAATAACGATATTTGTGCATTTTGTTTACTGTTGCTCTATATAAGGTTCTTAAACTCCTAATTAGTGCATAGAGCTTGAGTGAAAACATGTCATGGAGTTATATTTTGTGCTAAGGCACTTCACCTCATTCCAAGACTTTCTTGGACCTTTTATCTCATCCATGATGGATCTTCTCCAAGTTTGTGCTGGGCGACCTCTCTTGTTGCTCTAAACTGTTCGTTATAGAGCAGTTAAACCTTACTCTAGTATTGCGGAACCATAGGTATTGGTATTACAATTCGCTTCCGTTCAACGTTACACTGTTCCAGCATCTTTCCCTTTGGGATAACTATCAGAAGAGCAGAAGAAGGTATTTTGAAATGATTACCTAAGTACATAATCTCTATTGTTATTTTCAAATACCTACTTATTGTATTGTTTAGTTTTGTTTATATTCCAAGTCTGCTTGAGTTATTTTAGACATTTTTTGGTTATCCGTTCCACAGGTCTTCCTGTCGTACTCTTTCCAGGAAAGTGCAAATCAACAATTCTTCGTATTAGGATTAACATCTCAAAGTTGAACATGCCCAACCGTCTTCACCTGTGTTTTCCCATTTTGGCATCAATTGGTGCCATCCCTAGGCTCCCCCTAATATACCTACTCATTTTAATTTTATCCTTTCTCGTCACTCCACTTATTCATCTAAGTATTCTTATTTCCATCACATTCATTCGATGTTCCTCTTTCCTTTTAACAGCCCAACATTCAGTAGATAGGTAGGTCATCATGACTGGTCTTATCACATTATTGAATTTTTCCTTCAGTTTCACAGGAATCTTTCTATCGCACAACACACCACCCGCCTCCTTTCATTTCACCCATTCACCCTGTAGGTAATGCCCATCCTTCTCCTTACGGTGCCTATCGGTTTCGGATGTTGGCGATCAACATGGCTATCCTAACTTTATTTGCAGCTATTCGAAATGGTTCGGTTGTAGAGGTATTGAACCACTTTCTAAGGTTTTGAAGCCAAAATATTCTTCTTCTCCCTGGTCCACTCTTTCCAATAGCTTGTCCTGAAGAACAGAGTTGCAACAAGCCATATCTTTTTTAATTTCGGTGCAATCAGGATATCTGATTTCGCCTGCTGGAAGCCAGCGATCCTCGGCAGTTGTTTGCGTACCACTGGTCCGAAAGTAGTCTTCTTCTTTCACTACCTAGATTTGTATACAGTAGGGATGTGATTGAGTTTTAAGTTTAA
This sequence comes from Diabrotica virgifera virgifera, assembly GCF_917563875.1. NCBI lineage: Eukaryota > Metazoa > Arthropoda > Insecta > Coleoptera > Chrysomelidae > Diabrotica > Diabrotica virgifera. The sequence continues at coordinate 38,045,988 of NC_065444.1, read as the reverse complement.
GATATTTTGGACTAATTTTTTCGGCATTATTTTGTGCAATATACGGATAGGACGACAGTGCAACACAGTGGACGGCCAATCTTTCAATATTAAACCAGAAATGAAGGTGAGTTAGGTACTAAAATAATTAGCACAAAACCTCTTTTTCATATTAAAAAGGTCAGTTGACTTCACTTTTTTTGTAAATATAACCAAAAATATTTTACGTTATTTTCTGAACATTTTCTTCTTCTTAAGCTGCCATCTTCTTTGGAAGTTTGGTAATGACGATATTTGTGTATTTTCTTGATTGCTGCTCTAAACAGTTTGTTAATCGAGCAGTTAAACCATTGCGGAACCATACAATTCGCTTCCCTTCAACGTTGCGCTGTTCCACCATCTTTCCCTGAGGGATAATTAGCAGAAGAAAGTATTTTGTAACGCTCATTACATGACCATTGTATTCTTTCGAATATTTATTGTATTATTCAGTTCTGTATGACAGCAAAACCTGGGAAACCATTAAATGAGGTAACATCATATCGGCCAATATCGTTTCTGCCAGTGATCTCTGCATAATTTGGGTTTGGAAATAATCACTTAACACCAGACCAGGTTCACAGAATCACCGATCAAATAGAAATATCTAGAGGGAAACACCTATGTTTGGCAGTTATTCTGGATGTTGCCCATGCTTTTGATAAAGTCTAGCATGATGGGCTAGAATTCAAACTGCTTATGATACATAAACAAGTACTGAAACTGGTATGGGCATATGGCATACAGCTCTGTGAATGTGCTTCAAAGCACTCGATTCAAAGTTTTCAAAATAAAGAAGGTACATATGGGCACTGTAAATGCTTATAGAACTAGATGTGAAAATGGTCCCACTTTTAAAGTATTTGCAAGGAAGCATGAAAACAGCCTTCGTAACTATGTAAGGGTATAGGCTATTCAACTACAGGATCAGCATGGAATAGTGTGAAGACTCAAGAGAACCAAACCTATCGAGTTAATGTAAAACCTTCTGTATTAATACAAATAATAGTAAGTATATGTCTAAAAGTCATGTGCGTGTTCAGTGTTAAACTCTATTAAGCCGTTTAAAAAAATTGAGGGATACCATTGGGGAGAACTCAACAAACATTATTTTTAAGATTGTTAATAGAGAAAATTTGCTCGCTAGTCTAATCTTTTGTGATTATGTAGTTGTAAATAACCAAGGCACCGCTTAAGGTGTCTTTTTTAAATAAAAAAAATTCAGTTCTGTTTCTATTCCAAGTCTGCTCAAGTTATTTTCTGACATTTTTGCTTATCCCCATGTGGGGTCGGCTTTCCTAATTACGTTTCTCCAAAAGTTTCTATCTCGGTTATAATATCAATATCGTATCGATCCTCTTTATCTAATCGTCTCCCCAGATCACCCTCTTCTACTCTTCCTAGGAACATACCTACAAATCAGCAATACTTCGTATTAGGTGATTAACGTTTTAACGTTGAACATGCCCAAACCATCTTAATATATGCTCTCTTATTTTAGCATTAATGGGGCCATCCCTAGCAGTGGCGGCTGGTCAGAGGAGGCAAGGGAGGCTTCTTCTCATACACTCAAAAAAATTTAGTTCGTAATATTGATTAACAGTGATTATTGAACAGTATTTCGTTCTCACAACAATTTAATTTGTTGTTTCAACGAACTTTTAGACATTGACGAATGTACTTGGTTATTGTCACAATGATTGAATAATAATTGTGAGAATAACTAGAGTACATTAATCAATAACACTCAATTTATTCAGCCAATAACTTAGTTTCGTATATTTAATAAATACTGTTAATTGTGGCAGCAACTCACGTTCTTGATTTCGTAGATGACAAGCAATTACCTTGGTTTATCGTGACAACGTACAGATTTCATTAAAACAATGTACAAATGTTGTTAATATAGAGTAATATATGATTATTGAATAGATGTACACTGATTGTTGTGCCAACGAATGCATTAATTAATCTACTACTGCCTTTAATTCCCACAATCAATGCGTTAATTGTGACAATAATCGTGGTTGTTGAGACAATAAATGTTTTGCTTGACCATTTGAAATGTAACGGCTTTTCCTTGAAAGTGCCGAATAATAATTGCATTTTGTTTCCAAGTGTAGTCCGTAGTAGAAGGAAGATAAGGATAAGATATTACTTATTTTTTATATTTGAATAAAAGTAAGTTTTTTCTGATAAGGTAAATACGGGAGAACATTCTAATTAAAAATAAACTTGTCAGTGTCTTATGTTTGTAAGTGTTTACTTTTAATATTGTCTTGTGATGTTATTTATAAGATGAACTGAAAATGAATTTTCGAATCCTGAATGAAAAAAAAATAATTAGTATTTTTGAAAATTTAAACGCAGAATAAAATATTACAGTATTATCGAGGGTCTGACGTCCCTGAGAACTTCTATAATGATTATTTTAATAAGTCACAGGGGTGAAAAATAGAAAATTTAGTATGATTTTTTTATTTCAAATATACTATTAAAAAGAAACTTTTTGTTTATTCTAAGGGACTTTCAGCCCTCAGTAATAATGTAGTCTTTTATTCTGCGGTTAAATTTTTCAAAAATACTTATTAGTTTTCTCAGGATTCCAAAAAAATGAATGCGTTTAAAAATAATTCGATCGAAATTTTGCCCCTGCGCTCTCAAAAATGATAAGTGTTATACATTTTTGAAATCACCATTTCAAACACTTTTAAATGAGCTATCACATGATGTACTTTCCCATTAAAAAAAATCAAAGTTACGCCTGTCACCTGAAGAGGGATCGTGTAAAGTTCGAAACATTGATGTTATAATATACTTTGATAATTTTAAAAATCGACTTGTCTGAGCGTTTTGCTTATGTACTAAAAATAAATAAGTTAAATAAATAAATAAGTTATAAATAAATAAAATAAATAATTATGAGAAATCACACAGTGTAAAGTCCTAAAGGTTAAGGACAAAAAAGGGGATTTAAAAAATTATTATTAATCAATTAATATGATACATTGGGCTAATGCATTCAGTAATTATTAATATAAAATACGTTCATAGTAGGAATGAACGAAACTGATTGTAAGAATGAATAGAATTGCTTGTAAGAATAACCGTATTTATTGTGCCAATGAACGGAATTAATTGTAACAATAAACGGAAATAATTGTAGAAATAAACGAAATACGTTAGGAGAAATAACACTGTTATTGGCACAACGAATGGTCTTCGTCGGTCAATTAACGACGTTGTTGTTTCAATAAATAGTGTTCGTTGACTCAATGAACTGAGTTCGTAATATCAATAAAATGATATTATGGTATACATAATGAATGTTCGTCCATTCAATAAACGTAATACATTGGCTCAACTAACGAAAATAATGAATTGATGAACATCGATTTGTTGTTCCAATAAAACCAAGAATTGGACAAATTTTAAGAATTGCGTTTGTTGTCTGAATTAACATTTTTATTGATATTACGTACATTTTTCGTTGAGTGTAAGCTGTCATCTTCTTTGGAAGGTTGGTAATGACGATATTTATGTATGTTTTTTACTGCTGCTCTAAACAGTTTGTTTATAGAGCAGTTAAACCTTATTCTAATATTGCGGAACCATGCAATTCGTCTCCCTTTAAGATTACGCTGTTGCAGCGTCCCCTGTGGGATAACTGACAGAAGAAGGTATTTTGTAACGCAAATTATATGATCAATGTATTGTTATTTTCGAAGATTTATTGTATTGTTTAGTTCTGTTTCTATTCCATGTCTGCTTAAGTTATTTTTGACATTTTTGATTATCGCTCTCCCAGGTCTTCGTTCTCGTAGGTACTCTTCCCAAGAACATGCAAATAAACAATTCTTCGCATTGGGCGATTAACGTCTCAAAAGTTGAACATGCCCAAACCGAGCCCTGTGAAGTTAGCACCTCTAAATACGATTTTTTCAAAAATTTTTGTTTTTTTTTAATTGTCCATCAAATGTCCACCCTTGTCCAGTAAAATTTTTTTTGTCCACCTTTTGTTTACGAGATACTAAAAAAACGTGAAATAAGGCCCAACACCCCGAAGTCAAAAAAACGTCTTCTTCTTCTTAAAGTTCCCTCTCCTATCGGAGGTTGGATATCATAATGGCTATGGTCACTTTGTTGGCTGCTGCTCTGAATAGTTGTAATGAACTACAGTTAAACCATTCTCTAAGGTTCCTCAGCCAGGAGATGCGTCTTCTTCCTATGCCTCTTCTTCCTTGGATCCTTCCTTGCATAATAATTCTCAGCAACTCATATTTTTCTCTTCTGGTAATGTGACCCAAATATTCCAGTTTTCTAGTTTTTATACTTTTCATAATTTCTAACTCCTTATTTAAACGTCGTAGCACTTCAACATTGGTAATCCTTTGAACCCACTGAATTTTCAATATTCTTCTGTAACACCACATTTCGAACGCTTCTATTCTTCTTATGTGTTGTCTCTTCAATGTCCAAGCTTCCATTCCGTATAGCAATATAGAAAATATGTAGCATCTTAGAGCCCTCAATCTGAGAGGCAACTGAAGGTCTTTGTTTGTAAGCAGTGTCTTCATTTTTATAAATGCTTGCCTTGCAGTTTCAATTCGGACTTTAATTTCTTTGCTTTGGTCATTTTTGTCATCAACCCAGGTTCCCAGATATTTGTATGTCTTAACTTTTTCTATTTGGGTTTGCTCTATCATTAACCTTTCATTTCCATGTTCTGTTTTTGAGACAATCATAAATTTAGTTTTTTTCTTGTTTATTTTTAGTCCGTATCGAATGCAATAATCGTTAATTCTATTTAGCAATTCTTGTAGTGATTCCAGGGTGTCTGCCATTATAACGGTGTCATCAGCGAATCTTATGTTATTTACTATTGTTCCGTTTATAGAGATTCCATCACTGCTCCGCTATCGCTTCCTGAAATATGGCTTCACTGTACAGGTTAAACAGTAGCGGCGACAGAACACAACCCTGTCTTACTCCTCTCTTTATATCAAAAAAACGTCGTAAAAACTAATTCGTTTGATTGTCCAACTGTTGTCCAGGCATTTTTTTTAATTGTCCACCTTTTATTTATTTAAGTTAGCAATAATTATCGTTTGTTAGTAAAAATGCCAAAAAATGAGAATTTTTGGAAATTTTTTTTTTCACGTTTGATTGTCCATCGAATGTCCACCCTTGTCCAGCAAAAATTTTTTTTTGTCCACCTTTTGTTTACGAGATACTAAAAAAACGTGAAAAAAGGCCCAACACCCCGAAGTCAAAAAAACGTCGTAAAAACTGATACGTTTGATTGTCCAACTGTTGTCCACACTTGTCCAGGCATTTTTTTTAATTGTCCACGTTTTATTTATTTAAATTAGCAATAATTATCGTTTGTTAAGTAGTAAAAATGCCAAAAAATGAGAATTTTTGGAAATTTGTTTTCACGTTTGATTGTCCATCGAATGTCCACCCTTGTCCAGCAAAAATTTTTTTTGTCCACCTTTTGTTTACGTGATACTAAAAAAACGTGAAATAAGGCCCAACACCCCGAAGTCAAAAAAACGTCGTAAAAACTGATACGTTTGATTGTCCAACTGTTGTCCACACTTGTCCAGGCATTTTTTTTAATTGTCTACCTTTTGTTTATTTAAGTTAGCAATAATTATTGTTTGTTAGTAAAAATGCCAAAAATTGAGAATTTTTGGAATTTTTTTTCACGTTTGATTGTCCGTCGAATGTCCACCCTTGTCCAACAAAAAGTTTTTTTTGTCCACCTTTTTTGAAAAAAATAGTTGAAAAAATTTTTTGGATAGGGAAAGGAGTACAAGTTTCCGAATTCGAGAAAAAGTTGTCAGGACTAACAGCTTTGGATTGTCCAAAAGTTGTCCATTCGTGTTCAGACATTTTCATTACTTGTGAAACATTGGTTTTTTCTCAGCAATATTTTTTAATTTGGTAGCAACAATGGATCATGAATGCGAATTCCAAAAATGATATTTTTATTCAACGCCGTGTAGGAAAGGTTACTTTTCCACACGCTCGAGCGATGCAATATTCGCATTTTCACACATTGTTGAATAAAATATCGTTTTTAACTAGTGTGGAACAGTTTTTTTAACTCATCTGATTACAATGCTCGCATTCGGCTCGCATTGCAACCCTCAGATTCGTTTAAAAAAACTTTTCCGCACTAGTGAAGAAATATATTATTGTTTGTTTGATGTTTTTAACTTTTACTACTGCTTAGCAAGAAAATTTTCGTTGTCCATTTTTAGCCTAAAAGATAATTAGAAATTGATACATAATATATATTTTACCCATAATAAGGCCAAGCACCTGGACTTTGAAAAAAGGTCATAAAAACTAATAGATTTTACTGTCCAACTGATGTTTAGACATATTTTGGCATTTTTTTTATTTGTACACTTTCTATTTTTCTTTTTTTTTTGTTGATCGCAATTATTTATAATTTGATAATAACATATTAGAAAATTCCTCGGAAGTATGATTCATTTGATGCGTTAAATGCTGACAATTTTCTGTAAATTTGAAGGCGAGGATGAAAAATTTCTTGATGATCAACATTTTTGAGAATAGTAGGTATGTCATCTGTAACTTTTCACATGGGTTACTTACTATTTAAAAAGATAACTCATTTTAATATGCAGTACAGTGGAACCCCGATAAGTGGGCCCCCGATAACCCGGAAGTCCGGCTAACCCGGACCGATTTTCATCAGACAAAAATTTAACAAATAAACAATTTAACAATTTTATCAAATAAAAATGTATGTAGGCAAAATAATATTTGAGAGATAATGTGTATTTGTGTAATTTGAACTACATATACAATAGTAAAAATGATTCATGCACACGGCGGCAGGCAGAGCAACCGTCTCGGCTTATCGGAAAGAACAGGCACCTGTCTGTATTCCTTTTCCTTTATTTATGTCAAACTGTCTTAGCATTGTTTAAAATAGACGTGACTATTTAAAAATTCTTTTTTAAAACAATGGTCTTAGTCTGTTCTTAAATAACAACATTGTTCCTTGTGACCGTATTGTGTGTAGTATTACAGTCGTATTAATCACTTCCGTTCTGTAATCGTGCTTCAGATTGTGTTTGCGTAATTTTTGTCTACGTAATGGTAACAAAACGTAAAAATGTTGTAGTGACAATGGAAAAGAAACTAGAAACATTAGGTAGGATTGATAAAGGCGAATCTTTAAAATAAATTTATTGTAGCATCATAATATGATATTATGATACCATATTATGGTGTCGGTACATCTCTACAGTATGATTGAGTTTTTTACCAAGAAATGAACAAAACTACACTCTATACAACTATACGTAATTTAGATGTGTACTGTGCATATGTGTTTCATGTTTTTGTAATTATAATAGAGGTTATTTATTAATTTTTACCATATTCTCCGGCTAACCCGGATTTTCGATAACCCGGATCGACCGCGGTCCCGATTAATCCGAGTTATCGAGGTTCCACTGTACTTGTCATATATTTTAATAGTTGATTGTGAATGAAAAGTAAGGCACAAGTTAAATTGTAAAATTCGAAGAAACTATGCTCAAGTTTTGTTGATTGGATAACCGAAAAATAATATATGTTTACATTTTAAAAAAAAAATGCATGATAGGTTTGAGAATCACGGAGAAATAGACAATTAGACGACTAACAATTAATAAGTGACTTTATTGATATACTTCTGTAGGATTTTTGTAAACATTCAACATTTCATTTTTCTATAAGTTTATAGAAAATAGTAAAAGTGTCGGTGATAAATGTTTTAATAAACGAAAAATGTAAACTGCAAGTTTTAATCAAATTCCTGGTGCAAGCAATATTTCCCATCTTAAGGGGACACAGAGGCTGCTGCAGTGCGAGTGAGACGCATAGAACAGAAAGCGAATGAGTGGAAGGAGGAAACGGAGAAAACGGCCTCTGTCCCGCTTTAACTAATGACGAAATAATTTTTTCCCGATCGATATTCTTTGACGCGGCATCTACCAATCACAGAAGACGAAATGAGAAATTCTCATTTTTTGGCATTTTTACTAACAAACAATAATTATTGCTAATTTAAATAAACAAAAGGTTAACAATTAAAAAAAATGCCTGGACAAGTGTGGACAACAGTTGGACAATCAAACGTATCAGTTTTTACGGCGTTTTTTTGACTTCGGGGTGTTGGGCCTTATTTCACGTTTTTTTAGTATCTCGTAAACAAAAGGTGGACAAAAAAAAATTTTTGCTGGACAAGGGTGGACATTTGATGGACAATCAAACGTGAAAAAAAATTTCCAAAAATTCTCATTTTTTGGCATTTTTACTACTTAAAAAACGATAATTATTGCTAATTTAAATAAATAAAAGGTGTACAATTAAAAAAATGCCTGGACAAGTGTGGACAACAGTTGGAAAATCAAACGTATCAGTTTTTACGACGTTTTTTTGACTTCGGGGTGTTGGGCCTTATTTCACGTTTTTTTAGTAGATATCTCATAAACAAAAGGTGGACAAAAAAAATTTTTGCTGGACAAGGGTGGACATTCGATGGACAATCAAACGTGAAAAAAAATTTCCAAAAATTCTCATTTTTTGGCATTTTTACTACTTAACAAACGATGATTATTGCTAATTTAAATAAATAAAAGGTGGACAATTAAAAAAAATGCCTGGACAAGTGTGGACAACAGTTGGACAATCAAACGTATCACGACGTATCAAACGTTTTTACGACGTTTTTTTGACTTCGGGGTGTTGGGCCTTATTTCACGTTTTTTTAGTATCTCGTAAACAAAAGGTGGACAAAAAAAATTTTTTACTGGACAAGAGTGGACATTTGATGGACAATTTAAAAAAAGAAAAATTTTTGAAAAAATCGTATTTATAGGTGCCAACTTCACAGGGCTCCCAAACCGTCTTAACCTGTGCTCTCCCATTTTGGCATCAATTCGTGCCATCCCTAGACTTCTCCCTTTTTAATGTTATCCTTTTTGTGTCACTCCACTTGTCCATTCAAGCATTATTATATCCGTTACATTTTCACAGGAATTTTCCTGTCACACAACACACCACCAGCCCCCTTTCATTTCACTCATTTCGCTGTGCAACTCTATTACATGCATTTCCATATTATTTTCCCATTACTCTGTAATGCCTATCCTTCTCTTTACGGTGCCTATCCCTTTTGGATGCTGGCAAACAGTATGGTTGATATTCGGAATAGTCACGTTATAGACGTTTTGAACCTCTTCTCTTCTATCCATTGATTTATATTATTGAATGACTATTTAAGTTTTTCTCTACTTTCTTTATTATTTTTGCTGTAGGCTAGTATACTTATATATACACTTATAGTTCTATCATCAGCAAAGGTAGCTATTTTGTTAAGTATTTTGCTGTTGATCTCTGTCATATTATGTATAAAAGTAAACAACTTTTGCCTATACACTACTCTGATGAACACAGGCTTTAATTAAATTTATCGCCAACCGTCACTAAAGTCATTCATTATTGTACTCATTTGCCCTCATTTGCGGCAGTAAAGTAACGCCTTATTGTACTGAAAGAAGAATTTTACTTTACCTGCCGCCTGCCGCCATTAATCGGAATTGAATGTAAGTGGTCGATGTCAGTAATCGATTATTATTTATTTGAGTGAACTAACAATTTATTTACTTACATTAGTTATTAAAAAATATTGTACAAAATTTACGACATTGTTAATTAAATTGATGTCGGAAAGTGAAATTCTGTAGTATTTTGTAATTATATTCATATAAAATAAATCAACATTTTACCGATTTAGAATTACCTATTCAATATTAATAACTATCGATTAAAAATCGAAAGCGGCCATCATGCAGAAGTCACCTGTCATCACTGTCATGAAATTTTTTAGGTATTAAAACGAATATCAAATTGCTGGCGATAAAATTTTGTATGCACCACGTCAGTAAAAACTCTTTATCGAACTCGTCTGTTATTCGCCTCGCTCGCTAGGATCGCTCTGCTCATAATATCAGACTCGTTCGATAAAGAGTAACTTTACTGATTTGGTACATAAATAACTATTATTTTAGAGAACGCCTGCGCCTCTTCTTGCCTAACCCTAAACGTTCATCTTTCTAGGCAAGATCGGATAATGTCCACATATTATCTGAAGAATGTCCACATATTATTTTTAGGTTTAATAAGGCGTGCATCTCGATGAAATCAGTTGTTCTGTAAACGATCAATATTGTTCTGAAGCTATTTCCTTGTGGCATTTTTTATACTCAACTATTTTCAATGGTATATAAGCCACAATTTTACCAAAAAAATGATTTTATTAACGTTTCGACGCCCAAGTCGGGTGTCGTAGTCAAAATACAAAATAATACTAAATTAAACAAAAATGTTGTTGCTTAGTAAAAAAAATTCTTCTAATAATTTATTTAATCTGACTCATTTATATCGGCAATTCAGACATGTATTAGGTATACATTTTAAAGTAGAAGACATTAAAATGATATTATGAGTTGCGTTCCTGGGACGACTTTACTAAAAGATAGTTCATTTGATTACATGAAATCAACTTAACTCAATAATATCCGCCACAAAAAATCATTACATGTGATCTGTCTAACCAAATGTAACGGTGATTTACTATGGAGTCTCTAGCGCGAGAATTTTACTGTCATCATTGCATCTGGTTGTCTTTTTAAAGACAGATCACATGCTATGATTTTTTGTGGCGGATATTCTTGAGTTGGGTTGATTTCATGTAATCAAATGAACTATCTTTTAGTAAAGTCGTCCCAGGAACGCAACTCATCAATATTGGCAATATCATTTTAAAGCCTTCTACTTTAAAATGTACAATACTTGTATGTCATATAATTATATGTCGTATAATATTAAATAAATTACACTAGTTTACACTCAAAATGCGACTGGAATGCCACATGCTGTTTTTGGTTAATTTTTGCTCTCTGAACACGAATATGATGGTAAAAACTTCCTAACACGTAAAATTTTTGAGTTATGATTAAAAAAAGATCAGTATTTTGATAATTTTTTTTTAAACAGTCATTATCAAATTCACGTTTTTTTCTAAAAACTGTGCATAATTTGGCAACACTGGGATGTGTAATGTCTACGAATAATACATTAAATAAAAAATAAACCAAAGGCAAACCTACCCATTTAAACCTATTTCCAAATGTCTTTATTCCTCTGAGCCGCATCTATTTTTATATGGGCCCCCATGTACGAAAATTTCGCCGTGGTTTGTTGACCTTTGGGTTTTCCAGAAAATGCTAAAAGTATGGAACAGCTATAAAAGCAGCTCGTTGGTAAATCACCCCCTCAGTATTGGTTTAGTGCGCATAGTGGTGTTATATCGAAAAGTGAAAGTATCCAAAGTGAAAAATGTCCAAAGTCCAGAAACGTGGTTGTGTTAACCCCGCGGATAGTTTTTGTTACATATGTGGTCAGTTTACTCCTAAATCGCAAAAAAGGATAATTAATAAGAAGACAAAAGTAGCTTACTATAAGTATTTTGGATGTGTTATTGGCGATCAAGATCGGGACTGGGCTCCTCACATATGTTGCCAAACCTGTGCTGCAAATCTAAGTAATTGGTTAAATGGCAAACGCTTTTCTATGCCGTTTGCAGTTCCGATGATTTGGCGGGAACCAACAAGTCATTTCAACGACTGTTACTTCTGCATAACAAAAGTGTCTGGATTTTCAAGGAAGAGCAAACATAAAATTGAATATCCAGATATTCCGTCAGCAATAAAACCGGTTGTGCATAGCGAAAATTTACCAGTTCCAGAACCCCCGGCAAATTGGGAGGAAGATTTAGAAATCTATGACGATAGAAGTGAACCCGATGATGCATCAGAAAGGGGCGATTCCTATTTACCCGAAAGCGACGAAAAGGAACCTCATTTCATCCAACAAGCTGAATTAAATGATTTAGTTCGAGATCCTCACTTGCCCAAAGAACATGCTGAACTCTTACGGCCGCGTCTCACCATCAAATAATTTGATCAAACAGTTTGAGCAAACTTGACGTACTTGAGGAAGTACGTCAAAGTGACGTCACAATTGCAGTTTTTTTGAAATTCTAAAAATCTGTGCTCTCACTATCAGTCTAGTTTGATCAAATTTTTTGTATTGAGTTGTCTAACTTGTTTGTACTTTATTTAAAATTAAAATTTTTCATTGTTATCCACATAGTCCTGTCGCAACGGCCTCCTTAATTTAGATGGACTTACCCAAGTTTTTTTTATATATTTTAACCCGCAGAATACGAATTTTTTGGGTAACAGTTGATCCGGATGTCGATAAGATTGTTATAGACAAAGAACTTGAGGAATTACATAACAGTGATTTCTCGCAAAACAAAACATCTTTTTGTATTTTTTGGATCATTCTAGGCAAAAAATGCTCTGACAAGTTTTTTCGTAGGATGCATAGTTTTCGAGATAACCGCGGTTGAACTTTTAAAAAATCGAAAAATTGCAATTTTTGAACCCGAATAACTTTTGATTAAAAAATAAAGTAGCAATTCTGCTTACCGCATTTGAAAGTTTAAGTCAAATTATATCGGTTTTGATTATGTGTATTGCTAAAAATTTATTATTTTATTGTTAAACAAAGCTATTAACACCTAGGTAGAACGAGTAGGTAGAGTAGCTACAAGTGCAAGCGAGGCAATTTCTACGTAGCATGCGTTAAAACGCATGTATTAGGCACGGGAAACACTATCACTGTTACTAATAAAACACTCGTATTCTAAGGTTATTCCGTATTTATATCTAGAATAGTTATCCTAAGTATAAGGTAGATATATTACGAAAATAATTCGTTACTAATAAACTAGGTATAAGTTAGATATAAGTATTCTTACTTTATTCCGAAATAATAGTTTGGCAACGTTGCAATCTTCTGCAAAAATACATAGAACAACGATATATTGTGTCAAATATGTCAATTTTGATTTTTCTCTGTAACTGACAAACCAAATTAACATAGGCGAAAAGTTTTCGGAATGATAAAAATGAGTGTTTATTGATTTTTTTAAATACGTTTAAAATACCAGTATTTTTCTTTCATATGGTTTCCACAGAATTTCTGTATCATTATTATTTTCTGAACAATAACATTGCAAAAAAAATTCTTATGGGTAAAAAAATTGAATAAAATTTAAACTAATTAACGAATCATCTTGAAATTTTTTGTGCATTATATGGACTGTTTGACTCAACTTTTCATGCAATATCGAATTTAAATTTAAATAAGTTAATTACCTATTAAGTTTTCTAAAAACCTTACACCATCTTTAGAAAACCGATATTTAATTCTGAATTCCTTATCAGTGTACTGTGAAAAGGGATTTATTCTATCTTTGAGAAGTTTCCTTTTTCGTGTATTTTCTATCATGTTAATTAAATTATCAACTTCTTCGAAAACTCCAACACTCCTTAAACACATTTTCTTTATTATTTAATTACTCACAAAACAAATCAAAAGATAATATTTACATTTTTGCCTCTAATGACACTGACAGTCATAAAATAGGTTATACCAGACTTAGACAAGGGTCGGTATAAACTTGGACTAAATTCTTATACCAAGTATAACCTATATCTAAGTTATTCCATGTTTATTGGTAATGATTTTGCCTATACCTGATTTATTCTCAGTATAACTTTTATACTTGGTTTATTAGTAACAGTGTTAGTGTTTATAGCTTTGTTGACCAATAAAAAAATTAATTTTTAGCAATGCAAATAATCAAAACCGATATAATTTGACTTAAACGTTCAAATGCGGTAAGCAGAATTGCTACTTTATTTTTTAATCAAAAGTTATTCGGGTTCAAAAATTGCAATTTTTCGATTTTTTGAAAGTTTAACCGCGGTTATCTCGAAAACTATGCATTCTACGAAAAAACTTGTAGGAATATTTTTTGCTTAAAATGACCCAAAAAATACAAAAAGATGTTTTGTTTTGCGAGAAATCGCTGTTATGTAATTCCTCAAGTTCTTTGTCTATAACAATCTTATCGACATCCGGATCAACTGTTACCCAAAAAATTCGTATTCTACGGGTCAAAATATATAAAAAAAACTTGGGTAAGTCCATCTGAATTAAGGAGGCCGTTGTACCCCCCCTGGCGACAGGACTAACAATGAACACTCAGGATGTGACGTCACTAACTGTCACTTTCAGTTTGCTCAAACCAGTTTGATCAAATTATTTGATGGTGGGACGCGGCCTTCAGGTTCTAGATTGAAACAATGGAATTTACTAGCCAGTTTAACCAAAGTTACAACATTTAGGAACCGTAACCAGGAGCTATCCTCGTTTTTCACTATGCAGGATAATGTGTGTTTGTGTTAATCCAAATGGGGTTATGGAAAAATTAGGATTTGCACATAACCAAGAAGAATGGCGTTTGTTTATAGATTCTTCTAAATCAAGTCTAAAAGCAGTTCTGCTTCATAATGGCAACAGAAGACCATCTATTCCTCTTGCACATGCAGTTGACATGAAAGAAACACACGAGAGTATGTCGCTTATCCTAAATGCAATAAGCTATGCTACATACAAGTGGCAAATATGTGGTGACCTAAAAGTCATCGGATTATTACTAGGTCTTCAGGGAGGATTTACAAAATTTTGCTGTTTTCTTTGTCTTTGGGACAGTAGAGCAACACAGAGCCATTACCAAGTTACAGAATGGTCTCCAAGAGATCAATATATTCCAGGTCAAGCTAACATTAAGAATATACCTCTCGTTGATCCCCAAAACGTTCTGTTACCTCCGTTACATATTAAACTGGGATTGATTAAAAATTTCGTTAAAGCATTAGATAAAGAAGGACATGCGTTTAAACACTTTAAACAAATTTTTCCTAAATTAAGTGACGCGAAGCTGAAAGAAGGGGTATTTGTTGGACCATAAATCAGAAAACTACTAAGAGATCAACAGTTTGATGAAAAATTAAGTGATATTGAGTTAGCTGCGTGGAGATCTTTCAAAAGAATTTTTTCCGAGTTTTTGGGAAACAAAAAAGTAGAAGATTACCAAAATGTTGTAGAAGAACTACTTCAAAACTACTGCAAAATGGGCTGTCGTATGTCTCTGAAAATACACTTTTTGCACTCCCATTTAAATTTTTTCCCGAAAAATTTGGGTGCGGTCAGCGACGAGCAAGTAGAAAGGTTCCACCAGGATATTCTCACAATGGAGCAACGCTACCAGGGAAGATGGGATTCAGCAATGATGGGAGATTACTGTTGCTTCCTCATGAGAGAAACTGATACAGAGTATAAAAGGCAAAAGAGTCAGCGTTTGCAAAAAATTTGTGTACCAAAGACTTACCATAGTTTTTTATTCTAGTTCTAAAATTGTATATATAGTATATAAGTATTTTTATAATAAATATTAATATTTCTATAACTCAAAATATATACGTGATGGAAAATTTTGGTGTTTAAATTCGTAATCAGGATGCTTTAAACTTCCCGATACAGCTATTTTAACATCAGTCGCAACTTTTTTTTTTCTTTTTTGTTGACTAGTGTTATTAGAAGAATTTTTTACTAAGCAACAACATTTTTGTTTAATTCATTAGTATTTTTTGAATTTTGACAACGGCATCCGATTTGGACGTCGGAACGTTAATAAAATCATTGTTTTAGTAAAATTGTGGCTTATTTCCCATCAAAAATAGTTAATTACAAAAAGGCTCAAGAAAATAGCTTCAGAACAAAATTACATTTTTACCTAACAATACTTGACGTTTTGATTTCCATTCCTCCAAAAATTCCACTTGTTGTCAACAAACAGTTTTCCTCCAAAAATTTAATTTACGACACTTTTTCCCGAAAGAAACGTTATAACACATTGACGTTATATGGTGGCATTTTGAATTAATACTTTTTTAATTCGTTTTTCACCGGAAACAATTGCACCTTCTTGCCACAAGTTCGAATGATACTGTTTTAACCGGACCTTGAGCTTTAATTTCTAATTGTGACATATCGTTTCGTTACATCTACTGAAATATTTTTAAGGGCGTAGGCGCAAAATTTTGAATTCATGCTTTTTAAATGCATTCATTTTTTTTTTCGAGTCCTGAGAAAACGAATACATATTTAGATATTTTTATACCTACTTATAATATATTTAAATATTTAAATATATTTTAAGATTACATTATTACAGAGGGCGAAAGTCCGTTAGAGTAAACAAAAAGTTTATTTTGAATGAGATATTTGAAATTAAAAATTACTCTAAATTTTCTCTTCTTTTTTACCACTGTAATTGAAATAAACATTATAGAAGTTTTCAGGGACTTCCGGCCCTCGGTAATGACGTAGTCTTTCATTCTGCGTTTAAATTAAAAAAAATACTTATTAGTTTTCTAAGGATTAAAAAAATGAATGCATTTCAAAAGCATTGGTCCGAAATTTTGCGCCTGCGCTCTTAAGGTTGGGATATTACAGTTTTCTGATAAAAAAGATGTTGCATAATTAATGCATTTTGTTGGTGAGATACAACAATGAAATGTTGAATTTCAAATTCAACAAAAATGAAATTTTTTGAGTTCATACACTTTTGAACGGGATGTGCAATATGATATCTAAAATTATTGTCGCATAAATTTTAAAATTCTATATCTAGTAATTCCGTAAATTCGACAAATTATTCCAATCAGTTATACGTTTATAAATCTCTCGAAGATGAAAAAAAAAACGAATTAATTCATCTCCCCGCAGCCAGTGGCCTCCGACTTGGACCATGTTGATCCTCTCGGTAGCCCCCTACGGTGAAGAGATGTAACGGCACACCAGGACCGATTTGTAAGGCACCGGCACGTTTAGCACGGTGTATACTAATCCGATTACCTTAAAAACTCTAGCACACTCCTTAAAATATGAATTCATTTCGATTTTTATATGAGCCTGCACACAGAAGAGGACGACACCGCAATGAAAAGGAAGAAAAAAATAAATAGATACAGATATTTTAGGATTAGAGCTTGAGTTTTAATGTGACACCATAAATATGTTAAATTCGTATTCTGTGTAGATATCGTGGGATTTTTTTAGATGATTTAGGTATATTCTAATGCTAAAAGATTTAAATAATATAAAGTTTTCAAATTTATGAAAATCCTTGGCTTAATTGAATTATTAAGAAGATCTAGTCATCTGGTAATAAAAAAGCAATTTATCTTGTGGACAGTGAAAATTTATGCAGCAATCATGTAGTAAAACTGCCACAAGGATGTGGACGTATACTCGTAGCGGCCGTACCATATCAGTTATATACAATTAACGTTTTTAAGAGTGGGCTGCAAGCCTTGTTAAAAACTAACTATTTTTAAAAACTATGCAAAATCTGGCAAATGTACCGGGTGTTCCAATAAAAATGGCCCTCGGCCATATCTCAGGATCCGTTTATAGTACAGCTTTGAATAAACAATATTTATAACAAAAGTTGCCTCGGGAATAGCCTGGAAATTATTTTCATAATTCTAGGTCCACCGCTAGAGGGCGTAATTGAATATCAAAAATTAAAAAATCAAAATTTTACAAAATTTACTTAACGAAAGGGCACTGGAAATCCAATCATCGTATTCTTCATAAAATTCTGCGCATATTTGATTTGACAAGTTTAAGTCTACCTGTGCAAATAAGAGGTGGGGGTGAGTCCAACCTTCTTTTGAAAAAATGGCTGTAAGTCCGGTTCTGCTAAATCGAATTTTGCATACTTGGTCTTGTTAAAAACAGCTCTTCTTCGTCAATGTAAGAGTCTTATTTTCGAAATAGCCTAAAAGTAATATGCCAGCTAGTAGGCGTTATTTAATTATTTTTGGAAATTTAGTTTTCTTTGGAGAATATTAAATACAAGTATGCATTTTTAATCCTGTATTACAAAATTAGACCAAATTAGCAACAGAATACCGAAAACCGCATGTCGATATCTTTTTTTTATCTTGAGATATCTTAAGAAACGTGTAAATTTTAAACAACTGTTAATGTCACTGGTAAACGAAGTTAAGGAAAAGTAGTGTGCTATGGAAAAACAAAGAAACATTTTCCAGATGTAAACGTATATAATTAATTAAAACAACAATAAGACAAACAACACTATAAAATATAACAAAGAAATAAAAGCAACTACTTACTTAGTGACGACCTAAATGTTCAAATTGTTGCCCATCATTTTCGATGCAAGCATTTAATCTTTAAAGAGTAGATTGAACATCAGTCTCAATTTCTGCTTTCACAATGCTTTGAATGGCGTTTCGTATTTTCTAGATCTTGTTTTCTCGAGTAGTGGGCCTAGCGGCAAAAACAAGGTCTTTAATCCGTCCCCATAAATAAAAGTCTAAAACAGTTAAACCTGTTGTTATTCGATCTACTATTGAAAGAGTAAATGCTTGTATCGAAAATGATGGCCAACAATTTGAACATTTAGGCAGTCACTAAGTACTAAGTAAGTAGTTGCTTTTATTTCTTTGTTATATTTTTTAGTGTTGTTTGTCTTATTGTTGTTTTAATTAATTATATACGTTTACATCTGAAAAATGTTTATTTATTTTTTCCATAGCAAACTACTTTTCCTTAATTTCGTTTACCGGTGATAGTGATGTATCCTGCAGGATATACGTAAGATGCGCCTATAACACCACATTTCGAAAGCTTCGAGCCGATTCATAGATGCAACAGTTAGTGTCCACGCTTCCATTCCGTAGAGCAGAACTGTGAATATGTAGCATTTCAATAGACGGTATTTTGTTTTTAATGATATGTCTCGACTGTTGAAAATGCTAACGTATGCTGCTTTCGCTTTTATTATTCGCTGTTTAATTTCTGTTGAGTGGTCCCATTGGCTATATAAATTCGTACCGAGATATGTATATTGCTCAACTCTTTCGATATTCTGTTGGTTGATTGTAAGTTGAGCGTTTAGTATTGGTTTTTTACTAATTGTCATAAATTTGGTCTTCTTTATGTTAAGGGCTAGTCCGTATCTGTTGCTGACTTCTGTTATACGATTTGTTAATATCTGTAAATCATTCAGACTATCGGCAAAAACTATGGTGTCATCTGCATATCTAATGTTATTCAACCATTCACCATTTTTTATTAATACTCCTTTCGCACAATCGTCTAAAGCTTCCTTAAATACCCATTCAGAGTAAATATTGAATAGTAGTGGAGATAAAATACAGCCGTGTCGTACTCCTCGTTCCATTGAAATTTTATCAGTTAACTGGTCGTCTATTTTTATTTTGGCCGTTTGAAAATGTTTCTGATAATTCTTAGATCTTTGTTGTCAATTCCAATTTCTTGCATTAGAGTTTTAATTTGTCATGTTTTACTCTGTCAAATGCTTTCTGGTAATCTATAAAGCATACGTATATAACACAATTTACATCCCTGCATCTCTGAAATAGCACTTGCACAGCAAAAAGGGCCTCCAGTGTTCCCATAGCATCACGAAATCCGAATTGTGTTCTTGTTAGTTGTTCCTAGCGCTTTATATTCGTTTGTGAATGACTTTTAGAAATGTTTTAAGTAAATGGCTCATAAGGCTTATAATTCTATAGTCTTCGCACTTTCTCGCATTGGGTTTTTTTTGGATCGATAGCAGCTTAAATCCTGATCTAGAAATAAGATCGAGAATAGAGCAGGCCAACACGGCTGGTGATGACATACCAATCACATTTTTTATTCCTTATTTTACCAGAAACTTATAAAATGAGTTACTGTGCACTTTGTAGGCTAGTTTTTAAGACTATTTTTTTTTCTACTGGAAGAACCTAGTGAAAAATGTAAAGAAATCAAAGGAGGCAAATTTTGACTATGTAGGTGAGTTTTGCATCAAGCCCATGACATGATTTTTTTTATACTAAAAAAGCATTCGTTGAAAACGTTGTTCACTCTGTTCTTTAAGTTTCGTTATCTTTGGCGGCCATAAAAAATCCATCTCTCACTATTTATAGATTTGTTTTTTATGTATTTTCCGATGTCACCACAAAAAATATGTTTTTTATTCAAAGCATAGAGAGCACACATTTAATAACACTATAAATATTATTCCTCACTCCGGAATGATTTATGCGCCTGTATTAAAAAGACAAACAGTCTCTCACCTCCACCGGGATATACAAGAAGAAATAATAAATTTTATTACAAAAAGAAAAAAATAAAGCCGAAGATGAAGCGACTCAGGCTCCGGAGCACAATGCGAAGAATCTAAATGGAATTTCAGCGTCCATTTATCATAAAGTTCTAGAAACTAGACGGCGTGTGTTTTTTCACCTCCGAATTTTGTGCTGAGGTGAGAATTATTGGGATTTATTGTTGTTGATTTTTTTTACTCTTTACTTTTTATTCGGACTTTATACGACGTTTGCCGCGGCTCGAAGAATGGGTAACACAAAACGTTTTATTCCGATAATTTAAAGCCCGTCCTACAACTTTCAATGTAGCTTTTAAGTTTATTTTAGTTCGTTTGTATTGATAACACACTGTTGTAGGAAGGACAGAGGTAAGATGCCTACAAGTATATAGTCAACTTCCACTATTTGTTATACAAGGTGTCCAGAAACTCTACCGACAAACAGGAGATTCCTCAGATAATTTTAAGATAATTTAACCCAATTCCCCTAGTCCGAAAATGCTTCCTAAGGGAGCTAGAGCTCTTTGAACATGGCGTCATGTAATTAGTTTTTCTTAAATACCTCCAGAAGGCTTCTATTTAGAAAAACGAAAATTGGTATACACATTTACTTTCCAGAAATGAATGGATTCCATCCATTGCTAATTTCTAGTACAGGTCATAGGCGTCCGTTTTGGGTAGGGCAACGGTTATTTTATCGCCTAACTTTTTTGTATTTAATTTTTAAGCATTTTTGACTCTGAATTATTTAATTGTGAGTTATTCTAGTACTAAAAGGTACTCTTAGTTTAAGTCGATAGGACACACCGTTTTCTAGAAAAATCGATTTGAAAATTTTTCGTTCCTTGAATTTAAAAAAAAAGATTAAAAAAAAACTATTTAGAAAGATGAAAACTGGTACATTTATTTATATTCCAGAGATTAATCGATTTCATTAATGGCGAATTTCTAGTACCGGTCATAGGCGTCCGTTTTGGGTAGGTCAACAGTTATTTTATAGCATACCTTTATTGTCTTTAATTTTTAAGTATTTTTGACACGAGATTATTCAATTATGAGATATTCGAGTACTAAAAGTTACTCTTGCTTTAAGTTGGTAAAATAAATCGGTTTTTTAAAAAAAAAATTTAACTTTTTTTTTCAAATTCCCAAAACTAAAAACATTCAAAGAGATTTTTCTAGAAAACGGTGTATCCTATCGACTTAAAGTAAGAGTACCTTTTTGTACTAGAATACCTCAAAATTTAATAATCCAGTATCAAAAATGCTTAAAAGTTGAAGACAGAAAAGTTATGCAATAAAATAACTGTTGCCCTACCCAAAACGTACGCCTATGACCGGTACTAGAAATTCGCAATGGATGGAATCGATTCATTTCAGGAAAGTAAATAAATATACCAATTTCCGTTTTTCTAAATAGAAGCGTTCTGGAGGTATTTAAGAAAAACTAATTACATGGCGCCATCTTCAAAGAGCTCTAGCTCCCTTAGGAAGCATTTTCGGACTAGGTGAATTGGGTTAAATTGTCATAAAATTATCTGAGGAATCTCCTGTCTTCGTTTGTCGGTAGATTTTCTGGACACCCTGTATAGAACTATCGAAGAAAATCGTATTTTCACGACCATGAAATGAAATCACTTATTATACCCTCCACCATTTATTTATCCATAATGTAATATCTCTCTCTCTTTCTCTTAGTCTCTCTCTTCTAGTGCCTAGAATGAAGTATTTCCACGTTAGATTGAATGAAAAAAGGTTAAAATTGTGATTGTTAATATAGTCGAGGAAATGAAGCATTTTGGCTCGCAATTTTTTCGTCCAGCATGGATTTACTTGAAATTTTCACAGAATGTAGGGAATACTGCAAGGATCATTTTCTATATCATACCGCTGTACGCTAAAACCTTGGGGGTGGTTGCCACCCCATCTCGGGGACGGGAATTTTTTATTAAATTTTAACCATGTAAATTAATGTAAAACGTAATTCTAAGAAAAAAATATTTTTTACATTTTCTTCGTAATACTAATATTTTTTGAGTTATTCGCGCTTGAAGGTAACAGTTTTTCGACGAAAAAATCGACCCCTTTAGAGGATTTTTTGAGAATACCTCGAAAAATATATGTATTTAACCAAAAAAAAAACTGTAGACATCAAAATTGTATCTTTTAGTAACACAAATCAAATTCTTTTTCTATAATATCTTTAAGACCAATACAAACCGAGATACGGTACGTTAAAGGTTAGCTTTTTTCGTCAAATGTATCATTTAAAATATTCAAAGCAAAATATCGGGAAAATTTGGCATTTTTTGAGGAAAATTTACTAATCTTTTTTTAAGTATAGAATTAGATCTTTCAAATAAAATAATAAAAAATGTTTCTTGCATGAAAATTTAGTGACTGATGATCAAAAAAGGTCGGTACCTGCTTTTCTCTACGAAAAAATCAGTGAAAACAACCCCCTAACTACCCTCCTAATTAAAAATTAATCTTAACCTTTCTGTAATTCCTTGTATATTTGTATTACCAACATATCCAAGAAGTTTGACCTATTTAAAAGGCCTAAATTTAGAAAAATTGGAGTTCAAAGAAAAATTTATTTTTTGCAATTGCGTATTTTTCACCGTTAACTTCAAAATATCTCCGAAAATACTAGAGTTACGAAAAAATGATAGAATACTAAATTGTAGCTTTTTTAATAACTAAAATTAACTTGTACATAGATTTTCATTACAGTGAACAGTTAACGAGATATAGCTGTTTAAATCCTCTATTTACGAGCAAACACCCCCTTATTCGAGCCCTTTAAACCCACCCCAATTAAAAACTAAGGAATCTTACGGAATCTAACTTACACAGTCTTATAGCTCTTCAAAAATCCTACAAAACAATTTTTGAAAATACTTTTTGTCGCCAAAAATGAAGAAGCTATGTTTATAAAATAATTTTTTTTTTCGAAGAATTCGAATAGTCCGCTTATGGAGCATTTTCAATGTATGTATAATACCGCAGAAACGGTTCGTATACTGGAAGATGACTAAAAAACTATTTGTATTTGTATTTGTGCACATTTGTAAATTCGTATTTTTCTGTAAATAAATGTTTTTGTAATTCTTTTATTCTACGTTTTTTCTATATAGATCAATTAAATTATCTACCTACTTATAAAAATTGTAATGTTATTAAGGGTGGTTTTTAAGGGTTTAAATATTATGATATTATACCCTAAAGCATAAAACAATTATTATTTAACCAATAAACACCAAATTTTACCCATATTATAATTTACAATGTTTTATATAATTTTTGACAATAAGGGGTAGTTTACACCCCTAAAAATAATTAACGCCCTTGATCATGATATAGAATATAAAGCACAGGGTGAGATAATCCTAATCCTAAATTTTTATGTAAATCGATGCAAGCCGAAATTTTTCTTTAGGATAAGTAAATTTTTTATATATAGCTCCAACAAGGGTGGTTATTATATATACCAAGGATGGAAATATTATGGTAGTATATCTTAAAGCATAAAACAATCATTATGTAACTAATAAGAACCAAATGTTGATAATATTAAAGTTTAAAATGTTATTTTATAATTTTTTACAATTAGGAGTAATTTTCACCCTAATTTCGTAAAGTAAATAAAACTAGCACACTAGTTGTAAGGGTGACATCAAATTATATGGTTTAATGTAAACATGTGTGGTAATCAAAGTGACCCTATGTCGATATTATAAGATTAATTTTAAATACTTACTTAAAACCAACAAGGCTTCCTTGGTCGAAGTAAACGCTAGGTTCTTGTCAGCTCGTACGGATTTTCTCTTTAATTTGAAGTAATTTTCTTCAGGTTTCTTGTGTGGCATTGAGCATTTCCGCTGTTATATCTGGATCTGGTGCTTTGTTATATTTACTTGAGTTTATTGATCGCCAGTCTTATTTGATTCTCGAGTAGGTATGTTAGGTTCATCTTCATTTCTTCGAGGGTTTGGTGAACAAGTTCCTGCGGCGTCATCTTTATATCGATCCCGGCAATATAATCTCTCCCTGTTTTTGTTCTTCTGTATCTTCTCTGCTGATTCTCAGGGTTCCTGTTTGGTCTTCAACGGCCGAAGTTCTGGCTTTAAAGTCTCTTGTTATGTAGCGTATTTTTCTAAATAAATCTCTCAGCTGATTGTTTTGACCGTGGCTCTTAATTTCTTTACATTTATTTTGATAGTATTGTTGTTTATCAGCCTTACTTATTACTTGATGTCTTTATTATAAGATACAAAACAGTTTTTCATTTGCACAAGAATATCTCTTATAGTATCATCTTCTCATCAATTCGGATTAACTTTGTTATAGTCACAGATAAAGATGTTAGATCCTCTTTATGCATACACTCAACGAAAAAGGTACGTAATATCAATAAAAATGTTAATTCAGACAACAAACGCAATACTTAAGATTTGTCCAATTCTTGGATTTATTGGAACAACAAAGCGATGTTCATCAATTCATTATTTTCGTTAGTTGAGCCAATGTATTACGTTTATTGAATGGATGAACATGCATTATGTATACCATAATATTACTTTATTGATATTACGAACTCTGTTCATTGAGTCAACGAACACTATTCATTGAAACAACAACGTCGTTAATTGACCGACCAAGACTATTCGTTGTGTCAATAACAGTGTTATTTCTCCTAACGTATTTCGTTTATTTCTACAATTATTTCCGTTTATTCTTACAATTAATTCCGTTCATTCCCACAATAAATACGGTTATTCTTACAAGCAATTCTATTCATTCATACAATCAGTTTCGTTCATTCCTACTATGAACGTATTTTATATTAATAATTACTGAATGCATTAGCCCAATGTATTATATTGATTAATAATAATTTTTTAAATCCCCCTTTTTGTCCTAAACCTAATGTGATTTCTCATAATATGAGAAATCATACTGATACAGTGCCCTGGAATAAATGTTACACTCCCCCAACCCTTACTAACTTATTTATTTTTAGCATATAAGCAAAACGCTCGGACAGGTCGATTTTTAAAATAATCAAAGAATATTATAACATCAATGTTTTGAACTTTACATGATCTCTTTTCAGGTGACAGGCATAACTTTGATTTTTTTAAATGGGAAAGTACATCATGTGACAGCTCATTTAAAAGCGTTTGAAATAGTGATTCCAAAAACGTATAACACTTTAATCCTTTTTGAGAGCGCAGGTGCAAAATTTCGATCGAATTCTTTTTAAACGCATTCATTTTTTTGGAATCCCGAGAAAACTATAAGTATTTTTGAAAAATTTAAACGCAGAATAAAAAATTATATTATTACCGAGGGCTGAAAGTCCCTAAGAATAAACAAAAAATTTCTTTTGAATGGTATATTTGAAATTAAAAATCATACTAAATTTTCTATTTTTCACCCCTGTGACTTATTAAAATAATCATTATAGAAGTTCTCAGGTATTATTACCGAGGGCTGAAAGTCCCTAAGAATAAACAAAAAATTTCTTTTGAATGGTATATTTGAAATTAAAAATCATACTAAATTTTCTATTTTTCACCCCTGTGACTTATTAAAATAATCATTATAGAAGTTCTCAGGGACTTCAGACCCTCGATAATACTGTAATATTTTATTCTGCTTTTAAATTTTCAAAAATACTAATTAGTTTTCTCAGGATTCGAAAAAAAATTAAAAAGAATTCGACCGAAATTTCACGATAATAGACACACGAAAACTTCCTTCTACTACGGACTACACTTGGAAACGAAATGAAATTATTATTCGGCACTTCGGCAGAGGTAACAGCATTGTTTAGCAAAGGATTATTTTTTAAACAATGGTAACACAGAGAAGCTAGGGGTATCACGATAAGGAAAAGCCGTTACATTTCAAATGGTCAAGCAAAACATTTATTGTCTCAACAACTACGTTTATTGTCACCATGAACGCATTGATTGTGATTATTACACGCAGTAGTAGATTGAATAATGCATTCGTTGTCACAACAATCAGTTTACATCTATACAATATTCATATATTACTCTATATTAACAACATTTGTACATTGTTTTAATGAAATATGTACGTTGTCACGATAAACCAAGGAAATTGCTTGTCAGCTACGAAATCAAGAAAGTGAGTTGCTGCCAGAATTAACATTATTTATTAAATATATGAAACTAAGTTATTGGCTGAATAAATTGAGTATTATTGATTAATGTACTCTAGTTATTTTCATAATTATTATTCAATCATTGTGACAATAACCAAATACATTCATCAATGTCTAAAAGTTCGTTGAAACAAAAAATTAATTTGTTGTTACAACGAAATACTATTCAATAATCACTGTTAATCAATATTACGAACTAAATTTTTTTGAGTGTAGTATAAAACAAAAACTTATTTTACTATAATAAACATTATAATAAACAGGAGGTACTATAATAAACAGTAGGTACTTTAAAATATAAGTCGTCAAAATAAACATTTGTTGGTTAGTCGACAGAACAATTTCAATTAAACTGAAAGGGAAAGTCTAGACGTATTTTCCTCAATTTTCCCAATCTTCAAAAAATGATGTATAGCCGTCCGATTCATCATCAACGTGATATGCAATGGAGAGTTTATTACAAAGCCTCACGTTGATCCCTGCTGAACACTTCGATGTTTTAACAAGAAGATCGCGATGGGTGCAAGGACTATTAACTCTAGATTGATGGCCTTCCGTAAATATGTGAAACAATTATTACAGTCTGTGGGGGTCCTTGATTTTTAGAACAGTAGCGCGTATTGACGACGAACATTCAATAGATTTTTAATTCTTAAAGTATGGTTTTTTGTTACTTCTTTTTTTAGTACTACGAGAGAAATACAAAAATAATCATTGAAGATACACATACCGATTGCAAAAAAGAGGATTAAGACAAAACTGAAAATTTTTTAGGGGGACAAATCTCAGAAATAAATGTACATAGGTACTTAGACTATCTACCTATAGTGTGTAGGAACGAAATTCACTGTCATTTCAACTGTGCACAAATCTATTCCAGATCTTCCTATATTGTGCCATAACCTTCGCTTCTCTTTATGTAACTCCTTTTTCGTACTTCCGGGCCTAAAGTGACAACTTCACTCCCTTGTGACAGGTACTAAAGTGTCACATTTAATCCCTCCGGGATTAAATATTGACGAAACTCCCGGAACGATTAAATCACAAACAAACGAATTTAAGGGATATTTTATTGAAAAATATAATTAATTAGAATGGTAATTAACGTTAATATTCAAATTAATATTGTGACAGTTCGTCATATTGACCAGTCTTTCCTGGGTTAATGCAGCAGGTAACTGACGAGTAACAGATAGGTCCTTTTCATATTGAACTGGTGTTTGTTTCGAAGATCCTGCGGAAACAGGAAGCGAGAATGAGGACTGTGGCATAACTATAGTGGACGAATCGGCGACTTGACCAAATATTTTATCTGAAATTTTTTGTTTATTTTTAATAGACGATTCAATATATCCCTCGGCCACGTTGGAGGATTTCCATCCTCCATGTCTCTTCAGCACGTCTATTGTTGCTCCCGAATCAGCTAACAAAGACGCAGATGTGCGTCTAAAACAATGTCCCGTATAAGACGTCGCATTTTCTAATTTCAAGAAAGCTGCTATTTGCCGTGGAATTGTACCAAACATGTTTTTTCCTACTACTCGCGTAGTACATTCTTTGTTGATGTATTGAACAAAAAATTTTGAATGAGTTGTCCCTGTCTTTCGCAATGCCACATATTTCCGAAATATCGCCACAAAACTGATGGCACTGTTTTCTGAATTTTTGATCACAAAATTTCGGTCAATTTTATTTTTGGTGTTTCTAATCGCAATTAGGAAGGAATCGCCCAAATCTCTCACATCGTCGATTTCTAAATCAACCAACTCTTTTCCACGACAAGCTCCCGCAACGCCCAAAATAAGTGCAACCTACAAAAAAATTGATTTCTTAAAATTTCTGAATATAAACAAATTTCCAAATTTACCTTAAGCATTAAATATTTATCATCCGGAGCCTCCCGTAAGAACTGATCTACCTGCTCAGACGTGAGAATTCTTGACTTCTTTGGCTTAAATCCCTCATTTCTTCTCTTCAAAAAAGCTAATAATTTTGGAAATTTACTTATATCAATATCTTCTCTAATGTTAATAACCGATTTCAGCATTGAGTAATGTGCCCAGAGAGTTGAGGCACAAACCGCTTTTGATTTATCATCGAAGTAGACTAACAGCGCATTTTCAGTAGGTTGTCTCACATTTTTTAAGCGGCACCACTTTTTAAAAGCATCGTACTGCTGCTCGTATAGTTTTCTAGATTTCGGTGGTAACAATTCTTCACCTACTTCGGCTGCTCTTTTATCAATATCAGATACACCTTCTTCACTCATGATACCAATAATTATCAATAACAATGTTTCTTTACAATGACACTAGTAATGACAATGTTTCTAAATTATAACTGTCACAACGCAATGTTACTATGGTAACTTATTTTAAAGACAGTTTATTAAATGAGTTGAAGAGAGAAAAAACTGATTGAAATTATTGAAATAATTAATAAAATCATACCGGAAGTACGAAAAGTATCGTATATACCTTGCGACTGAAGTACATTTAATCCTTCAGGTAAATTATGGCCCTCCCTGCGGTCGGGCCATAAACTTTACCTTCAGGATTAAATGTACTACTTCAGTCCCGCGGTATATAATGTACTATTTTATCAAGTTGTTTTTATATCAATCGTTTCAAGTCTCCTTAGGTCTGTCTTCCTCTCTTTTTTTCCCGTGTGTTTTACTTTCCCATATCTTTTTTAACCGGTTTTCAAGTTTCATGTTTATGTTTTTAGTTGCTGCAGATGACCCCGCTAACTTAACTCCGTTTTTCAACATACTCTAGCATCTTTGCTTTATTTTATATTTAATGAAATACTTATTAAAAATAAAACTACTGCATCTCTCTCTCTCTCTCTCTCTCTCTCTCTCATTTTTGAAAAAGTGAACGTAATCATTATTATTTTTTACTAGAATTATTTCTGTTTTTATTCAGTGTACGAATCAACTTACATCCAATTTAAAAATCAGATTTAGCAAAAACGAAAATATTCTATCAGCATTTCAAATTATTTTACCTGCATTTGCCTCTACAGAAAAAGCAAAATTTCTACAAAATTTGCCTGCCTATTACACCCGCGACACTTCCCTTGCAGCAATAAAAGCTGAATACGTATATGTTATGGTGTAACTGTAATACAATATCATCTTTGGAACCAAATACCGAAGTTCTCCACGTAATGAAACATTGTAATAAAGATTTGTTCTTTAACCATTTACAAATTCCTTACAATTTTGGGAACTATACCTGTCACAACGGCCAGTGTAGAACCTTTGTTCTCAACAATGAAGCGAGTAAAAACTTTACCCAGAAACAAGATGGGAAACGAAAGACTCAGTTGTTTGGCTCTTTGTTCCGTTCATTGGAACGTCGAAAGCCAGATATATAGATATCAAATCATCATCACAGATGCCATAGAGCGAATAGCATAGCTGAGGTGGAATTGGGTGGGTCATGTAGCCAGAATGGAGAACGGTGGTGGACCCAAAAAATGCAGTGTGGAGACCACGCACGGACAGAAGAAGTAGAGGTAGACCACCTACACGATGGACAGACAACGTTAAAAGGGTTGCTGGGAAATGGTCGCTGGAAGCCCAAGATCGACAGAACTGGAAGAAATTAGGGGAGGCCTATGTTCAACTTTGAATGAAGAAGGCTGGATGATGATGATGATGATGATATATCAAATAACCCAAAATTATTGAGTGGATAGCTGAATAGAAGACCAGGTGTTTTTTCTACGGAATTCTATATTTCGTTTGTAATTACTAATATCACCAGGGAGCTAAAATGATATTAAAGATGAAAGATCAATGGTGAAATTAGCTATTAAAAGCAACTTACTTTACTAGGGTGAGATTGTCGTCATATAGATGTTATACCTTAGTAAAGTAGTAAACACTTTGTTATTGCAATTTTTAAAATATTAAAATAGTTTTTTCAAATTTTGCATATGGATCTAAAATTTATTCTGAATATTTTTTTCAATACTTTACCGTCTAACCTAACAAAAAATTTGAGTTGTATTTGGACTCCCCTCAAGAACATTTACTGGCTACGTGCCTGTCACTCTCTGTACCCTTCGTAAATATCTCATCTCTGCTATATGTATCTTACTTCGCTGTTGCTTACTTAGTACCCAGGACTCACACCCATACGTAAGAGTTGGTCTATATGAAATAGCCTCAAAAACATTTGTTTTACTTTGTTTCGTTATTAGTTTCTTTCTTGTCGATGATTGTTCTTCCTATTGCCTGCTATAATTTATTCACTTTATCTATCGTTTTATTTATCTCCTCTTCTTGTCTGTCAGTTTCTACAGGTGTCACTCCTAAGTATTCAAACGTTTTGACCTGTTCACCTAATTTTCTTCAATCTGGACTTATATGTTATTATATTATCCCCTCTGTCTTTTGATATAACCATTACTTTTGGTCTCTCCTTGTTCATATTTATGTCCAATTTGTTTAAAGATTTTTTTCATATTGTTACACTTCTTTGGATATCTGCTTCTGCTGATGCTAGTATTTCTACATGGTTTATTTTATAATGTCATCCATAAACGTAATTAAGAGTAAAATATTAAGAATAAACTTTCCCCCTGTCCTACACCCTCTCTCGTTGTGAACTTTTCGGAAATCATATTTCTTCTGATATCGTCTGAAACGTCACAGTTTCTTTTCTAATATTTGTTTATTTTCCTAACTGTGCTAAGTAGGGCATTCCCCCTATAAGTATTGCAATTCTGGTAAAATTAAATCTATTTCCCAGTCTGTGGATACTTGTTCCTCTTTTCATGGTATGTATTGTTGTGATCTTACCTTTGAAATCTAATGATGTTGTCAGATGTAATTTATCTTAATTAATTAATCAATAATTATCTCATTAATCAAACAGATCAAATACCAATATAGTGTCAATCTCAGGGCTAAATTATAATATCAATTACTTACCTTCGTGGCTTCAAAGTATTTCTCAGTGGATTCCTAATCGGGATAGATAAAAGAGAGTAAAATAATACACACATATGGATTTCAATTAGAAATTATAAAAATCGTTTATTTTATCTAAATGGCAATAACTGCTTAATATTTCTTATCTTTCTATTTCTATTTAATACAACAGTTACAAAAATGGGATGATTTTACAATGTCTTCACACAAAACACGTTTCCTATTGGCTTGGGTTACGATCCAATGACTCGTCCAAGTCTTCCAGTAATGCCTCGGCTCCTTTGAAAACTACGCCTCGTACAGCCCTCGTTCCTGCCTTCTCCTGATGCCGTGTTCTACCTTTTTCAAACACTTCAACAAAAACCGGGATACTCTAGACGTCTAGACTCAAGGAGTTATATACTATCTCGACTCGGTCTATCA
Organism: Diabrotica virgifera virgifera; assembly: GCF_917563875.1. Taxonomy (NCBI): domain Eukaryota; kingdom Metazoa; phylum Arthropoda; class Insecta; order Coleoptera; family Chrysomelidae; genus Diabrotica; species Diabrotica virgifera. The sequence continues at coordinate 38,014,185 of NC_065444.1, read as the reverse complement.
CTCGCTCCACGATATCTTACTTTTTATTTTTTTAAAGACAAAACTAACCAACCCGGCGTTTCACTTTTTTGTACACTCTTCTCGAACACTGGACTTCGCCTCTCCCTCGCTCAAAAGCCTTCTCACTCTCATTGCTCATTCATTCTCCTCTTCCAAAATACCCCTTCCAGCATTCAAAAATCAACCAATCCCAAGCAACTTTCAATTATCCGTATTTACCAACACAAACTTTCCTTTTTCTAAATATCTTAATGGATTTCAAGAAAAAATAATATTCCCCATTTCAATTTTACTTTTCACATTAACCCTCTTTACAAATTTAATAACCTATTATCTTATTTGCTAGAATATGAATTATCGGTGGTTATTCACACCTTTCCACGAACACTTTCTTTTTAAACATCACTCTAATTGTTTACTTGAGTCGTATTGTTCCTGGGGTTCGTAAACACTTCTCCGAAACACTTTCTTAAAAACTACCTATACATAATTTGTTTTATACAGGGTGTTCCAAATTTACATGCCCGCGGTCGAGAAAACGAAAACCTTTATTTTTATTTGAATTTTAAATATAACTATAGACTTTTATTTCTTATGTCAAATAGGAATATAACAAATCCCCGCCTTTGTATTCGATAAAATTTATCTACATCTTCAACTAAATTTTCTCGAGGCAAAACCAACTCCCCGTATATTACCTTGCTTTAATCTATGTCTTATACCCTAACTTACTATCTACTTTATGCAGTTCTGTCTTTTATTCGTGATATTTGTACACATCGTGAATATTATAAATTCCTCGGATCTTTTCCGAGTTCCTATGCCTAAACTCATAACTGTTTATCCCATCTTCATTATTCACGATGTACGGGCCTTCGAAAACAGGCATTAACTTTGCGCAAATGCCACCAGGAAGATTTGATACTCGTAATGCCCTCACAAGTACTTTTTCACCCTTTTGGAAAGTCACTGGTCTTCGTTTTCTATTATGTTCCTGTCTTTGGATATATTTTTCATTGCTTCGCCGCAATCTTCTCTGTACTGTTTCAATCTCCTGTTGATATTCCTTTGGCTCTGGGTCTTCCCATGGGCTTATCGGCATTACACCCTTCATGATGTATCCCGGGGTCTCTTTTGTTACTGTGCTCGGAATGGTATTTAGATACATTTCTATTTCCGCCATTTTCCTGTCCCAGTGGCGATGTTGACCATCCGTTGCAATGCGAAGAAATTTCGTCACTTCCTGTATGAATCGCTCCGAAGGATTACTCTGGGGATGCCTGATGCTGACAAAATTTGTCTCTATTCCCCGTTCTCGAAGTTGTCCCTTGAAACGATCATTTCGGAAATACGTTGCATTGTCTAGTAGAATCTTTTTTGGTGTTCCTACTGTGGCTATAAAATTGTCGATTTTTCTTAATATTTCTTCCCCCTTTGTGGTGCGGCAACTGTATAATTTTACGTATTTTGAAAACACATCCACCATCACCAGAATATGTTTGTTCCTTTTAGTGGTCATAATTAGATCGCTTAACATATCTATTGCTACAATGTCCAATTTGTTCCGGGCTTCAATATTTTTTGCAATATTTTCGTTTTTGAAATTCCTACTCTTATATTTTTGACATACATCGCACTTCTGGGTAATTTCCTTTGCAATGCGGTAATCTTGTCGGCTGATGTAATTTTCCCTAAAAACGAGCCAAACCTTTCTGCTACCGATATGTCCATTGTCCTCATGTAATTTCTTTATTATCTTTTCTGCCAATGTCTGTGTCACTAAATATAGTTCCTTTCCGTCTATTCTCTTAAAAAATATGTTATTTTCTACCTCCGCTCTTCTTTTCTCTCTTTCCTCTAGGTCTTCCTGGTTTGTCCTTATCTCATTTAACGAATAAACCCCTTCTTCTTGTATTAATCTATTTAGTCCCACCTGTAGAGTAATTGTTTCCTTTTTTCCGGTGTCCTCATCCCGTGTTAGAGCGTCGGCTATTATGTTCTCTTTTCCTTTTATATATCGGAATTCAAAATCATACTCCTGTAATAATAGAATGCCTCTATGTATTCTATTATTTACTAATCGATTCTTCATGATATGTACTAAAGCTGCATGGTCTGTTTCGATTGTGAATTTCGCTCCCAATAAGTAAAACCTCAATTTGTTTACGCAATATAGTACACTGGCAAACTCTAATTCTGTTACACTATATTTTCTCTCATGTGTTTTAGTCACTCGAGATATAAAACATATCGGCACTTCTTGGTCGTTTTGTATTTGAGACAAAACTCCTGCAAATTTTTGTATGGACGCATCAGTTCGGAGTATAAAAGGTATATTGTAAATGGGGTGATATATTTTCGTTCCTTTTGCCAATTCTCGTTTTAATGTTTTGAAAGCTTCCTCCTGTTCTTCTTTCCAATTCCATTTTATTCCTTTTTTCAGCAATTTTATGAGAGGGATTTCCTTTTGGCTCAAATCGGGAATCAGTTTTTTAAAATAATTAATCGTGCCAAGAAAACCTCTCAATGTTTTCAAATTCGTTGGCCTTGGGTATTCATCTATCTCTGTCTTCGGCTAATCTTACCGTTTTGGTGTCCAATTGAAAACCCAAATAAATTACTTCTTAATTTCCAATTGTTGGACTTTTCCCCGAAATAATTCAAAAATTTTTGTTCAAATTGTTGCCAACTGTCAAATTCTTCTTCTTTGCAATCAAACCATAGACCTGCCTCATACTTAAGATGGTTTCTGATTGTTTCTTTCGCTGTTTCGAAATTTCCGATATGTTGTACTTTCTTTTTCAGGCTATTTATGAACGGCACTGGGTGTAATCTTCTTACATCCCCGCCAAACCGTACTTTCACGTCATCTGTGCTATGTATAACAGTTGCTCTTCTTTCTCCGAAATTTTGTTGCGTTTTGATTTCCTCAATTTGTCTTTCCATTTCTCGCTTGTCTTCTTGTAAAGCATTTTCCAACTTATTTTCCAAATTTTCTAGTTCCTTCATGTGATCCTTCATTCTCATTTCTTGTTCTTGCATGTGATCTTTAATTTTCATTTCTTGTTGTTCTATCTCGTTTTTCATTGTGGTCAAACATCCTTTTATTTCCTTTTCATACTTTTCTATGCGTTCCTCTATTTTCTTATTGTTCTCTTCTATTGCTTGTTTTGTTTCCTGTTGATTGTCATCCATTTTTTGTTTTGTTTCCTTCATGGCTTGTTTTGTTTCTTCTTAATTTTCTTGCATTTTATCCATTTTCTTTGATGTTTCTTCCTGATTTTTATCCATTGTTCGTTTTGTTTCTCTTTGATTGTCATACATTTTTTGTGACTGGAGTTGCATCAGTTGTAATATCTTTTCTAATTCTGATAATTCTTTTTTTCCTGTTTCCATGATTGTTGTGTCTAAATATCTTCTTGGTCTAAATTTTCCTCTTGATCTGAATGTTCTTCTTGTTTTTTGTTGTCTTTGCTTTTGCTTCTTGTCACGGGCATTTATTTTTAAGAAGTACTATCCCCGCCAAATATGAAATTTGAATAGTATGTTACCAAGACGAATTTTGCTCACCCAAATTTAATAAATTGTCAATAAATATATCAAATGTAAATATCGATAAATTAATCAATTATGGCAAATTTGTACCTAATGAGATCTAAAATTTTATGTCATCAAATGTAAATATCTCACTTTTTACCACGGGCATATAAATTTCCAACCACCGGCTTTTCCCTTTCTATTCCTTCAAATTTGCCACTAGAAATACTTTTCAATGCTTTCCACTTTGGGCGACATTTGTTGTGATCTTACCTTTGAAATCTAATGATGTTGTCAGATGTAATTTATCTTAATTAATTAATCAATAATTATCTCATTAATCAAACAGATCAAATACCAATATAGTGTCAATCTCAGGGCTAAATTATAATATCAATTACTTACTTTCGTGGCTTCAAAGTATTTCTCAGTGGATTCCTAATCGGGATAGATAAAAGAGAGTAAAATAATACACACATACGGATTTCAATTAGAAATTATAAAAATCGTTTATTTTATCTAAATGGCAATAACTGCTTAATATTTCTTATATCTTATCTTTCTATCTTTATTTAATACAACAGTTACAAAAATGGGAATCTTATTTCTTTTTGTCTCCAAATTTATTTTATTTATAATGAACTATTATGATTTATCAGTAACAAATTGATTTAGGTTTGATGAAAATTTTTTAATAGTGATTGTGTGGCTCAATTTTCAATGTGGTATTTAATACACAAACCATACATTCATGTCATAACAAAATAGACTGACCTTTACTGATGATTTGACAATGTCTTCACACAAAACACGTTTCCTATTGGCTTGGGTTGCGATCCAACGACTCGTCCAAGTCTTCCAGTAATGCCTCGGCTCCTTTGAAAACTACGCCTCGTACAGCCCTCGTTCCTGCCTTCTCCTGATGCCGTGTTCTACTTTTTTCAAACGCTTCAACAAAAACCGGGATACTCTAGACGTCTAGACTCAAGGAGTTATATACTATCTCGACTCGGTCTATCACTCGCTCCACGATATCTTACTTTTTATTTTTTTAAAGACAAAACTAACCAACCCGGCGTTTCACTTTTTTGTACACTCTTCTCGAACACTGGACTTCGCCTCTCCCTCGCTCAAAAGCCTTCTCACTCTCATTGCTCATTCATTCTCCTCTTCCAAAATACCCCTTCCAGCATTCAAAAATCAACCAATCCCAAGCAACTTTCAATTATCCGTATTTACCAACACAAACTTTCCTTTTTCTAAATATCTTAATGGATTTCAAGAAAAAATAATATTCCCCATTTCAATTTTACTTTTCACATTAACCCTCTTTACAAATTTAATAACCTATTATCTTATTTGCTAGAATATGAATTATCGGTGGTTATTCACACCTTTCCACGAACACTTTCTTTTTAAACATCACTCTAATTGTTTATTTGAGTCGTATTGTTCCTGGGGTTCGTAAACACTTCTCCGAAACACTTTCTTAAAAACTACCTATACATAATTTGTTTTATACAGGGTGTTCCAAATTTACATGCCCGCGGTCGAGAAAAACGAAAACCTTTATTTTTATTTGAATTTTAAATATAACTATAGACTTTTATTTCTTATGTCAAATAGGAATATAACAGTATATTGCATGAGTATTTTCAGTAGTTTCTGTTTTTCTTTGTCACCTATACTTTTATTTTCTGCCGTAATTTTATCATGTGTGCCTTTCCATTTTTTAGTTTTCTTATTGCATCTATTAATTCCTCATATGTAATATTTTTTGTAAAGTCATATTCTTCACTATCGCTTTTTTCTTTTTGCAAGTTGTAGGGTTGTTTGGGAAAGGAAAAAGAGGTTTTAAATGCAATTAAAGTTAGAAAACTGCAGTATATGGGACATTTCATGAAGGGCAATCATTATGACTTCTTTCAATTAATAATACAAAGAAGAATACATGGTAGAAGGAGTCGTGGAAGAAGACGCATCCCCTGGTTAAACAATTTGGGAGCAGTGGGATCAAAAGTGCGAATTGACATGAGGATTGGCGACCATCTTAGAGAAGATGGCACATGAAGAAGAAGAAGTGTTCCGCCCAAAACGTTTTTGGATATAGTCTTTCCATCTCTTCATTATTGTCTCTTTTTCTGCTAATAGGTCCACGTTCTCGTTCTTTTAACACTTTTTAGAAAATTCATACCTTTATAGAATGTAGAATAAGGTGTTGGTTCCCCCTGTTGTCTTCGTCTTCTTCTTCTTCTTCTTAGCCTTCTATCGTCCACGTTTGGACATAGGCCTCTCCCAACTCCTTCCATCGGTCTCTATCCTGAGCAACATATTTCCAATTCGTTCCGGCTACTCTTTTAATATCATCAACCCATCTCATCTGTGGTCTTCCTCTCGGTCGTTTACTTTGGTAAGGTCTCCAATGTTGTATCGTGGCATTCCAACGTTGGTCTTTTTGTCTAACAGTGTGGCCTGCAAAGCTCCATTTAAGTTTGGCAACTTTTGTTGTTATGTCCTCGACTTTTGTTTTTGATCTTACCCAGTCGCTCCTCTTTTTATCTGACAGTCGTATACCTAACATTGCTCTTTCCATAGCTCTTTCTGTTGTAGCTAGTTTATTCATATTTGCCTTGGTTAGGGTCCAGGTTTGACACCCATATGTCATGATAGGAAGGATGCACTGGTTGAACACTTTGGTCCTCAAATATTGAGGTATTTTGCGGTTCTTAAGTATCCAACCAAGTTTTCCAAATCCTGCCCATGCTAGTCTTGCTCTCCTATTAATTTCCGCACTTTGGTTTTCTTTGTCAAGTTTCAGGATTTGGCCTAGGTAGATATATTCCTGGACTTTTTCTATCTCACTGCCATTTATAGTTATGCGTCTGGGGTCATCTGTGTTTGTCATTATTTTTGTTTTCTTCATGTTCATTTTTAGACCGACGTATTGGGAGCTGTCTGCGAGTTCCTCTATCATAATTTGCAGTTCCTCGAATGAGCTCGCTATAATCACAATGTCGTCAGCGAATCTGAGGTGATTTAGCTTCTTGCCATTAACGTTAATGCCATAGGTTGACCAATTTGTCGTTTTGAAGACGTCTTCTAGTGCTAGGTTGAAAAGCTTCGGCGATATTACGTCTCCTTGTCTCACGCCTCTCTTAATAGGGATGGGATTTGTATTTTCGTCTAGTTGTACTATTATAGTTGCATTTTCATATATATTATGTATTAGTTGTCTATATCTCGAATCTATTCTACAATTATTAATAGCTTGTTCTATGGCCCACATCTCGATACTATCAAACGCCTTTTCATAGTCTACGAAGGCAAGAAATACGGGTAGTTGGTATTCATTTGCCTTCTCTATCAATGTTCTCATTGTCAGCAGATGGTCTGATGTACTATATCCTTTGCGGAAGCCAGCCTGTTCCACTGGTTGGTAATTGTCCATTTTGTAGGTCAACCGGTTGTTAATAACTCTCATGAATAGTTTGTATACTTGACTGAGCAACGATATCGGTCTATAATTCTGTAGGTCACATTTGTCCCCTTTTTTGTGTAAAAGTATTACTAGACTTTCGTTCCAGTCTTTAGGGATCTTGCTATTATGGAGACATTTATTAAATAGCTCTGTTAGTATAGGGATTGTTACTGTCTTGCTTGTTTTCAAGAGCTCGGCAATTATACCGTCCTGTCCTGGAGCTTTATTATTTTTTAGTTCTTTTAAAGCTCTTTCTATTTCGAATCCCTTTATATTTGGTAGTACTTCTGATCCCACGTTTTTTATTTTTCTTTTGACGTTCTCCTTTGTTGATTCATTAGGCTGGCTTTGCGAGCTGTACAAGCTTTTGTAGAAGTTTTCGACTATTTTTGTTATTTTATATTTGTCCTTCTCTTCCTTACTATTGGCGTCTTTAATTTTAATGATTTTTTGAACACCCAATGCGGGTCTTAGACATTTTAAGCCTCTGTTGTTTTCAATGACTCGCTCTATTATGTTCTCGTTCCATTTTTGTAAGTCGCGTTTTAGTTCTTTTCTAATTGTTTTATTAAGTTCTATGTATTCTTGAGTATGGCGTTTGTTTTGCGTTAGTAGTTGTCGTCTTTCCGTCATTAGTTGTTTAGTTTCGTTGCTTATTTTGTCTTCTTTAGTACTTGTTTTCTTTGCGACCTGTAGTCCGGCTTCGAGAAGGTTCTTATTGATGTTTTTGTTAATTTCGTCAATTTCATCTTGATTATGTGAAGGATCATATTTGAACTTATCCGCTAAGACCTCTCGGAATTGCTCTTCATTTGTTTTTACTTTAAAGGCATCTATTCGCGTTGTTTTTTTAAATAATCTTTTCCTCTCTTCTTTCATGTTAATATTTATTTTTGCTCTAACTATACGATGGTCACTACCCGTTGTTACGTTGTTTATTGTTGTTACGTTTTCGAATATTCTTTTGTTGTTTGAGAGAAAATAGTCTATTTCATTTTTGGTGGTTCCGTTAGGTGCAACCCATGTCCACTTTCTGTTAGGTTTCTTTTTGTAGAAGGTATTCATAATATACATGTTTTCTAAACGTCTTCGTCTAGTTTGTACAATATAGCTTCCTCATCATCATCAGTGACGTTACAGCTCTTTATGAGCCAAAGCCTTCTTTAGAACAATCCTCCATTCGCCCCTGTCTCTGGCAACTCTTCTCCATGCTCTAATTCCAATAGATTTCAAATAATTTTCTAGGTTGTCTTACCACCTAAGTCTCGGTCTTCCTCTTGCTCGTTGTCCTATCAGCCCTCTTCGGTCAAAAACTTTTCTGACTATGGCACCTTCCTCTCGCCTGATTACATGCCCTCTCCATCTAAGGCGTGCTACCTTAATGAATTGTACAACGTCAGGTTCTCCAAAATTTCTATACAACTCAAAGTTGTAACGCCTGCGCCACAAACCTTGTTCTTTTATGCCACCATATATTCGTCTTAGAATTTTTCGCTCGAAACGTTTGAGCCGTTCTTGGTCATTCTGAGTAAGTGACCAAGTTTCTGAGCCGTATGTTAGCACTGGTCTTATTAGTGTTTTGTAGACAGTCAATTTAATTTTTATAGGTATTTTTGAGACCATCTGTCTTCTTAAGCCATAGTAGCACTTATTGGCGAAAACTATTCTTCTTTTAATTTCTTCACTGACATTGTTATCTTTAGTTAGCAGCGAGCCTAAGTATATGAAGGTGTCGACACCTTCCAGTTCTAGGTCGTCAATTATTACTCTTGTAGGTGTCTGGTTGCTTGACCTAGTGCAACACATATATTTGGTCTTTTGAACGTTTATATTTAGCCCCATTCTCTGTGCAAATGCTCTTAACGACCGAAATGCTTCAGTCAGAGATTCTTTAGACCTACCTATGATGTCTATGTCATCTGCGTATCCGACAATTTGTACTGATTTGTTAAAGATAGTACCATTCGTATTAATTTGGGACTCTCGAATTATTTTTTCTAATGCCAGGTTAAATACGAGACACGATAGTCCATCACCCTGTCTTAGTTCATTTTTGCAATGGAAGGGTCTTGAGAAATCGTTCTGGATCTTTACCACGCTCTCTGCTCCTGTGAGCGTAAGTTCAGTTAATCGGACAAGATGAAGCGGTATTTTAAATTCTACCATAGCAAGTAGAAGTTTACCTCTATTAACTGAGTCGTATGCGGCTTTGAAGTCCACGAATATGTGGTGGAGCTATCTACTCCTATTTTAGATAATACCAGAAAGAATTTTGTATACTACATATAGCAATGTAATTGGCCTATAATTCTGACATTCCCTCTTACCTCCTTTCTTATATGTATATTGGCTGTATAAGGCCAACTGCTCATTCCTCCTGCATTTGCTCCTTGGTCCATATTAATACTATTAGATAATAAATTCTTCCTCAGAGTTCGGATCTTCCATGTTTTAATAATTCCTATTAATTTGGGACTTTCGAATTATTTTTTCTAATGCCAGGTTAAATACGAGACACGATAGTCCATCACCCTGTCTTAGTTCATTTTTGCAATGGAAGGGTCTTGAGAAATCGTTCTGGATCTTTACCACGCTCTCTGCTCCTGTGAGCGTAAGTTCAGTTAATTGGACAAGATGAAGCGGTATTTTAAATTCTACCATAGCAAGTAGAAGTTTACCTCTATTAACTGAGTCGTATGCGGCTTTGAAGTCCACGAATATGTGGTGGAGCTGTCTACTCCTATTTTAGATAATACCAGAAAGAATTTTGTATACTACATATAGCAATGTAATTGGCCTATAATTCGGACATTCCCTCTTACCTCCTTTCTTATATGTATATTGGCTGTATAAGGCCAACTCATTGCTCCTTGGTCCATATTAATACTATTAGATAATAAATTCTTCCTCAGAGTTCGGATCTTCCATGTTTTAATAATTCTGTCGAAATTTCGTCCGTCCCTAGTGCTTTATTGTTTTTAATTTCTTGATTATCGGAACTACTTCTTCATAACTCGGATTTTCAATGTGTTTCTCCACCCTATAACATATTGTCTCGTTATGTTCATTTTCATTGTTTTCGTTTCGGTTTACTTCGAAGTATTCTTTCCATCTCCTTATAATTTTTTGATATCTGTTAGTAGTTCTCCGTCCCTATCTTAGGGTCCTAGTTATCACAAACAAAATAGAATTCAAATAGTGTGAATCCAAATACCACGTATTAAAAAGCATTACTTGGTAAATATATCTGTTACATAGTAAGAAGGCTGAAAGAGGAATACATCAGAAAGGTGGGCGTGGAAATAAATATAAAGAAAACGGAATATTTAACATTAGCAATATCGGAAGAAGATATAAAAACAGATTAAGACAACTCCATAGTGTAATCTGGAATAAAAACATCAAAGAAAAAACAAAAAAAATTATCCTACCAAACAATAGTACGAAGTATCACATACGCAGATATCATAAACAAAAAAAATATGAAGATATTTTAGCTTACTTAAACAATATCGCCCCCGAAGATCCACCACTGCCCGCGCTTAATGAAGATATCATGGAGGGTCAAATGATAATTAGTAATTCTCTTAAACGCGTTTTTTGTCTTGAAAGGAATTAGAATCGTGCTGGTTTGAGTGTCAGAAGCCGTAGGGGATCCGCATGGCTGTTTCCGGACTTTATGCGGTTCTTTTTACAATGGATCTGTGTGTGGAGTCACATCCATCATCGTAATATCACAATGGTTACACAAAAGCACCCTCAAATATGTTCATTTTTATGGAACACCTTTAGGTTAGAATTGATTGACATACAGTGGAACTTCGATAAGTCGGATTAATTGGGACCGCGGCCGATCCGGGTTATCGAAAATTCGGGTTAGCCGGAGAATATGGTAAAAATTAATAAAATACGGTACTCTTACAGATAAACTTAATTATAATTGCCAAAACAATGAAATACTTATGTCCAGTACATCTAAATTACGTACAGTTGTATACTTTATTGTTTATTTCTTGGTAAAAAAACTCAGTCAAAGTGAAAACATTTTTATTTTATCTGATGAAAATCGATCCGGGTTAGCCGGACTTCCGGGTTATCGGAGGCCGACTTATCGGGGTTCCACTGTACTTGTATAAAATATAACTAGATACAATTAAACACTGAAAACCTTTTAAGTTTTCAATACGTCCACAAAATTTATTACAAGTGAATATCCCCACTTCTGTTGCGGCAGATAAGAAAACAATAGGTATATACAGGGGTGGCCAAACTGCGCCTCGCGAGCCACATGCGGCTCTTTGAAGGATTACTTGTGGCTCTCGATTGTACCCGAGTTATTTTTCAATTTTGTATTAGATATGCCTGATTTAAAAAAATTATTATCGTTCCATAATATGTGTTTCAAAATGTCTTTTAATTTACTGACAACAAAAATGAAAGACTTTGTAACAAATTCCATTTCCATCCAAGATAAGAATGATATGACACATTGAAAACTGCGCTAATGAACATTACATAAGAGTAAGAGTGGCGCAATGTAAAAGTCAGTAATCAGCCGAATCCAGACCAATTTTTGTATAATTCTTGCTACAGATGTAATTTGTAATTTGTATTAGGTACACATTTTGCATTTAAGTCATTTTACTCGACTTAGAAAAAAAAATTTACCATATTATACTTACTAGAAAAACTTAACGAGTAGGTATATAAAAAAGCCGGAAGGAATATTGACCGAACTCCAAAATAGATTTGAAGACTTAAAATATGTTAAATCGTCTCTTCATTTTTTCCGAATTCATTTGAAATGAACATAGTTCATAAGGTGAATTTTTTATTATTACCAATATATGACCCAAACAACATCTGGAGAATTAAAATTAATAGAGACGCAAGAAGATCAAGCTCGAAAATAAAACTATAAGTCGATGCCGGATACCGAATTTTGGAAATTTGTACCAGAATCCAAGAAGGTACCCTAAAAAAGAATGCTTGTCGAATTATTTCCATATTAGGAACAAACAACGTACTTGTGTGGACCATTTTATTCCATTCTATAATTCGTGAAATCCTAACACCGATCAATATTACCTAACCAGCATCTAAAAGAATTACTGAGAAGTCACATATTAATCACCAAATTCTAAAGAATAATTATCAAAAGAAGGAAAACAAAAATGTAATTAAGTTTAAATATTTCGTAATTGTATTTCGGTTTTCAGTAAGTAAAAGTTCTGTTAAAAAAATTGTAAATACCTTCTATACATAGATACTTTTTGAATAAGTATTTTATTGCGGCTCGCGAAAAACTTCAACTTGTGAAAAGTGGCTCGGACTATTAAGAAGCTTGGCCACCCCTGGATATTAGATGAAGAGTGGTATAAATTTTGTTGGTAATCAAATTATGTAAATCAAAGCCTTACCTACTAAGATAGGTACAAACAATTTCCAAATAGGTAAGTACCTATGTAATTTTTTATTACAATACTGAAACATTTACAATTAAGTACGTACCTGTTATTTTTAAAAACTATTTAAAAAGTTACTACAATTATAAACTTGCTTTTGTCTGTGTCCTCACAACAATAAAAACTAATATACAATCAAGGCCATCTCAACCCGGGGGTGCAAGGGGTGCGAGGCACCCGGGCGCCAAGTCCAAAGGGCGCAAGCCGAACACTTGCTAGACTTAAATTTGCGCTTCTTGTCCTTAAAAAAAACTACAAATACCAAACATATACGAGTACAAGTGCACTTTCGATATTTTTTACAAAGGATATTAATGCTTACTACACCTACGATAAGCAAATGAAGGTGACGCTTACACTATTTTTAATGTCGATTGACAATTAATTTTTTTGTTTTTCTGTAGGACAAAAATTGGTTAAGATATAGCTGTTCAAAATTTGCATACACTCGTAATTAGAGACTCGATTAAGTTCTTTCAACTACAGCCCTTTCAAGAATAAGCACTTAGAACCGGCGAAATTTACAGATCGTTTAAACAATATATAAGTAAGTAAAGTAACTTCTGAAGCGGTAATGATTAATTTCATTTAGGATGCTAATTAGGGGGTGATTTTTAGTAGGACAAAATTTACCATTAAGAGGAACCAGTAAAAGTTTGTATGAATCGGATAACGGTAACTTTTTAAAATTAATCGAATGTATTTCCAATTTTGAAAACACATTGCTCGAGTTCAAAGTGTTCAGCATCATGGCATTTTCGTGGACATAATCAAAATGCAATGAAAAAATTAAATGCACAATTGTTGATCATTTAAAACAACTTACTATTCTTGTTAGGTTTGTTTATCTCAATTCGTCAACAAAGCTTGCCGAAGTTAAGTTAGAAAGCATTTTCTAGGATTTTTGCCGGTTACTGATACTACCGGACTAAGGGTTTTAAAATTTTTTAATTTTTGAAATTAATGATCATTGATTTAGATTGGCCTTCAAACAAAAATTTAAACATGAATCCTCATGCATTTTGTGTTCCTTGTGCGGTTTACAGCCTGAATTTAGTGCTAAATGATGCTGCTAAGTGGAAATAACAAAATGCTATTGGAAATAACAAAAATGTTTTCGATTGTTTAAGAAATTTATGTTTTTTGCGCCTCAATATTACGGTGGAATGTGATAATCATAATAAATGAGATAATATTCTATTACATTAAAACCGCTTTCAAATACGCGATGGAAGAATAGTATTGACTTATTTAAAATTACTTCGTTTTATTGTGGGGAACATTTATAGTGCATTATACTCAATTTTTGACAACAACAAATACGACAATGGCACAAGGAACATCGCAAGCTCATCGATAACAAAATTAAGAACTTCAAATTTATCTGCTCTGTTGTGACATGGTACTATGGTACAATATTTTAGCAAAGGTTAATATTGTCAGCAGAACTTTGCAAACGAGCGATATTATTATTTCGGAAGCTGTTAAGGTGCTGGATCAAGTTAGTAAAGATTTATCCAACAAACTTACTGATATTTTATGTACTGTTCGTCCACGTCCCAGAAAAAAAAACATTTCATTTACGAGGCTGCAAACGAGCCACTTTTAGACTCAAAAACAAATTTTAAAATTAACTTATCTTATTATTTATTAAACATTGCCATTGGAAAATTAAGTAAAAGATTTGAAATGTTGAGGGAACATTATATTTTTTCGGATATTTTTTCTTTCTTGGAAAATATATTGAGTTGGAGAAACTCCTAATAAAACTTAAAAAACACGCAATGTTTAAATTTACAAAAAATTAGCGCATGGAAATAGGTAGATCTGATACAGATGGTGAAGATGAGTCCATATAGAGCCCATGAGTTAGAATTGTTACCAATATTTTTTATAAATAAAGACACAACCCCACTCGATATTTTGAGTTATATTTCTAGTAAATTACTCGTTTTCCCAAATCTTTTTACATGTCTCAGGATATTTATATTAAACACTTCCAGTAACAGTATCCGAAGAAGCGAAAGTTTTTTTCTAAACTTAAATTGATAAAAAAGTATCTGCGCTCAACAATGGGTCAAGACAAATTAACAAACCTGACTTTAATAAATATAGAAAAGCAAGTAAAAATAGATATCACCGTAGTAATAACAACCTTTGCCAACATAAAAAGCTAGAAAAGTAGACTTTGATATAAGTATAGTGTTATAAAATTGATCTTTTTTTTAATACTGATACCTACCATGTTTTTTTTATATTTAAATAAATTATTTTACATCAAAAGACGTTACAAACTATTTGTAGAGGATTGAAATCTGTATTGAAAACAACTGTTAAAATTGTTCTACGAATTAAACATATTCCAAAATTTTGTAAAAATGTAATACCTACATTTTTCAGTTTTTCAGCCCAAAATTAGGCCACACGCAGTGCAATAATGTGTCACAATGAAGTTATTTTTTTCACATTTTTGAACTGTCAATATTTTTATTTTATCATTTATTGTTTAAAAACAATACAGTTGATAAGATACCCTCAGTTTCGGAGAAAGTACCTATTAATAATAAAGATTTTTTATTCAGTCAATGGTGTGAGCTTTGTCAGTTAAATAGTAACGTGTGCCCCAACTTTTACACACATACCTACTGTGGCAAATGCATTATATTTTTCAAAATTTTGGAATGCGTTTAAATCGTAGAACAATTTTAACTTTTGATTTTAATACAGATTTCAATTCTCTACAAATATTCTCTCATGACTTTTGATGTAAAATAATTAGGGAAGCAGGAATTCAACAGTTTAAAAGTGTACATTGGGTTTCCTATGGCCCGTTTTACGATTCACCACCCGGTTTAATCTTCTGCCAAAAGGGGGCGCAAAGATCAGTCTTGCACCCCGGCGCCGTGTATGCTTAAGACGGCCCTGTATACAATATTTGTTCATCCATAACCTCCATATTGAACAATTATTGTCATGTCATTTGAACACCCAATCAATGCGCCTGCGCCGGGAAACAAGGTTTTTGATGAATTCGCGCATATTAAATTTCACTCCCATCGCGCCTAAAGAAGTATAACTTCAAAAAAATGTCATATTGTGATGAATGAGCTAAATGGTGATGACCTGCGAAGACAGGCAAGTGCCTACTGAGTAATTTCTCGAAATAATCTTTGCAATCTAGCTCTAAAACAGTTCCACCTGTACTCAAAGGGTATCTTATCATTCACTACAAAAAACACCAACAGTTTTACAAATAAATATTCTTTAATATCTACGTAACATGCAAGATTAAAATGCAAATCGTTGGGGTTCATTTAATGCTTATTCATGATCGTGGAAATTGATACACTAAGCATATTATCTTAATACGATTTATCAAGTAGTTCATTACAAGATCTTTAAATATTGCGTGATTGTGTGACATATACATACTTACAGAGATCGTTTTCACACTTTTTTACACATTATAATGAAATCGAGACTTGCTTTTCCTCGGATTTAAATCTACATTTTTAAAAGAAAAATATGAAAATATATGTCGTTCATTTTGAAGTAATCTCGTTCTACCTGAATTGAATCAATAAAGGACTCAAAAAGAAAATCATCATCATTCAATCTATACTACAGAGCAAAGAAAAGTAAAATCATGAATTTGATATGCCAAACAGCTTGCCTCATGAGCAACCATTTTATCGTTGTCTTTATTGATAGTCATTTCTACAGAAGCATTGTAGATTTCGGTATCTGATGGGAGTAATGTCATCAATTCTACTTTCCCATCTAGTTTCGGAGAAAGGTTTCAATTTTAGGCTAGAAATATGATTTTTCAGTACAGCGCAACGATAAATAAATGCTGAGAAAAAGTTGTAAATTTTGTTACTAAGGAAAAGAAAGAAACTGAAAACTGTGAGGCTTTAGTTCACCACTAAATTGAGTAAGTGGCTAGGCTAGAACATGGGACAAAAAATACTCTACATGATTCATTTTCAAACTTTTGTTTTGAACTCCCAAGTTCTTCCCTTTCATGTTTGCCCCATTATCATACACTTGTCCTCTCATATCTTCCAAAGGTATTCCCAGTTCATTCAGTTTTTGCAAAATAACTTCTGTAAGTCCCAAGCCAGTGGTTGCCAGTACATGCACAAATCTAAGAAAATTTTTACACTTTGTGAATATTAGTATTATTATTATCTTATAATACTATTGTACACAGCAGAAGTTAAATAAATGTTCAGGATCTTCAATTTAAATGTGTTTAATGAATTTATAAACTAGACAATCTTATGACAAATATTAAAGTTATTTATTTTATATAACTATCAATTATTATGCAAAGCATATTAATAAACAACAAGTACTAGTATATAGTAGACACTTAGGATATTGCCTTTTCAACAGTGAAGAACAGGAACCTAAATCATCAAAACGTACAACAATGGTAATCTGTTCCACTCCAGAAATATCAGGATGTACAATCTAAAATTATGCTGTAAGTAATACTTTGCTGATTTCAAAAAGTTTAAAATTTTATTTTTGATTTGGTCATAGAAGAGCTGAATAATTTCGTTTTGAATACGTTTTCCCAAGTAGTGATGCTGATTGTTACTACCATTCGTTGTTCTTCTAATGTGCTCTTGTAAAACAGAATCAAATTTTCCAAAGAGCTCAACAAGCTTTAAACAATTACTATTGTTGTGATGAAAAAGTTTATCAGAATCGCTTCTCAATGGAAGACAATGTTGTGCTAGGAACTGTATTATTGATATAAGTCGTTCTACATAACTTTTTGTGTTTCTTCGTCTATGGTTTTGTACGATTCTTGTCTAATTGCTAATTCTACCCACTGTCGCTGTGACTGCCGATGAGCTGAAGACTTAGCGTGGCTGCACAAAGTCAGCCATATGTTTCCAATTATTATATCCATTTTCACTAAAATTTAATTTTGACATTGGAAAATATTTTACAGAAAAATCAATACACATAATTATTTGTCTTCTTCTTCTTCTTCTTCTTCTTCTTCTTTTTGTATAGACATGACTCTGTCTGTTTTTTCAATGTGCCTATAGTAAGTTATCGTTCCATCGTTTTCGTGGTCTTCCCACTGATCGTCTTCCTATTGGGGAACCGTCTTTCGCTGTCCTGACTACCCTATTTGTTGTCATTCGGCTTAAGTGGTCATTCCATTCTATTCTTCTGTTTCTTACCCAGTTATTAATGTTATCCACCTTGCATCTCCGTCGTATATCTGTACTTCTAGCCCTGTCCCATAGAGTCTTTCCATCGATTTTTCGAAGGGTTTTCATCTCCGCTGTTTCGAGCAATATTTTTGTCCTCTCTGTGTCGGGTCGTGTTTCTGCCGCCTATGTCATTATTGGTCTGAGACTGTTTTGTAAATTCCGCCTTTCATTTCTTTTCCGATATTTTTATTTCTCCATATTGTGTCATTCAGGCAACCTGCGGCTCTGTTTGCTCTATTCACTTGATCTTCCACTTCTGTTTCGAGCCTTCCGTAGCTAGATAGTGTGATGCCTAGATATTTAAACTCCTTCAGTTGTTCTATTATATGACCTTCCAGCTCCAATTTACATCTTATTGGATCCGCTGTTATAACCATGCATTTTGTCTTTTTTGAGGAAGTTAACATATTAAATTTTCTGGCGATTATGTTGAATTGGTGCAGCATACGTTGTAAATCATCTTCACTTTGAGAGATTAGTATTGCATCGTCCGCATAGCAGATTATTTTAAGTTGTTTTTCTCCCATTTGGTATCCTTTTTTAGTTCTTACTTTTTTTATTATTTCGTCCATGATCAGGTTGAACAATAAAGGACTCAAAGAATAATTATTAGTCTTAGAATAAATTAACCACTTTCTCTCTAGAGGTTTACCATTGCATATTTTGTAACTATAGTATGTAGTTAGTTGTAAATCTACGGGCATCTATCTAGAAATCTGAATTATCTTTCGGGCACAACTACGACTCTGCAACGGATAATTTTGGCGGGGGCCTCTTGTTACCAAAGTTGTTCTAACAAAATCATTAATTTTATTGGGCCACTTTGCTGGATCATAATAAATAATAACATTGTTACCTGTGACAGTAGTAGTGTCATCAGTAGCTGACGTAGATGCTGAGGGGGCGTTGGACTAAGAGGGGGCGGCAGCAGATGTGGATGCTGATGATAGTCCTAGGTGACTGTCGCTGGTTTTGCCGCTCTTGTTCATAATATTGATTTTTTATAATATTAAAAACATAATTTATTATTTCTTCAATTTCAAAAATTTGCTGTCCCTAAATTGCCCTAAATTGTCCCTAAATTGCCGCCCCTAAATTTTACCGCCCTGTGCAGCCGCCCAGTTCGCCCACCGCTGGGGCCGGGCCTGACTTCTATGTTATCTTTATCCATTAGCTTCAGCAACTCAGTTGGTGTATCATCTGGACCACAAGCTTTCCCCAGGGCCTATTTTACCACTAGGCCAGTGAGGCACCTGCCTCGGGCCCGCATTTTAATGGGGCTCGAAAAGATCATCAAAAAAATTTTATTGCAATAAATTTTCAAATTTGTCAACTGTGGTCTTAGAACCACATGAGCCACACTTTGAAAATCTTTCTACGTATCATCCACAGTAGAATCAGAGATAAATGTGAAGAAGACCAGGATGAAACACAATTTGGCTTCAGAAATGGACTGGGAACCCGGGTCGCACTCTTTGCACTAAATGTATTATTGCAGAAATGCCGAGATCAAAGGAAAGACGTATTTGCTGTATTTATTGACTATGAGAAGGCCTTTGATCGAGTACAACATCAAAATTAATTAAAATATTAAAGGATTAAGGAGTTGATAGTCAAGATGTACGAATCATAGAAAAATTATACTGGCGTCAAACAGCGGCAGCTTGCATAAAAAGAAAATCAACAGAAATATGCAAAATACAAAGAGGTGTCAGACAGGGTTGTATACTGTCCCCACGTTATTCAATTTATATTCAGATAGAATATTTAAGGAAGCGCTCCATATTTTGGAATGGGGTGTGAAAGTTAAGATATCAGATCAGATATGCAGACGATACAGTTATTTTAAGTGATATACAGTGATACAGTGGGAAGAGAGTTTGGCCTAAACATAAACTGTTCAAAAACAAAATACATGGTATTTAGCCGTTTGGCCCATCAAAATTCACAGTTATATGTTGATGGTCATATAATTCAAAGAGTACCCAGTTTTAAATATCTTGGTTGCCATATTACTGAACAACTAGATCCAGATAAAGAGATAAAATGTAGAATAGAGATAGCCCGCACGACATTTTTAAAAATGAGGTCATTCTTCTGTAATGATAAGTTGCAACTTAAACTTCGAAAGCGCATGATTAAATGTTACATTTGGTCAGTCCTCTTTATGGTGTCGAAGCATGGACATTAAAAATATCGACCATTAATCGTTTGGATGCCTTTGAAATGTGGCTGCACAGACGTACACTGAAAATACCATGGACGGCTACTCTGACAAGTGTGGCAGTCCTTAAGAGAGCAAATGCTGCCCGCGAGCTGCTTGATAACATCAAATATAGAAAGATGGCCTATTTTGGACACGTAGTAAGGGGAGACCGGTATAATATTCTTCAACTTATTATGATAGGTAAAATCGAAGGACTCAGAGGAATTGGTAAAAAGCAGGCCTCTTGGTTGAAGAATATCAGGGAGTGGACAGGAATAAAGAAAGCAGAACAACTATTTAGAATAGCTCGAGACATAGACAGTTTCGCCATGTTAATCGCCAACGTCAAGAGGACTTGATAGGGCACGTTAAGAAGAAGAAGAAGGTCTTAGAACAATTAAAAAATTTGATATAAATATTAACTAATTAACTTAATATTATTATTAAATTACATTTAGGGGCCCGAAAATTATGTAGTGCCTCGGGCCTGATTTGAAGTAAAATAGGTTCTGGCTTTCCCAATTTTAGCATTTTTTATAGCGTGTTCTACCACTGATTTCATAATTTCAGGGCCGTCAGTACAATTTTGGTAGAATTCGGTAATATTATTTCTGTCACTGTCATCTTCAAAAACTCTGATAAGTAAATATATACAGCTGCAATTCTCTTCTTATTTCGTTCTCTTATTTATTCTTTTATTCTCTTATTTATAAATAATAAAAACAACACCTTAGGAGTCGCACTTCTAAAACTGATGGAAGTTATTTGTTCTGTAAAAGATTTATCTATTATCGCCAGAAGAAAAGAGAAAAATCTGTTAAACCCCGTGTTAGTTCCTCTCACTTTTGGTATCCGTTAAGGTTTAATGATGCGTGCAGGGGACTGTAGCATTTCTAACATTCATCATTCAGTGGTTGTTACACGACCACAATGTAAGAGAAGTTATTCCCCGACTTCCCCGGTTGACGTGACACTCATTGTCCCAGCCCACTCTATTATAAAACACTTTTGAACATATTGGCTTTACAAGGGTGTGAGAAATGCGGATGTCTATCAATTGTTTTGTGTGCTAGTACCTTATACCTATATATGCCACTAGAATTGTTATTATATTTTGGTGCAGATATATGTTTGGGTTGTTTGAATAACAGGGTGGCTTTGTGATTTTGTTTTCGATAAGTTTCTATAATATGATACTATTTATTAATAAATTTTAGAATTTTGACATCTCAGATGTACCAATGAAGAAAAGACAAGATAACAAAAGTAATCTAGAAGATGACCTTAACATATGGAATGACAATTGACAAAAATAATACTAACGTAATGATTGTGTCATCTTCTTCTCATCTTTTGTCAACCATTTTCCATCTGAAATCCTGAATGTAGATCTCTCCCAATTTCTTCCATCTATCGATCTATCTCTATCTTTTATGCATAATAATATGGAGCTCTATCAGACATCTTCAAGAGCAACTTGCCAAATTATTTGAAAAAGAAAACGTTCGACCAATAATATGTGCTTCCAGTCATGACTTACGGCGCCGAAACATTATCGTTAACCCAGGCCACAGCAACCAAAGTAAGAGTGGCAAAAGAAGAATGGAACGGTCACTACTTGGAGTGACTCTCAGAGACTGGGTCAGAAACAAAGAAATCAGGACAGGCCTCAGACCTCATACAGGTGTCATAGAGCGAGTAGCATGGTTGAAGTGGAATTTGGCGAGCCATGCAGCCAGAATGAAGGACGGGAGGTGGACCCAAAAAATTACAGTGTGGAGACCAAGAGAAGACAGAAGAAGTAGAGGTATACCACCTACACGATGGACAGACGACGTCAAAAGGATATTACTGGAAATTGGTTGCAGTAAGCCCAAGATCGACAAATCTGGAAGAAATTAGGGAGGCCTATGTTCAACTTTGGATGCAGAAGGCTGGATAATGATGATGATGATCTCTATCTTGCGCCAATGCCAATCAACTGTTTTCTCTCACTTGCTACTCTATACATAATTATATATATAATATGTATACTGTGGCGAAGATCAAGAGAGGTTGTAGCTCTTAAAGAAGGACCCCATCCGATTAAAGGTGGATCTAGTTTTTCTGATGCGCGGTATTGTCTCCTGGTTGTTGGTCCAGCCTTCATGTATTATGGTGCCGAGGTAGTTGTCTTACTCTTTCTAGTGGGGTTTGGTTGATGTAGAGTTGACCTTCTGATATCTTTTTCTTGCTAATTATCATGAGCTTTGTCTTGTTTACGTTTATATTGAGTCCAAATTCCATATTGAGTCCATATTCCATATTAAGTCCATACGGAGACTAGTAGGCCTTCTAGGTTGTACGGAAATACTAGGGTGTCTGTATATATCTGATGTTGTTTAACCGACACTCGTTTAGTAGAATGAATGCCTTTTTAGTTTCATGGAAAGCTTCACTAAATATTTGGACATCTTGGATACTAGTGCACCCTATGTAACGCACAGCTGAATCTTATATTTGTGAGCCACAATGTTGCTATGCCATTTCTTTCATAATTTCAATCAATGTTAAATGTACCTACAAGAATAATAGAATAAGAACGTTTACTTCTCCGTCATTATACTAGGTAGAATGACAAATGAGGTGTCAAATGAAAGCTTATAATCCAAGGATAGTACTAAAGGTGAGAAATTAGACCTAAATTGTCTGTCCCTCAAAAAATAAGCGTTATACTGGCCGGATAGCCCTCTGGCAGCTAAGGCCATTCAAATGAAGAGAAGAAGAAGAAGCGTTATATTGGGGATTTCTAATGTCGACATTAAAAAGTTGCACTATTTTTTTTTTCTATAAAACATTTTGATCTAAAGCTTACCAGAAAACTTCTTTGTACTCTATACTTTCAAATAAACGTGATTAAGAAGCTAAATTTTAAACTTCGTCATACAACTTTTGCGATTAAACTTTGCAATGCACAAATCCGCACCTTTTTCTTTGAAAAATTCATAACCTTTATCATGATAAGAATAAAAACTTGAAGCAGGTACCTTTGTCCTCAGAAATGTTGGAGCTATATACTGTAAAAATTTCAGAAAAAAATATTAAAATGGAACAGAGTTGTAGCGAGGTAAACGCAAAAAACGTGATTTCATTTTTTTTATTTTTAGGGTAAATTGCGATTTTGACAATGTTCCCCCCCATATAAAATTCAAAATAAACCTCATTTTCGTTTTCAGCACCCTCAAAAATATAAAGTAACAATAAAATTAGCCATTCACCCCTCCGTGGTCAGTATCTCGAAAACTAAGCGCTTTTTTGAGGGTGTCCCGCTCGTGTATAATATCACAAAAAATTGTAACGTGATAGTATGAAAAAATAGAGCATACGGCAACGGTGTTACAAGTGATGGTCGGATCCAATGCCAAAATCTACACAGACATATTAGGGTGCACTAATATCCAAGATGTCCAAATATTTTTCAGAGTAGATATTGCATCGTCTCTGCATCTCTGGAATAAGACTTGTACTAAGAACTAAGCCTCTTATTGATTCCTGGCTTTTTTGGAAGTGTAATAAACTCTGACTTCAGCCATTCTGGTATTTCTCCATAATTGTATATATTTTTGATTACGCTTGATTATTGCCGTTGATTCGTTGTCTATTAATTTGAGTTAGTCTGTATAATATATTATTGGAACCTGCTGCATTACCATCCTGTAGCTGGGTTATTTTAGAATAAACTTCCTTTTGAAATATTCTTGGCCCATCATTGACCTCCTCTTCTCCTATTCCTCTTCTTGGGCCATCATTTACCCTCCAAAGAGTTAACACATTCTCTCTAAGGTGTTATCTATTTGTTCTTCAAACAGTTACTCTAGGTATTCTTTCCACGTTCTTATTTTACTCTATCCAAGATGATGGTTCCGTCAACCATCCTACCGTTTGTAGGTACATATATACATATATATTATATATATCTTCTTCTTCTCTTCTTCTTCTTCTTCTTGTAATAATACTATGTCCTGTTTCTTCTGTTACAGTCTCTGCTGCGATCCGGAGCTCCAGCTCTCGCTCTCGTTTATTGGGTCTTGGGTCTTCCTATGGGTCGCTTGGTGTTGGGCTTCTGTATTTTCGCCCAATGCGACATACGGTCTCCATCTGATCTACACATGCGTCGTCGTGCTCTTGTCCATCTCACTACGTCTTGAACGCCTAGCTCTCTCAATGTGTCTTCGTTTCGTATTCTATCTCTGAGTGTGATACCTCTTATGGTTTTCATCTCTGTTGTTCTCATTATTTGTTTGGTCTTTGTTGTCTCGGCCCTTGTCTCAGCTGTGTATGTCAGTACGGGTCTAACACATGTCTTATAAATGCGGACTTTGCTTTCGGTGCTCATATATTTATTCCGCCAGATTATATCCCTCAGGAAATCAGATATTCTCGCTGCTTTCGTTGCCTGCTGTTTTGTTTCTTGCCACATATGCCTGTCGCTAGATATTTCCATACCCAAGTATCTACAATTCATTACCTGTTCGATTATATTATGGTCGTCCACTACGAATTTACATCTAATTGGGTTCTTGGATATTACCATCGATTGGGTTTTCTCTGTGGATAGTGTCAGGTTATACTTTTCGGCGGATATTTTGAATTTTTGTAGTAAGTAGACCTAGGCGTTTTTTGTAGACCTAGGTGTTGTAAGTCATCTTCGTTTTCGGCTATTAAAATTGCATCATCTGCGTATTAGCAAAGTATTCTCACGGTTCGGTTACCCATTTTGTATCCCTGATTAATTTTGTTAACACTACCTATAACTTCATCCATTATTAAATTAAATAGGCATGGACTGAGGATGTCCCCTTGTGTAATGCCGACATTGATTTTGATTTCTTCCGTGAGCCCGTGTGTGGTTTTAATTCGTGTTTTGTTGGATCTATTGGGCTCTTGATTATGTTTCTATACCTCTGCTCTGACCTATGTTTTTCTTTTCAAGGATAGTGAGCACGTCCTTTAATCGTACTCTGTCGAATGCCTGTTTCAGATCTACAAAGCATGTGAACATGTGCTTGTCGAATTCTATTGATTTCTCAACTAATTGTCGGATGATGAAAATAGCGTCTATTGTAGATCTGTTTGGGCGAAAACCCTGTTGTTCTTCCGATACACCGACTTTCTTGTATATTTTTTGAAGTTATACTTCTTTACGATCGAGAGTGAAATTTTATAATGCCGGGCGCATGCGCACACAGGCAGTATGTAGTTCGTTGCCAATCTTTCAAGATATGTAATGTATTAGAGCTGTCAGCGCAAATAAGTCATTAAAAGGATATTTATTAGTGTTTTTAGTACATGTATTATTTATTATAATTTTTGTGTCTTTGAAGTTGTTTTCCTCGAGAAAAAGATATTTTATAATAATAGTAAGTATATTTAAAGTATTTTTGTATACTTCACTTTTGGTCTATTAAATTTGTCAGTATGTATGAGAAATCTTGTAACCTGTCAAAGCAAATGGGGCATAGCGAAGTGGTAGAGCTTGTGACCGGAGATCGAGAGATCCCGGGTTCAAATCCCGGACGATTCATATTCTTTTTTTTATTATTTTTGGTATCGTTTTAATATAAAATTTTTAAAAGTGGTAGGTAAGAAAGTTAGTTTAATATTTAAATAAAATACAAATAACCTGTTAAGTATATTAATTTCGTTGAAATCATAATAATAGAAGTATAACTTCTTACGTGCGTACAAAGTACACACACACATTCTTTTTTGGGATAGATTTTTGCTAATAGTTTTGACGTAGAATTGCGTGCAGTGGTGTAATTCCTCGGTAGTTCGTACATAGGATCTGGCTTTACGCTTTTCTTGTAGATGCCGCAGTGGCGGCTCGTGATTTTTACAATAGGGGAGGCTATACCTAACTGTAATCTAAACAAATTTGCACTAGCAAAAAAATGCGCCAAAAAATGTAATTTAAGGCCCCATCTTTTGACCATTTTTATTTACATTTCATAATATCATCCTAATTCATAATTTCATGATATCATCATTTTAAAAATAGTTAGTCTAATAGTAAAAGTTTAATACCAAAGTTTGTGTCGTTTATTTGTTAACAATTCCATCTATTTGTAAATAGATACCTATGCATATCAAAATAAATACAGATTTGAAGTTTTGCAGTCCATACATAAATGAAGCTTCAAATTTTTTAAGATACTCAACTGAATTTTTTTAATTCTAAACGCGGCCTACTGCGAATTCAAGAACACGATAAATTACCGATATTTTGCTTTGAGTTAGAGATATCGGAAAAAGTTATTTGAGCAAGTTGTTCCAAATATTATTATAACCCCACATACCAAATTTCATAACAAAATTCGCACTTTTAGATTTTTCATTATTTTTAGTCAGGACCCTAAAATTCGTTGTCCCGAGACGCACCCAACCACCCAACGGAGCTGAGAAGCTACACTGCCTCCCTTGGTATATCTCCGGGCAGCGTGTGATGGCGCCGTAGATGCCACTATTAGGAGACCGGCTCTCCTTAAACGCCTGCTGCGCTGCACGGAGCATTAGCAACTGAGAATTCTGGGCTTCTCGGCTCTGTTCGTGCATCTCGGGATAACCCAGGGTCCTGCCTACAATAATATGTAATAAAACTGAGACGCGATCATGCGTTCTAATGCTAATGCTCCGTACGTATGGATAATTAGTGATAATATGGAATTTACACGTTGTATAATAGTGAGAGTAATTGTTGTTTTCGCGATTCATGATAAACAAAACAGTATAGAGTGTGTAAAAAATTTATGGGGAGGCTGAGCCTCCCTTGCCTCCTCTGACGAGCCGCCACTGGTAGATGGGTATTGCTATATCTACTCTCTCTCTCTCTATTCACTATTCCTCTGGTACTGTCATGTTGTTTAGAATTTTTTGGAATAATGTTGTTGTTGTTATCTCTTCTAATAATTTTGTATATGAATTAAGTATGTATAATTTATACTAACCGACTAAAAAAAGAACAGACCAATAATTTATGTCAAAAGTGTGATAGCAACGCCTCAACACCGGACAATATACGATTCCGATTCTCCTAAATTTTCGCCCGTACAATGGCATTGTGTATAGGGATCACGTGCTGCCGAGGTTTTTTAATTTCACCCAGAATAACGATGAATAGTGGGTGTTCGCATTTTGCACAACAACCGAACAAAACCCCGTGCCTCGCGCGCGTTTCCAAAGCACAATGGTCGGAGTAAAAACGACAAACGCAGCACTTGTGGTCACTTGAATTATTGGTCTGGACGGCGGCCATGCTAGTGTGACACTAAACGTACTTTATTGACGAAGATTGTGTTTGAATCTGTTGTAAATATACAGATTATCTTAGAGAATCTACCATAAATATGATATACTAGAGTTTGAGCTGTGAATAATTTGGTTTATGGGGGTATGCTTCAGAATCGAGAGAGTTTTCGTTTTTGTCGTTCCTTGAATGTGAAGGATATAAGTATCACGTGGGATGACGAAATCATTGTATCAGCAATTTTAACGGATCTTTCAGAATTATTAGGTATCACTATTTGAGACTACACACCAACTAAACGTAGCTGCTCAGGGTGGCTTCACAATATTGATACCCAACTTAAAGTCATAAATTAGTGACAAAGAAATAAACTTTAAAAAAATTTTGGAGAATAAATTTTACTTAATGCTCTATCAACTTCTTCGGCAGCTCATTTGATAGATATTTCTGAGTACTTCGACAAATATTTAGTTAGTATATTTATGTTATCAAATGGATCGTTTTCGCGATACTTAAACTTGAATACTTATATTATCGCCGAAAGATTTGAGCACTCGGCGAAAGATTGGAGTAGGTTCGAAACCAACGGCGGCGAAATCCAGCAACCTTGCAAGGTGGGGGCAATGAAATAAAAATTTTCTCGTGGCTGGCGTACGCAGGATTCTTTTTCGGGATGGGCTGTTATTTTCTTATTCTTCATGTACCATATCCTTTCAGAACGTTGGTTACCATCGTAGGTATCTTAATTTTATTTATTGCCATCCTAAATCAACCATGAAGTTCTTCTTCGTCCTGGACTGCGTTTGCCTGCTATTTTCACTTGAATAATATTTTGTAGCAACCTATATTTGGGACCTCTCATTAAATGTCAGAAATAATCCAGCTATCTCTTCTTTATGCTTTTTATAATCGCAGTATAGTCCAGGGCCCATCTGTTTTGAGATGGACGTTGAAAGGTGACTCAAATTTTTTTGCAGAAATTGCTTGAAAATAACTCAAATAATAATATTTGAGTTATCCTCCCTCTCAAAAAGGTCCGGAACATTGTTTAAATGATTAGAATGTCAAAAAATGAAAGAAAAATTCGA
This sequence comes from Diabrotica virgifera virgifera, assembly GCF_917563875.1. NCBI lineage: Eukaryota > Metazoa > Arthropoda > Insecta > Coleoptera > Chrysomelidae > Diabrotica > Diabrotica virgifera. Next base: position 37,985,889 of record NC_065444.1, on the reverse strand, counting down.
TTTTTTTCTTCGTTTTTTGATTATAACTTTAAAAGTATTCATTTCCGAGAAAAGATGTACTGACAAAAAAGTTGCGTAATTAAATTTGCTACAATATGGAATTAGTTAAAAATTTAAAAAATAGTCACCCTTGTTGCAAAATAGCAATAATTGCGAAAAAACCATACAAAAACAAGTATTCGCATTTTACGTTTTTCAACCATTTATGCTACACTTAGGAAATTCATATTTCACCCAGAAAAACTTTATGATACAGTAAAATAATACTGTAAATTTCATTAAGATCGGTTTAATTGATTTTGCAAAATAAATTTTGCAATCCAGTTTTCGAAAAAAAAAAATTCATTTTTTCAAAATGTTACAGGACTGAAAATAAAGTAGATGGCAAGTAGAAATTTATTTTGCGTATATAAGTGTACTGTACCTTTCATCTGCAATTTGTAAAATTAAAATTGATTAACTACCACGGCGTCAGGATTTTTTTTAATAAACATTAATTATTGGTGCTACGCGCAGGACAGCGGAGTTTGATTCACACAAGTTGATTTCCACCAAAATTTCTTCCAATTTGTATCTAATATATTATTTTCTTACTCTATCTTTTGTTGTATTTTAATATTTTAATTCCACAAAAATTAAACTAATTTTATTATTGTTTGTGAAATATTGTTTAAACAATTGCATATGTTTAAAAATTTTAAACTTTTATTCTCTAAGTTAAAATATATGAACAAAGAAAGTTTTTGCTAAAAAAAGTGTTATTTCAAAGGATAGAGTATGAGTTTTTATTTTGCAATAAACAAATTTATTTATTTATATCGAAATGTAATAAAAATTAAAATGTATCAATCATTATCAAAGGTCATTGGAATGCCCAATCAGAGCAAACTATCCGCTGTCCTGCGCACAGCACCAATAATTAATGTTTATTTAAAAAAAATCCTGACGCCGTGTTAGTTAATTGATTTTAATTTTGCAAATTGCAAATGAAAGGTACAGTACATTTCTATAAGGAAACAAAATTTCAACTTGTTATCTGCTTTATTTTCAGTCCTGTAACATTTTGAAAAAATGAATTATTTTTGCGAAAGCTGGATTGCAAAATTTATTTTGCAAAATCTGTTGAACCGATCTTAATTAAATTTACAGTATTATTTAACTGTATTATAGTTTTTCTGGGTGAAATATGAAGGTACTAAGTGTAGCATAAATGGTTGAAACATGTAAAATGCGAATACTTGTTTTTGTATGGTTTTTTGGCAATTATTGCTATTTTGCAACAAGGGTGACTATTTTTTAAATATTTCACCAATTCCATATTGTAGAAAATTTAATTATACAACTTTTATGTAAACACAACTTTTCTCGGAAATGAATACTTTTAAAGTTATAATCAAAAAAACGAAGAAAAAAATCGAATTTTTCCTTCATTTTTTGACATTTTGATTATTTAAACAATGTTCCGGACCTTTTTGAGAGGGAGGATAACTCAAATATTATTATTTGAATTATTTTCAAGCAATTTCTGCAAAAAAATTTGAGTCACCTCTCAACGTCCAAATGTACTAATATGTTTACAGATGCGCCCTGGTCTAGTAGTCTTGCTGAGACATTCTAGTATTGTATAGTTTCGAATATTCTCCATCCAATAAACTCTTAAAATTCTTCTCTTGCACCACATTTCGAGAGCCTCAAGGCGATTTGGTTCGATTTTATTCACAGTCCAAGACTGGACACCATACAGTAAGACAGGAAACACGTAGCAGCGAAGTAGTCGGATCCTTAATGCCAATTTTGGGTCTCTGTTACATAATACTTTGGACATCCTTCTAAAAGCGGCTCTTATTCGGGGGGATTTATTAAATGATCAAATTACCATAACATAGCACCGGCAATTACTATTTTTATCTGGTCTCTGGCATTGAATTGAATAGATGGCAATTGAATAGATTTATTGTGGGACTTTTTCATTTATTATGTTCCAAAGACTTTTAATAATTTTCGATTCCAAGGAATTCTGCCATATTTATGTTTCAGTTATTCAGTTATCAACAGGACATAAAATTCACTATTTATGTTCAATCGTAATCTCTTTCTTAAAAACAGTGTCAGTAAACACCAGGCGAGGTCTCAAGGAGGGGGCAATTGACTCCATTGATCCCCCCTTGGATCCGCGCCTGTTCAAAACTCACCGAAAAAAATATAGATATATATAGATATATTTTCATAAATATAGATATATTTTCAATCTGGTAGGATGTAGATTGTAGAGTAACATTTTTTGATGTTGTTTTATGTGCTATTAGATTGAAACTTTAGTCTTTTGCTAGCAGTTGCCGCTAGGGCATCCCTGCCATTTCGTTCGTTGCAATTCGTCTGCACGCCAGGGTTTGTCCTAGTTGGGTCAGAGAGAGCAGCATATGTGCCTCCTTATGAGAGACTAATAAGTTTCGAAACCAGTAGAGGTGATTGATGCACTCTCTGATTGAACTAGAATAATGATGCTGCTGTAGTTTCGAGTTGCAACGAATTTTTTTTTATTAACATCCAAGATTTTTTACGATCTGTTTTGCAATGAAAACAATAGGTAAAATTGTTTGTCTTTACAATGACAGAGAGGCCTTACATTTACAATGTAAGGTCCAGTGACCAAAGCATCACGACACACACACATTAGCTTGTTTATCGGTGTCGAAATTGAAAATGGTTATTCATTTTTGATTTACATGTTTACTCTGATTTGAGTACGAAGGAACCATTCTCGTTGGAACTTTACCACGCTCAGCAGATGGGACGTGAATTATAAATTGTAAAATTTATAATTACCTCGAGGTAAAGAAACCTCGGAGGTGTTACCAGAGAAGGTTCCCATTGTTTTCAATCTGGTGGTACTTAGGATGTAGAGTAACATTTTTTGATGTTGTTTTATGTGCCATTAGATTGAAAATTTAGTCTTTTAAATATAGATACGTTCAATTATCTTCAATTAGTAGGTAGGAAGATATTAAAAGATTTTTGTGTTATCGACTACAAAAAGGCATTTGATAAAGTAAAACATAATAAGCTCATAACCATCTTGAAATAAGCGGGCTTCGATGATAGAGACTTGGGAATCATACATATTTTTTAAGCTTATACAATTAAAATACTTATATCTTTGGTCAGGTTAGCCTTGGAAACAATAATTGCTATCACTCAATTGACATTGACATTCTGAAATGTTAATTATATGTTTTTACACGCCACATTCTTCAGTTCCTATCATTTGTATTTGACTAGTATTTTTAGTGACTTCAAAATGGCGTTTGTTGTTAACAATCCGTCCAAATATAATCAGCTTGCGTCCATGCCAATTTCAACCTTTTGCGGGCCAGTTTATGTGAACATATTTTTTCAACTATGAAGGACCTTTGCACATGGAGTTTTCGCAACCTAGAGTGCATATTAACGAAAACCTTTATAGAGAACTTTAACACATTCGCGGACACGCTGTCATTTTATACACGTATCCTTATGGAGTAAATGACTTCATATGCAGTCATGACCGCGAATGTGTTAAACAAGGTTTATCAAGCAATATGACCAAAACGCAAAAAAGCTTGTCATTCTTCTGCACGACAATGCTCTGCTTTATGTCGCCGAAGAATTGAAAAATCTACATCGAAAGAAATAGAGGATTTAGAGTAAAACTATCCACGAATCCACGTATCCACGCTGATTTATTGCTTTTCACATCTTTGGGCCACTGAAAATGGCGTTAAAAGGTAATCGTTTTCAGATGGACGAAGAAATACAAAATGCCGTTAAAGAATTCTTTGACCTACAGCCACAAAAGTTTGCCGATAATTGTTTTCAGGATCAAAAATACGTTTCAATTGAACAAGCCTAGTATAATGTAGTGGATGGTCAGTTGACAGATGCAACCTCCATAGATAGAGGAGTGAGACAAGGATGCTTTTTGTACCCGATCTTCTGGTTTGCAAAGAATAATATCGCGCATATTAGATATAAGTAGAGAACAAGAGAACATAGACTTGATCTCAATACGAAAAAAAAAACAAAGTAAATAGTAGTCAGTAAGTCAGTAAGCACGAAACATTAAATGCACGGCTTTTGATTAACTAATAACCAGTTGACAGGGTGGATAGTTACACATACCAACTACCAACATACAAAACAAATGAGACCACTCTATTGAAGTAAAACAATGCATAGGAAAGGCAAGATTAGCGTTCGTAGTGATTAAGTCTCTTTTATTATATTTCTATTCTATTTCTGTTCCATTTTAAGAAGTCCCGATTTACCACTTGTTACAGAAATCTCTATCATCAAATACTGTGTATTTTTTAAGTTTTTAACGGAGTAGGGGCCTGGAGACTTTCTAAACCTTCTTTAAGAAAACTCGAAGCCTTCGAGATTTTTTAAGAACCCTTTAATTAAGAAGAATTTCATGGGGATGCGAGATTATTAACACAATCAAAGAGCCGAACTTAGAATATATTGAGTATGTTATGAGAAATAAATATAGATATGGCTTGTTTCAACTCATTCTTCAGAGCGAGGTATTTGGAAAGAGAGGACCAAGGAGAAGAAAAATATCTTGGCTTCAAAATCTGAGAAAGTGGTTTAATACATCTACAACCGGACTATTCCGAATAGCAGTGAGCAAAGTTAGGATAGGCATACTGATCGCCAACATCCGGAATCGATAGGCACCGTAAGAAGCAGAAAAAAAACTTAAATAATTCATTGGGAGATGACACATAAATGAGAGAATTGTCGAAAGGTCCATAATAACTGGAGGAAATGGATCTTCTTCTTCTTCTTATATTAGGCCTGTTCTTAACCAATTTTGAGCTTGTATTCGTAGCTGTGATGTTGACTGACAGCTATCTCGCCTTCTTTTAAAGGGCCTTCCTATTGGTATCTTGGCTGTTGGCTTCGAATCCCTGGCTATACGGGCTATTCTCTCGCTGTCCATTCTCGTCACATGCTGATTACACTCTCGTCGTCTCTCGTCCCTGTCTTCCCCATCGTACTATATATTGTATGTTACAGAGATCTCTTATTCTGTCGTTCGGCATTCTGTCTCTCAGTGTTTTCCCAGTTATTAACCTCAACGTTCCCATTTCTGATGTTCTCAGTATCCTCTTGGTCTCTATTGTGTCACATCTTGTTTCTATCGCGTACGTCATGATCGGTCTTACACATGGTTTGTATATGCGTACTTTCCCTTCCAGCCTCATAGCTTTGTTTCTTCAGATGACATCCCTCAGACATCCTGACACGTAATTGGCTTTATTTGCTTGCTTTCGGACGCTCTCTTTAACATCTCCATAACTACATATTTCGACTCCCAGATATTGGAATCTCGAGACTTGTTCAATTAGTTCGTTGTTAATTACTAATTTGCATCTATGGGTTCCCTTGGCACTACCAGGGATTTTGTCTTAGCTGTTGATATTTTCATGTTGTAGTTCTTCGCCACTGTATTGAAAGTTTTTGCCATTCGCTGTAGGTTATCCTCGTTATCGGAGATTAATATTGCGTCGTCAGCATAACAGAGGATTTTTATTTGTTTTTCTGCCATCTTATATCCTTTTCCAGGACCTTTAATGTTTTCTATGATTTTGTCCATTACTAAATTAAAAAGCAATGGGCTCAAGCTATCCCCTTGGTCTGATTCCCGAGTTGATTTCTACTTCCGATGTTAGTTCATTCTCGACTTTTATTCTGGTTTTGTTCTTCGTATTAATGTCTTTAATTATTCTTATCATCTTGTTGGGCTGATTTTTCTCCTTTAGCAATCTTAGCACATCTTCCAATCTTACACAATCGAAGGCCTTAGTCAGATCTATAAAGCACATAAAATGCAGGTTTATTATATTCCAGTGCTTTCTCGGCAATTTGTCTGGCTATGAATATGGCGTCTATTATGGACCTATTTTTCCGAAAACCTTGTTGTTCCTCACTAATTGTGTATTCTTCATTTATTTTATTGGCAAGTATTTTTGTTAAAAGTTTAAGAGTTGTGCTCAGCAAGGTGATGGTACGGTAGTTGCTAGGGTCTTTGCTGTTTCCTCTCTTGTGTATAGGTATTGTTATACTCGTCCTCCACTGGTCTGGTACACGCTGGCTACATATTATTTCTTGAAAGAGGATCTCTATGTTTTCGATTAAGGTTTCTCCTCCGTATTTTAGGAGTTCATTTGGTATCCCATCCGCTCCTGGGGCTTTTCTGTTTTTTAATTTACGTATGATTCCTTATTTCTTCTTTTGTAATTTCTAGTTCTGTGTCTATGTTGGATTCGTCTTCATTTCCTGTTTCTTCCTCTTCTTCAGGTATTATAGCATATTCCTTATATAGTTCTTCTATATAGACGGTCCATTGTTCTGCTTCTATTTTATTTAAACGTCTATATTCGTTAATGGGTTTTTTCCTACTTTTTAGTATTTTCCAAACTTTTCTTTGCGCCCCATACAAATCGTGTTCCATTTCTTTAGTAAAGCGTGTCCAATATTCTCTTTTTATATTTCTTATCTTAGAGTTGATGTAATTTCTTGTATCTTTGTATTGTTGGTAATTGTTTGGTGTTTTGTTAGTGCAGTATTGTAGGTAATGCTTTCCTCTTCTCATACGCTAGATCTCGTATTACAGTATTGAATCAGGGCTTTGATATTTTTGTTGCATTCAAGTTAATGGATAAGAAATTAAATTAATAATGTTTCTACGACAACCCATTTAGTCTCGAGAACGAAGTAGATAAGAGGAATTTCTTTTTTGTCGCCACTTTTCATCCATTAGCAGTTAAATAGCCGTGTCGCTCCACGATATGATATATACGCAAATAATTATTTGTAATTTTTCTTGTAACCGATTCCTTTGAGTATCAACCCCTCCAGTAAATACCCAGCGGCCAATTAATGTCAAAAAACACATTTACAAGGCGACCAGTCGATCCTTTTCGGAACGAGGCAGATACAAATAAAATATATGTGCATATATAAGAGTCCGCCCTTAGGGCCCGGCCCCGACAGTTAGCACACAAAGGGCCCCCTGCTGCCAATCTCAGTTGAGACCGACACTCCGCCAGCTGACTGTTCACACTTTCCTCGACCGATTACAAATGTACAAGAAGAAGAAGTTAAGAAGACGAACAACAAGCCGTATGCATCGGGAGTATACAATACACCAGCTTATTATAGTCTAGTCGTATTGTTCTTGTTCTGGTTATATCGTCGTTTGATTTTTAATGTATGCTTTGATAACTATGCCAAGAATAGAAGCTAACGGCAACAGTGGTCACAATACGCTTGTTATAGCAGTTTTATATATTTTTTTGTATATAAAGTAATAAATAGAAAATATAAGTCGTAAAATATTTTTTATCAAACAATTATATATCGGGCAAAATTATATTTAATAAAAATAAATAATAAATAATAATATCTAATAAATAATAAATAAAAATATTTATCATCTACAAAAGGCGTGTATGAAATACTTAGAGAATAGTACAATCCGACAAGCGAGACCTGGCGGGTGACCTTGCGCGAAAATACACAAAGAGAAATACACAATATGAGGTCACCCGCCAGGTCTCGCTTGTCGGATTGTATATGCTTGTAGGCTAGAGCAAATTTTAACAAGATAAAAGTGCTTGCACAAGAGATTTGAAGTTGGAGCTAAGAGTTAGGTTGGCTATAGGTGCTACGTTTTCTAAACTTTGTTTTATGGAATGGAAGCTTGAACCTTAAATGCGGCATCAATGAAAAAGCTAAAATCATTCGAGCTGTGGGTGTACAGAAGAATTCTGAAAATATCGTGGACAGAACACGTCACAAACAAAGAGGTTCTAAGAAAAATGAATAAAGAAATAGAAATCTTAAATATCATCAAAACAAAAAAATTAAGTAAAATACCTCGGACATAAATATTACACGTGGAGAAAAATACAACTTGCTCCAATTGATTATCTAGAGAAAGATTCAAGGAAAAAGAAGCATAGGGAGACGCAGAATATTGGGGCTGCGCAACTTGAGAGAATGGTACGGATGTACATCAAATGAACCTTTTCAGAGCAGTCGTCTCTAAAATCCGAATAGCTATGATGATTGCCGATCTCCGTCGCGGAAATGGCACTTAAAGAAGAAGAAGATACGCTTGTTAAATAATTGAAACGCATCTTTTGTCAGTTTAGAATTGGAAGCAATAATAATTGTATTCACTCAACTGACGTTCTTCAATGTTAGTTATGTTTGTAAATATCACACTCATTATTTGTAAGTATGTATTTGAATGATTTTAAGTAATGTGACTTTAAAACGACGTCTGTTGTTAACAATTCGTTCAAATATTATAATCAGCGTGCGGTCATTCAATTTTAGTGTGTTCAAGGTTTGCAACCATGCAAAGAAAATCTACAACGAAAGAGATGAGGATAAATATTAGAGCATACACATTATAGTCTGGATTTTTACATCTTAAGGCCGCTGAAAAATGCTCTAAAAGGTAATCGTTTTCAGTCGGACGAAGAATTGCAAACTGCCGTCAAAGAATTCTTTAAGCAGGGTAGGTATACATTGGTTGGCAAAACAATAGGATAAATACCTTCATTGTAGTGGAAATTCTTTGTAGATACCTATATTTACTTTTTTCTGGACCAAAGATAAGTTTCCATTGAACAAGACTCGCACATAAATACATTACAAGAACAACATATAAAACAAAAACTACCTACACAGTGAGAGAAATATACCATCTAAAACTGAAACCAACAACGGGTAAGAAAGGAGAGAGTTGGTAGAGAGTATTGGAAATAGGAAGAAAGTGACTTAAATGCTAGAACCGAAAAAGAAGTGAATAGCAAAGTGGTCGGTCAATTTGCAGAAGAAAATATAAATAAAAGCGATGAAAATGCAAGATGGATACTATCAACACAAGGATGTTCATAAATGAGAAGTAGCAAAACAGATAGAAAAAGAACGTAGTAGGTTAACTCTAATATCCCCGGAATTATGGGTTGAATATGATGAATAAATGTTGACAGAACATCGAGCAGAATTCGAGATACTTAATGGCTATGAAAAATATAATATTTCTTACCGTAATTGAAGTAATTGAAATAACAACAGGAAAAATTAAAAAACACGCCAACGCAACGTTATGAAAAATGAGAAGGCTCAAGGACTAGAGCTTTACGATACGACACAATATCGATACTTTTTAAGTATTGAGTTTTGTATTGGTTATGCCATTGAAGTATCGTATCGTGTATCGATATCGGCAATACTCTCTTTTAAAAATATCTTATTGATATTGATTTCGATACGATATCTATACAATACTCGATAAAATATCAACATAAAAAGGATTAAATTAATAAAAAAACTATTCTTTATTCATTCTAACACTATCTTTATTAAGAAAATCTCTTAAAATATACAAAAAATAGGATAAATTACATTGTAACCTCACAAATATTATCCTTTAAAGAGCCCTTCATCCATCTGTCACACAAATGAGTTCTTTGATACTTTTATCTTTAAAGAGCATCTTTTATTCGTTAGCATCAGCGCCGCTCGACTGGTACGGACGTCGCTTGGACACACAAAATATCCCTAGTCAATCGAGACGAAACGGGGAAAACATTAAGTACTATGTATATGATTGTCACCACAATAAAATGTTTGTCTCTGGTCCAGGTCTTGGAGGTTGCAAGTAGCTTTCAATTTCTTTTTCAAAAACATCGATATTATCTGATCATACTAAAAATAAAATATCAAAATTGATTGACTTATTAGGTTCGTCGTCTTTCGCTCTCGCACTAATGGAGAGCATACTCGCTTGTGTGTCTTATAACTCTTATAATATTTTACCTGTATAATAGGCCTTATGCAGCATTCACGTGTCGTTTTATTTTTTTCTCGATATCGATATTCTCAATAATATTGAGGCAAGCGTATTGGAAATACCAGAATATTGTATTGATTTCAGATACTTAATGAGTATCGTATCGACATTAATATTGCTAAGGTATATATTGTATGGTATCGTATCGATTTTCGATACGATATCCATACAATATCGATATTTTTATCGAATATCGTGAAGCTCTATCCAGGACTGAATAATTAATAAACTCACTTCAATATTATTGAAACTACATTCTATCAGCAATAAGCATTGATCCCACAACCTAAATATTAACTTCGTTCCACTTGATTTATACAATCGTTGGATATTTTCCACCTTTTATATTTAGCTAGGGTAGAGTACTACCTTTTAACCCCAACATGGAAGTCTGCTACTGTTATATTTTTTAATATCACTATAAAAATGTTTCAATCGCTGGCTAAAGTAACAACACATACATTTACATTGTTCATGGTACATCAACAGTTTAGTTCTGACATCCTTCAAAATGCCATTCAATTCAGTTGCTAGTTAGGGTCCGTGATGTGAGGTTCCATCCTCTAAACAAAACAACCCACATGGGGAGAGTCCATAAAAAACAGCATCTTGCCATCAGCTTAGTTTGCATGGCCCTATCCTTCGTACACTGAATCGCATGTCTGAAATACGCTGTACAGTAAAATTTTAGCACACAGTAAAAATTTAACATTACACTGGTTCTAAAGAAACTCCAAAACATTACAAATATGGCGCGTATGATGAAACTTTGTCTCGTGCTATAAGCGTATATTTTCCTCAGGTATGCATGATTTTCAAGAGCAGAGAGAGACTCTCCTACCTCATTGTTCTATACGCTCGGTTTACGAAATCCGATTTATGAATTTGTGATGGATGACTTGTGTTATGGTAATGGTCTTTCCTTAGACGTCATAATAATGTCGAATAAGGCACAGATGATCTGGTTGTATTCATATTGTTTTAAACGATATCTTCAAATCTTACCTTAGGTATCTTTGTTGACATATAATGCCCGATTTCACCAACGATACCTAAAGAGTTGCCTTATTAAGTAATTCTTATCGATAGGAACTTCCTAAGTCAGTACTTAAGAACAATAGCGTTTCACAACTAAAAGAACTGTTTATCTAGGAGATTCTTTCCTAGGTATTAATTCGGGTACGTTTGAACTATTTTTGATAAATAAATAGAAGAATAAGATGACATTACCTTACTTTTTTGATTATTTGTCAAAAATTGTTTGTTTGCTAAGTTGGTTTTATTCAGTTTTGTACCTACTGTTATAGTTATTTTATTTAGTAGTTATAGATATTTGTGAATTCAGTTTGTTAAGTTTTGTATGTTATTTGTATATGTACAGTGAAATGGAGGAAAAGAAAAGAGTTGTAAATTTCACATATATTATGACGAAAAATTAAAGTTAGGTGAATTGTCATTAATGAAATAATTTTAAAATAAACACCATGTTAAAAATTGCTTCTTTTATTATTAATTTTTAATGATAGACTTTTAGTGATATCATGAATGGGTTTTTGAAACTCAACACTAGTTTGTTAGGTAGTAGGTAGACTACATAATTTTGACAATAGACCTGTAAAAAACTCCAAACGATTTTCGATATTTTCCAACACATATTATATTATTAATATAAAAGATAACACAAAATTACGACTACAAAATTACCTAATATTACAGAATAACAGAAAAATTAAGGTAAGAAACAAATTATTGACAAACGTCACAAGTACATTAGTCAAAATTGTAAAAATATAACCTGACTGTCAACGATAAGTAATACCTAAAGTTTAGGAAGATCGAAAACCGTATCCTAACGTAACGTAATGCTTAAGCGGTTTAGGCAATTCTTATCGTATGGTGAAATCCGTTTTAGAGTTAGGAAGTACCTAAATCCACTTCGGTAATTCTTAAATATTTAGGTATCGTTGGTGAAATCGGGCAAGTATTATGCTCTGTATGTTCTCCTTGTTATGAGATTAAGATGCCTCTTATTACTTAGATTAATTAATAAAATTTGTCAATAAAAACATATTCTAAGGGCTAATTGTTTGTATGTATTACCTTTATTTTGCGGCTTCTAGTATTTCTCATTGCTTGCTTTATCCAGGACAAAACAGAGAAAATAAATATACTCAAAAAACTCATATTATAACTACTACATATTTATTTACCTATACATAAAAAAGTCGAATTTATGCTAAACTTTATTCTGTTGTAAAATTTCTTATCTAATCATAAAAAACCTTTAATTCTATTATCTCCTTTTGTGAACCAAATTCATTCAGTTGAATCGGTAGATTGCTATTATTATTATAAAAAGAAAACAAATTTTAATTTCTATATTTTAAATGGATCTTGTATGAATTTATGAATGAATAATTTATGTTGTAATACTATTATATTGACGTGGCTTTCAATAAAAACAAATATGGTATGTAATACAAAACAACTCTCTCTTTCCACAAATAATCCGACTATTTGCCGACGTAGTTATTTCGTCTGCTTGATTGTGTTGTCCTTAGTTTTCCCACAACGTGCTCCTCGGACTCTGCAAACTGCCCTTCTCCTTCAATCTGTTTCAAAAAACAGCACTCGTTCGAATTCTCTGTCAAACTCATATCTCCGACTTGATAAAAACAATATCAATCTTTGGAGTCCAAAGATCTTTTTTTTTAGCTAGATATCCTGGTGCAAAGTTTATCTAATACTGCTACTCGTTACTGACAGAAACTGAAATCTTTTCGGACACAAGGAGTTTGTACTTCTCGACTTGATCTCATTTTCGTCTCTTTGCTTCGACGGTTACCAAATTAACACATTGCACAAATACACTACTTTCAAACTGGACTGATTGCTTTGGATGGTAATTACACAATGAATTCCTTTTTCTCTCATCAATTTGAAACTTACCACTCTATTCTCATTCCATCGGTCTCCTAGCCAATCACAAGCATTCTCCACACATCATATCCCTACTTTCTTTTCTTAAGAACAAATAGTATTGTATACAAAATTTCTTTCTTGTCAATTTCTAGGAGATATTAAAATTATTTTTATTTATAATCTAAAAAACCCTCTATTCTAAACTAAACAAAAATGTTTACCATCGTTTCTTTCTAGGAAACCATTTAGGAATCACTGTCTATTGTTCAATCAAGTGCGGTATACATTAACTTACTAAACAACCGTTGTAGTCCGTTCTGTTGAAATTTATAAAACGTTCATAGAAACTTTACCACTAAAATTTTACTCTTCCGCGTTAAATTATTTTATTTACAAAATTTGACCATATACAGGCCCATGAAAATCTACGGTCTCATGGTCTTTGACATAAAATTATTTTCAAATTCTCCCCATAAAAATTATTTAACAATAGATATAGTTTTTTTGTCATATAGTTTTTTTGTCACATAATAATATTCATGAAGGATTTCAAACAAAGCATTATACATAAACAAGACAAACAACCGAAGTATGGTGGAGATATGTAGCTATGTGTTCTCTATTTGGCCTTAAGGACCGGAAGCATTGAATAAATTTCTGATGGACATCAATAATAAAGAAAAGTCAATGAAATTCACCATGGAAAAGAAAACAACAATTTAATTTTTTTCTGGAAGTGTTAATCACAAAAGTGGACACAGAATACGCAACCAAAGTTTACAGAAAACCAACCCTGCACTAATGAAAATGTATTTTGAGAAGAAAAAACCAGCTAAAAAAGGTTTGACCAAAAATAATTACCTTTTGTCATTTATAAACCAGGAATCTGACAAGACTGAAGAAAGAAAACAACAAAACACCAAATGCTATCCAGAAACACTCACAGGAAGGGATTCAAAGTTGACAACAATACCGTAATGATCTTATTAGGAAAATTAAAAAGCAATAAATAAATGAATAGGTATCACAACAATATTCAAAATACCCAATACACTGAAATCTACCCTGTTCAAAGCTAAACGTAGCAACACACAAGACTTGTCAAAGAACTGCGTCTATAAATATCCTGGATAATATGCAACAATTTCTATGTGGGAGAAACAGAGAAGACCATTAAGAGCATTAAGAAAAGTAGTCCAAGTAATGAAGCTTAAAATAGAACAAAACCTCGCAATTTTTACAGAATCGATCGATTTGCTTGAAAATTTGAGAATAAGTAGTGGATAGTCCAAGGATCAAAATCTATATGATGCCGAAAGGCGCTTTTACCATGGTGGTGGTCACCACCCCATCTCGGGGGGTGGAAATTTTTGAAGTTATACTTCTTTAGCCGCGATTGTGGATAAAATTTTAACATACCCGGCGCATACGCACAACGACAGTATGATGTTAGTCGCTAAATCTTTTAAATTATGTAGCGCAACTAAGGTGTGCGTGAAAAGAATATATTAGTGTTTTTAGTAAATATATTTATTATAATTTTTGTGCCTTTGGGAGTAAGGTAATAAATATTATTGAAAATGTTTATTCAATTATCTATTTGTCACTGCGATTGTCAATATTATGACCGAGAAATAATCGTACGTAAGGGTAACCTCGATAGTACGTCGATAGAGCATTCGTCTAGAGATCCAAAAGTCTCACGTTCGAATCCCGGACAATGCATATTCTTTTTTTTTTTGTATTCTTTTAGTTGTTTTAAAAAAAAGAGTTTTTAAATTTTTTTAAATTATTTTAATATTTAAATACAATACAAAAAAACTGTTTAAAGTAGATACATATATTGATTTTGTTGAAATCATATATAGAAGTATAACTTCTTACGTGCGTACTAAGTACACACACATTCTTTTTTTATTATATTTTGACCGCAAAAGTTGGTAAAAACATTCATTCTAAGCAAAAAACGTTCTATACTTTTTTTTTGATAAAATCAATAGTTTTCGATTTATTCGCTATCGAAAGTGTTAGTTTTATATCGAAAAAATCAATGTTTTTAATAAGTTTTCTGCTAATAACTCCAAAAGTTTTCGTTGTATCAAAACAACTTTACATAACAAAAACGTTCCTTTTAAAAAAATAAACAAAACCATTTTTTTTATTTTCTTTAAGACCAATAGTAATCGAGCTAAATGTCAAATGCTAAATAATGTAGTTTCAAAGTCAAAAGACCGGAAAAGTATGCATTTTCGAGGATAACTTGTTCAAACTAATTTACAGTATTTAAAAATATCTATCTCCAGAAATAAAAAAGTATCTAGCTCAAAAATTAAGTTACTTATAATGAAAAGAATGGCAGTCCCTATTTTTTTCAGCGAAAAAGTGATCTTAAGCAACCTCCTAATCACCATCCTAATTAAAATTAGTCATTGGCCTTATTTTTGGCCTTCTTTATTTATGTATTATTAATAGGTTCTACAAGTTTGAACGGCTTAGAAGTTTAAAAAAAATGGAGTTAAAAGCGAATAACGAATTTTTGTAGTTTGGGAAAAATGGCTTTTTCTTCAGACTGAATAGAAAGAATAGCATCAGAGATACGAACAAATGTTTAAATACGAGATTGTAGCCTATTTAATTCTCAAGGATCTGGTTTGCAAAAACTCTTTCTACGGCAAAAATGGAGGAATCTATTGACAATTAAAACTTGTAATAACATGCAAAAACCACCTTTACCAACCCTTTCAAAGTTACCTCTTTTTGCGACTGAGGATTTTAAAACGATTTAATATTAATAGGCCTATAGATCTTGTAAAAACCTACAAAATTATTTTTACCAAACTTTCTAAGATAAAAAATAAAAAAGTTGGGTTTAAAAAATCAATATATTAAAAAAAAGGAGAAATCCAATTGGAAGCATAATAATGTCACTTAGCGGTGTTTTTAGTCATTGGTCTTATTCATTTTTCTATGGATGCTATACAATGTTCAACTTCTCTCACTACTTACATACATTCAAAACGAACAATTTCTCAGACTGTGAGATAAGTCGGCCATTGTAGTGAGAAATATTTTTTCTCACGGGTTTCATACGTAGAATCGCGGTTTCCATGGTAACATGCACAATACAAACACAAATATGTTTGTCAAATAAAATGTGTCAAATCAAAACTTACCAGGAATTACCTTTCAAAATTGTTCAAATATAACTGGTAACTATAATTTTAAATAAATAAAAGTATATAAATATTAAGAATATTAAATACTTACATATGTGTATAATATGTATTTTATTTCAATTTTGGCATATAATCTACATAAAAGCACCTAAATTATTTAATTTTGAAGTTTGAACTCTTGACAAAAACGCATCCATAGAAAAAGTACAGTGTACAACACGTGAGAAAACGACATATTTCTCCCTCGCTTGATTTGCGGCACTTGCCTCGTACCTCGGCTCGTGCCAACAAGCTTCTGCGCTCGTGAGAAATATGTCTTTTTTCTCTCTTGTTGTACAATATACTATTTTCTTTATTTATGTATTATTAGTAGATTCTAGAAGTTTGACTGGCTTAGAATAATTAGTTTTTAAAAAACTGGAGTTAAAAGCGAATAACGAATTTTTGTAGTTTGGTAAAATACGCCATTTTCTTCAGAATAGAAAGATTAGCATCAGAGATACGAAAAAATGTTTAAATTTGAAATTGTAGATTATTTAATTCCCAAGATATTGGTTTGAAAAAATTTTTTCTACAGCAAAAATTGAGTGAATCGTAAATGAGTATTATCGAAAAACATTGATTTTTTTCGATAGAAAACTAACACTTTCGATAGCGAATAAATCGAAAACTATTAATTTTATCAAAAAAATTTATAGAACATTTTTTGCTTAGAATTAATGTTTTTATCAACTTTTACGGTGAAAATATAATAAAAAATTTCCACCCCCAAGATGGGGTGGCAACCACCCCCATGGTACAAGCGCCTTTCGGCATCATATAGATTTTGCTCCTTGGACTATCCACTACTTATTCTCAAATTTTCAAGCAACATTCTGTAAAAATTGCGAGGTGGAAAGCTTCAGTTCCTGAACTAAAGACCATTAAGGGTCTGAATAAATGAACAAAAAACCAAAAAACGAACACCGAAAACAGAAACTTCCACAAATTATAGATATTCAAACATACCTGTGACAATTAGCACAGAGAGACAATGGAAAGATGCATCAATGAGAGAAATATACATGAAAAAGAGAAAAATCAAAGAAGCAACTCTCGCTCTCATTCTATTTAAAAGAGTTCACAACCTTTCATAAAATTGTATCACAAAAGCATCGTTTTTCTTCAATTTTTCTGTTAATCTCAATACTCCCTACTAATTTTTACAAAATAACAGAATGTAAACTACATCTTGAATAATATTTAAAATCTTATGATACAACAAATGCCTTTTTGTACTCACTATACACACTCGACAAAAGCCCAATGCCGGCACTAAAGGGATCTGCATTGTTTGTTACCTTCTCAAAGTTAACAATGAAAATAAAGATCGCAAGTAGGTAACACAGTCCATAAATATATTCTTTTCACAAAAACTGTAAAGTTCTTCCCAAAGTGGTAATTTATTTTCAAGAATCTTTTGTGTCGAAGTACTCGCGCCTCCTAAATTTTTAAATGGATCACCTGGAGGTATAACCTGGCGCTTTTGACTCTTTGAGAATGTTTTGTATGTGTTTAAGTGGCTTTCGATGTTTTTTAAATAGGATCTGGAAATTCTATTTCTCGGACAAAAATCGAATACTGCTATATAGCCGTTTTCACATCGGTAATTATCAGACTTGCCTGTTTTTATATAAAGTGAAATAAAATGCATAAAAAATTAAGGTAATGCTCGTATTTGGATACAATCTATTTAATTGTTTTCAAATAAATATTGGTTTTCGCTTAAATTCAATGTTAAAGCTGCCACCCACCTGGCCACCAAAAATCTTCAAAAATTGCGTTACGCAATAGTTGAACGCCCATTACAGTGCGTTACGGAGGGGTCAAAAATCTTCAAAAATCGCGTTACGTAATACTTGAACGCTCCCCTGCCATTTAGCAGTTTGAACAATTAATTTAAGCAAAAGGCAATGTTTATTCTTTTTGTGTCAAGGGAGCGTTCAAGTATTACGTAACGCAGTTTTTGAAGATTTTTGACCCCCCTCCCCCTACGAAACGCACCTTATTGGGGCGTTCACGTATTTTTTAACGCAATTTTTGAAGATTTTTTAACCCCCCCCCCCCCAACCTGCGTTACGTAATACTTGAACGGTCCCCAATTAATTGAATTTAAAAGAATTTATGAACACAAGAGAATTGAATAACTTTTCAAATGAGCTAGCACACGACTCCTATTCTCATTAAAAAAATAATCGATTACATCATCGCGCCCAGATAAGTGACGTCACTAGTATGATATATATACCAACAAATCATAATTTAAAAATAAAAATCGACCTGTTTCAGGATTCATTTCCAAAATTGCAAATTCACGAAAAAATGAATTTATTTGTATAATATCTAGTTTTAGTGCCCACTTAAGTTTAATGCTTTAACCCGTTGCTGTGCATTAGTCTATTTCCCGGCATCTTTCCGTAACTTCCGATGTGCTGACAGAATCTTAGTTTTCTTTTCACAGAATTTCTACCTCATTTAATTTGCTTCCATTATTTTATATTTATTATTTATCGGTATAGTTGCTAATTTTCAATTATCCTTATGGTCCGTAATGGTAAAAATCTGTCTTCCTCAGAGCCTCCTTGACAACAGGTAGACCTAGAAATAGTACTATCGGGGGATGGAGGAAGACAGATTTTAATCAAAACGAAACCGTAGATTTTCTTATTTTACTAATGCCATACTCTGTATAGAGTACACAGACTCGTCTCGTACGGGTTTTCTGAACTGCAAAGTGGAATGTTTTCCTAGCGGTGCCTGTTGGTATGGTTATACCTAGGTACACAGAGAACTTGAATCGACTCGAAATTTATTTTATCCTTCTTCCCTCCATTAGATAGATCATGTATTTCGTGGGTCGTATAGACGAGTAAATAAGATGCGAGCAGTGGACTAGTCTATGGGAAATTTAAATGATTCATTTTCCTATACTTTTTTGACGGCTCTGAAGCTTATAGGAGGATCGGTATAAAGTGTCGGAATACTAAATTGAAACTATTTAGTCTATCCTTAAAAACTACAAGGTCAAAACATTCACGTTCCTAAATGTGAAAAGTTCTTAAGCTTCCGGTGGCTATACAATCTAGATTAAAACTGGATCTGGCACCTAAAGGTACGATTCCGACAACGACTGCAGACGGCAGTTAGAGTTGTCACCATGACAACTTCATTACTTTGCACTATTAATTTGTATTTATTAGCAACTGCTGTCCGACAGAACGGCAGTTGCTAGTAAATATACAAATTAATAGTGCAAAGTAATGACGTCGTCATAGTGGAAACTCTAACTGCCGTCTGCAGACGGCAACTGCAAGCGGCATATAGAGTTTTCACTATGACGACGTCATTACTTTACACTATTAATCTGTATATTTACTAGCAACTGCCGTTCTGTCGGAGGTGTCAATAAATAATTATACAAATTAATAGTGCAAAATAACGAGGTTGTCATGGTGACAACTCTAACTGCCGCCTGCCGTTGCCGCCTGCAGTCGTTGTCGGAATTGTAGACATCGAAACTGAATTTCTAGAATGTTCATTTTTGCACTCAGGGATCAAAAAAGGTTAAAACTGCTACAGAAAACGATACCGATTGAAAGGTGTTGAGATATTATCCTTCAAAATTCTTACCTAGTTGATGCAGTATATACAAAACAAAGAGGTTATATCACAGTTAAACTGTTAAACTATGGTTAAACTAATCAGTTAACATTTTCTTCTTCTTTTAACTTTCTATCGTCCATTTTTGAAAGTAGAATGGGTAACAAGTAATTTGGATTAAGAAATGGGATATGAACCAGAAATATACTATTTAGTACGAGCGCTCTTTTAAAATAGAGTTGTGACAGCATTAGGTGAGACAGAAACTGGCTCATTTAATAAAATTATGTACCTATTTACCAGTACCTATTAGTACCTATTTACAAAAACAAAACCATATTATACAGCAGTACTTACATCAACTTATGAGGACATAAAACTACTTATTATCATCCCCTTAAAATATGAGAGATAGTAATTGATAGATGAATACGTGAAGAAATCGAAATATATAATACCAAACTCACCTGGCTTCCGAGTTAAACAATGTCGATTTCTTCTACACCGAACTTTCGACATCCTCTCTGGTGTCTTCTTCAGAGCTTCCGGAGTATCAGTCTCCTGAGCCCCCAGTTCTCTCCACTATTCTTTTTACTACTCACTGCAGTGCAAGCAAGCAAGCAAGTTGATTCAACCCGACCTGTGGGAGATGTCCACTCTATCGAAAAAGTACATTCGGGTGTAACAATTCATTGGGGCGAGGTGTTTTGACCCGAGTAAAAACAGGGATCACCCCCACCTCGCTCCAATGCCCCAGGCCATCCCTTTCCCCCCCATAGCACGCTGATGCGCGATGGGGGCGCAACTATCGTAGCCAAATGCTCTTCACAATGGAATCCTGGTTAATAAGATTCCATGTGGTGTCCTAATCGAATGCAAAAACTAGGCCAGCGTGAAGCGCTCTATGCCTTTATCTTCTTATTACTTATCCGCGGTACTAAAATTGCTTGACCGCTTAACGGTCTATGACGCACTCACAGCATATGAGTAGAATTTTGCCTTTGTTTTCGGTGCATTAATGAATATATTATTACAGCTTATTAACCTTTATTTACAACTTAGAATTCATAACAAACATTTTTAATAGTGGCATATTCCCAATTTAATAATTAAGTTAAATATTAATTCACTCTGTCAAATTTTCCGGTTGACATTTGAGAAATCCACCTATCTTCTTTGACATCTTGTCATGAATTTTCAGGCACCAATCTGTCTAATCAGTTGGTTGTTAACCTCTCACCTGATCACAACCTTGTGTAAATTCCGAGCAAGGATGACATACATCCACATGTGATATATTTTTAATCTTAAGACATCGACTTATTGTCGATTACTACACAGCTCATAATGTAGCAATAATGTTATTTTGAGGTTTTACACCTATTCAAGTGGCTAGTTTCAATTACTTGTACACTGGACGTAAGTAACCACATTTTCTATTTTTAACTGTCAAAATTTCACCCTTTTGCATTTCAATCTAAGTGGTTCACTTATTTCCAGGTTTACACTGAGCATGGTCAGTTTGACCGAAAACGTTTTGTTGTACTTCCACTCCCTTGTGGATAAAATTTTAAGAATTTTTTAATAAATTATATACCTACATACAACAGAAGTGTTGACTTCATTCTACGTTGTCTTAACAAAGGTATACAGCCAACTACAGGGTTTACCCTTTTAAAGTTTTAATTAATGACGATATGGTCAACTTGGCTCTTAAGTACTTGCGGCTAGCTACAAAGAGGAACAACACTAAATTGGATATATGGTTCATATCTCAATGCCTTAATCACAAAGTTATTCCAAATTTTTGCAGAGTAAAAACATCAAAAAATGTACCTCCAAACATCAGGAGCTCACTACAAGTTAAATTAATGAAGAAGGAGATATGTAACCACTATGGAAAATTAAACTACCTCAACTGTCAACTTAAGGTAATGTATGATTCTTTGCTCGAAATAATAGGTTTTATCAATATTAATAACTTTATGTCAGATGTTCAGGATAAGGTGGAGATTTCTAATTCAATTAAATTCAATAGAGTTAATAACAAATTAATTAAACTTATTCAAGCCAAAACTTTGCTCGATCAAGCTTCGGATGTCAGAAAGTTTTCAGATTTCAAATTCCATCCCCGTATAAAGAACCTCACCAACATTAACTTTTCCAAAGACGAAATACAATTGCTCAACTATGGTCTTAAACACTCAGTCCCCAAAGACTTATCAATCAAAGACATAGAGAACCTTTCTATCGAGACAGACATAGTTATCGAAAATCTCTCCGTAACCCTTTCAGACAGAACATCTATCAGAAACTCTTGTTACCGCTTTCTCAACAAATTTAAAACTAAAATTGATTCTTCTAATAACTCTTCTTTCTCACATAGTCTTTCTTCCAAAAAAGCCAACTCTTTTCTTAAGTCATTAAAATCAATCAAACAAAAAATTACAAACCATCAATTAATTTTCAGTAAAGCAGACAAAGGTAACTGTCTTGTCATCCTTGAACGTGACTTATATAACAACAAAGTCACATCTTTCTTAGAGAGCAATCATTTTATTTCCATAGCAGTAGATCCTACAAAAAGATTTATCACTAAACTTAAAGACAACATCAAACAATTTTCTGATTTTTTCACTGAATTTGATGCTCCATACAGCAAAATTCCTAGCAACCCTTTAGTTCCAAGGTTGTACGGTTTGCCAAAAATACACAAAGTTGACATTCCTATACGCCCCGTTGTTAGCTTCATTAATACTCCAGTTTCTATTTTATCTAAATTCCTATTAAAAACAATAAAAAACTTAATCAACTTCACTCCTCAATTTTCAGTATCTAACACTTACCAATTGGTTGAAAAACTTCAACTCATCAATCTGAATCCTAACATTACTATGCTTTCTTTTGATGTTAGCAACCTATTTACTTCAGTACCCAAAAATGAAACAATTAGTCTGGTAAAAACTCTCCTAATCAATAAGGTTATTCAGCCCCATATCATTTCTTCGATAATAGATATTCTACAAATTTGTCTATCACAAGATTTCTTCATTTTTAACAATAATTTCTATAAACAACCAGATGGTTTAGCAATGGGTAGTTGCTTATCCCCCTTTCTAGCTGATGTTTTTATGGATCATTTAGAATCCAATTATATCATGAAAAATCCTGAAGTTCTACATTGGTTCCGTTACGTAGATGATTGTCTCGTTTTTGTGGATGGTCAGCAAGACTCAGCTAATCACCTTTTATTCAAAATCAATCAAATCCATCCCAATATCAAATTTACTATGGAACTAGAATCATCTAATGCCATTAACTTTCTAGACCTTTCTATTACCAGACTCAACAACCAGTTCAACTTTGGTATTTACCGCAAGCCTACTCAAACTGATCATGTTATCCATTCTTCATCCAACCACCCATTGTCTCAAAAATATTCTGCTTTTAGGAGTTTCATCCACAGACTACATACACTGCCTCTATCTACAGCTGAATTTAACAAGGAACTTAATATAATCAAACAAATAGCAGTCAACAACGATTACAACCCTAATATAATCGACAAGCTCATCCGGAAAAGAAAATCCAATCGCCTTCAGCAACTAGCTTACAATTCAAACCCAGTCATCACACCAATCTATAGGTCCCTACCTTTTCATAATTCCGTCATATCTGAGAAGATCAAACACATTCTCTGTTCTTCGGACAATGTCCACATATCATTCAAAGTCAATAACACTCTCAACAAAACATTATCTAACACTAAAGATCCAATCAACTTTATGAATCGTAGTGGTGTTTATAGATTATCTTGTTCTGATTGTGATGCCTCTTATGTAGGAAGAACCTATAGATCACTATCTACTAGAACAGCAGAACACACTAAACGTGACAATACATCAGCTTTCTCTCACCATCTCAAAGTCAACAAACACCACCTTAACATCCCAGATGGTGTGACTTTGATTCATAACATCCAAGATAAGAATACCCTTCGTTTAGATCTATATGAGGATGTAGAGATTGTCAGGGACGCAAGGACAAGTCCAAACTGTGTTAACCGTCAACTTTCTCTTAACCGTGATTTCACCCCAATTCATAGACAATTATTTCCATAATTCTATATTTTATCCACCTTCACATTGGCCTTCTTTCCTATACATACCACTACAAACCTAAAATAAACAAAAACCCAAACAATATACCCAATCAAATATTCTTTTGTATCTTTCAGTTTCTTTCACTCTGTGCTCCAGGCAAGACTTTATTTCTTTCATCTCATTCTCTAATTATTTTCACTTAACATAATCATTTTCTCATTATATCAAAATCACACCATGGAACCCTTGATCTTTTCAGATATGACATTCTAATATAGACAATAACCAAAAAAAAAAAAAAATTTGTTGCATTTCCAACATTTTTAATTGATTCACTCTATTTTTTCATTTAGATTAAAATTAAAAAATAAATCTCAACTATCAGCATTTAATAAATTTACTTAATATCAACTTTGGTCAATACAATATTCAATCTAGAATTTCAATAGTTTAATATATGTGACATATTCTTTTTACATTTAGAGCTTACAATCTAAATTAATTTTTTTTTTTCTTTGATCAAAACATGTACATTTCTTTCAGCGCAATTTTCCTAATTTAATATCAGTCTTTATCCATTTAACAATTCACACAATTTATTTTCAAAACAGTAATTATATTTCATTTATTTGTCCACTGAACATAGGCAACTTACCTTATCACCCGTTTTAATAATTTTTCTACATTTAGAATTTCAATAGTTCTATATGCGACAAACTTTTTATATTCAATTCAGTCATAACAAAAATTAAAAAAAAAAAAAAATTCTTGATCAAAATATGTACATAGGTTTTTTCAATTCCACTTCCTCATTTAATACCATTTCCTTTAATACCTCCAATAATTTACATTACAGATCTATAGATTGGTATTTCCTCATTATATTCGTTGGTTCCCTGAAACATATGCAACCGACCATTCCCTATTAGCATTTCTTCCAACTCTACAGCTGCTACTCTATTAAGATGTCATATTTAAAAAAAAAATTTCTATATAAAATAAAAAAAAAATTTTTCTATATAATTTTCAATAATATTCATTCATTATAACTTTACTCAAATAAATATAATTATTCTTAGTCCTATACAGTTGACAAACGGTCTATGACGTCACAGCATATGAGTAGAATTTTGCCTTTGTTTTCGGTGCATTAATGAATATATTATTACAGCTTATTAACCTTTATTTACAACTTAGAATTCATAACAAACATTTTTAATAGTGGCATATTCCCAATTTAATAATTAAGTTAAATATTAATTCACTCTGTCAAATTTTCCGGTTGACATTTGAGAAATCCACCTATCTTCTTTGACATCTTGTCATGAATTTTCAGGCACCAATCTGTCTAATCAGTTGGTTGTTAACCTCTCACCTGATCACAACCTTGTGTAAATTCCGAGCAAAGATGACATACATCCACATGTGATATATTTTTAATCTTAAGACATCGACTTATTGTCGATTACTACACAGCTCATAATGTAGCAATAATGTTATTTTGAGGTTTTACACCTATTCAAGTGGCTAGTTTCAATTACTTGTACACTGGACGTAAGTAACCACATTTTCTTTTTTTAACTGTCAAAATTTCACCCTTTTGCATTTCAATCTAAGTGGTTCACTTATTTCCAGGTTTACACTGAGGATGGTCAGTTTGACCGAAAACGTTTTGTTGTACTTCCACTTCCTTGTGGATAAAATTTTAAGAATTTTTTAATAAATTATATACCTACATACAACAGAAGTGTTTACTTCATTCTACGTTAAAATTGCTTGCTTGGGCCCCAAGTCATTGTACCAAGCCCCATTGAGCTCAGTCCAATGGCTTGGAACACAAGAATTTTATGTTTTTTGTGTTTTTATGATTTTTTTGGTGGCTTATATTACGCCTTTTTAGATACTTTTTATAATTGTCTTACCTTAAGGTGATCGTGGTATTGGACCTACGTTTGTGTTACGTCGCATTTACTGGCAACGCATTTATACTGACGATGGTGACGTGGTACACTGACGTGACGTTTGAGGGGGCGGGGGATTTGGGTTGGTAGATGCAGTCGATGAGGCCTATTCGCGGTGTATACCCCGAACGTACCCAGAGAGAGAACGCCTGCGCATTACAAAATTGGACGTTCAATACGGTCGAATATTGCCCTCCGAAAACGTAATGCGCAGGCGATCTCCCTCTGGGTAAGTTCAGGATACGTTCAGGGCATGCTCCACGAATAAGTCTGATGTTTTCTTTAGGAGAGTTTTTTATGTCGAAGGCAATCGAGAATCGTCACTTACTTTTATTGAAACAATTTTAGGCTATTGATGATGTCCAAAAGAAGAGAACTAAAGGCAACTACAACGTTCAAGGGGTTTTATTGTTTCATATGTTCAATGGACCCCCAGACCATTTTACAGGTACTTAATTGATTTTTCTTTCTATTAAATGTACCATTGCATATAAGTACCTAAAACTGCGTAGAAAAACGTTATAGAATAATATTGGCGACAAATGGGGAAAATTGACTAAAAATTATGTAAGTTGTTAACTTTTAAAAATCGTATCTCAGATACTCTAAATCCTAAAGACTTTTGTCAAAAGTCAAAGAGAAAGGTTAAAAGCTTTTTCTGTGAGGAAAAACCTATGCCTATACCCCGTGTAAAAAAGTTATGGCACAAAAAAGAAAATCGGGTATTTTCGTGTTTATTTTTTGCTTCATTTCTTGAACATATTTTTGAACAAAAATATTTTTGACTTTATAAAGTGGCATTTCGACAGAAAATTTAATTTTGAACAACTTTTCTGTAGATATATAGGCACGAAAAATGCATGAAATTCACCCTAATGCACCCTAATGTATAGAGACTAATTCCTTTGTAGTTCCGTTCTAAAGTACCTACATATAGTCCAGAGAAATAAGATATTAAAGTGTGTAAATGTTTTTTAATTTCCTTAGCTAAGCGCTTTCGACATAAAAGTCATCTTCAGAGCTAATGCTACAATAAAAAGTTAAAACAATAAGTAAAAAGATGTTCTAAGTACAAAGTTTTTTAACTTACGTCAATATATAAAAAGTACCGGCTACTTAGGAATGTATTTTCTTGCATCTCATTAAGAAATTTGTAATTCAGGTCCACCGTACAACTCCGGCTGATGAAAGCTAGTTTTAATTTTTAGTTTTTCTATGGTAAAACAATGAAAACAACCACTGGGACGATACATACATATAAAATTTTTTTCATGGTAAAGGTTTTACCCAACCATTTTGAAGTGATATGAGCTGGCGACTGACTGACAGTGGTTTGGTTGATTGTAGGTTGGATTTTAAATGTTTCATCTGTCCGGTGTTGACATCTGACAGCTGACATTACAAATGAATGAAATTTTTAAATAATTAGTTTTAAAAAGAATAATTGAAAAAATTGATGAACAAAAATTGTACCTTAGATGTCTGTACAATACAATAATAATAATTTAATTGTCTAAAATTATCTACCAAACTGAGGGCCTGGTGGCTCAAGACATAATATATACAATGTGTCATGACAATGTTTCATTGTTACATACATAGACTATTAGACATCCCTTTGTCCAATGACAACTACAATAAAGAAGTTTCCATACTAAAACAGCTAGCAGTTAACAATGGTTATTCCCCTTCTTTAATAGACAACATTATTAAAAATAAATTACTTAAAATAAGAATAAACCAAGCCTTTAACTCAAGTACAAACAATAATACAAACCACATTTACAGATCTATTTCTTATTTAGGACCAATTTCAGATAAAATATCAAATGTATTATCACACCAAGTTGATAACCTCAAAATGTCATTTAAGACCAAAAATACCATCAAATCATTATTCAGTAAAACCAAAGATAAAAATCGATAAATTAAACAAAAGTGGCATTTACAAACTATCCTGTGGTGAATGTAGTACTACCTACGTAGGTAGAACGATGAGGACCCTTTCTCAGAGAATCAAGGAACATGTAAGGACTCCAGAAAAGTCAAATTTTGGCTATCACGTTAAAACTACCAATCATTCCTTCTCTCCTACCAAAGATAGCCAAATTTTACATAACATCCCATCTAAAAACTATAGACTAATGAATCTGTTAGAAGACCTTGAGATCTCCAAAGAAATGAAATCTAATCCTGATTTTTGTGTTAACACTCAGATTAATTTGAATTGCAATTATAAACCTTTATTTAAATATCTGTGGGAAACAGTGGAGTAGTGGCCTCATACAATTTCTGTCACAAAAGAACTTTTTGTAACTTTTAACAACATAGATAAGTTATTTATTAAACTTAAACTCAGGAAATCATGAGACTGGTGGCTTAGTCTGTATGTACATTGAAGCATTGACAGTTATTACCACATTTCACTTATTAATAACAACAAAATGTGTTTATTAAAAGTATATTTTGTGAAAAAACTTAATTTCCATCGAAATCTACCTTTTCATAAAAACCAACTTTAGGAGTAGTATGTTATAGACTAAATATACTTATTTCATCATTCAAATGATCTTGGTCATTAATTTTACCAAAACCTGCATAATTCTACATAATATGCAAAATATTATACTATTATAATATTCATACAACAGGGCAATCTCATCTCGAAAACTTTTATGCTCAACTACAAAAGTTGTTAACAAGAAACAATTAAGATCTAAATACTTCATATTAGGGATGAAAGAAAATTTTCAATAAACAATATCATTCAGAATTAACAAATTGAATTTTATTCATATCTTCTTTTTTATTATAAACAAAATATCTTCTTCCCTTTGTCATGACACATTGTATATATTATGTCTTGAGCCACCAGGCCCTCAGTTTGGTAGATAATTTTAGACAATTAAATTATTATTATTGTATTGTACAGACATCTAAGGTACAATTTTTGTTCATCAATTTTTTCAATTATTCTTTTTAAAACTAATTATTTAAAAATTTCATTCATTTGTAATGTCAGCTGTCAGATGTCAACACCGGACAGATGAAACATTTAAAATCCAACCTACAATCAACCAAACCACTGTCAGTCAGTCGCCAGCTCATATCACTTCAAAATGGTTGGGTAAAACCTTTACCATGAAAAAAAAAAAAAAAAAAAAAAAAAATTTATATGTATGTATCGTCCCAGTGGTTGTTTTCATTGTTTTACCATAGAAAAACTAAAAATTAAAACTAGCTTTCATCAGCCGGAGTTGTACGGTGGACCTGAATTACAAATTTCTTAATGAGATGCAAGAAAATACATTCCTAAGTAGCCGGTACTTTTTATATATTGACGTAAGTTAAAAAACTTTGTACTTAGAACATCTTTTTACTTATTGTTTTAACTTTTTATTGTAGCATTAGCTCTGAAGATGACTTTTATGTCGAAAGCGCTTAGCTAAGGAAATTAAAAAACATTTACACACTTTAATATACTTCTTTCACTTCTTTCATTCATTTCAAGTGTGTACAAAACCTATCAGTCTTTCAACTTTCTAAATAAGATATTTCTCGTGACACATCCCCGTCCAGGCCGAAACAAAATTTTTTGAGTAGTATGGACATCTACATTTATAACCTTTATGTTTCCTGTAGCCGATTTTGATGATATACATATGTACAATAAATATATTATACACGGCTCACTAAAATAATTAGTTACGCCCCTGTACTACTGATTACTTAAAATTCAAGTAGTATTTATGTAACCTTTCTGGAAACTCCAGGTTATTGTTGAGACTCGCATTTGAACCCCTCGCCGGGGCAGATCGTCAAAAGCTTCCTAACGAGAATCATCTCTAATCTATCGACGCTCCCGCTATTCGTAAAAAGGCCGCATTTTACCGGTTTTTTTTGCTATCGTTTTATACCGCTCAGATAATTCAATCTGCTCAGTATTATCGACGATGATTTATTTAGCGTATTAGTGAGTGCCTTACAAATGAACCAAATGGATTATGGAATTCAATCAGAGCTCTGATGTGACACGTCATCAAGGAATAAAACTGTAAGTACTCTACATGTATGTGAACATAACTTATTAGTCGTGATACTGTATGCATTTTGAACCATATACCTCTCGTAGCAAATATTCTTTGTGCCATTTATGCAGATAATACTTTAAATTACATATGAAAAATCGTTATCTACTCTTAACCAGCTTACCTATGGGAATATACTCTATAACCGTACAATAAGTATAGGTTACTATTGTTAAGGATACTTTACGTATTGCCTAAACATTTCTGTTCCATCGAGCCGTATCATATTAATTATTTATTAATTAAATCCTCAAGGTCCTTCGTATTTGCATATTTTGATAATCTCTATTCTGAGAATAACGGTTTTTCATTTATAGTGTCTTTCTGTTGCATTTGGAAATTTCCAAGCCACGCCGCCCCGGCACAAAAATAAAATATTCCTCTCTTTCTGCACTCAAATTCTCAGTATTTAACCCAGCACGTCTCTACAATAGCTGGTAGGTTGTTAAGCCCGGTCTACACGTGCAATTTCAGAAACTACTTGCTTTGTTCAAATAAAGGAGTCGTTTTGTTTGTATGAAAAAATATTTGCATATATTACATTATTTTATTTTCGTAAATATATTTTTCTGTTTATAGTATACAAAAAGTGTACTCATTTCTTGGCTGATAGTACGGGTGTTATAATTTTAACATTGTTTGTTCAACCTTTTGATTTAAATTAAATTTATAATTTTGAATCCGATTAAGCCTGGTTCACAGGTTACAAAAATTATTAAAAATAATTTTGTTTTCTTGCATAAATTGTAAGTTTTTGCTACATTTAGCTTCGCTTAAGCTCATTTTACACTTCTAGAAAACTATAGAAAATAAATAATTGTTTTTTCCTTCAATTTAATTAATTTAAATACTTGTTAAGGGTGTCTCACACTTGCTGAAAAATACCCATTTTGGAAAATTGCATATATTTTGAAATTTTATAGTTTTGCATTTCATATACTAATCTGCGCTCATACAGGGTGATACTATTAAGCCAATCTCACACTATTAAACGTGTAATATATAATATATTGTACATATTCTCTCATTTTCGCATCGATTTATAGGTTTAGACATTTGCAAATAATCTATCTAATCTCACATTCTCGCAACATGGCTGACCGATCAAAATATAACCGACAGAGGCTCACCGCAAAACTTGATATAACCAAGTTGGCTGATTCGGTTCCCACAACTCTTAATTCTCTAAACAAATATAAAATTCGTGAAATAATTTCACAACTCAAACATTCTTACGGACTTTTCCGCGATGCTCAAAATGTGCTGGAGACGATCCCCGAGGAACCTACCCCCTCTACTGATTCCTCTGTGGTTTTTGATAAATATTTGGATACAATTTCTCTATTGGAAGAAAGGTTAGAGGTCATTGAAAGTTCTAATGTGACTGCTACCCCCTCCCTCCAATTTGACCCTAATTCTTCTCTAACCTCACAGTCTATGGCTAGGCAACGAACAGTAAACCTCCCTCGTATTCAGTTAAAACCATTTAGTGGCTTAGTTACTGAATACAATTCATTCATTGAGACCTTTGATACAATAATAGGATCTGATACTACATTAAGTGATCTGGAAAAACTCATTTACCTCAAAAGTTTTCTAACTTCCGAGCCTTTGACGCTTCTCGAGCATATCCCACTCACAGGTGACAATTACAAAATAGCCCGGGATAACCTGACACAAAGGTACGCCAACTCTAAATCGCTTATCAAAACTCTCATCTCTCAAATTCTTGATGCGCCTCCTATTTCTGGAAACGCAAATCACTCACAATTAAGAAATTTTCATACGGTCATGTCAAATAATTTCAAGGCCCTATTGAACTTGAATAGGCCCCCTTCAGATCTCTTGCATTTACTTCTCATACATATCGCTACTCAGAAACTCGACGCACCTACCATTAGGGCTCTTGAGTTCCAATCCGGTGGTAGCCAAGCTACCCCTGATTTTGTCCATTTTCTAGGGGAAATCGAGACACGCGTTGTTCATCTTGAGAATATTCAATCTCAATCAAAACCAAAATCGACTACTACTTCCAGACACTCTTTACACCTAGCCTCAGACACTTCTACCAGTAACCTTTCGCCTCGCTTAGGTCCTAAGAAATGTTCCTATTGCAACGACTCTCACTCGATCTACTCTTGTCCTCAGTTCAAGCAGTTGAATTCTAAAGAACGTTTTAGTTTTGTCAAACAAAATAAATTTTGTATTAATTGTCTTGGGTCTCACATGCTCGATCAGTGTAAATCCAAATTCTCTTGCATAGTTTGTAAATCTCGTCATCACACGTTGCTCCATTTCGACAAAACGGGTCATAGTAACCCTTCCGCGGCTGTTGGCCAACACAACTCAAATAATCATAATAAAACCGCTATCTCAAATAACTCCCATACACAGGGTAATTCACAACAGGGGCCCTCACATGTTAGAGCTCCTGAAACGGAAGTTAATCTTCAAAATTCGACTCCACATTCAATGGCTCTATCTGCAGCCTCGCTTGATAATCATTTGGTGTTATTAAGCACACTCCAGGTCTATCTTGTCGCTCCTAGCGGCAAGAGGGTCTTCGCAAAGGCACTTTTAGACTCGGCCTCACAGGTTTCATTTATTAGTGCTGACCTCGTAAAGGAACTGTCACTCACCACTAGAGATGGAAAATTACGGATCAATGGAATTAACTCCACCTCATCCTCGTCTCAATCTATTGTAGATACAACAATTTTCGCTGTCGCTAACGACGTTCCTTTTGACATCTCGTGCTCTGTACTCCCAAAGATAACAAATCCGCTTCCTCAAATTTCTATTTCGGCGAGCAAACTAAACATACCCTCAGAGATACCATTAGGTGATCCGATGTTCCATGTAACATCCCCAATTGGTATCCTGCTCGGTGCAGACCTGTATAACGATATCATTCAACCTGAAATAATTCGTTTGGGAAAAGGTCTTCCCGTTCTTCAACGCACTCTACTCGGGTACACGATATCAGGGTCAGTTCCAGACTTTGCTCTTAAGTCGAAAAATACTAAAAAGGCTTTGGAATTTTATTCAAACTCTCTCGTTACTTGTTGTTCTCATAACACTCCTTCCGCCGTAAATGAGCCGGTAGTGTCCAACGAGGAACTATCCGATCATTTACAAAAATTCTGGGAGCTGGAAGAAGCCGCTCCTCAGAACACCGATCTCATTAATGATCACCCCGCTGAAATTAATTTTGTAAAACATGTTAATGTTCTCCCCAATGGACGATATGAGTCCACACTCAATCTCAAACTCCCTATCGAAGATATAGACATGGGAAATTCGTTTCTCTCGGCAAAAAGACGTTTTCTCAGTCTCGAGAAACGTTTTCAACTCAACCCTGATTTATTGGAAAAATATCAGGACATTATATCGGAATATCTCAATAACGGACAAATAATTCAAGTGCCGTTAAAAATGCTAAATGACTCAGGTAAACCTAATTACTTTCTCCCTCACTTTCCCGTTTTCAAATCCAACTCTACTACTTCCACTCGTATAGTTTTCGATCCAAACAATAAATCGTCTACGGGAATCTCCCTCAGTGACGTCATAGACAAAGGTTATGTCGTCCAACATGAACTTTTTGACATTCTCGCTAAGTTTCGTCAGTTTAAATTCGCACTAGTAGGCGACATCAAGGCTATGTTCCTACAAATCGCCATTTGTCCCACTGAAACATTTCTGTTAAATTTTCTCTTTAGGGACAATATTCAGCAGCCTTTACGGTGCTATCAATTTCAAAGATTACCCTTCGGGCTCCCAAGTAGCCCATTTATCGCTCAAAGAGTTATCAAGCACATCGCTGACAACAACAAACATACCCACGAACTTGCTACTAGTGTTCTGCAAGAATCTATCTATATGGATGACCTGATCAGCGGTGCTGACAGTCTTCATGAATTAAGTTGTCTTTTCGAACAATTAACTTCTTTGCTAGAAACCCATGGTTTCCTCCTCCACAAGTGGAACTGCAGTTCTTCAGAATTTCTGTCTCAACACAATTTAAATCCCGTCTCTGAAGTCAGTCTTAACTTCACGGGATCTGATAAAGTCTTAGGCATATTCTGGGATTCAGAACGCGACCACTTTTCGTTTAAAACTCCTATCTTCAAATTGGCTAATGTTGTTACTAAACGTACTATTCTCTCCTACATTGCTACTTTGTATGACCCGCTAGGATGGTTATCCCCTGTCCTTGTGAACGCTAAGCTCTTGATACAGGAAATATGGTCCCAGAAATTGGACTGGGATCAACCCATTGACTCACCCATCATTATGAAAAATTGGCAAAACCTCTTATCGACATTCAAAACTATAGAAGAGGTCAAGGTACCTCGATGCTTACTTTTACAAAAGAAAGTTGTTGATGTTCAATTAATTATTTTCACCGACGCATCGGAAAAAATATACAGCACTTGTGTGTATCTCAAAGCGACATACTCAGACTTTTCTGTATCGTCGCGGCTTATCGCTTCTAAAAACAAAATTTCTCCGCTAAAAAATAAACTCACCATCCCCAAATTGGAACTTTGTGGAATAGTGTTGGGAGTCACTCTGGCTCATAGACTTTTTCACATCTTCAAGAAAAATTTGAGTATATCTTCATCTCATCTCTTTGCTGACTCTACAATTGCCTTGTCTTGGATACTTTCTAAAAAACACATTTGGAACATTTTTGTACAAAACAGAATTCAAAAGGTCAATTCCTTGTTGGAAACTTTTCCTTGTGATTTCCATTTCGTCAGAAGTCACGAAAACATCGCTGACCCCGCTTCCAGAGGGATAAATGTCTTTGATAATCCCCAGACCACCGAAGACTGGTTATGCGGACCTAGCTTTATTAGAGACAATCCCATCGATTTTTCTCTTCATCAAATTCCTCATTTTCAGGATGATCTTCCTGAATTAAGGAAGTTAGTTGTCTCAAACATAGCAACAAATCACGAACTCAACGACACCTTTGAAAATCTATTCGCTAAATCTTCTTCTTTTCGTAAAATTCAAAGAATTGTCGCTTATCTTTTTAGATTCATCAGTAATATTAAAAAGAAAATAAATAACTCTCCACGAGATACGGATATATTGACGCCACCCGAAATGGAGATCGCTGATCACGCGATCATCAGGTATATCCAAAGTATCTACTTTAAAAAAGAGATTCTTGAATTGAAAAATGCTAAACTCGTGACCAATAAAGCCATTCGTAAACTCAACCCCTTCCTACAACATAATGATGGGCTGATTCGTGTGGGAGGACGTCTCCGACACGCCCCCATATCGTATAATCAAAAACACCCCATTCTACTTCCTTCTAAATGTCGAGTTGTAGAACTAATCTTGACTCAAGCTCATCATAAGTTATTACATTCAGGCGCGCAAACAGTACTTTCGTATGTCAAAATGAAGTACTGGCCAATTGACGGATTAAGACAGATTAAACGCTTAATTCGTAAGTGTGTAAACTGTTTCCGATTCATGACACCCAATTCTGTTCAACAGATGGCAGATATGCATCCCGATCGTGTACTCCCCACTAGACCCTTCCAAGTCGTCTCAGTGGACTATGGGGGGTTCTTCTTAATTAAGTCCTCACATTTGAGGAAGGCACCGCTTTACAAAGCATACGTAGCCTATTTCATTTGCATGAGCACTAAATGTGTTCATATCGAACTCGTCACAGGATTAAGCGCAGAAGCCTATATTCTTACTCTGAAAAGGTTTATTGCCAGAAGATCCACGCCCAGTATTATTTGGAGCGACAATGCCACAAATTTCCATGGGGCAAAAAATGAAATGCGCGAATTCTATGATTTTTTCTTAAATCAAAATAATTCGGAACAGATTAAGGAATTCTGTACTCAAAACTCCATAACTTTCAAGATGGGTGTTCCCCGCAACCCCCATCAATTCGGCCTCCATGAGGTAGGAATAAAGAGTGTGAAGTATCACCTCTATCGAATTATAGGAAATTCCCACTTCACCTTTGAAGTGTTTAACACAGTATTATGCCAAATCGAGGCTATTCTAAATTCGAGACCCATCACTAGGATGTCGTCTGACGCCAATGACTTCGCTTTCCTATCTCCAGCTCACTTCTTAGTTCAAAGAAGTTTAACCGCGCCCCCTGAACCAAGTGTTTCAGAGATACCTGAAAATAGGTTGAATCTTTTTCAGCGTATTAGTAAAATTCAACAGCAATTTTGGAAATTGTGGAAAAAAGACTATCTTTGCCTCCTGCAGCAAAGAAATAAATGGACCGACCCTACTGACCCTGTCAAGATCGGGGATTTGGTTCTGTTGAAGGAGGATGGTACTCCTCCACTCTTATGGCCAACTGCCAGGGTAATAGATGTATTGCCTGGTAAGGATGGTCTAGTTCGTACTGTCAAGATTCACACTACTCACGGTGATTTTCTTCGTGGTATTACGAAAATCGCTGTGATTCCCCTGGAAGATTAAAATCTATCCCTAGGGGGAAAACTTATCGTTTTCCTCCATTTTATCGTTGTTACCCCTTGTGTATATAAACTCTAATTTCTTCAAACATTTCTTATCGTTGTGCACATCTTTGCCAATCCCCTCTCTTCGAGGTGATATAGGCCATCTCTCTCGCCTGTCGCCCCCGGCAATATGTACAATAAATATATTATACACGGCTCACTAAAATAATTAGTTACGCCCCTGTACTACTGATTACTTAAAATTCAAGTAGTATTTATGTAACCTTTCTGGAAACTCCAGGTTATTGTTGAGACTCGCATTTGAACCCCTCGCCGGGGCAGATCGTCAAAAGCTTCCTAACGAGAATCATCTCTAATCTATCGACGCTCCCGCTATTCGTAAAAAGGCCGCATTTTACCGGTTTTTTTTGCTATCGTTTTATACCGCTCAGATAATTCAATCTGCTCAGTATTATCGACGATGATTTATTTAGCGTATTAGTGAGTGCCTTACAAATGAACCAAATGGATTATGGAATTCAATCAGAGCTCTGATGTGACACGTCATCAAGGAATAAAACTGTAAGTACTCTACATGTATGTGAACATAACTTATTAGTCGTGATACTGTATGCATTTTGAACCATATACCTCTCGTAGCAAATATTCTTTGTGCCATTTATGCAGATAATACTTTAAATTACATATGAAAAATCGTTATCTACTCTTAACCAGCTTACCTATGGGAATATACTCTATAACCGTACAATAAGTATAGGTTACTATTGTTAAGGATACTTTACGTATTGCCTAAACAACATAGTTATAAACAAATGAAGATCAAAAAACGGTAAATTTTCGCTTTTTTCGTCTATAACCAAAAAGTTAAGCATTTTAAACAAATTTGAGAGTAAGAAACTCATAAACCGTCTAAAAAATTTCAATATGCCGTTCGCTGAATATGTCTATCCCAGTGATGTCCCACATCACTGGTCTACCCTTATTGGTTGCTTAGAAAATTGCAAAATAAATCATAAATTTTGAGTTTTTATAAATATTCATAACTGATGTAAAAATTAACTTAGAACCTTCTTATTACGCGAATTGCTGAGACTTCTGGTGCTTAAATTATATTTTAAATTTCCAAGCAATTGGTTAAATAGTTTAAAAGTTATTTAATTTGTTTATCCCAAATTCATTTTTTTTGCAGCACTATAAGTCAGAAAAGTATGAGGTTACAGTAAGACTTCTGACGGTTTATGGAAGAAGAACATTTATACTATTGACTTAATTAAAAAAAAATACAAAAAGTAATTTTAAACAGTGTAAAATTATTTTGCAAAAACACGTCGATTTTTTGCTTACTTATAAACAATTAGAATAACTTTTTAACCGTTACCCGTAAAAAAATTATTTTTTCATATTTGGAAAGACTGAATTTTTATACACGTCTAGAAAGAAAAATAATTGTCCTAGGACAATTAGGGACGAAGTTAGCCCCCCCCCCCCCCATTTTTTTAATTTAGATGTTTTTGCAAAATAATTTTGCAGTATTTAGAATTATTTTTTGTCATTTTTTAAATTAAATTAATAGTATCAATATTCTTCTTTCATAAACTATCCAAAGTATTATTGTAACTTCATCATTTTCTGACTTATAGCGTTGCAAAAAAAATTTATTTGGGATAAACAAATTAAATACCTTTTAAAATATTTGACCAATTGCTTTGAAATTTAGGGTATTATTTTAGCACCAGAAGTCTCATCATTCTGTGTAATAAGAACGTTCTAAGTTAATTTTTACATAAGTTATGAATATTTATAAAAACTCAAAATTTATGATTTATTTTGCAATTTTCTAAGCAACCAATAAGGATAGACTTATTCAGCGAACGCCATATTGAAGTTTTTATACGATTTATGAGTTTATCACTCTCAAATTTGTTTAAAATAGTTAACTTTTTGGTTATTGACGAAAATCGTACCGTTTTTTGATCTTCATTTGTTTATAACTATGTATACCTCGTCCAATTTACTTACCGTTGCACGTCATCCGCGCCATAGCCTGTGACACGATACCAACACGAAATATCTAGGCGGTAGATGTGTTCCCCTTTAGAATCATTTTGATTCTAAAAAAGAGTACACCCACCGCCTAAATATTTCGTGTTGGTATCGTGTCACAGGCTATGGCGCGGATGACGTGCAACGGTAAGTAAATTGGACGAGGTATATATCATCAAAAACGGCTGCAGGAAACATATAGGTTATTATTATAGATGTCCATACTACTCAAAAAATTTGGTTTCGGCCTGGAGGGGGTTGTGTCACCAACACGATATTTTTTTTCCTTATTTCTCTGAACGAATAATCAATAGCCTATTTGGCCGGTATTCAATTTAAATGGCTCCCTAAATATTTCTTGGTGCATGGAAACGGATGTAGGCTATAGTTCTAGAGTTTTTCCATTCTAGAAAAATTCTGGTTTTAGTAGATAGGTATAAAATACTAGTTCACGAAAAGGATGTCACAAAGAGCTGGAAAAAGTACTTTGACAGTTTATTAAATGAAGAATTTGACAGAAAATCAGTTAAGTTAACGGAGATACAGGTAACACCTTGGTGACTGGTAACAATGATCACCAAAATAACAAGCGAGGAAGTGGTTGAAGAACTTCAAAAAATAAGAAAATAAAAGCAGATGGACCATATGATATTCTTTGGGAAGTGTGAACAGCTTTAGAAGAGGCAGGAACAAGTTGGCTGAGGTTTTTTAATTGAATTATTTATGGAAGTGGGAACAATGGAGAAGCAACATATTAGTACCTGTTTACAGAAACAAAATAGATATACAACAATGTACAAACTACAAGGCCACCAAATTACTAACTACAAGAGGAATTTGATAAACGATTACATGAAAGAACCGAAATATTTGATAATCAGTTTGGTTTAAAGGTAAGCAGATCAACAACAGATGCAATTTCGTTGTAAGGCAGCTAATAAAAAAATATAGGCATTTGCCTGCTAATTGAACACCGAAATCATATGAAAACAAAAATTGCCAAGTTGACACATTACTCCAACACGATCGGACTTGGAATAAACACAGAGAAAACCATGAGAGAAAAACTTCTTAACATAAATATTAACCACTCCAATCAGAAAATAATGATAAACGATAAAGAAGTAGAAGAGGTAGACAAATTCACATATTTGGGATCAGACATGGAAAGGAACGAAGGGTGCAAAAGGGATGGAACTAGAGAGAGAGAGAGAGTGTGTGTGTTGAATCAGATAACTGCAAAACGACAGAGTATCATTCCCCAATTCTTAATGTATGAGAATGTCAAGGCCCCCGTAAGGGATACTGGCGCCTGTGTGCAAAAAAGGATTTTGGCGCCCCTTAAGGCATTTTGTTTCATGTTTCTGTATTCATTTTTTTAAGATGATAGATATTTTAGGTAGGTGGCTTGAAATAAGGCAAAAAACTGAACTTCAGAAGTCATAATAAGTTTTAATGAGTTTTCCCCGAAAAGTGCTTCGTTTTTTGTTTATTACATGTTGAAATATTCTGTTTGGAATTTGACTAATAAGAACGTATTTTTCATGAGCTTCAATTTTGTTTTTACTAGCTCTATATACTTCACGAATTTTTTCGCTTTTTTCTTTAAAGCTACATTTTTAATAACCTTTTTTTTCGATAAAACACTTATAAACATTAGTTTATGAGTTATTTGAGAAAAACCGTCTAAAACGTTTTTTTTTTTGTTGAAAAATAAACATTTTCACTGTCAAATAACTCGAAAAATATTGATTTAGTTAGAAAACTCTATAGAACAAAAGTTGCTTAGAATCAGTCAGTTTGTCAATTTCCGGACTTATTTTAAACCTATCTTTTTTCACTCCCGAGAAGGGGAACTTTCACCCCCCCCCAAGCAAAAGCAACCAACGGCACAAGTCCAAGTTTGAAGTGAAGGGAAGTAGAACCTAAATCCAAATTTTGATACAATTCGGTGGTGATCCTGAAAATTACAGGGTATCTCCGTATTTCACGTTCATTTACTGGGCTATATGTAGGTACAATAGAAAAATAAAAAACAGCCATTGCAGTAGCGATATTAGAATAGAATAGAAATATGCTTTATTGTCATGAAAAATTGTACAATTTTATCGACAAAGCTTATAAAAAGTCAAGACAACAAAACAATAACAATCCAATTTACTAAAATTACATAAATCGTCATAGTCCTGTCGCCAGGGGGGGTACAACGGCCTCGTTAATTCAGATGGACTTACTCAAGTTTTTTTTATGTATTTTGACCCGTAGAACACGAATTTTTTGGGTAACAGTTGATCCGGATGTCGATAAGATTGTTATAGACCAAGAACTTGAGGAATCAAATAACAGCGATTTTTGGCAAAACAAAACAATATTTTGTATTTTTTGGGCCATTTTAAGTAAAAAATATTTCTACAAGTTTTTTCGTAGGATGCACAGTTTTCGAGATAAACGCGGTTGAACTTTAAAAAAATCGAAAAATTGCAATTTCTGAACCCGAATAACTTTTGATTAAAAAATAAAATAGCAAGTCTGCTTACCGCATTTGAAAGTTTAAGTCAAATTATATCGGTTTTGATTATTTGCATTGGTAAAAATTTATTTTTTTATTGTTTAACAAAGCTATAAACACGTAGGGTTTCCCGTGCTTTTACATGCGTTTTACCTCATGTAACGTAGAAATAGTCTTGATTGCACTAGTACCTATTCTACCTACTCGTTCGATTTTAAATGAGAAATCATAGAAACATCACTCACGCACTAGTTGTTTGTAGCTTTGTTTAACAATAACACAATAAATTTTTAGCAATGCAAATAATCAAAACCGACATAATTTGACTTGAACTTTCAAAGGCGCTAAGCAGAATTGCTATTTTATTTTTTAATCAAAAGTTATTCGGGTTTAAAAATTGCAGTTTTTCGATTTTTTGAAAGTTCAACCGCGTTTATCTCGAAAACTGTGCATCCTACTAAAAAACTTGTAGAAATATTTTTTGCTTAAAATGACCCAAAAAATACAAAATATTGTTTTGTTTTGCCAAAAATCGCTGTTATTTGATTCCTCAAGTTCTTGGTCTATAACAATCTTATCGACATCCGGATCAACTGTTACCCAAAAAATTCGTGTTCTACGGGTCAAAATACATAAAAAAACTTGGGTAAGTCCATCTGAATTAACGAGGCCGTTGTACCCCCCCCTGGCGACAGGACTATCAATATATTTACAATAATAACAATAATAATGAAGTTAAACAGAAGTAGTCAATTGAAAAATTTAAGTAAATTGCAAATGCATAGTCTACCTAGTAATTAATAAGTTTAAAAGTTAAGCTGCTGCATATGACACCCAAATATACACAAAAAAAAATGATAATAAAAATACTACTTGTGCAAAGGGTACTGTAATTTCTTAGTTATTGATTAAGAAAATCTTCTACTGAATAATATGGTCTTTCAGATAGGTAGGCTTTTGTCAGTTTACGGAATTTGGGGAAAGATGCTGCAGATTTAAGTTGTAGAGGGAGATGATTGTAAAGTTTTTTTGCGGAATATAATATAGATTTCTTTACTAACTCAGAGGACGGGGTCGGCATATAGACGTCAAACGTAGAATTTCTCGTGAAGTAGTCATGATTAGGTCTTGGTGGAAAGACATGTAGATGTTTACGAATTAAGCAAACAGTTTCTAAAATATACAAAGATGGAAGGGTTAAAATTCTGTGATCTTTGAAGTAACTTCTGCAATGTGTTGTTCTTCTGAGGCCAAACAGATATCTAATTGCTCTTTTTTGTAATTTGAAAATAACATCGAATTGGGCAGCTGTACCAGAACCCCAAAAAGGAAGACCATAACGAAGATGTGACTCGAACAAAGAAAAATATGTTATTTTGGAAGATGCTAAATTGAGTTCATTCGAAACAGATCTTATAGCATAGCAAGCTGAGGATAGTTTCTTCCTTAACAAATCGATATGGTGGGACCATTTAAGGTTGCTGTCTAAAAAAATACCAAGAAATTTCACAGAATCAACGGTACTGATCTGGCTGTTATTAAGAGGTAAGGGTTGAAGGACTCCTTTATAAGACAATGCTACTGTTTTATCTACGTTAAACGAGAGTAAATTAGAGTCAGACCAGGTTTTTATTGTAAGTAGATCAGAAGTTATAGTAGCATGAAGAGTTGCAATATTTGAGTTGCTCCAAGTGATACTGGTATCATCAGCAAAAAGAAAGATTTTTCCATCGATTTTTAAACTAGTGATGTCATTAATAAAGATAAGGAAAAGTAGAGGACCCAATACTGAACCTTGAGGTACCCCACATACAATGTTTTTGAGACTAGAGTCTGTATCATTTGCTCTAACCAGTTGTTTCCTATCATCCAAGTAAGATTGGAACCAATCTAAAGAAATACCTCGAATTCCGTAGAAATTTAGTTTTCTTATCAAAATGTTATGATTTACACAATCAAAAGCTTTGGCGTAGTCACAAAAAACGGTGGCAGTGTGAAGATTATTGTTCAGTGCTTGATAAACCTCATGTAGTACAGAAAAGATGGCATCAGTGGTGCATTTATTATTTAAAAAGCCGAACTGATTTTGTGATAAAATGTTGTTTTCAACTAGAAAGGACATAAGTCGGGCTTTTATGAGTCTCTCAATAATTTTGGAGAGTACCGGTAGTAGTGCAATAGGTCTATAATTGCAGGTATTAGATATTTCACCACCCTTATGAAGAGGAATAATGATGGCTGTCTTCAGGCACTCTGGAAATTTACCTTTCTCAAAGGAATCATTAATTAATGAGATGAGGACTTCTAACACATTTTCTGGGAGATTATAAAAAATTTTTATCGATAGACCATCAGTACTACAGGAGGATTTGCTTTTGATACTATTGATTGTTTGGATCAGTT
This sequence comes from Diabrotica virgifera virgifera, assembly GCF_917563875.1. Lineage (NCBI taxonomy): Eukaryota > Metazoa > Arthropoda > Insecta > Coleoptera > Chrysomelidae > Diabrotica > Diabrotica virgifera. The sequence continues at coordinate 37,942,650 of NC_065444.1, read as the reverse complement.
CAGATTTATCGACTGGTTTTATAAAGAATGAATTCGAGACCTTTCTTGAATTAGGGAGATAAGCAATGGGATCTTGTTGTGGCAAAATAGTTGATGTAATATTTTTACTCACATTAACAAAGTATTCATTTAGATTTTCAGGGTCTGGAAGGGAAATTGTTTTAGCAGTGTGGGTTTTATTTCGAAGATCGTTTATTATGGACCAAGTTTCTTTTGCAACACTTTTTGAGCTTCCCAAACGGTTATGGTAGTAGTCTTTTTTAGCTGATTTTATAAGTTTAAGATAGGTTGCCCTGTACTTGGTGATATATTCAGTGATAGAAACGTTGATAGTAAATTTCCTGATATAGAGAAGAGAACGCATATTCTTGGAAGATATTCGGATACCTTTAGTAGTCCAGGGTTTGCGATGTTTTGGCTTAATTGCAATTAAAGGAAATGCTTTATTGAAGATACGGACAAGCTTATCCAAAAAAGTACTGAAATTATTATCCACGTCCATAGCAGGAAAGCGCCACTCAGAGGTTAAGCATAAATTTTGGAAATTACGAAAGTTCCGGGTGGAAAAAATCCTGCCTAAACGTCGGGTTTTCGAGGAAGGTTTGCTCAAGATATTAAACTTCGTATAAACTGCTTCATGATCAGATAGTCCAGCATTAATAATTGTAGAGTGGACATCAAGGGGTGAAAAATCTGAGACAGTATAATCAATTATGGTAGATGAAGTTTTTGTAATCCTTGTAGGGGAATCAACGTGCATTGTTAGACCATACGATTCAAATATGTTTACCAAGGATATTTGTGTAGCACTAGCAGCAGCATAATCAATGTTAAAGTCCCCGCATAAAATTTTTCTACTTTTATGGGGCAGGTCATCTAACAAATTTAGCAGGTTCTGAAAAAATAGTTCCACGGAAGAGTTAGGTGATCTATAAATGCAAATAATATAAAGATTAAGATTCTTATTGTAAATTAACGAAAACTCAAAGAAGGCTTCACTTAGCAGAAAGTCATATTTTGTTACCGAAGAAAAATCATTGCTCGTAGATAGAATTAGGGTGCCTCCGTAAGCTGAGCTTGGACGATCATACCTAGCAATTGTGGTGTATTTTTCTACAAAAAAAAGGCTCGTTGACTTCAAGCCAGTGCTCTGTAACCGCAACTACCGGGGGAAATCCTAATTCCTCTAGGAACAAAAATAATTCATCAGTTTTGTACCTTATAGAACGAATATTAATCAGAACCATGCTAAAGTTGTTATCACTAAAACAATTAGAGGATTCTAGTCCCTCAGAACACGTCGTGATGTTTAAAAATTTCGTTTTGGAGAGGCAGCGGAATAGTAATTTCGGTGACATTCCCTTGATTTCTGCAGGTGAATAATTCTTTCAGAAGTGAGAAAGGATCTGTAAGCATCAAGATCAGCATATTGTCCGAGACTTTGCTGTTGCAAATTCATTAATTACATCGCTAAAATTATTTATACCATAAAAAATATCTTGTTCAATTGCTGATATTGCCAGCCCAAACCATCTTTCTTGCAGCATTGTCCTTAAATGATTTTTAATGATTTTTAACTTTGAAAAAGATCGCTCGCCGAAAGCTACAGATGCAGGCAATGTCAAAAGAATTCTTAGTGACATGTTTACGTTTGGAAGGGTGGAATTTAAGTAAATTGTTTTCAAATATATATTGTAAAATACTTAAGAGGGCAGTATCATCAAGTAATGAAAATATCTTTAGCGCTTTAATTTGAGTATGATTGGAGTATATATCCTCATTATTATTCTGATTTGTCAGTTGTTCTTCAAGAACTAAACAACGTTTTAAAATATCGCTGTCATTTAATTTAAATATGTTTCGGGTGTATTTATACCTAATCCTATTTAATATCTCAACTTTTGTTTAAATTTTTTTTTAAATTTTGACCCTGCTTTTGGCGCCCCTAAAGGATGGCGCCCGTGTGCATTGCACACTTCGCACATATGGTAGAGAATGTACACAATGTACAGATCAGAGAATGCTTATAACGTACCTGTTTTGGTAATACAGCCTGTAAAGTTTCTTTTTGTTAATTTTTGATAATATTCTTACAAAATAAAATTGGAAATTATAAAACCTGAACATGTTATCACAGCCCGATTTTCTTTCATTTAATTGCTGAAAGATTGTATATCAGAAATGTATTTATGCATAAGCAAAAAAACATTTGATATCGCAGGGAACACAATAATTATTAATAAATATTAATTTCCTAAAAACCAAGTGACGACACGCTGATAAAAATTAAATAACAAAAGAGTATGTTGAACTAAAAATTGGATAATTATGTAATTATCATGCTTGATTAATGCATATCATTCAACAAATTGAATAAGAAATTGTTATGATATTCCGAGATATTCAAATTTGTCGGAATATGTTATGATCCAAATTGACGAGATTTATTCAAAGTACGAGGAGAAGGCGAAAAGATCTGTGGTTTTTTCTGGGCAATGATTCACTGGACACGTTGATAAAACCACAAATTTTGCACAAACTTTGATCTTCTTCTTCTTCTTCTTCTTCTTCTTCTTCTTCTTCTTCTTATATCTTCTCCATCAACTCCTTGAACTCCTTCCATTGATCTCTATCCTGAGTAACATATTTTCAATTTGTTCTAGCTATTTTTTTTATGTCATCTACCCCTCTCATCATGGTGGCATTTCTCTTGGCCATCTACCTTTGCAAGGTCTCTAATATTGTATTTTGGCGTTCCAACGTTTCAACATCTCAGCCAGTCATCTATCTTTCTATTAGGCAGTCGTATATCTAACATTAGCCTGTTCATTGCCCTTTCAATTGTGGCTTGTTTGTTCATAATTACAGTGGAACCTCGATTATCCGTCTCTCTATTAACCGTCACCTCTGTTAACCGTCAGGGTCCATACATAAGTTATATTGACTACATAAGTAAAAATTTGGTCATCAATTCATTTTGTTTGAGCATTGCGATAAGCCAAACGAAATTCGTTAAAATGTACACGTGCAGTTATGCCGCCAGCGCATTTTTTTATGTAAATAATTTTTGTTCTTATTCAGGGCTTTGGATTAGATTTCAATTTAAATAGGTAATGATTAATGATAAATGATTTCTTTCTTCTCTGTTGCCTGCAAACTTTCTTCTCTGTTGTCTTTTGGCCTCTGGACACCACCGTCCGGCATAACCCAGGAACACCAGGAACACCACACTTACCCCAGTGCGTTTTTCGGACTGTTTGCTTTTACGATCCAACACAATACATTCACAACAAACCCTGAAGAGGACAAAATCCTAAACGGGGACACTCATTGATAGCATTTCCACAAACAAAGCATTTAATCTTTACACGCAAATCAATACAATGAGATGATGATGATGATTGATGATAAATGATACCGTGGTTTTAGTGTTCTATTTTTAGAATCGCAAGGCGAAATAAAAACGTACAGCAAAATAATTTTTACAGTCAATATCTGTGTGTCACCATAATTCAGTTTGATTCAAATTCGAACATTGATTGTGTCACTTAGTCGTTTGATCAATTAATTTTTTTTTAATGTTCTGTTAACCGTCTTTTCGATTATCCGTCATACCCTTGGTCCGGTGCCCTGACGGATAATCGAGGTTCCACTGTACCTAGATAAAAGTCCAAGTTTGAACCATCTGTCATAATGTGTCGTGTTGAGTCCTTAAGGGACGGAAAGGGGGCCAACTCTCGAACTTAGGAAAACACTGACTCTATACTATACTTTTATTTAAAGTTTACAACATCCATAAACGTAAGGTTTAGGCAAGCCGCACACCAACGAAACATGAAATAAAAAACATGAAACATGAAACGTAAAACACGTTTCATGAAAATTAAACACGGCTAAACAAATCTTGAAGTCCTCCTACCAATGAAACGAGTGTGATTCATGCTCATAACACATTTTTATTTTCGGAAAGTTTCATAAATGGCCGGACGTCTATTTGTTTAGCAGTGTTTTATTTCCATGAAACGTGATTTACGTTTCATGTTTCTTTGATGTGCGGCCTGCCTAAGGAGGTGTTGTTTCACGGGGTAGTCGTTCAGACACCCATCTCGCACAATTCTAACTATAATAATTCTTTATTTAACCCCTCTTCGGGCTTTTTATACCTTTCTTTATTTTGGACTTTGAAAGTAAACGGTACGTGAGTATCGTTTCTTACTCGCAAGGTTACCCAAACAAACTCCATCAATTAACCTTAGCTTTGTTTGTTATTACTGAAACAACACCTTCTTTAACGACCTACTTATGCCTAAATTATATACATTTTTTGGATACATATTATGTTATACAGTAAGGGTTTTTCCCAGTCAAACTGTTATAAGTCGCCATCTAGCGATAATTACACGAGTGCAACTTCTGACAATTTTTCCCATAATAAAGTTTAACATTTATGCCTGGTTGCACCAACAGATCTTAAGCTTAAGTCGAGAATATCATAAGAATTAATATAATATAATTATAATACATTACAATAAGAATACCATAATATAATAATAGATATAATTGATAATAAGGTAAGAATCTAAAATTATGGTGCAGCGTAAGTGATACTCAAGGAGGCCCTATTTATAAGTAGAGCTTAGCTAATCTGGAACTTAAGATCTGTTGGTGCAACCAGGCATGAGAGTTGGTTAGAGGGTAAACCTTAAATATGGCAATTTTTGAGTTATGACGTTCTTCTTCCAAACCAACGGTAAAGAGCATTTTGCTATATGCAGCAGAAACTTGGAAAATAGAGAAAAAGATTATACAAAAGGTTCAAACATTTGAAAATAGATTAGACGAATAGTATGCAAATATATTGGCCAAATCAGATAAGTAACAAGGAACTTTGGAGAAAAACTAATCAAGAGCAGATAGCCAAGACGATAAATAGACGCAAATGGAAGTTTATTGGACACACATTAAGGAAAAATAAAGATGATATAACCAAAGAAGCTCTGGATTACCAAATAACTGAAAAAGGAAACAAGGCAGACCAATGATATCCTGGAAAAGAAATACTACTAGAGAGCTAGAAGACAACGGGTTAACATGAAAAGACATGGTGAACATGGCGAAATCCCTGGCCAGAGACAGAGCTGAATGGAGGCTCTGTAGACTGTAGACTGTAGAGGCCATATGTTCCAAATGGAATCAAGAGGAGTAAAGTAAGTATATTTACGAAACGTCACCCTCCCTAAAATTTTACGAAATAGAAAAATTGTCCGACTCGATATGAATAACTGAATAAAAAAGTCTCATGAGAGAGCTAATAATTTATTTTGTTGATAGTGGGCCCAAGGACTATTACAAAATAGAAAAAATACAACACAAGAAAGAGGTTTCTGAAATATATAAACGATAATCAATGAAGTATAACAATACTATACGTAACAGACTTTTATCTGGGTTATAGAATATGTATATTGTGTATACATGAAAATCATGTCAGAAAACCGCACCTATACAGTGATTAGTATTTGAAAACCAAACAAACAATACATAAAAAATAGTCATGATACCTTAGTACATTTCAAACTAACACCTTGATCGAGAGAATAACAAAACGATATCAAAAAATCTTAAGAAAGTCTTAGATACATTATTTTACATGCACATATGATATTCACTATTATTGATTCCTCACGAACTTCGATAATATCGTTCATTAAACATATTTGGATAGCGGACCGTGGAAATCAATCATTACGTCAAAGTAATGTAAAATGTTTTGTAAAGAGTGTATTAATGTAGTGGCAGTGGCGTAGATTTATATCTTATAAAGGAAGCTGCTGCAGTTTTTAAAATGTTTGGAATCTATAGGAATAAAAGGCAGGTTTCGAGCATCTACATAGTTTATTAAATCTGGCCCGAGTATACTTTCGCTAACTTAGCATCATCATGGGCATTTCGTCAAATTAGGAAGATATCCCCGCAAAGTGCAATATTGGCAAGAAATTTTAAAAATTTAAAACTAATAAATACATATAACACACACTGCACAAAGGGCAAACAGATCAAAATTAATTAAATAAAAATTATGCTACATCTTAGCAAGTCCAAATGAAAGGTTCTTTCATTTTTACTTGCTAAGATGTAGCATCATTTTTATTTAATTAATTCTCTATCGAAGATTATCACTCTATCGACAAATCACTTGGTGATTTGACCCTTGCTATTTTATCAGTAGGTACAACAACATAATATATGAGGTGGAATACGATGAAGACGATGAAATAATAGTACAAGAAGACGAGGATACAATACGAACTCTAAAAAATCGAAAGTCATGCGGATCACAAGATATTATATCGAACGAATTACTAAAACACAGCCCACACGTATACTGCGAGGCATATGTTAGGCAGGCCGCACATCAAAGAAACATGAAACGTAAATCACGTTTCATGGAAATAAAACACTGCTAAATAAATAAACGTCCGGCCATTTATGAAACTCTCCGGAAATAAAAATGTTTTATGAGCATGAATTACACTCGTTTCATTGGTAGGCGGACTTCAAGATTTGTTTAGCCGTGTTTTATTTTCATGAAACGTGTTTAACGTTTCATGTTTCATGTTTTACGTTTCATGTTTCGTTGGTGTGCGGCTTGCGGATATAGAAAATTTATACTCATTTTCATAGTTGATTTTTGTTGTGCATTTTCACAGTTGTGCAAAGATTTATATTACGGTAAATACTGGCGTATGTTTTCACCTTATTCTACAGCATGTCCCTGTAAGTTGTATCTATATGAAAAACTTTTTTATTATTAACTTTACGAAAAAAAGTTATTCTTTATAAAAAGCTCTGCATGGTCCAAAACCTAAGATTTAACCATCAAATATCAATTTTTTTTAATATTATACGAGATATATCAAAAAGTTTGAATTTCACTCAAGAGTAAAGTAGCTTTATTTTTTACAATATTGAAAATTGCTATTATGAAAAGTTGTTTGAAATTAAAAACTGTATTCTAGTATGCAAATACATCCTTCTAATTAAAATTTTTTTTTAATTATGGATAACTAACATTATTTTCAGTTATTTTAATTCAGATAACTCTTTTATTATTAATTTAACGAAAAAAAGTGATTCTTAATAAGAAATTCTGCATGGTCTAAAATCTAAAATACAACCATCTTATGTCAAATTTTATCAATTTTATACGAGGTATGTCAAAAAATATGAATTTCGCTCAAGAGTAAAATACGTTTATTTTTCACAATATCGAAAATTGTTATAATGAAAAGTTATTTAGAATTAAAAACTATGTTTCAGTATGTAATTACATCCTTCTAATTGAAATATTCTAAACTATAAAGGTACTTTACTTTTGATCTAAATTTATCTTTTTTGACATACCTCGTATAAAATTGATAAACTTTGACATAAGATGGTTGTATTTTAAGTTTTAGACAATCCAGAACTTTTTATTAAGAATCACTTTTTTTCGTTAAATTAATAATAAAAGAGTTATCAGAATTGAAATAACTGAAAAAATAATGATAGTACAGTAGAACGTCGATTATCCGAACGTCGATCAACCGAACGACCGGTTATCCGAACTCCCGACTCCCGCGCCCCGCACTCGAGTACTGAGCAAGCGTTAGTAATTAACGCTTAAAATATCTTCAATTTTCTTCAATTGTGTATCCAAAAATATGTTGTTTCAAAGACTGCACTTTTTTGTTTAATTGCTATTTGTCATTATCAAGGTATAAACAAATATACAGTTATATAAATATGGTTTTTATTCACTTGTGGATAAATATGTCTGGCAATCTCAATATAGTTCGATTATCCGAACAAATCAGTTTTCCGAACGCCCATGTCCCCCAATTAGTTCGGATAATCAACGCTCTACTGTATTCCATAATTTTTCAAAAAAAAAATGTTTTTCAATTAGAAGGATGTAATTGCATATTAGAATATAGTTTTTAATTCCAAACAACTTTTCATAATAGCAATTTCCAATATTACGAAAAATAAAGCTACTTTACTCTTGAGTGAAATTCAAACTTTTTGACATACCTCGTATAATATTCAAAAACTTTGATATTTGATGGTTAAACCCTAGGTTTTGGACCATGCAGAGCTTTTTATAAAGAATAACTTTTTTTCGTAAAATTAATAATAAAAAAGTTTTCCATATGGATAAAACTTACAGGGACATACTGTATATAAAGGACAAGACTTACAAACGGAGTGGACAAAAGCACATATTAACAACATCTACAAAAAGGCAGATAGAAATAATTGTTCAAACTACAGGGGACTAAAGTGTCATAAATTCACTCTCAAGACTCTAAGGAAAAATAATAGAAAATAAAGCAGAAAAAGAGATGACAGATGTACAAGAACAAAATTGCTTTCGTGCAGGCAGAACCTATATGAAAAGCTTATTTTCCCTAAAGCAGGTTATTGAGAAAAGATTAGTTCACAATAAAACGAACAGAGACCTTCAAATACTTGGGAGTCCAAATAACATCAAAAGAAGGGAGTATCGAAGAAATACATTCCAGAATTGGCCAAGCAAGATCAGCCACCAGACATCTACAAGAACTATTGTGGAATAATAAAATACCAAAATAAAATAAAAGAAGAATTTATAAAACAATAATAAAAAGGGCGCGAACTATGGGAAATAAACCAAAGAAACAAATAAAAAATTAAGGTCATGGAAATGAACTATTGGAGACGATGTTGCCGGTTCACTAGATTAGATAGGGTGCGAAATGAAGATATTGTGTTTGATCGGCTTAAAAAAGACATTTGTCAGATATCTAAACAATAAGATACAAGTCAGAATAGATGGGGAACTTACGGAATCTATAGATAAAGGCAATATAATAAGTATGGGGGTTCACGGAGGCATTCGAAATGTGGGTGTATCGACGTATCCTCAAAATATCCTGGACGACTCACACCACCAACGTAGAGGTACTGTAGAGGAAAACAAAAAGAAGTCTCTTTCACAATTAAAAAACGGAAACTTGAATACCTCGATCATATTATGAGACATGATAAATATCATATACTCCAACTGATAATACAGGGTAAAATAGAAAGCAAACGCGGACCCGGAAGAAGAAGACACTCATGGCTTCAAAACTTACGCCAATGGTTTGGACTAACATCGATCGAGTTATTCAGAAACGCCGCACACCGAAACAAGGCACATGAAGAAGAAGGGGATTCACTAAGCCCTATACTATAATATATAATCTAAACATGGATGAAGTCATAAAGAGCGTCAATAAAGGAAGAGGATATAGCAAACAGTGAAATTACAATTTTCTGTTACGCAGACGATGCAATTTTTATAGCCCAACATGAAGATAGTAGATACTGAAGAAAAAGAGAATTAAAAAAATTGCAAAAAAGATAATTAAAACCCTAAAAATAGAACAAATAGAATCTCAGTGATCTGGAAAGTATAATAACCTATATTCACATCTGTTCGGATTATTTATGTATAAAGGATGATAGACCCTTTCGAAATCAACCTGTAATAAACCACAAGTAGTGCAGTTACTTGAAGGTGAATATGAGCTATTACCTCCGATTTCGTCGAACCTCCATCGATTTGCATGAACATTGGTGAGTGATTAGAGGATATCTCAAGGAACAAAGGTGACATGGTGGCAACTTGCGCTTTTACCCTGGGGGTGGATGCCACCCCTTCTCGGGGGAGAAAATTATTTTTTTGAAAATAACCCCATAATTCGATAGAGGTAAAAATTCTAACCAATATTTGTTATATAAAGTTATTATAATAAATCAAAACTTTTTGAGTTATTGAAGATCAAAGATTTTAATTTTTCTTGAGAAAAATGCATAAGTTTTTACAAAAAAGTTATTATTACCAAAATTGAAGCTAATAAAAGACAAAATAAACCTTTTACTAGGAAAACCTTTTAGTGTTAACTAAAAGTGAGTTATAGGTAATTGAATATATATTTTTTTCGGCGAGTAAAAAAATCTAAATATTCAAGCTGAAATAACCGGAAAATGATGCATTTTATAACATAAACTTATTAAACATTTGTCAAAGTACTTAAAAATATCTATCAAATGAGCCCCGAACATGTTGATAGCATTAAAATTTATGCACCAAATTTTTTTCAAAATTTATCTTTTAAAAAATTTTCCAAAAAATGTTATTGTTTTTTTTTAATAACTGCATTTCTTTTTACGACCTCTTTAATCTTTTAGACCCCTTACTTTTTTAAAAATAGAAGGTTAAATGGCCCCGGTTGCATGGTTTTCACAGCAAAATTTAAGATTTAAACGTTTCTATCTCGGTTATTTTTTACCCTATGAAAATAGTAAAACAGGTAAAATATTTGACACAGAAAAAACAAAAATTTGGGTATATATCATTTTTTACGTATATTGAGTATTTTTGGAGTTATTATCAAAAGAATATGAAAATTACAATAATTTTAAAAATTATGATTTTTTTAAATTATATCTTTTTTCAAAAATATGCATTCTAAACCGGTCAAAATTATTGAAATCATTACTTATGCTAATATAAAGAAGTTCTTGTAAGGATTACTATAAATTTTATTTTTTGTGGAAATGCCGTATGTTCTATTTTTCACTTTTTCCTAAAAAATTCAAAAGGGTTCTTTTATTTTCATCATAACTTGCTTAATTTTGACGCTATTAACTTGTTCTGAAGCTCATTTAATGGGTATTCCGAAGTACGCTGACAAATGATTAGCAGGTATATTTTATACATTGCATCGTTTTCCCGTTATTTAAGCTTGAAAATACTTAGATTTGAGTACCCGTCGAAAAAAATACACATTCAATTGCCAATAACTCACTTTGAACTAACATTAGTTTAGTTCTTTAAGTGAGGAATGTCTTCAGTTTTTTATTATCATCAATTTCAGTAACAATAACTATTTTGTAAAAGCTTATAGTTTTTGAGTTATACGTGAAAAACCGATTTAAAACATGCATTTTCTTACGAAAAAATAAAATCTTTTATTGGTCTTTAATAACTCAAAAAGTGTTGATTTATATTAATAACTTTCTATAACAAATTTTGCTTATAATTTGTCCCTCTATCGATTTATGGTAATATTTTAAATAAAATAATTTTCACCCCCGAGAAGGGGTGGCATCCACCCCCAGGGTAAAAGCGCAAGTTGGCGTCATGTCACCTTTGTTCCTTGAGGTATCCCCTAATGACTCACCAATTTTCATGAAAATCGATAGAGGTTCAACGAAATCGGAGGTGAAAACCTTCAGTGACTCCACTAAAGGAAAATATATGAAACTGTTACGCCGCTGGACGCAAGTTTCTTTCGGTACTGCTACAAAGGTAAGAACTCGCCTCCCACGACGTGACCCATCACTTTTTTTTCTTGTCATACAGCATCTTCGGGGTATCTTGAATCTTGATCCTTTTAGGTGGAAAGATAAGTCATCTAATTCGGTGAGAGATCAATTGTTTGCTGGCCAAATGATATGACATATCGTTGTCGCTAAGTTTGTTATGTAATGCTGTATTCAATTTACATTTAGATTTGGTAGAGAAGTCAGGAGCTGGAATATTAGATAATGAGCTAGATAGCTGAATAAATGCTGTAATTTTTTAGAAGTTTTTAAAAAAAATTATTTTTTTAAAACTCTATTACGACGTATTAGAGATATGTGCAAGACACGAGGCAAACATAGACTAGGACCACTACCTAGTCCAAACGAAAATAAGAGCTAGAAGAGTTAAAGAGGAAAGGTTTAACGGAGATCAGAGCCTATTTTACTTCAAATCAGGCCCGAGGCACTACACAATTTTCGGGCCCCTAAATATAATTTAATAATTAATAACTTTTATAAATGTATTAATTATATAATAAAAATACAGGGTGTTTCATTAATAATTGTCCATATAATAACTGGAGAAACCTTAGCACAAAATACGAAGATTTAACCTAAAACACCTAAATAAAATGTGGTTCCTTACTGAGTTACAGGGTGTTTTATCTAAGAATTTAAAAATTATTTTTGCTCAGCATTTTAAAACTATTCGACGCATCCTTTTCATACTTGGCAGAAAATATAGATACTGTAAACACTACTAAATTATGTTAAACAAACGTTTCTGGCTATTACCAGAGGCGTACGACGGGGGAAAGTGAATGGTTGACCCTTTCCAAATTCTACGCCACTGGCGAAATTGCTATTTTAGTTCAATTTTTGGATTCTCCAATACTTTCTATGAAAATAATATACTCTTCATTCGTAACGATAAAGTCATTAGTTTTCGAGATCTTTGAAGTTAAAAATGAAACGACACGGTTATTTTGATTAATGTATTGTGTCGCTTCATTTTTAATTTCAAATATCTCGAAAACTAATCATTTTATCGTTACGAGTAAACAGTATATTATTTACATAAAAGGTAATTGCAAAATCAAAAATGTATACTAAAATAGCAATTTCGTCAGTGGAGTAGAATTTGGAAAGGGTAAACCAGCCACTATCCCCTGTCGTACGCCTCCGGTAGTAGCTAGAAAAGTTTATTTATCTTAATTTAGTAGGGTGTACAGTACTTACACTTTCTGCCAAGTATTATAAGGATAAACCAAATAGTTTTAAAGTACTTTGTACAAATAATTTTTAAATTTTAATCATAAGAATCATCATCATCATCATTCTCTTTGCCTTATCCCTATGCGGGGTCGGCTTCCCTAATTGCATTTCTCCACACAATTCTGTCTTGGGTCATATCAATGTTAATCCCCTTTACCAACATGTCCTGCCTTATCGCCTCCCCCCAGGTCTTCTTTGGTCTTCCTCTCCTACTCCTTCCAGGAATCTGCACTTCAGCTATTCTTCGTATTGGGTGATTAACGTCTCGACGTTGAACATGACCGAACCATCTTAACCTATGCTCTCTCATTTTGGCATCAATTGGTGCCACACCTAGACTTCCCCTAATATACTCATTTCTAATTTTATCCTTCTTTGTCACTCCACTCATCCATCTAAGCATTCTCATTTCCGCCACATGCATTCGTTGTTCCTCTTTCTTTTTCACTGCCCAACATTCAGTTCCGTACATCATAGCCGGTCTTATGGCTGTTTTATAGAATTTTCCCTTCAGCTTCATTGGAATTTTTCTGTCACACAACACACCACTCGCTTCTTTCCACTTCATCCATCCAGCCCTAATTCTACTGCATGCATCTCCATCTATTTCTCCATTACTCTGTAATACCGATCCTAGGTACTTAAAACTATTGCTTTTCACAATCATTTCACCATCCAAAGATACCATTTTATTTGTAGTAGCTCCATCTTTAAATGAACATTCCAAATACTCTGTTTTTGTCCTACTAAGTTTTAAACCTTTTTCCTCCAGAGCTTGTCTCCACTGTTCCAGTTTTTGTTCTAAGTCTCTTTCACTATTTCCTACTAACACGACATCATCAGCATACATTAAGCACCATGGAATGATACCCTGTAGTTTCGCTGTTATCTGGTCCAAAACTAATGAGAATAAATACGGACTAAGCACAGAGCCTTGGTGCAATCCTACTTTCACATGAAATTTATCAGTCTCTCCCACACCTGTCCTAACACTAGTCGTTACTCCCTCATACATATCCCTCACAATCTTTACATATTCACCAGGGACTCCTTTCTTATTGAGTGCCCACCACAGAATCTCTCGAGGAACTCTATCATATGCTTTCTCAAGATCAGTGAATACCATATGAGCGTTTGTTTCTTTACTCCTGTATTTTTCCATTATTTTAATCATAAGAATCATTTTATAAATTAATCAAAATAAGTGTGCCGTTTCATATTTAACTTCAAATATCTCGAAAACTAATGACTGTATCGTTACCAATGAAGAGCATATTATTTACGTAAAAAGTATTGGAGAATCTGAAAATGATACTAAATTAGTAATTCTTCCAGTGGCGTAGAATTTGAGAAGGGTCAACCATTCACCATCCCCTGTCGTACGCCTCTGGTAGTAGCTAGAAACGTTTGTTTATCGTAATTTAGTAGGGTGTCTAGTAGTCGCACTTTCTGCCAAGTATGAAAAGGATACGTCGAATAGTTTTATTATGCTAAGCAAAAATAGTTTTTAAATTTTTAGATAAAACACCCTGTAACTCAGTAAGGAACCACATTTTATTTAACTGTTTTAGGTTAAATCTTCGTATTTTGTGCTGTTTCTCCAGTTACTATATGGACAATTATTAATGAAACACCCTGTATAGTTGCACAAGAAAATAAAATTTTTATTAACATTAAATAAAATTTATTTTTAAACAATTTAACATTGTTTAAGGTGATAGGCGCAAACTTTCGGCTTCAATGCTATTTAAATGCATTCGTTTTTTTCGAAGCCCGAGAAAACTAATAAGTATTTTTGAAAAATTTAAACGCAGAATAAAAGATTACGTTACTACCGAGGGCCGAAAGTCCCTGAAATCTTCGATGTTTATTTTAATAAGTTACAGGGGTGAAAAAAAGAGAAAATTGAGTGTGATTTTTAATTTTAAATAGTATCTTATTCAAAAGAAACTTTTTGAAGTTATACTTCTTTAGGCGCGATTGAGAGTAAAATTTCATAATACTGCGCGCATGCGCACACAGACAGTATGGCTATTAGTTGCTAAATCTTTTAAGTTATGTATAAATATATCAGTGCAAGAAAAGTTGTGAAAAGAATATATTAGTGTTTATAGTAAATATATTTATTATAATTTTTGTGTCTTTGGATTTGTCTTCCTCGGGAATAAGATGAGTATTATTAAAACATTTTATTGTACATTTATTATACTTCACCTTGTCTGTTTGTTACCGTGAATTGTCATTAGGTACGTCCGAGCCGATACCCGATACAGACACAGTCCTCGTAGCGTATTTGGTATAGCATTCGGCCAGAGATCGAGAGGTCTTGAGTTCGAATCCGGAGAAACCCTATACTTTCTTTTTATTTTTTTGAAAGCGGTAAGCACAAAATTAGTTTGGTGTTTAAAAAAAAATTAAAACAAACTGTTTAAAGTATATTTATTTTTAAGAAATCATATAATAGAAGTATAACTTCTTACGTGCGTACAACGTACACACACATTCTTCTTTATTTATTCTAAGAGACATTCGGCCCTCGGTAATAATGCAATATTTCATTCTGTGTCTAAATTTTTTTAAAA
Organism: Diabrotica virgifera virgifera; assembly: GCF_917563875.1. Classification (NCBI taxonomy): domain Eukaryota; kingdom Metazoa; phylum Arthropoda; class Insecta; order Coleoptera; family Chrysomelidae; genus Diabrotica; species Diabrotica virgifera. The sequence goes on along the minus strand of NC_065444.1, from coordinate 37,927,417 downwards.
TATTTATTAGTTTTTTGAGTATTCGAAAAAATGAACGTATTTAAAGAGTATTGAAGCCGAAAGTTTGCGCCTATCCACTTAATTATAACTCTTATGGTTATCATTTATCATTGCGTGTTCGTAGAATAAAAGAATTTTGAAAATTTGTTGTTATTGTAATAAACATGTTGTGTTTGGTGGTCTTTCCGGGCCCCATTCAAATAGGGGCCCGAGGCAGGTGCCTCACAAGCCTAGTGGTAAAATAGGCCCTGCGGAGAATCGTTGAAAAAACTCTGCAATAGCTAAGACTACCAGACAAAGTCTGGTAGGTAAGATAGAGGACTATACAGATATAATTGAAGATGATAACAACTATTGCAAGCAGTGTAGGACTATATTGGAAGAGGTAGCAAGCAACTGAAGTGATTGGAAGACAAAATCAACTCAAAGAAAATATCAAGCACATACAATACTCCAAGGATGAAGAACGAGACAAGGAGAGGAAGAGTATAGGTAGTTGAGATGAGACGAAAAGCGAATAATGAAAAGAACAAATGTGTGTTCACAAAGAGGGGATGGCATTAGATAAACTTTGAAAAGAACAAAGAAGGAACATATAGAAAATCAACTGAAAGAACTAGAGAATTATAACACACACATAGAAACGCGAAAATTCTACAAGAAGATTAACCAGAACAAAAAGGAATTCAAACCTAGATTACCAATAGTTAGAAACAGAACAGGAGAGACCATTGGTGATCAGGACTACATACTAGAAAGATGGGGTACTAGAAAGATGGGATAATTTTGAGGAGAAACCAAATTATGTAAGAAGTGAGATGAGGTTGCAAGAAGCAGAAATGCAGCTTGAATGCATGGAAGACGAAGAGAAAAATATAACATCCCAACAGATAAAAAAAGTCATCAAAGCAATTATTTATTTATTTATTAAGCATCAAAGCAATACAAAAATTAAAAGAAAACAAAACTCCTGTAGCAGATGTGATTAAATATGTAGCAAGATAAATAATCAGGCACAATACACTTCCTTGTTGCACTCCAGCTTTGATCAGCTTTAAATCTATGTACACTCAAATCTTGCTTTATACTGAAGTATCTATATCCGACATATATGACTTTAAGGTTTCTGAATATTGTTTAGGCCTTAGAGTTCTTAGTTTGTATGTAGTTTAATCCGTCATGCCAAATTATCGAAAGGCTGAGCTACATCTAAGAGGACAGTAGAACCAACTTTATTTTCTTCTAATGATTCTTCTGTTATATCTGTTTTTCTATTACTTTGTCAATTATAGGATGTTTACTTCTGAAACCAAATTGGTGATTTGGTATCAGTTTTTTCATTATATTCTTGGTTTAAAAAACAATTTTGATATAACCCGGAGTAGTGATATTGATCTATAGGATGATAATTCGTTAGGAGGTTTTCCTGGTTTCGCGATAATAATAAATTGTGCCACTTTCCAGAGCCTGCGACATACATCTCAGTCTGAATGAAATATTAATTACATTGGTCAGCTCGACTATTGCCTTGCGTCTTAACTTCTTTAATATTTCTCCAATGATCAGATCGTATCTTGGAGCCGTTTTGGGGTTTATTTATTGGCTTATGTCTGTTCTAACTTCTTTAAGCGATGTTGGGGTTATCCTTTCTTGTGCCTGAGCTGGCTCCTGCAGCTCAGGCTGTTAGTTTCCAGGTGAACGATACAATAATACAGAACAATATGGAAGAACAACTCTTGTCAAGTGTTATCTTTCCTTTAGGTATGCGGTCTACCAGTGCGGCTATACCATAATATTTTCTCAAAAGGGTTTGCACACAATAATGAAACACAACAAACCGTTCGTAGACAAAATGTTTATAGCCCGATCAAAGAACAATCTGACCCCAAAAAAAATAAAGGTAGGATGAAAATTTGGGAATAGATAGTTGAAATTGTCTATTATTATATAAAAAAAAGTTTACACTTCTACATCCCCTCCATTTTACAAAAATGGAGGGGAATACCCCCCTCTCGAAGGTGAAAAATATACATTCAAAATAAGTCCGAAATTCGATAAAATGACTAATTCTAAGCAACTTTTGTTATATAGAGATTTATCCCTAAGTCAATACTTTTCGAGTTATTTGCAAGTGTATATGTTCATTTTTAACAGAAAAAAACATGTTTTTCGACGGTTTTTCGGAGATGACTCAAAAAGTAAGTATTTCAGAAAAAAAAATATTCTTAGCAAAAATATAGCTTATAAAAAACTAAAAAATGATGTATGCTTTAGGTCTGTAGACCCAGTAGAAGCAGAGGTGTAGCTAATGAAAAGTAGGTTCTTCTTCATCAAATTCCAAATCGAATATTTCAATGTGAAATAACCCAAAAACGTAGCACTTTTCGGAGAAAATTCATTTCAACTTTTTTAAAGTGTTTAAAAAAAGATTTATTTTTGTTTTTAAAAAAAACTAACATTAAAAGTAAGTGAGTTACACACAAAATATTGTTTGTCCCTTTTACGTTTTGGTAAAAAAATCGCGGAAATCTCCCCTTAATTAGCATCAGCAATAAATTTTATCATTACCACTTCACAAGTTACTTTGCGTATGTATAATTTATATGATCTGTAAGTTTTATCGGTTCAAAGTGCTTTTTTTTGAAAAAGCTGTAGTTAAAATGGCTTGAACGAGTAACTAATCACGAGTTTAGGCAAATTCTGAACAGCCATAGCATAACCAATTTTTGTCTAACAAGAAACCAAAAAAGAAAAACATTCAGAAAGGCAAAACGTACATTTTATTACTCTTTAAGATTTTTGGTATTACTAATAATTTTTAAGTTAATTCCATGAAAAATTCCATTTTTTTTTAATTAAAAAAATGTGTTATTTTAAACCCAATTTTTTTAAAAAATGAGCACTTTGAAATAATGAATCTTACAGATAATATAAATAATACATGAGTATTTAAAGTAACTTGTCAAGCAGTAACGATTAATTTTATTTAGGAAGCTAGTTATGGGGTGATTTTCTCGATTTTTGTACCAAAAAATAAATGAGACCAACAATATTTTGAGCGTAACTCACTTATTTTTAATGTCAGAAGTTTTTTTAAGAAACAAAAATAAACCTTTTTTTTAAACAAGTTAAAAAAGTTATAATGAATTTTCCCCGAAAAATGCTCTGTGTTTTGGTTATTTCACATTGAAATATTCGATTTGGAATTTGACGAAGAAGAACCTACTTTTCATTACCTACAACTCTGCTTCTACTGGGTCTGCAGACCTCACGCGTACACCTTTTTTTTCAATTTTTTATAAGCTATATTTTCACTAAGAATATTTTTTTCGCTAGAATACTTACTTTTTGAGTTATCTGCGAAAAAACGTCCAAAAACATATTTTTTTTTGTTAAAAATGAACATATTCACTCGCGAATAACTCGAAAAGTATTGACTTAGTGAAAAACTCTATAGAACAAATGTTGCTTAGAATTAGTCACTTTATCCAATTCCGGCCCTATTTTGAACGTATATTTTTTCACTCCCGAGAAAATATTTTTCACCCCGTATTTCCCAATTTTTGTAAAATGGAGGGGATGTAGAATTGTAAACTTTTTCTTATATAATAATAGACAATTTCAACTACCTATTCCCAAATTTTCATCCTTCCTTTATTTTTTTGGAGGTTTTCGTAAAATGTTGTGTTCCCTTATCGGGCTATTATTGCTAACTGCCTTTCTCTCTTAAATTAAGTTGCATGAATTTTTTCTCTAATAACAATTAGACTGTATCATTTTGTAAATAATTTTTACATATAATTTTTTTTTAATAGTTCGGGTGCATTTTATTGTAAATTAATTATTAGTCCCCTTTCATTTTACATTTATTTTTCTTAAAATGTTTACTATTTGTGAATAAATATTTTTTTCTACCAGAGTTTTCTTGCATTTCCTTATTTTGCGCAAATCCTTCAGGAATTTTCAGATTGCGATCGGTATACCGCACAGTATAATTATGCACAGGTAGACCCAGAGGCGTGCGGTCCATGGAAGCGGGGGAAGCACCGCTTCCCTATTTATACTTCGATATAAGAAAATATATTATTAATTAATATTTAATAATCAAAAATTTTTCCTTAATCCAAGTAATCTACATATTATCTAGGCAATAGGAATTGAAAAATATTAAAAATTAATCGCTTACGAACGAACTCAATACGCACACAATTCAACTATTCGGTCCACTCCTGACAGAAGCGCATCTCAAAATCGCCGCTTGTCATGCAGTTGTCCCGTTTAAAAATTGGTCAGGGTTCAATGACCGCACCCATTAGTCGCACGAATTTTGGTACTCTGGAAGCGATCGTCCTATCGCCTTCCCGAAAGTGAGATGCTCCGACTGTTACTGCTGCTAAGGGGTGCTTAGTAGGTATTACATACATTCGCTTAAAGAATATTTCGATTTAAATTTTTTGCAGAGATTTTTCCTTTTACTGATCTTTTATTTAACATTTTACACAAATCAAATGGTATTGCATTTTGTATAAGACAAATTAATGACTTTATTAATACGATAATTAAAAAAACGAGAGCAGTTTTAAAATATTTGGGATAAAACTGAACATATGGGGTTTGAACATGAAAGAAAAATAATGAAGATTGATAATTTCGGACACAGAGAAAACAGAGGAAACAAAGAGACCTTTTGATAATATTCTACAACAAATGAATTCTAGCTTTCAAAATTTTAACGATTTAGAATTTGTAGAATTATATATAATCTTAATATTTCTAATTACAATTCATCAAAATTTCCCACAAAGGAATTTATTTCACTACGATTAAATAATGAAAATTTTTTGATATCCCAGCTTTGCATTTTCAGTTAAGTATCATTTATGAAACAACTGACATTAATGATAAAGAAATACCCAGAAATCTGGGATTTCTGTTAACCAAAAATAAACCAAATATAATTTGAGTTCATAATTTTGTTCAGTATTTTTGGTTCCTGTCTACCAGCTTTGCATTTTCAGTTAAGTATCATTTATGAAACAACTGACATTAATGATAAAGAAATACCCAGAAATCTGGGATTTCTGTATAACTACTGGTTTAAACAAGTCACTGTGTGAAGTGGTCAAGTTGTGTGAATTAGTACTAACTATCCCAGCCACAAGTGCATCAGTTGAACGAAATTTTGCAGTATTAAGATGCATTAAAAGTTTCAAATTAAGAGTTTAAAAGAAATTCAACAAGTGAAGACAGACTTTGAAAGTTAGCCCTATTATCCATTGAAAAAGACTGCATTCAACAATTATCAGAAGTTGATAGGAGAATAGACCTCGAGTATAAATAAGTGTCATTTTAGTGAAAGTTTTGTGTTGTGGAAAATGCCTCGGAGTATAATTTTTTTTTTAAATAGGATTCTTCTTTAGAAAACCAAGATCGGCGCGAGGACTCAAGGCCCGAGCTAGCAATACAGATCAATGATAGGTCACTAGTCACTAGAATTAGCGGGAATAGAGTGCCTCACGCATTCACGCATCACAGATTTAGTGTGTGAGTCCTTGTACCCAGGACGTCTCACATAAGTACGTTGCTGATAGAGAGCTCCTGCGCATCAGAGTGTTATCAGGTGAGAAGTGGCTCGACCCTCGACCCTTAAGAAAATATTTTCATATCCTTATTGAATCGCTTCCCCTTTCGAAAAAGTCACCGCACAGCACTGCGGTAGACCATAATCTCGGGGTAGACCTCATACTACAGTATCGTCAAAGTTTTTCCGATATAATTACGTAAAAACGATAAAAGATCATCCTCAGTAAAGGTCAGTAAACTACTTGTAAATAGCAAGTAAAAAAATTTTCTTTGTACCTGAATTCGAGAAAAAATCATTTATTTACGCGTAATGTACCGACTTTTATCTACGATATCTACATTAATACCCAAAACATTTACAAAGCATCTTCTACTAACCTTATGTCGACGTTGAAGTCATTTAAACCTCTACTTTATTATACTGACTTAATGACAGCTGCTAAATGAGCTCATCTTCTTCTCATATTATACGATGTTTGGGCTTTTTGTTTGCCGCTTGTTATAGAAACGGTTCTATTATTTGTTTAACTTCCTTAATATATATCCAACGTGATTTAAAATCTTAATGGATCTCATAAAGGTTAAAATTATATACATATTAAAAAGTCTATTCCATGAATACGCGACTGTTTTGGATTATCGCGATAACGAATATTTTGCTGTGCAACAAAAGAAGTACGAAAACAAATTACCGTTATACGTTTTATTATTATCCCGGTTTTTTATAGCGTTTTCCGCCTTCCAGTTCCTAGTTTCCAGCTTCGTCGGTTGTTCCATGCGTTCGCCAGGGTGAAGGTTCCTTTCCGATATTGTCTTCTGAATGCTGCCTAGCCAGGATTGTTTCGGCCTTTCTCTCTTTCTTCTTTCCCTTGGCATCCATTTTAAAATTTGTTCTGGCCTGGCGTCGTCCATTTTTTCTACGCGGCCATACTAGATCAGTTGTCTCCTTTGAATTTCATCTAAAATGGTTAACTTGACTCCAATTATATTTCGTATTTGACCATTTTGTATTCTTTTAAGCCTTGATTTTCTAATCAAGCTAATCAATTTAGCTAATCCTCTCCAGAAATGTATTTCCAATGCAAGTAGCCGTCGTTCCAGGGATTTAATAAGTTGTCATGTTTCGCAATCCATAGAGCACTATACTTTTAAATATGGAGTTAAAAATGAGTAAATAGGTACCCACTACGATGTAAAATCGAAATTGATGGGAAAATAATAAAGCAGGAAGCAAGATTTAGATATCTGGGAGTAGATATAACTAGTTACTGAAATGTTGAACAAGAAGTACGGCAACAAAGCTTAAACGCAAGTAAAGCGGCGGGATTTCCTAATGACATAATCTGGAAAAACAAACACTTAAGACAAGACACAAAAGCATGAATCAATAAAGCAGCAATTAAACATATATTGACATACACGGCGGAGACAAAACGTGACACATCTAAAACGAGACGACTACTAGAAACAACACAGATGAAAATACTTCGACGAATATTAGGGAAAAGTCTGTTGAATAGGGAGAGAAGCGAAAACATAAGAAGAACATGCAATGTAGAAGACAAATGGATGGGTGACAAAATAGTATGCTATAACAAGACCCAAACCCAGACATCCAAAGTGAAAGTAATCCTTCAACACCAAATTGTTCTATATGGTCCATAATATATTGTTCAGTAAAAAGTCACACCATTTTGAGCGTCAAGTTGTTAGGGGAGGTGGGGGAGAAGTCGGTAAATTAAGAGTTTTTTTAGGTTTTTCGTCAATATTTCCAAAACTATGGGGTTTAGCGTGAACAATGTTCTACACAAAAATGTTATACATTAAATTTTAAACAATAAAGATCCTATGCAAATTCTTCTAAAACGAACGGTTCCAAAGTTAAGGAGGTACATAGTATAATTAGTCCAAAAAAAGGCTTAACCCCGTCATCCAAAATAAAAGTTTTCCTCCAACACCAAATTGTTCTATATCGTCCACATATTGTTCAGTAAAAAGATACACCATTTTGAGCGTCGGGTTTGGGGGGAGGTGGAGGGGAGAAGTCAGCAAATTAGTAGTTTTTTACGTTTTTCGTCAATATTTCTAAACCTAAGCGGTTTAGCGTGAATAATATTCTATACAAAAATGGACATCTCACACATCTTATGGAAAATATAATGTCACTCAAATTCAATAAAATTTATACGAATAGATTCGTTTTAAATTAACTGTCAATTCTTATCATTGCGCCAACTCTTAATTATGATTAATTACGGCGCAAATTGCAATTAAGGTTTATCGAAATCACATTTTTGGAGTCTATAAACATGTCAGTTATAATCACTATTGCTCTGGGTGCTATTCAAAACAGCTTAAACCCCGCTGGGCCTAAGCGGATTAGTGAAACTATTATAATAAGATGCTTAAGAGCTCGAGAAGATTTATGAACTAACTATAATTTGGGTATTTTAAAATATTTTTTCTCTCTCTAACTTATGTACCTACCCATTTGATTTCAGATTGCTTTATATCAATTTCTGCTCTTATTATTGAAAATTAAGAGTTGGCGCAATGATAAGAATTGATCGTTAAATTGAAACGAATATATTCATATAAATTTTATTGAATTTGAGTGACATTATATTTTCCATAAGATGTGTGCGATGTCCTTTGAAACGAAAATTTTACTATTAGAAAGATATTCATGCGATATTGTCCATAGAAAGTTCAGATTAAGCGAACGGCTCCACGGGCGAGAAATTGACGCTAGCAGTAGCCGTAAAACGAACTTAAGGTTCCACGGAACGGAATAGGAATAGCCGAACTGAACCGACTACGCACAAGTCCTGTAGTCGGTACAGTTCGGCTATTCCTATTCCGTTCCGCGGAACCTTAAGTTCGTTTTACGGCCACTGCTAGCGTCAATTTCTCGCCCGTGGAGCCGTAGCCTAAGGCTTCTCCGTACCAGAGATTTATATGGCCTATGGCTGTAGAAGCCTCTTGGTGAGGTTGATGTTCTTTCAAGGGCTTATCAGTAACATACCACCAAGGGCGGATCCAGGGAGGGGGCCATGGGGGCCATGGCCCCCTCCGAGAATTTAAAAAATCTATAAATTCAAATATTTGCAGTTCAAATGTTTTTAGTTTCAAACACATATATATGTACATAACAGAGGATAAATATGTCTTCTTGACTAGAATTGAACAAAATCAGTAACGGTAGCTTCAAGAATGACATGGATGTTTTTTAAATCAAAATGTTGATAATTTTACAGAGTGCCGATTGTTAGAACGATCTCGGCAGCCATTAAAATCGTATAAATTTCCACATTCTGTACACATACAGAATTAAAAAGAAATGAAGCGTTACTTGGTCACCAGCGCTTAGAACAAAGGAGTTGGTTGGTACTTTCGGATATTCAAAAGATATTGTTTTGTAAGTACAGTAGAACCTCGATTATCCGTCAGGGCACCGGACCAAGGGTATGACGGATAATCGAAAAGACGGTTAACAGAACATTTAAAAAAATTAAAAATTCACAGTACAACTCAAATTTCATTTGTATGGTTTGTTTGGCAATATAAGAGGGATTTGTGTTCGTATTACAATCGAATCAATTTAAAATATGCTGAAATCTTTGTTTGTTTTACTGTTGCTTCACATTTTGCAACCGCTGAATTTCTTAATCGGCATAAGATCATGGTACTTTATTGGCTTCTTTTTTTTTGAGAATACCACTTGATGAATTATTGCATATGCGATGCAGCTTCTCTAGATTATTTACGCAAATCTTTGTCAGTTACAATAGGTTCATCAACATGGCTACAGTCAAATTCCAAGTCTGTGTCAGTTTCTGAATCTGTTTGATCCGCCTTTGTTGCCATTTCAACGATTTCTTTATCTGTCAGCAATAGATAGTTGTTTGTTTCCTCATCACAAATCAAATTAACTTTTTTTTTAAATTTTCTTGCATTAAAATGTTTGCTTATGTAGTCAATACAACTTCTGTATGTACCCTGACTGTTAACAGAGGTGACGGTTAATGGAGAGACGGATAATCGAGGTTCCACTGTATTGCGTTTTATTTTTCTAAAGGAAAATATGGTCACAATAAAGGGATGACAGCCCAAAGGTTGTCACTAAACCTTTATCATCTTTCGCCAAACTCATGGGCAAAGACGGAGGCATACAAACTCATGAAAAAACATCATACCACAAGAAATTCGTTCAGGTTGGGCTGGATTTTCTACAAAGTTATCGCAACCCGCAAAAGTCAGTCATTAACCAGATGACTCTCAGAGATCTAAAGAGATACAAGAAAATTGAGAAAGACTACGACCAAAAGTAGAGTCTATAGGGTTTTTAGGTCGACAAAATATTCCTCTAAGAGGTCATCGTGATAATGGCCTTCTGCTTCTGGACGAAGATGCTGGACCTAGCAATGAGGGGAATTATTAAGGTTTAAAGTCGTATTTCAGTTTCGTACGGATCTTCGAGAGAACCACACGTATCTATTTACATCGGCCGGTGATATCGAGTGCTTAATAGTCAACAGATTTGTATTAAAACTTGTTAAATTATTTCTATAAAAAACAAACTGAAATAGTGGTAGTGTAGGGACACACAATGAGTGTCAATTCGGGGGGGAAAGACCCCCCACTCATCCTCCAATCGATTCTACAGAACCGCAAGATATTAATATGCAAGTTACGGATTCAGGTATATTCAATACACAGGGAAATCAAAACGTAAGTACACCAATTTCTTCAAATATCGAGCAAACTAATCCTTTGAAAGACGGAAACACCTCCCAATTACAACCCCAAAGGGAGAAACAGGTATTTAAGTATGAATCAAACGATCAAGGACCTTACCATTTATATGTTGAAAATAATCAAACGAACTTTTCGGGTAGGCTAAATTCATTAAAAGTCGGGGATTTAATTTTATCAAATTTTCCTGAACTTGACAATAAAATTTTAAGTATAGATACAATAGGTCGCAATAGAATTCGAATAAAAATGAAGGACCCAAAAAATGCTAATTATCTTGTCAGTAACAAAAACGCTAAAGTATTTATCGACAACAATTTAGATATTTATGTTCCTAAATTTATTATTGTCAGGCAAGGAGTAATAAGAGATATTGCGACGGAATTTTCTGAAGAGTATCTCAAAAATAAAATTAAATCTTATGATAATCATCTGCCTTTCGAGGTTTTAAATGTTAAGAGAATAAATCGTAAGGTTACAAAAGATGAAATGACAGAATTTGTGCCAACCAAATCGTGTGTTGTCAGTTTCAAAACACAAATATTACCCAAATATGTAATTATCAATAAAGTTATTAAAGAGGTAGAGACATACAAACAAAAAGTATTGCTTTGCTTCAATTGTTTGCGTTACGGGCACCTGGGGGGGCACTGTAAGTCTCATCCCCGCTGTTTCAAATGCAATAAGGATCATAATTCAAAAGAGTGTACGGAAGAAGAAATATCACCAAAATGTTTCAGTTGCATGGGAGATCATTTCACTATTAATTTGAAAGATTGCCCGGAGTTTCACCGACAAAAATTAATCAAAGAAACTATGTCATCAACAAATTTAAATTATCATGATGCTAATAAACAAATCCCTAGAAACACCTACGCTTCTATTACTGCAAATCGTTCAAATAACACTAGCAACATCCCAAATAAAAACATGACCTTTCAAAATATGTCCATCCCACCTCCAACCCGTTTTGAGCTTCTACCCTCATGTTCAACTCGACCTCCTCCAAACTATAACATCTTCGGAGAAAGCCCTTCACACCACACACAAACATACAGTAAAGTTCATCATAAACAATCAACTGGTACGTTTCACAAACCAGTTAAAAGGCTGAGGCCAAATAGCCCAGACCCCATAGAAATAGCACATCGAGATATTGTTTCCCAACCTAGGACTCTAGGGCCAGATTCTAATATTTTAACCAATAACAGTTACGTTAAGAATTTAAACACCTCAGATTTTTCAACTCATCATTCAGGGTTAGGCTCAGAAAATGTCAAAATTATTTTAGAATTAGTGGCAAACATTATCTCAACAATTAGGAGAACCAATAATTATGATATTTCAAAAACGGAACTAGAATATATAATTAGTAAACAATTAAATATAGACTCATCAGAAAACACATTAAATTCGCAGATACAATACAAAAAATAAATATAATTCAATGGAACTGCCGATCAGCAGTTTCAAATAAAGAGAACTTGGAATTCCTTCTTCACGAGTATGATGCTGCTCTTGCAGTGTTATCTGAAACTTGGTTCAAACAAGGAAAGTATTATAACTTTAAAAATTACAATGTTAGTCGTCAGGATCGCCCAGACGGATTTGGAGGGGTAGCAATATTAATTAAAGCAAACATTTTATATAAAGAAATAATAATAAATACTAAAGTCAATTTTTATCATAAATGCATTGCTCTTAAGCTTTTACCTAATAAAAAAACAATTCATATAGTTTCATTATATATTGAGCCAAGAAAGAAGATAGCGCTGCAAGAGTGGACTGAATTTTTTGATAATGTACCAAAACCTTTTGTAATAGCAGGTGATTTTAATGCCCACCATGTTTCTTGGGGTTGCGATTTTAATGACACATATGGGAATATTTTATCTGATGCAATAAATCAATGTAACCTTGTTTATCTAAACAGCGGATCTCCAACATTAGTTCCTTTAAGTTGTAAAAGCGCAATCGACTTAACTCTATGCTCTCACGATATTGTACAATTTTTTACATGGACCACAATTGAGGACCCACATGGATCAAATCACCTACCCATATTAATTACACTCGATGTGGAAGATGATCATCAAGTAGCTGTATCCTCGGAGCACAACAGATGGCAGTTAAAAAATGCAAACTGGAATCTATATGTAGCTATTCTTGAATCCAGAGATATAGCTCAAAATTATGATGAATTCCTTTCTATGATTAATGAAGCTGCAGAAATCTCCATCCCAAGAAAAGTCTCTAGTCAGACTAAGCACCGTAATCACTGTCCGAAGCCTTGGTGGAACGAAACTTGTAACAACGCTGCTCATCAAAGAAAAATAGCTTTCATCAAATATAAGAGAACTCCAAATCGTGAAAATTTAATAGAATTCAAAAAAATGGACGCTTTTGCCAAACGCACTTTCAAACTCACAAAAAGGCAAAAATGGATTAAGTACTGTGAAAGTTTAAACCATCATACACCAATTTCACAAATTTGGAAAAAGGTAAACTCATATAAAAATCGGAAAGTCCAAAATAGACTACCAATAGACCCAAATGCGAATTGGATAGAAGAATTTCACATCAAAATTTCACCGCCATGCGTACCAACCAACCAAGTTGCATATGATCCCCAAATTTCGTCAGTACCAAGGAACATGACCAATCTAAGCGATAGTTTTTTTATGTGGGAACTGGAACGATGTATGAAACATACCAACAATAGCTCTCCTGGTATAGACAATATTTCATATTCCATGCTTTATAATTTGCCAATGAATCAGAAAAAATATCTTTTAAGTATATATAATGCAATATGGACAGGACAAACAACAATCCCTGAAAGCTGGAAGGAGTATATTATCATCCCAATAAAAAAATATGATAAACCGGATTCCATTCCAACTTCTTATAGACCCATATCATTAGCTTCATGTGTAATGAAAACCTTTGAGAGGCTTATCAAAAATCGTCTTGAGCAATGGTTAGAGAAAGAACATATTCTGCCTGACACACAATATGGTTTCAGAAAATCTAGGTCAGCATTGGAGGCATTAACAGTAATAGTAACAGACACTTTAGCTGGATTTTCTAGTAACTTTATGACTATGGCAGGTTTCAACGATATTACAGGAGCATTTGATAACGTTAACCTAAATGTTCTAACGAACAAACTGATTTCAATTGGATTTCATAAACAATTAGCGAACTTTATAACTTCCCTGTACACCAACAGAAAAATTCATTTAAAAATAAATCAAGAAATCACCAAACCTAGAATCACGAATCTTGGACTCCCCCAAGGCAGCATTTTAAGTCCACTTTTGTTTATATTATATACAATGGATGCCAGTGTTAAACTCAAAAATATACGAACAATACAATTTGTATATGATATTGTTTTTTATTGTACCAGGAAAAACTTTGAAACATGTGAATATGAACTGAACAAAACCTATGACATCTTTAATGAGTGGCTGAATGAAAATAATTTTACACTCTCTGAACAAAAAACAGAGGTGTGTGTATTTAGCCGAAAACGAAACATTGAGCAGGATCATGTAAAACTGGGACCTTATAATTTCCAAATAAAAAATGTAGTGAAATACTTAGGATTATATCTAGATCGGAAACTGCTATGGAAAGACTGTATACATCAAATAACTAAAAAGTCTGAGAATGCTATTAACATACTGAGAGCTTTCTGTTATACCAAATGGGGAGCTGACCCAAATATTGCCTTGTTGTTTTATAGAACTATGATAAGATCAATCCTGGATTATGGTAGCCATTTGTATGGATCAGCGGCACAAACGCATTTAGATAAAATAGAAAACCAAAAAAACAAAAGCTTGAGAATATGTCTTGGATATCTCAAGTCAACTCCAATAAATATTATGGAAGCAGAAGCCGTAGAACCACCATTACAACTGAGAAGGCAACTAATTAGTAACAAGTTCATCACGAAAGCATTTTCCAAATCCGCAAGTTATATAACACTTATCCATGAACTTTCAGTTTCAGTACTCACTCAGTCGTATTGGCTAAAAAAGAAAACTCCACTTATCTGTGAAAGTTACACCACTCTTTCTCAATACAGGTTGTCACTATACACATCAAAAATCCAACCAATATTTTCAGAACGTCCACATATTCTATTTTCTAAACAAATCAAGACATTTCAGATCGACAAACACCACTTTCTCGAAACGGTTAATCAACGATGGCCCGACTACAACCAGATTTACACCGATGGATCAAAACAAATTCGTACAGGCGCCACTTTTTACGATCACACCACAAAATATCACGAAGAGATCAGATTACCAGATGAGGCAACGATATATACAGCAGAAATGTTTGCAATAAGTGAAGCTCTAAAGTATATACTTAGGACTGATAGATCGAAAAGTATTATATTTACAGATAGCAAAAGTGTCGTGGAGAGACTAAAGAATATAGGTGCGTCGAAGAACTTAAATCATCTAGAAGTAGAAATATTACAGACCAATTACGAAATACGTAGCTCACAACGAAAGGTGATAATAGTTTGGATAAAAGGACATTCGGGTATTCAAGGAAATGAAATTGCCGATAAGTTTGCAAAGGCTGCGTCAGACTTAGACAGAGAGTGTATTAATCAGCGTATTCCTTATACCGATTTGAATTCCATACTTAAAATTCAGCTCAAAACCAAATGGCAAGAATTGTATAACAGCAAACAAACAGGACTAAATTACAAATCATGTCAAGTCCAGATCCCGAGGCTAAGATGGTTCCACAACCAAAACAACAGAAACTTTATTATTACCATTAACCGAATAAGAGCAAATCATGCAATGTCACCAACTTATAAATTTAAAATTGGTTTAATTGATGATTCTTCATGTTTATGTGGTGAACTGGGAGACTTAACTCATATTATACTCGGGTGTTCATTAAATAGTGCAAGCACTGATAAATTCTATAATGAAATAGTTAATAACAACATTTTTTTACCCATAAATTTAAATTGTATAATTTTCAATACGAATAATAATATATTGTATTTCTTATATAATCACACCAAGAGGTGCAAAATGAAATTGTAAATTACTAACCACATCTTTGTTAGGAATTCTGCAACTAATTATATTTTGTACGTGTGCACCGAAAAAATATAAAAAAAAAATATAAAAAAAAAATTAAAAAAAAAAATTAAAAAAAATTTAAAAAAAAAAAATAATAATAAAAAAAAACAATAGTAAAAAAGAATATAAAGAAAAAAAAAGCAAAATAAATTATACATATAAAAAGATAAGTAAAAATTAAATTATAAAGAAAACAAAAGAAAAATTTGCACACATTAATCTTACCTTACTAATATTTTGAGCATTGTAATCGTGAGGAAGGATGAGTTTTAAATAAAAAAAAAAAAAAAATAATAAACAAAAAGAATTGTTATAGTTAAAGAAAAAATTGTCTGGCTAATTGGTCCCTACCAAAGCCATCAAATTAATTAAAAAAAAAAAAGTCGTATTTGAAGATAAGACTCTTAAACAACACCTATCCACAGCATCTTCCTGAGCAACATACATTAGTAGCACCATTCAAAATAAATTGATAACATGTGGAGAAATAATTGAACAAATTATGAATCAGGTTCAGAGTGCAAATTATTACTCTGTCATATTTGACGAAACGACCGACGGCGTATCCCACATGCAACAGCTTTCTCTAAATTTGAGATACATACACAATAACAACATTCGTGAAGACTTTTTCAGGTTCATTGATGCTTATGAGAACATAAAAATAATTAGTGAAAATCAAGGAAGAGGGGAAAAGGAGTGCCAGGAGGAGAAGCATTGGAAAAAATAGTATTAAACTTATTGAAACTTATTGAACTGCATTTGGATCCGAAGAAATGTGTAGGAATCCGTACTGCCTTTAATAATACTTTAATAACGTTAAGTTTTGAATGTCTTTATGGCCCTCAAAAGTGTGTGAAAAGTACCTTAAAACTCGCCATTGTAACCCTAATTTTTAAAAATTACCCCCAGACCCCCTGGTACTCCTCCCCAAAAAACGTTCATGGCCCCTCCCGAAAATCGGTCCTGGATCCGCCCTTGCATACCACCGGCCAATGAAATAGCAAATTATATTTAGAAAACAAAATTCTGTTAAAAAAATTAGTTTCTTCGGTAATAATGGTATAATTTGTACAGTGTAAAACAGTGTAAAAAATATGGAAAACCTCCACTTTACACCCTCCGTAACTCCGGAACCGTTGATTTTAGAACAATTATGCATAGGATCATTTTCGTTTCAAATTTAATGCAGAATATTTTTGTATAGAATACTTTTCACGCTAAACCTTTTACGTTTAGAAATATTGACGAGAAATCTAAAAAACTACTAATTTGCCGACTTTTTCCCTCCCCTCCACCCCAAACCCGACGCTCAAAATAGTGTAACTTTTTACTGGACAATAAGTGGACCACACAGAACAATTTGGTGTTATAGGAAAACTTTAATTTGGGATGACGGGGTTAGGCCTTTTTTGGACCAATTATAATATACTACCTCCGTAACTTTGGAACCGTTCATATTAGAAGGACTTTGCATAGGACCTTTTTTGTTTAAAATTGAATGTAGAAAATTTTTGTGCAGGACATTGTTTATGCTAAACCGCATAGTTTTAGAAATATTGACGAAAAACGTAAAAAACTTCTAATTTACCGAATTCTCCCCTACCTACCCCCCAAACCCGACGCTCAAAATGGTGTGACTTTTTACTGAACAATATGTGGACCACAGAGAACAATTTGGTGTTGAAGGATAACTTTCACTTTGGAGGTCTGGGTTGTGCCGATTTTTGGATCAGCTGTATCATACTAAAACGGAAACAGGAGTGGAACACATTAGTAAAATGGCAGAGGATAGGATAGTACGAATAGCACGAGATAAGTCACCAAATTGACGAAGAAGTATTGGCAGACCAAGAAAAAGATGATGCGATAATTTAAACAATTTAGATGTTATATATATATATATATATATATATATATATATATATATCAAATATCGAAGAAGAAACAGGCTTCAAAGCCTACATACAAGAAGGGAGAAGAAGAAGACATTTCTTTTTTATATTGTTTAGATAAAATCATTTTGTACCTATTTTTTCGTGCGCATATGAATTTAAAAAATTATAAAAACATTAGTAATAAATAAATATATTACGAAAAAACTGTAATTCATTCAGTTGTTGATTTAAACAACAATTAAAATATGGTAATGAAGTCTCCAACGTCTAGTAGGTGTTAAAATGTTTATGTTGTGGACAGAATTATGCATTATGCATTTTACGCAAAACACTTACATGGTAAGTTAAAATTGTTTTATGAGTGAGCAGTTACTTCTACTTTGTTTTGTGTCGGTACGATCATTCACATTTTCATATTTTAAATAAACTAGTAGGATATAATGTGTTCATATTTCTTGGTGGATTTTCTCTGCGAAATATTCATTCTTTTATAAACTTTAATGTCAAAAAATTCGTCTTTATTCTATACGCGATTTGGAAATACGTGATAGTACAAATTTTATGACAGAAGATTCATCATCCTCTCCTACTGCTGTCCACATTTCCCCAGGAATAGCATCCGGTCTAACTGCTTTCTCCTTCTTGATGTGACTAAATGCGACGAATGTTGGCTATCATCATGGCACTCTTGATCACATCTGTAGCAGCGCGGAAAAGCTTCACATACAAAGCGGTTGTGTTGGACCAGGTTCTTTAACCAGGATGTTCTTCTTCTTCTTGGACCTCGCTTTCCAAATATTTTCCCTTGCAGCTTGCAGGATGGCTTGTAGGAGGGCATATCTGGATTCTAGATTCATTTCACATGTATACGAAGTATTGTAACTTTTAAGATTTGATGGTGGTTAGTACCTCTCGGTTCTTCTTCATTACTCTGAGGACTTCCTCAATTATGACTTGGTCACTTGGTCAGTCCACGGGGATTTTAAGTATTCTCCGGTATATCCACATCTCAAATAAAAAAGGACAGAGAAGACGTAGCATCGCAGCATTCTCACTTTTATACCAAGAAAAAGTTTGTGGCTCTTGAAGATGGCCCCCATCCAGTTGAAGGTGGATCTAGCGATACACTTAGTGGAAGTAACTTACTGTCACTTGCTGTTGCGTTTAGTAAATTTCAATTTCCAACTTATCATCGACTTATTTCGTATGCTTTAAATGATGACGCACGGGTAAAGATTCGCGGACTCAACTGTATGTGTAGTATATGTGGTCGAAATTATATGCTTCTATCATTAAATGCACAATTCTTATAATATTTCCTCGAATCTGCCGCACTATATTTTCAGATCTTGGTTATTAATTCTTGCTTGTTTTAGTATATTTCTCAAATCTCAATCAAATGCTTTCTCGTAACCAACCAGACACGCGTATATGTCGCAATTATTGAGGTCTCTACATCTCTGGAATAAGACTTGTACTGAGAACAAAGCTTCTCTCATACCAACAGCATTTATGAACACGAACTGGTTGGGGGAACTCTTATTGATAACCTTTAGCAACAATTTTAGGAGATGACTCATGAGGTATGGTATTCTTCGCACTTTTTGGCTTCTGCTGAATAATCTTCCTGCTGTAATATTCTTGGTCCATCTTATCTCTTCTTCTAGCTCAAAGATGGTTTCTCTTTGGTCTTCGAATAGTTCTCTAGGTATTCTTTCCACGTTCTCATTTTACATTGTTTATGTAAGATGATGTTTTCGTCAGAATCAGTTAGATTTCCTTTCTGTTTTCGTCTCAGTTCACCTGTGAGTTCTTTAACTTTCCTATAGTCATTGTGACTATCGTACTTTGACTTTACTGTAGAATCTCTTTCTTGGCATCTTTCCATTACTTCTTTTTCTTTCGCATCTTTGATTTTCCTTGTTATTGATATATTTATCGTTTTATATTTGTCTGGGTTAATTTTGGCTTTTATTTCGTCCATTAGTTTCAGGATTTTATATGGCATCCATGATTTTTTCTTGATTAATTTATTTGCCTGATTATTTGCTTGATTAAGTGTTTATCATTTGCACTTTGAACTATTATGATCGTTTGTTCTTCATTCGATTCTAATTGCAGTCACTTACTCGTTTAACGTTACTTGGATACTCTTTTAGTACTAAGGTCTTCTAAAGGCTGATTTATGTTACACCGGGACGTGGACGGCACGGCGCGCAGAACAATAGAAATTGCACGTCCTCGGCACTTCCCGGTCTCGCCCCGTTACGTCGTAAGATAAATCAGCCAATGCTTTCCATATCGGACGATCCTTCAACATGCCCCGTCCCGTCCACGTCCCCGTTGTAACATGGTGCCATCTGTTGGAGATTTAAAAAATCTAAATTTCGTCCTATTAGAGGTAAAACTCACTAAGTGCACTTTTTTGAGAATTTGACATTTTCATCAATTTGAACTAAATACGGTACTGCCCAGACCTGGAGAAGTCACCTGGGGCTCTAACCCTTCTAACTGCTAAAATTATTTCATTCATAGGAGATTCTGACCAATAGAAATCTACAGAAATCAAAATTAAACTGATAATTTTTGATAATATCCCGTCGTCAAGTATATTACATCAGATGCCCTTCGTTGCTACGAAAAAATACATTCGGTGACATTAATGACAATTAATGTTTTAAAAATTATAAAAGTGATGACTTTCAATCGTCAAATATTTATAGCAACTGTGTGTTTAATTGTACTAATTTGTACTTACATAAATAAATTACAATAAAATTTTGGTTTTGAACAGTTTTATTCATGAAATAATCGCAACAAATTGCATTCGATCTCTAAAATTATTATCGAATTTTTGCCCTCGTGACATTTTAACATAACTTCACTCCCCTTCGGATCGTGAAATTAAAATTGTCAAGAAAAATTCGAAAATTTTTGAGCTCTTGTGCAATTACTACTGATAATTTATGGTACAATTCACCAAGTGCATTACTGTGAATTTCGATTTCAGAGCAAAACTCATTCAAACGTATTATTGCACTTTTTGAATTTTTCCTTCCAATCTGGAGTGCAATATTGTGAACTTAGGTTTCAGAGTAAAACTCATTAAAACTTATTTTTGCAGGTAGTGAATTTTTCCTTACAATCTGGAATGTCTTAGTGATCGGTACTTAGTGATCTTTTTAACAATACATTAGATAACATAATCTATTTTGCGATTAAGCAGGCGACTTGTGTTGTAATTCATTGTATTATTGAAACTGTACATTATATTTGTGTGCATTATCTGTTTAGCGATTGATTAAAAAATATAAGCTTAAATTTCTTTGTAACAGTGATAGCTTATATAAAGAGTACCTAACATAATCTATTTTGCGATTAAGCAGGCGACTTTTGTGGCTGTCATAAATGCCGAAAGAATTGCATTTATTTTCGAAGAACGTAACTTATTGTTCATTTTTTAAATAAGAGACTGTTATTTCTGATAGTTCGTTTGTTGTAAGTTAGCGAAATTTTATGGAGACAAATTCATTAACTTCTCAATATCCAATAATTGTGTTCAAGGAAAAACTCGTCAAGTACAAAGTGAAGTTAGTGAGTTTTACCTCTAATAGGATATCAATATCTAATAATTGTGTTCATGGAAAAACTCATCAAGTACAAAAATTTATCTAATATTGGTTGTATTTGTATCATAGTTCCTGTGACGAAGTATGGCTTAAAATATCTGTATTTATTTATTCTTTAAAGTTGCATTACAAAAATTCCAATATTCGAGTCAGATTTTTCTCAACTTTTTGAAAAGTGTAGTTAGTGAGTTTTACCTCTAATAGGGCGATTTGTTGTTGTCAACAGTGTTGACTTAGTATACATAATAAGTATTTTTAAAAACGTTCCAGGTAGCTTGAGGTGTGTCTTTAGACGTAAAATCACTCTTTAATTACCTACTGGTTAGATTGACATAAGTGGGAAACAGTTCTACAAATGTTTAGATTAACAAACAGCGAAATTTACACGTACACTCCTTCTTGTCATCCAAGTACTCAAATAATCGTCGCAATAAATCAGTTTCCGATGCACGCCAACACTTCGATATGTGCTGTTGCTGGACCATAAAGACTTAATTAATTATGGAGATAAATCGGTGTCGGTTGGGGCGAAAAGCAAGAACCAATAATAAAGTATTTGGTATTTTACTCTGTCGCTGGGGCTATTTATCAATGCAGAACAGAAATTTATTTACATAATAGTACTGTTAGAAAACTTATATACAACACCTGCCTCTTTTGCTGCCGTGACTTATGGTCTGGCTTCATTATTACTGAGAGTTAACCCTCTCTCTGATCGTATCTCATGACGGCATTATACTAAACGGGTTATTTCGAGTTTTCTGTATACGTCAAATATTTTGGTCATAACTTGTGACAGTTTTTCAGTTTACTGTTATTTACTAGCTTTAATGGGAATTATTAACAATATCGACAAGCCGAAAGAGGCCACTTTTTAAAACTTTTCTTGAGAATACTACACACTAATTATTTTAGAAATAAGAGCTCAGAGGCTGAAGACAGTTTGGTTTCAAAAATGACACGAGAGAGGCGATCTTTAGTGGAAACATTAATGCAGAATTGTTTATCTCAAAGAAAGAATATTTTTCTCCGTTTCATCGATTATGAGAAAGCATCCGATAACGTATAACACGAACTAATGATAAATCGCCAATCGGACCGCAACAGCAATCAGCAAATTGGAACAAGACAGCAACAGTACGTCTTCAAAATTTCAACGAAACTGAAGATTTCCCAATATAAAAAGGAGTAAGGCAAGGTTGTATACTTTTTAGAGTTTCACGATATTCGATAAAAATATCGATATTGTATTGACATCGTATTGAAAACCAATACAATACCGATACAATACATACCTTAGCAATATTAATGTCGATACGATACTCATTATCTGAAATCAATACTCTTGTATTGTCGATACGCTTGCCTCGATATTATTGAAAATATCGATATCGAGAAAAAAAGTAAAACGCCACAGTTGTTTGATTATATTTTGTGGAATAGGTATTTAGATCATATTTATTTATTACATAAAAGTATAAGTGATCTGCAACCCAAGCATCAGCTGTTATAATATTTTACACTTTAGTGCATGAATTTGAAATTCTTGAGAGTGAGTAAATGTCTGTTATGATTACACTGTTTATATCATGTGGCATTTGTGGCAATATTATGGAAGTAAGTGATGATGACTCAAAAATAATTTTTAACAAATACTGAATTGCGATGTATTTCGAATCTCCGGGGATTTCCCTATATTTTCAAAAGTAGTTTTTAAACAATACAGAATTAGTAAGTATTTGTCGATTTTCAAAGAAGCATTCAGCCATATTCAATCCTTATAAGAATACACATATAAGTTATAAGCAATATTCGTAATATTTTTAGAATAATGTCCATTTGCCAAGCATGCAAAAGTGGGCATAAAGGGTCTACACAGCTCAGATATATAATCCTTTTTGTTTTTATGTCGATATTTTATCAGCTATTGTATCGATATCGTATCGAAATCAATATAAATACGATATTTTTATAAGAAAGTATTGCCGATATCGATACTCGATACGATACTTTATTGGCATAACCAATACAATACTCAATACTTAAAAAGTATCGATATTGTATCGTATCGTGAAGCTCTAATACTTTCTCCAATGTGGTTTAACTTATGCGTAGAACAAGCATTCGCAGAAGCAATGGAAGACTAATAAGGGCAGCAAAGTACACGGCATATTTATTTAAAACATTACGTATGACGATAGCACAGCCGTAGTGGCAGATAACATCGAAGAACTTCAATGTCTTTTAAATGATCTAACGCTTGCAGTGGCGGATCTAGACATTTGCCTTGGGAGGGGAAATTTGCTTAGGGGGGAACTTACATTGAAATACCAACCAAAAAACATAAAAAATATAAACCCAAACTACATAAAAGACACAAATAAAAACTTATGTGCATTAAGTTCCCGAATTAACGCAGAAAAGAACACAAAACTAGACACGAAACAAACGATGAATACAGAGCGTTATCGAAAGAAATCAAAAAACAGTGCCGCAAAGACAAAGCTGATTACATCTCTTAAATACAGGGGCGTAACAGAGGCCCCCGCAGCATAAAGCTTGCGGGGGTGCCCCAATCGATCAGGGGCCCCATCTTGTCGTCTGATATTATGGAAAAATCTGTTATATATTATTTTTTATTTTACGTGTGTGTATATATCCTTTCCGGTCTCTCGAACTTTTATGGTGACGACAATAAACTATAATGCTTTGTACGTGACTATTGAAAGATTTGAGAATTGCAATTTGCCGAATTTTAGAACAATATTTCTAAATCTAGAAATGGGTTTACTCTTTAATCTCTACCTACGTTTAGTATTTCGATACATACAATTATTCAGAGATACATACAATATATCTTCCGTCAAATATATGTAAAAATGTGTTGTTATATTATTCGCATACATATGTTTTTAAGCAGTGCAGTATTGAAAATGAAGTTGCTCATCCGAATTAATAAAATTGTAGATATATTCGCTGATAGTTAGCGCACGAAGAAAGTTGTTCTTCTCATAGAATAATACTATGTACTAATGTAATCATTTAGTAATTTTTGTTCTATTTTATTCTATACCAATAAAGATGAAAAATGTAAGTCGTCATAAACAATGCATGAATACACCAATAGTTCAGTAAATCACAGTTTTGGAGTGAAATTATCAGCGTCACGACGGACGTATTGGCTTGATAATTTGGATTTAGGTTCAAGTTACACTCCACTTCAAAGTTGGTCTTATGCCGTTGGTTGCTTTTACTTCGGGGGTGACACCACTTCTTGGGGTCAAAACATACGTTTAAAATAAGTCAGGAAATGTATAAATTGGCTAATTATAAGCAACTTTTGTTCTATGGAATTTCTTTATCTATGTTAATACTTTTCAAGTCATTTACGAGTGAAAATGTTTATTTTTCAACAAAAAAATCACGTTTTCAGACGGGTTTTTCGCAAAAAACTCAAAAATAAGTATTTTATCGAATTAAATATTAGATATCGAAAAATATTTGTAGCAAAAATGTAGCATATAAGATACAAAAAAAATGGTGTACTTAGTTATTAAGTCTATCGACACAGTAAAAGCACAGTTGAAGCTCATGAAAAATGATTCTTATTCGTCCAATTCCAAATCGAATATTTCAACCTGAAATGTCCAAAAAATTAAGCACTTTTCGGGAAAAATTCATAAAAACTTTATTAAATGTTACAAAAAAAAAGCTTTATTATTATTTTTTATAAAAGTTTCTAGCACCAAAACTATACGACTTGCGCTCAAAATAAAGTTGGTCCCGTTTTTGGTAAAAAATAATCATGAAAATCTCCCCCAGATAAAATTTATCGTTAGCGCTTTACCATTTACTTTAAATATTTATTGTTTTTATGATCTGTAAGTTTGACCGTTTCAAAGTTCTTATTTTTGAAAAAATTTGATTTTATAGTAAAAAAGTTTCTTTATTTTGGAAAAATGCCTTTTTCAAAATGACTTAAAATATATTAGTGATATGTAAAATCTCAAAGAGTAAAGAAATGTGGGTTTTGCTTTTATAAATATGTTGGCTTTATTCTTTAAGACAAAAATTGGTTAAGATATGGCTGTTTAAAATTTTCATATACTCGTGATTAGTGACTGGTTGAAGCCCTTTCAACTAGAACCCTTTCAAAAATAAGCACTTTGAACCTGTGAAACTTACAGGTCATATAAAAAAGTTAAGTAATTTGTATAAAGCGATAATGATTAGTTTCATTTGGGGTGCTAAATAGGGGGAGATTTTCACAATTCTTTTACCAAAAAATGGGATTAATAGTATTTTGAGGATAACTGGCTTAGGTTTGATGCTAGAAACTTTTGTAAAAAATACAAATAAAGTTTTTTTTAAATACTTTAAAAAAGTTCTGAGTTTGCCACGAAAAGTATTTTATTTTTGGTTATTTCACGTTAAAATATTCGATTTGGAATTTGACGTATAAGAAAAACTTTTCATTAGCTACAACTTTTCTTTTACTGGGTCGATAAGCTTCATTTTTGTTTCATTTTTTTATAAGCTACATTTTTGCTAACAATATTCTTTTAGATCAAATACTTACTCTTTGAACTATTTGGCGAAAAATCGCCTAAAAACGTGTTTGGTTTGTTGAACAATAAACATTTTTACCACTTCGGTGGTGACACTGAAAAATTACACGGTATTGCTATATTTTACGTTCATTTACTGGGCTGTATATAGGTATTTGTAAGACATGTCGCATTTAGTAATTTTTTAAAGGGGCCCCATTTCCAATTCTGCAGGGGGCCCCGACGGAGTTTGCTACGCCACTGACAACAAGCTACTAATGCGTTTTTAAAACTTCGTAAAGGATCCCGGCAATTTTCTTTCAGTATATCAATAAAACTAACATATTTGTCGAAGATGGATCCTCAGAATTGTAAGTATTTGTCTAAAATATCATTTTGCACCCCAGGCTGAATCTTTACACTGTACTTGAATGTCTAAGAACAGGGCGGATTCCGAAAAGCCAGATCATGTCTAAATAATATAATGTGCATCATGAGACAAATAATAAGTATATAATTTTGGGAATCACAAAACACTTGAAGAATATCTATTAAACAGATCATTGAGGAAACACAAGTATACAGAACATAAATTGTAATTTATTTTTTCTACTCTCATACTTTTACTCAATTACAATTTCAATACTTGTGCCTGTATCATAATGGGCTTCATTTGATACAGATTTTTATTACGATACAGATTTTTGACCAATAGTTTTGATGATAACGTTCTGTATTGAAGATGGCACATGCCCAATATGAGCAATGCCAAGTCAAATGCATACGCTTTGATACGATAGGGATATTGAAAATTTAACCTCAATTAATTTTAATAATTACTTGTAATATTCAAAATACAAATGTATCAACAAATTAATTAATTTAATCATATAACTACTTAATTCGTTTGTGTTACAAAATAAATAAATTTAAATATATATTTTTTTGTGAATGAACATAGAAGAAATCATGTATACAACTTGCATTTAATTGCCATTATGATGCTCGTATTCTATACAACATTCACCGCTTCGTTGCTCATGTCTTATCCCTCATACTCCCATCATAATGACCATCATTAAATGCTCCTTGCATAATATACTATTATAAAAGTACTTATTGTTTCAGACTGAGTATCGAATATGTTCAGCATGCGGAGAACCAATCAGCGACAAGTTCCTCTTAGAAGTTTCCGGAAGGAGTTGGCACGCCAGATGCCTAAGGTGTTCGATATGTCAGCTGCAACTGGATAGGCAACCGTCATGTTTTATCAGGGATAGGGCAGTGTACTGCAAAACAGATTATGCAAAGTAAGTCTTTTGTTTATTACTTAGTTCAGAAGACTTCCTCTTCTTTTTCATAATTACTATCGTAATTTTACTCACTGTCACCCTAAATAGCATGCTTATATCAATAGCATACCAATCTCGCTAGTTCTTCAACCATTGAAGTCCTCCTTCGTCCTGGACTGCGTTTGCCTGCTAGTTTCCCTTGCATGCTATTTTGTAACAACCTATATTTGGGACCTCTCATTACATGTCCGAAATACTCCAGCTTTCTCTCCTTGATGCTCTTTATAATCTCAGTAGTCTTGCTGAAACGTTCAAGTCTTGTGGAGTTTCTAATCTTCTCCAATCAAGAAACGTTTTCTATATCACCATATTTCGAGAGCCTCAAGGCGATTTAAATAAATTTTATTCACAGTCCAAGACTCGACACCATAAAGTAAGACCGAGTACACATAGCAGCAAAGTAGACACATAGATCCTCAATACAAATTTTAGATCCCTCTGACATAATACCTTGGACATCCTTCTAAAAGCGGATCTGGCCTGTTCTAATCTGGATCTAATGTAACAGTAACCCTCTGCGTTACAATTTAACTGATAAACAAGGTAAAAAATTTGATCAACTTGCACAAATTTTGGTAAAACCCATTCCAAACGTAGACAAAAAAGTTCTTATTTCAATCCTTCCATTAATTTTAATTTTCTTAATATTGTTGAATATTTAGCGTCCAAGAAATTTTTGGTTATTATTTCAACGTTTGTATAATTATGTTACACTTTAATACCCAAGATAAAATTTTAAAGAGTACATATTACTATTATGGTCTACGTACTATTATCGTACGTTACGGACAACGTTAAAATTATTATCATCATAAAAATTTATACCATTTTTATTCAGTTGCAATGCGAAGGCAAAACAATCTTATTTTTCACTTAGAATACGGAGCGCAGTCCAGCACTCTAAATCGACGATTTTCGACTCTTATTGGAGTCTCATCAGAGAGACGTAGGCCTGCTGCTCCATAACCTAAGTGACCAACAACGAGAGTTTATCCCCCACACCGCAACTGACGTGAATGGATTAGGTGACTAGCGTCATCTGGCAATTGAAAGGTAAAGTTTTCAATCCTAATAGGTTAATTATTAATATTGAAAAATATTAAAAATATTACTAAAAGATTTTTCAATTGAAAACTTATTGGTCCATTTCCCTGGTGACACCTCCAAGGCTTCTACAATATGCAATCCAAATGGATGCTGCAGTGAAGACAAAAGGGAAGGAATTCTACACTATGCAATTCATAACCCCCGTCTGCAGCTTGGTAAAGTTCCAACGGAAAATGGACCTAGTTACTCTATAGGAGTAATACTAATATAAAAATAAAAATGTATACCATTTTTATTCAGTTGCAATGCGAAGGCAAAACAATCTTATTTTTCACTTAGAATACGGAACGCAGTCCAGCACTCTGAATCGACGATTTTCGACTCTTATTGGAGTCTCATCAGAGAGACGTACGCCTGCTGCTCCATGCTCTGAGTGACCAACAACGAGAGTTTATCCCCCACACTGCAACTGACGTGAATGGATTATAGGTGACTAGCATCATCTGGAAATTGGAAGGTAAAGTTTTCAATCCTAAAATTCAATCCTATTCTAAGTGAAAAATAAGATTGTTTTAGTTTTGCCTTCGCATTGCAACTGAATAAAAATTGTATACATTTTTATTTTTATATTAGTATTACTCCTATAGAGTAACTATGTCCATTTACCAAGCTGCAGACGGGGGTTGTGAATTGCATAGTGTAGAATTCCTTCCCTTTTGTCTTCACTGCAGCATCCATTTTACTTGCATATTGTAGAAGCCTTGGAGGTGTCACCAGGGAAATGGACCAATGAGTTTTCAATTTAAAAATCTTTTAGTAATATTTTTAATATTTTTCAATATTATTAATGTCGCTATTAGGATTGAAAACTTTACCTTTTTTATTATCATCATCTCCATTGTCCAACTTCTTCCGTCCTCTGCTGGACATAGGTCTCTCCCATTTTTCACCACTCTCCACGGTGCCTTGTTGCCATTTCTTGGACATTGGTTTAATGTTGTCCATCCAGCGTGTTGATGGTCGTCCTCTGCTGCGTCCTCTACTTTTTATAATATGATAATTAACATACACCTAGCAACGCAGGGCGTTATTTTGAGCAGTGTTAAATTCGATCGGAAACATTCGGTTTTCAATCGGCAAACTAGGAGGAAATATAATTTTTATATCTCTCTATCAAGTGGTAACATAATCTAGTATCTCTGGCTAATTTTGTAATACTAATGATAAACTTTTTCCGTATCTGTAAAGATTTTGAAATATTTCTACAGAAATACAGTTAGACCTGGATCCCGGGTATCAAAAAAAAGTTGATTAATAGCAGGATGAAAATTTGTTAATAGCTTAACGGTGTCTAGTCGGACAAACTTTGATGTATGGCAACAGTGGAACAGGGAAAGTTTTAATGTGGAGCAGGTTAAAAATTTGGAACGTCAGACTACGAAAACGTTCCATGTATTTTGTCGGACAGAACTTCCAATTGCTTTGTTACCATTTTATTAAACTCTCATGCAAAAATCAGACTGGTGTTTATCACCAACTGGGTATTTTAATGAGTGGAACACGAAGAACATGTCAAATGACAGGAATCACGTTGGTTAGTAATAGCAGTCTGCAGTCTGATTTTTGTATGAGAGTTTAATGCAAGTTCCACAATTAAAACTTCCCCTGTTCCAGTGTTCCCATACATCAAAGTTTGTCCAACTAGACACCGTTAAGCTATTAACAAATTTTCAGCTTGCTATTAATCAACTTTTTTTGGTACGCGGGATCCAGGCCTAAGTATTTATTTTCAGCACTCTACCGGTATTTGTTTTGAGCTGTCGATCATAAATGAAAAACTAACGTTTTGACCCAACCTTCTCTACTAACACCCGTTTCTAGTGCTCGGTTAAAAGTGTCGAGCCCCGATGATAGATATCTTCCGATTGATAAAAAAAGTATTCAATAAAAAGCGTTTATTTATTTTTCGACGGCGAACGCTTAATCCCATAATATTTTCAATGACCAATGACGAACGAAAATATTTTTGTATCGAGCTCTTTCCGAATGTCGAACACAATGTCCAACTATCAAGGGAACGATGGGAACCAGATACCAAAGTTTTGATAGGAATAATATGCAAGATGAGGTGGTCAGATGTCACTGTTGTCTCTAGCCGGATGACAAATGAATTCGTACGAGAAGTGCTAGTCATGCGGACACAATATGCTTACTTTTATTGTTCGTGTGTGTGGTAGGATTCTTATACGCAGCAAGTCTGATATTTTCCCTTATCTGTCAATCAAATGTACAACGCATTCCTATACAGAATAAATAATGAATAAAAAATCCTTTTGGTACACGTGAAATATTAATAATAAACAACTTTAGAATGGTTTTATTGTATCTGCGGGTCTTTTGACGACGGTTAAGAGAATTTCATGAAATGATGCCAGTTTAACAAAAAAATTCCAATAATCCATTAGAATTAACCAAAAACTATCGAAACTTTTCGGTAGTTCTTAACAGACTAGAGTTGCGCAAGTTTGACTTAATGTTTGAACTTGACTTAATTTCAAGTCAAACTCAAGTCAATCCTTCTGACAAATATTTCAAGTCAAGTCAAACTGGTCAATCGTACAGGTTTGAAAATTCAAACTGTTTGTCAAACTAGTTTGAAAGAGTTTGAAAAATAATTTATTTAGTAGATATACTTTTTTGTCGAGATAGACATGTTAGTTGTCAATTAAGATAAGAAAATTAATAATACAATGAGTGCCACCTAACAGCCAAAATTTTCAATGTGTTTTAATTTAAAACTTTTAAATGTAGATATTAATTTTTTTCGAATCCTGAGAAAACTAATGAGTATTTTTCAAAAATTTAAACGCAGAATGAAAGATTGCGTTATTACCGAGAGCCGAAAGTCTCTTAGAATAAATAAAAAGTTTCTTTTGAATGAAATATTTGTAATTAATAACACTAAATTTTCCTTTTTATGTTCACCCTCGTAACTTATATTAAAATAAACATTATAGAAGTTTTCAGGGCAGTTCGTCCCTCAGAAGTAATGTAATCTTTCATGCTGCGTTTAATTTTTTTTTTAAATTCTAATTAGTTTTCTCAGGATTTGAAAAAAATTAATACATTTAAAACACATTGAACATTTTGATAAGCAACATGTTACGCCTATGCCCTTAAGGGTTACAATAAAATAAGACTATTGGGTTTGCAATGGACAGCTCAAAATAAAATTATTTGGAGTGTTTATGACTTTCTTTTATTCAAAAAGGTATTCATTTATCTTAGGGCCAGTTCAAAAAAACATGTGGTACCAAGCTGCTAGTTCAATCGAAAATATGTACCACAATACAAAAGTTACTGTTGCTGTATATTCGTATCGTTGGTATTTCTTTAAAATTCAAAACTAACCATAGGGTTATAAGACCTGGATCCCGCGTACCAAAAAAAGTTGATTAATAGCAAGCTGAAAATTTGTTAATAGCTTAACGGTGTCTAGTCGGACAAACTTTGAGGTACAGGAACACTGGAACAGGGGAAGTTTTAATTGTGGAACAGTTTAAAAATTTGGAACGTCAGATTACGAAAACGTCCAATGTATTTTGTCGGTCAGAACATCCAATTGACTTGTTACCCTTTCATTAAACTCTCATGCAAAAATCAGACTGCTATTACTAACCAACATGATTTCTGCCATTTGACATGTTCTTCGTGTTCCACTCATTAAAATGCCCAGTTTGTGATAAACACCAATCTGATTTTTGCATGAGAGTTTAATGAAATGGTACCAATTTATTGGAAGTTCTGTCCGACAAAATACATGGAACGTTTACGTAGTCTGACGTTCCAAATTTTTAACCTTTTCTACAATTAAAACTTCTTCTGTTCCAGTGTTCCCATACATCAAAGTTTGTCTGACTAGACACCGTTAAGCTATTAACAAATTTTTAGCTTGCTATTAATCAATTTTTTTGGTACGCGGGATCCAGGTCTATATGGTTTTATATCTACAATTTAAATTTTTTTCGGATACAGGCTACAAATGTTGGGTTTAGATTAAAAAAAAATTAATGTATAAATATGCATTAAGCTTTCTTAATAATTATTATCCTAACTGGCGCGTTTATTGGGTTTTATTTGTCTGTCTGCGGTTTAAATATGGTATCAGCCAATACATTCCTATGTTTATTGAAATTTGTCAAAAAAAAATTTTTGACCTTGTTGGGAGAGGGGGGAATTTCCCCTACCTCTCCCCCCTCCCTCCTACCCCGTTGATCCGCCACTGAACAAATAAAGGCGTAGGCGGTCTCATTTAAAATTGAAAATAAACACGTTGCGTAATATTCAAACTTTTCAAACTGTTTGAAGATGTTTGAATTGAAGTCAAACCTAAAGATATCGAAATCAAGTCAAATCAAACTTTTTTATACAAAAAGTTTGATTTTCAAGTCAAGTCAAGTTTGATGAGTAAAATCAAACTAGTTTGACTTGATGCATCTCTATAACAGACTAGAAAAATTCGATTGATTTACAAAAATGAAGTACAGTTACGAAGAACTTTTTATTAATTTATTTTAAATGCTAATTAAAGTGTTGTCATATATTTTAGATTTTGAAGAAGCATTTGATCGAGTAACAAAAAGAAACTTGATCCAAAATCTAGAGCACTTCCTACAACGTCTTGAGTGCATTGACGATTTTTGTGTTACATTTGGTAAATCTCTGTTAGCTCAAATTCCAGTGTCAAATACCGCAAGGATCTCTTTTGGGGCCACTGCCCCAATGATCTTAAATTTCAAATAAAATTTAGCAAAGATTTCTCCGCAGACGAAATTAAATATGTACCTATAACCAGAAGATCGCCAAGCATAGGCGTAACCAGGATGATCCTAAGGGGGGATACAACTACCTGAAAGGGGAGGGGGGTTACAACTACTGGAAGGTCTCTGAGGGCTATGGTGTTAAGCGTATAGAGCTCAAAGTACATCCCAATGGGGGGGTTACAATCCCCAAAACCCCCCTGGTTACGCCTATGTTGCCAAGTTCAGAGATCTAGAGATAAACGTAAGGCAACAATGGAGAAAAAGAAAAAATCGGGTGGAGAATATTAAATAACTAGGTAGTAGGAAAAATCTATATAAAACCATACAAAAGAGTCCAGATAGGCAAGAAAATATTTGGTAGATACTCCAGTATACGGTGTTCTCCAGGGTAGTCTCGTTCCACTTAGACCAAAGATAACGCGGAATTAAAATCTTTGGCAGATTTTTAAGTCATCTAAGATTTTCCGTTGACATTATACTAGTAAGCAACAATACAGAGAAACTACTGTTCCTACTACTGTATGGTCTGTACGATAAAATAACTTAAACGATGATCAGGGAAAATCAGTTTGAAAATGAATTTAATCAAAAACAAAAGTGATCAGAAACAAACCAAAATATCACAATAATCTTAAATGGAACTGATATCGAAAGTGCCTAAGACTCTGTCGTCTGACAAACAGAATCAAACGGTAGAGATCACTGGAAGATTCCAAATGACTTGACTTAAGCAGTGATAGTAAAACTCAGTATTGTGTTTCAAGAAAAAAACATACCAATAAATTTAAAGAAAAGGGTATATCCTAACAGTTATGACCTATGAAATAGAGACCGTGATACATACAGAGTCATCAGTCGATAGATTAAAAACACATAGGACTATCGAACGAGCTATGTTAGGTGTTTCTCTGAGAGAACACATACAAAACGAGAAGATGCGAAGCAGGACGAAGGTGGAAGATATAATTGAAAGAATTGTGCAAACGAAATGGAGCTAGTTAGGACACGTGGCACAACACTACAACCAGTGGTGTACTGATAAACCAGCGGACCCTGGTTCCAGTTGGAATGCGGGCCCTCCCTTCCAATAAGAACGCACATTGTATATAAAAAATGTTTAATAAACATTAAATGTAAATCATCATATATCATCAAATATATCATATATTTATAAAAACTCAAGCTAATTATAGTCCATTTACTCACGGTTCTTGCTGTTAAAGAACCGTTAAGATGAAATTTGGCATATCCGTAGCTAAAATGTCAACTAAACTGTCTAACTTACTTCTAATGTTAGAAACTTAAAAAAAAACAATGGACTATTAAAACAGTAAGTTAATATTAATCCTATCGTTTTTCATACTGACATGACTGAACACTTTACGCCAGCCGTTTTCATAAATAATGAAACTCAAAAATCTCCAGTCATAATTAAAAACCTTAATATCGGAAAACTAAAACAGCTTTTAAAAAATGAACATTGGAATGAAATTTATATCAAAAAAATAGATTCTCAAATTGCAAATGATATAATATATAAATTTATAAATAAGTTAAATAATTACATACAAACCTCTACGAAGATAAAACGGTTAAATAAAAAAATATCTTATTGTACATATAAAAAATACAAGTGTTTGAGTTAGCACGTGTAGGCAGCACCGGCGGTGATAATAGTCTTTAAAAGTGTAGAAACAAGGGCTTCGGAGCAGGTAAAACGAGTAAGGAACCTTAAAAGCGTAGTGTTTCATAAATTTTGTTTTTAAATTTTTTGATGAATAGATATTCTTCGTGTTTATTTATAAGTACACTAATAAAAATTAAAATTTATTTAGCAGTTACATTTCCTAGTCTGTACTTGTGTAATAGCTTAAAATGTTTCCATCAAAATAGAAATAAAATAATCAAAAACCGCGTTAGAGCGGCCCCCTGCGGGGCTTAGTACGCCACTGAATACAACGAAAGATGGACAACGAAAAACATTGTAAAATTAAGACCATGAGAACAGTCTTAATAGAGCCTATAGAGACCATAAAAACGGTGCCTAGATGACATCAAAACAAAGGTGGTGAGAAACAGTGTAGAACTCATGTGGAGATCTTTGTCTAGGACTAGGATTGCTTGCAAACATCATAAAGAGGAAGAAAAGTGGAAGAAGACTTACCGAACAAGTTCTTCCAATCCTTTTGATACCGTTACTTTTTGGTAATGAGTGAACTTTTTCCTTGGAGGAAATGACAGTCGAATGGGTTAAATTTGAACAATTATTAACATTACATTTTAAATGAATCAAAATCAACAGCAGGAAAATACGTGATTAGCTCTAGCAAAGAATCGGCAATTTATTCGTTAGAATCTTGTTGAGCAGAGCTGTAAATTGACATATCTTTTATGGTCATATTATTTATTAATCATTATAACTAGTTATATCAAATTTATACAAAAGTTCCTAATATTATTCAATTTCATTAGCCGGCGGAAATTTTGATTGAAAATTAAGAAGCTAATTACTAATTACTAAAGATATATGATTTAGGCTAAATTAAAACCTCATAAAATCTGAAAATTTTACGACTTTGACTAGTTTATAACAAATTTTTTAAAGGAAATATGTACAATTTATTGAATATTTTCTATAGAATGTTACTAAAAAAAATGTTAATTATAATATAATTTGAC
Organism: Diabrotica virgifera virgifera; assembly: GCF_917563875.1. NCBI lineage: Eukaryota > Metazoa > Arthropoda > Insecta > Coleoptera > Chrysomelidae > Diabrotica > Diabrotica virgifera. The sequence goes on along the minus strand of NC_065444.1, from coordinate 37,891,978 downwards.
AAAATTATCTATAAATATCCATATGGGTGGTCTTTTTTTATTCAGAAGATTCAAAATTGTTCGATATATTATTTGTTTTTAAATATGTACATAGAGACAGAAAATTAATAGATAAAAAATGGTAAAACTGTACAAATTATACAAAAATCAAAATACAAAAATGTATCTAATTACTAAAACAATAACCGACGAATATTACGGGAATTAGTAGCCTGCATTTTTACCTCATTCTGTAAAAGACATAACTTACCACCGTATAGTGTTGTGTTCCCGCTCATATCTCGGGGTATATTACGGGAATTATTAGTCTACATTTTTACGTCATTCTGTAGAAGACATAACTTACCACCGTATAGTGTTGTGTTTCCGCTCATATCTCGGGGTATTGACTATGTCAATATGTCATAACTCATATAACTCATATAACTCATATGCATACAGCCATATAATGAAGGATATGGTGCACGTCATTTTTACAATGTAGATACCCCCAATCCATGACCTGACCCCTTGGATATATGGAAAATGACCTAAATGGACAAAGGACTCCATACTTCGGACCAGATGATATTCCTGGGGAAGTATGGAGAGCATTGGGAGAGACAGGAATAAGTTGGTTAGCAGGTCTATTTAATAGAATTATGGAAGTTGGACAAATTCCAGACGAATGGAGAAGCAGTATATTAGTACCTGTCTACAAAAATAAGGGAGACATACAACAATGTACAAACTACAGGGCTATAAAACTACTTAGCCACACCATGAAAATATGGGAGAGAGTAATTGATAGACGGATACGTGAAGAAACCGAAATATCCGAGAATCAATTTGGCTTTATGCAGGGCAAATCAACAACAGATGCAATTTTCATTGTAAGACTGATGGAAAAATACAGGAATAAGGAGATCAACGCTCATATGGTGTTCACTGATATTGAGAAAACATATGATAAAGTTCCTCGAGAGATTCTGTGGTAGGCACTCAATAAGAAAGGAGTCCCTGGCGAATATGTAAAGATTGTGAGAGACATGTATAAGGGAGTAACGACTAGTGTTAGGACAGGTGTGGGAGAGACTGATAAATTTTAGGTGAAAGTAGGATTGCACCAAAGCTCGATGCTTAGTCCTTATTCTTTATTCTCATTAGTTTTGGACTAGATGACAGCGAAACTACAGAATAGCATTCCATGGTGCCTAATGTATGCTGATGATGAAGTGTTAGTAGAAAATAGTGAAAGAGACTTAGAACAAAAACTGAAACAGTGGAGACAAGCTCTAGAGGAAAAAGGTTTAAAACTAAGTAGGACAAAAACAGAGTATTTGGAATGTTCATTTAAAAATGGAGTTACTACAAATAAAATGGGTATCCTTGGATGGTGAAATGATTGGGAAAAGCAATAGTTTTAAGTACCTAGGATCGGTATTACAGAGTTATGGAGAAATAGATGGAGATGCATGCAGTAGAATTAGGGCTGGGTGGATTAAATGGAAAGAAGCGAGTGGTGTGTTGTGTGACAGAAAAATTCCAACGAAACTGAAGGGAAAATTCTATAAAACAGCCATAAAACCGGCTATAATGTACAGAACTGAATGTTGGGCAGTGAAAAAGAAAGAGGAACAACGAATGCATGTGGCGGAAATGAGAATGCTTAGTTGGATGAGTGGAGTGACAAAGAAGGATAAAATTAGAAATGAGTATATTAGGGGTGGCACTAGGTGTGGCACCAATTGATGCCAAAATGAGAGAGCATATGTTAAGATGGTTTGGTCATGTTCAACGTCGAGACGTTTATTACCCAATACGAAGAATAGCTGAAGTGCAGATTCCTGGAAGGAGTAGGAGAGGAAGACCAAAGAAGACCTGGGAGGAGACGATAAGGCAGGACATGTTGGTAATGGGGATTAACATTGATATGACCCAAGATAGAATTGTGTGGAGAAATGCAATTAGGGAAGCCGACCCCGCATAGGAATAGGGCAAAGAGAATGATGATGATGATGATGATGATGATGATGATGATGATGATGATGATGATGATGATGATGTGATGATGATGATGATGATGATGATGATGATGATGATGATGATGATGATGATGATGATGATGATGATGATGATGATGACCTAGATGGACAAAGCGGGTTCTGCAATGGAGACCAAGGGATGATGCCTACCGAAGCAGAGGTGGTCCACCAACATGTTAGACTGATGATCTAAAATGTTGTCATAGGAATTGGATGCAAGAGGCACAATATCGAAACAGATGAAAAATTATGAGGGAGATCTAGTGGACAGGCGAAGATTGAAAGATATAAAAACAGTACAACAGCTTTTTATTAATATGACGGTAAATATTAAAATTGAAGAAACAAATTAACTAGAGAAATTCCTATTAGCAATGGTCTAAAGTCTAAAGCGAGGCTGCTGCATAAAACCTATGTAAACTGTAATGTATCTGAGTGAGGCGCTCTCAGTGTGAAGAATAAAGTGCTGCAATATCTCAATCGAAGACTAGAGATTGTACACGATACACTTCGCTGACGACCAAGGCATATTGTAGCTAAAGACGAGAGTGATATTATCGACTATGTACTTAGAAAACTGGAGGAAGAGAACACCAAGTGGGCCTTACAAACCAGGATTTGCCAAGGAAAACCAGCCATTAGACTGTTACACGAATTATGGTGGAGTAATAATAAAAGAAAATAAAAAAAAATAATTTAAAACACAATAAAGGAAAGTATTGCGTTGTACGGCGCCGAAACAAATCAAAAATTAAGTCTATCGTAATGAATTATTGGAGACGATATTGAAGGCTCACTAGATTTGATAGGGTGAGGAACGAAGACGTTCAGAGAGAAATGGGAGTTGATCTAGATATAATTGAAGCCAAAAGATTAAATTGGTGTGCACACATACAGAGAATTCCTGAAAATAGATGAGCAAAAAAGACAGAAAAATGGCCTCCACCTGCTAGAAGGAAACGAGGTAAACCAACATAGTCCTGGGTAGCAGATGTCGAAGAAGCAATGCCTGTCAGAGATTTAAAAACGGCCGAGCAAAGTTGATGAACGGCCGAAGCAAGTGGACAAAAGCGCCAAGTATCACGATATATTTGACAAGCTGCTAGTTGTACCTACAGTCGGAAAAATGAAAGAATACCCATGAACGATCACATCAATCACTTATTTTGTATTTGCTGTATTTTTCTATAAATAACAAACGTTTGTTATAGAAAAAGAAGGCAAATAGAACATAAGTGATTGATGTGATCGTTCATGGGTACCTATTCTTTCATTTTTTCGACTGTACCTACCTTAAAATAACGCTTAAAATATAAAAAAAAATGTCCGACAGTTATAGAGGCCACGTTCAATGCTAATTTCCGTATAGAGATACTACTTGAAGATAAAAAGAAATAGTATAAATACTTAAACCGTCATTAATATAAAAAATAGGTTAATGAATAAGTTCACCAAAATAATTGATGCCAAGTGCAAATATTCAATTAGCAGAATTTCAATGGCTATCTTACACATCAAGTAAATTCAATCATCTCATCCAAAAGGAGTACGATTTTTATCTTTAAAAGCATAGCGTACGCGGCATCATCTTCGAGGAGGTCTTCTACAAACCTCCCAATCATCCAAGTCATTCCGCCGCAATAGAAATGTATACATTTCAAATGCCAAAGATGCGATCGCAGATACAGTCCTTTTGTTTTATTAGTAATGAAAAATTCTCTTATTCTGTAAGCGTGATTGCGCAATTATTGACGCGATGTTTGAACATGGCAGATGTCTATGACTACAATGGGAAAACCTCAAGGGGTAAATGTTGTGTATTATTGTGGTAATTATGTTATCAAGTGATAATTGAACTTAAAGTTGTATACGAGTGTACCTATAGATTACTGGTAGTTTTATTTATTAATATGGATTCATGTTTTTTTTCTTTATCAACTATTTTTATTTCACAAAATCACAATCTAATCTCATAAAAGCCCAAGACGACACATCAAGCAGAAACGCTGTTTGTCCGGGACAAGAACTCCCGGATAATTATATTATTTATTTATTATTTATATTGTAAACAAATTGTGTAGGTGGAGATCCCGTCATTTGCAAAGGCACTAATTTGCATATTATGGCGCATCTAAAAATGGTCTAAGAAATGTCTTTAAGTTAGTGATTGGTTACTGACATCTGACATTGAAATTTTATTACTAGTGATGAAATTATTTAATGCTAAGCATGGCTTAACTGAGAACATAACAATCAGCGAACAATGGGAAATGTGTAAAAATAATATTAAAGACGCAGCAAATAATATTCTAGGGCCAGAAAAACCACCATCACGCAATGACTGGTTCGATGTTGAGTGTGAGGAAATTACAAGAAGAAAGAACGATGCATATAAACTGATGCAGCAAAGAAGAACCCGAGAAAAACAACAAAAATATAAAGACCTTAGGAGAGAAGAGAAGTGCATTCATAGAAGAAAAAAGCGAACCTATGAAAATAGAATACTGGAAGAACTTGAGACATTAAAAAAGGAAAATCAAACAAGAAAATTCTATAAAACTCTGAATAATGCAAGAAAAGAATTCAAACCGAGGCTAAGACTACTTAAGGATAAGGAGGGGCACATACTCAATACAAAAGAAGAAATATTGAAATGGTGGGTGGAACACTATAAAGAACTACTTACCATCGAAGTAGAAGATCCAAATAAACCACCCCAGGAGCAAGCAATAATACACCATTAGAACCTCCATCAATTCAAGAAGTACGGGATGCAATAAAACACCTGAAAAATAATAAATCTCCAGGAAGTGATGGTATACCCTCGGAACTTATTAAATATGGGGGTGCTACTCTGGCTAAACAAATATATAAAATAATACTGAGAGCCTGGACAGAGGAACAAATCCCGGAAGAGTGGTGTATTGGAATCGTTTGCCCGTTACACAAAAAGGGTGATCAATTGGAATGTAAAAACTATAGGGGAATAACCCTCCTTAATACAGCCTATAAAATATTTTCGAGTATCTTATATAGTCGCCTAATATATAAGTGCATATATAAGTGCACATTCAGAGGAGCTTCTTGGAGAATATCAAAGTGGTTTTAGGCCTGGTCGATCAACAACAGATCTTTGTGCTAAGGCAAATACTGGAAAAAACCAATGAATTCAATATCGACACATACCATCTTTTCGTAGATTTTGAATCGGCCTATGATAGTGTTCTAAGAAATAAATTGTATGAAGCCATGGATGAATTCCACATCCCTGATAAACTGATAAGATTGGTTAAGACTACAAAATACAAAAAGGAAATACAGGGCGAACAATCACAGGCGTTTGAAACGCATGTTGGGTTGCGACAGTGAGATGCGCTGGCGTGTCTCCTCTTCAACATAGCTCTGGAAAAGGCGGTCAGAGATGCCCGAATAGACAACAGAGGAAATATTTTTAATAAATCATCCCAAATTTTGGCATATGCAGATGACGTGGACCTAGTTGCCCGCACAACACGCAAGCTAGAAGAAATGTATAACACCTTCTCAAATGCCTTAAAAAATATGGGCCTGCAAATAAACGAAGAGAAAACTAAGATGATGGCATCAACACCCAACAATAGAGCTATAAACATCGGTCACCAATTCACGGTTGATAACTCTACCTTTGAAGTGGTGGACAAATTCACATACTTATTCTTACTTAGATCACCAAGGAGAACGTCATGACGGAAGAAATCAAGCGATGGATAATCCTAGCAAACAAATGCTATTTTGGACTGAGTAGACATATGAGAAGCAGAAACTTAAGCCAAAAAAACAAAAATAACCATATACAAAACCCTTATACAACCAGTGTTGACATATGTTCAGAGGCATTGACCATTTCCAAGGAAGATGAAAACCTTCTGCTTATATTTGAACGAAGGATCCTGAGAGGAATATTCGGTGGCATCTGTGAAATTGGTGTCTGGAGGAGGAGGTACAACTACGAGGTATACCACAGATATAAACATATATTTGGTGGTAAAGACGTAGTATCTCTTATAAGAATAGGAAGACTAAGATGGGCAGGACATCTAGCAAGATCACAGTAGAACAACCCTAATAGAAGATTCCTTATGTCACAACCTGTGGGAAGTAGAAATAGGGGTAGGTCAAAACTCAGATGGAAAGATGGTGTGGATGAGGATGGGAGAAAAATAGGCGCAGCAAACTGGCAACGGTTGGCAATGGATAGGACTGACTGGCGTAATAGACTTGGGAAGGTCGAGGCTCTTTCATAGGGCTGTCGCACCATGATGATGGCTTAGGAAGAAACTTCAAATTTGGCTTATATACAAGTCCAATAATATTATGCAAATTAGTGCCTTCCCAAATGACGGGACCTCTACATACGTTAAATATGTTAAAATAATATTTGTAAAATTAAATAACGGAATTTTATTATTTATTTAGATATTATTTAGGTTTTAAACTAATTATGTTATATTAAAATATATTTAGTTTGACTTTGACGGTTTGAACGTATGCTTTGTTGATACGTTAACAGATAGCGTTAGGTGTTATGGTTATACAATAACACACGCCACACGTAAGAGAGGACTTTGCCCGAAACCAAACTGAGAAGGCCCTGTACACCGTCTTGTAGAAAATAAGCGATCTAATCTACCGCATCCAGTTTTCTTCTTCTTCTTCTTCTTCAGCCTGTTTGCATCTACTCCTGGACAAAGGCCTTTCCATGGGTTCTTCATTCTTCTCTGTTTTGTGCTATTTGGTGCCAGTAATCCCTCATTTTTGCTTTGATGTCGTCTAGCCATCGTTTTTGTGGTCTTCCTCTACTACGACTGGGCTCACGTGATCTCAAACGTTTCTCGTCCACCTTTCGTTGTTTTGCCGTGCCACGTATCCTACCCAATTCCATTTCATTTGCGCAATTCTTTCAATTACGTCTTCCACCTTCTTCCTGCTTCGCACGTCCTCATTTCGTATATGTTCCCTCAGAAATTCTCCTAACATAGCTCGTTCGATCGCCCTACTATAGGTCATACATAACTGGTAGAATACAACTCTTGAATACCCTTTTCTTTAGATTTATTGGTATCTCTTTGTTTTTCAGCTCATTACTGAGTATACTGAGTCTTCCTACTGCTATCCAAGTCATTTGGATTCTTCTAGTTACCTCTGCCGTTTGATTCTGTTTGCCTAGTTTGATCGTGTGACCTAGGTATCTATACTCTTTGACACTTTTGATCTCACTTCATCTCATCATTCATCCAGTTTCCAACTAGAAGTAAACCCAAGGAAGTTCATATGGAAAGATTAGCTCCATACCATGGAGCTACCTACCATCCTGTTGGTTTCAATCGGTCCCTGGTCCCTGGTAGACCTGGTCCCTCGTTATTCGAGGTGAATAACTATGAAGTAGGGAGGAGGGAGCAGTGTTATGGCATCTCCGTGAGATTTATTCCAGATAGATAGATAGATAGATAGATAGATAGATAGATAGATAGATAGATAGATAGATAGATAGATAGATAGATAGATAGATAGATAGATAGATAGATAGATAGAAATCTAAAATCTTCGAAATGTCATCGAAAAATTCCGAAATGTCTAGTAATGCCTGGAACGTCAGAAAAATGAAAATGTATAAACACAGAAAGTAGACAGTTTAAGGCCATCGGTACATAATTCGCAAATATTTTACGACTATCCCTACTTTTTCTGTCTTTACACGGCAAATTACGTGTAGTAAAATTCACACTGGTATGGATATGTAAACATTACTAGAAGATCATTCTACTTGAAAATGTCATCATTAATTTAAAGAGATGGCTTTTGAATGTTCTTAGATAACTGTTATTTTTATAATTGCAAATTATTAATTCAGTTAATAAATGTGATAATTTTTCACTAACTATGTAGGTATTCAGTGATTGTAATAATTTATATGTACAAAAAAACTAATAAGTACTCAATCGAGAAAAGAGGAAAAGTGTTAAAGTGAGTTTTTAATAATATATGGTTGCTATGAAACGCTTACAATTTTGAACATCTTTAACAACAAAATACTTGGATCGCAGAATATATTATCCTGATATATTCTCTGCTTGAATCTTCCACAAATAATACACAATAAATAACTTTTTATTAAGTTCACGTCTTAAATCAATTATTTATCAAATACACTATATATCAATATTATTTAATCAACAACTCAAAATATTCCCGATGCCATATCAAATATTTAAAATTGTCACTGATTGTCACTGGCTGACTGACAGTATGCTGACAATATTCTATTCGACTGAGTGCGTTGTATGACAAAGATAGATTTGGAAATATTACCACGGACATTGTGTTCATTTTTTTCGAATCCTGAAAAAACCAATAAATATTTTTGAAAAATTTAAACGCAGAATGAAATACTATATTATTACCGAGGGCCAAAAGTCCCTTAGAATAAATAAAAAGTTTATTTTGAATGAGATATTTTAAGTTAAATATCACACTAAATTTGCTCTTAGTTTTTCACCCCTGTAACTTATTAAAATAAATATTATAGAAGTTCTCAGGGACTTTCGGCCCTCGCCAATAACGTAATCTTTCATTCTGCGTTTAAATTTTTCAAAAATACTTATTAGTTTTCTCAGGATTCGAAAAAAATGAATCCCCATTTGAATAGCATTGCAGCCGAAAATACGTACCCATCCTCTTAAATAACAGTAGTAATTGGGTTTTGAACTTGATAGTTGTCATTAAGTTAAAGTAATGTAAACAATTGAATAAATTGATTTAAGGCCATCGGTACATAATTCGCAAATATTTTACGGCTATCCCTACTTTTTCTGTCTTTACACGTCAAATTACGTGTAGTAAAATTCTCACTGGTATGGATATGTAAACTTTACTTGACAATGTCGTCATCATTAACTTAAAAGATGGTTTTTGAATGTTCTTGGATATCTGTTACTTGTATAATTAATTGCCTTAATTATTAATTCAGTTAATTAATATGATAATTTTTTCACTAACTATGTATTCAGTTATTGTAATAATTTATTTACTGTACAACAAAAACTAATAATCAATCAAGAAAAGAGGAAAAGTGATAAGTGATTTTTTAATAATAGGTATATTGTTACTAGGAAACGCTTACAATTTTGAACATCTTTAACAACAAAATACTTGGATCACTAAATATATCCTGGTGTATTCCATAAATATTAAATAAATTTTCCATAAATCTCCCATATCTTCCATAAATAATAAACAATAAATAAATTTTTATTAGGTTCACATCTTAAATCAATTATTTATCAAATACACTATCAATATTATTTAATCAACAACTTAAAATATTCCCGATGCCATGTCAAATATTTAAAATTGTCACTGTCTGACTGACAATATGCTGACAATATTCTATTCGACTGTGTGCGTTGTATGACAAAGATAGATTTGGAAAATATTACCACCGACATTGTGTTCATTTTTTTCGAATGTTGAAAAAACCAATAAATATTTTTGAAAAATTTAAACGCAGAATGAAAGACTAAATTATTACCGAGGGCCGAAAGTCCCTTAGAATAAATAAAAAGTTTATTTTGAATGAGATATTTGAAATTTAAAATCACACTAAATTTTCTCTTAGTTTTTCACCCCTGTAACTTATTAAAATAAACATTATAGAAGTTCTCATGGACTTTCGGCCCTCGCTAATAACGTAGTCTTTCATTCTGCGTTTAAATTTTTCAAAAATACTTATTAGTTTTCTCAGGATTCGAAAAAAATGAATCCCATTTGAATAGCATTGGAGCAGAAACTACGTACCCATCCCCTTAAGAGAAGTATATGTTGATAGTTGTAAGGGTGTATTGTATCACTGTTTTAACTATTTTGTTAAAGAGTTAATACTGTAAAATTAAAATGAATAGCTCAAATCCCAATTTCTTTTTGTTGCAGTATAAGTAAATAAAATATTTGCAATAAAATTTGAATTTAATGAAACTGTAAGGCAGTTTATGGGTGGTCGCCTTATTTGTATTAGTTTCTAAAAATAAATGAAAAAGAGGAAAACAAAAAGTGTCTTCCTTTTCAGAGCTCCCTATTGAATATATTCATCAAGATTATCAAGAAATCCAAGATAATTACAAGGGGCAATCTCCTTGTATCTTTTAATGAGCGTTCTAATTCCTCTAATTTACAGTCCTTCTTCGAGAACAGGTATTGAGCGTGTTGGGTAGCGCCAGTGTCATCGAGTTCCAAGCTTGAAACATTAAACTTCGATTTGGAATGTTTTAAGGCCGTGTTCTGAAAGGACAGAGGCTCGTAAAGCATGTTTACCGTTTTATTTCAGTATTTGGTAATTGTTTAATTAACATTTTACAATTTTTGTGGGCGTTGGGTGATTTAAATATGCGATAGGTGATCGGTAGTCATTCAGAACAATCTCTAGACTGGATTTGCTACTATACGAGTAGATATGGGCGGGGATTTTTATAATAGATATTCGAAATGTATTTAAAAGTTAAAGCGTTGACTGATAAATATACAGATAATATATTGTTGTGATCGGCTTTCTATTACTTTTATTTTAATTGAGTATTTATTTAATTAATTATTGAATTGACGCAAATCATACATAAACAATTAATAAAAAATCTCAGGGTGCCTTTTTGTCATAAAAATTTAACTAAAATTATCTTAGGTTATACTTATCCTTTCTCGTGGCTTCAGTATCTCTTAGTTGATCCTTATCGGGATAAAATAGGAAAAAGGAAATAAAAAATCATAAATAAGCACATAAAAATACCTTTATTATCAAAAGCAATGCTCTGAAAATCTACCAATTAAATCCTGTGGGAATAATTGTCCAAATGAAACTTTTACCATATAATTAATCTAATTTAAACAAATATTTATCATTTTGTTCCTGATACCATTTATAAAATAAGCTAAACAAACAAATTTAGGTATTGGCAAAACTACTTATACTTCCTGTTAAATTATTGAAATGTTGGAACCTTAATTCATATGCTTTTACGCAAATATCTTAACTTCTGATTATAAAGAACAATAAGTTATTGACTGACCTTTTTGATTCACACACAATGATGTCTCCTCTTGACCCAAAAAGCTCTTCCTTGTTGATTATGTTAGGCTACCAATCAAAGCTCTCTCCGTTCTCAGCATCAATCCAGCAGCATACCAGCAACTATTTCTCCAAAACACAAGCCAGGCCGCTTTTGACCAGTACTCGTTCAATAAACTCCAAAACTCTCTCCTCTCTTTCTCTCAATAATAATCTCCTGATACCCAAGTATCTTTTTTACTTGGTGTCACAAATAATTTTAATAACTATAGTTCTTGTAACTTACTCTCTTGGACTTTACAGAATCAAAGAGGGTTTTCTTCTCAATTTGATTTGTCTCTCGTTCCACTTTTCAGCTACTCTCCACTATCAAACAACCACTAGTACTTGCGTCTGAACTATACGCGAAAACTTTCGACTGCCTTTCTCGGATGCCAACCACACAATAATCTTTTCTTTCCAAACTGTCTGAACATTCAAAACCTCTCTTTCCCCCTTCCAAATTGCCAAGCCAATCAGAAACATTTCTTTTGCATCGAAAAACCCAGCCATTCTTTCAAACAATACTTCTACTCAAACTAATCACTTTTCGGAAATTATACAAAAATTCTTGTGTATAAACAAACAGACTTAAAATTCCAAATCTCTCTACCTTTATATTTCTAAAAACGAATAATTAAAATTACCTGTGGATTTTACCTTTCCCGTAACAAACAATATTTTTAAAATCATAATCCGAAATAAATTGTCTTTCATTTCACTTATTTACAAATGTCTTTAAGTCTTCAGGGAAAAACTCATTAAGGAGAAACCCACTGCGTAAAAGCTACCTTCTACTAAATAGTTACAAATCAATATACAGGGTGTATCAAATTTATGTGTCCGTGTAAATTAAAAATTTAAATTTTTACTCTATCTTTGATTGATAAAGTGATACATAATAATATAGATATGTATACTCTGTATATTTATCAATCAGCGGTTTATATGGGATTAAGCCACAATTCTTGATGTAATGAAATTTGAATTTTTTTTTCTTTATTAACCGCATCAACTACTGAGAGTTATTAGCAGGAGGACATATTATTACAATCAGTTAATTAAATTTGAAGATATAGTCAGGATTTGTACAATGAATACATATAGGTCTGGATCCCGCGTATGAAAAAAAATTTGATTAATAGCAAGCTGAAATTTTGTTAATAGCTTAAGGGTATCTAGAACAGACTTAAACTCTCCGAACAAAGATTAAACTCTCATGCAAAAATCAGACTGCTATTTATCACCTGTCATAATTCCTGTCATTTGACATATTCTACATGTTCCACTCATTAAAACGCCCATTTGGTGATAAATAGCAGTCTGATTTTTGCATGAGAGTTTAATCTCTGTTCGGAGAGTTTAAGTCTGTTCTGTCGGACAAAAGAAATGTGCCGTTTTCGTAGTCTGACCGTTCCAAATTTTTAACCTGTTCCACAATTAAAACTGACCCTGTTCCAGTGTTCCCATATATCAAAGTTTATCCGACTAGACAACCTTAAGCTATTAACAAATTTTCAGCTTGCTATTAATCAACTTTTTTTCATACGCGGGATCCAGAGTTAATATTACAATTAAGTGGGTAGGTTTGTGTAGGTACAATATTTAAGTTAAAATTAATTTCAGTAATTAGAGTTTTTGAGATTTTGAGGTTGCTTATATGAATTAATGCTTGTAGAATCGAAAACAGTTCTCCAGAGAAGATACTGCTAGTAGATGATAGTTTAAATTGCAATATTGGATTTAGAGTGACAATTGCTGATTTGGATGCGTCTGTATAGATGTGATAATGATCGGAAAAACAGGAAAGTTTGTTAAGTGGCTCTTGGTTTATTATTTTGTGAGGAGTTTAACACTTATTATATTTGGTGAGAGTTAGATCACATTGTACAGGGGGTATTGTCATTGTGCATGATGGAAATACAGCCGTAATTGAGTTATCAAAGAGTTTTGGAAACAATACTATAAGAGGATAGATACCTTCGAATTCTCTAGTAGAATGGTGGGTCTGTTCGAGTTTTTTAATATAAATGTCTTTAAAACGGTCACCAATTGTATTATGAAGAAATGTATGTGATTTTATTGATTAATTGCTTGATACATCAGCTAACGATAGATACATTCTCCTAAACTTCAAAGGTGGTTCACCAGTTAAACATTGTAAACTTTCAACAGGGCTAGTACGAAAAGCTCCAATGGTTATTCTTAATCCTGTATTCTGTATATAGATTACAGCTGAGCAAGTAATGTCTTCTTGGCAGAAGCGTAAACTATTTAACCACAATTAATCTTTGATCGTATATGTAAATGATTTGTAAATATGAATAAAGCTTTTAAAATCTGATCCCCAATTGTTGTTACACAGAGTTCGCAATAAGTTCAGACCAGTTTGGCCACTTTTCTTAAATTACAGGGTTATTCACTATATTTTGACCCCCTGTAAACTGCTTTATTTACAGAATTAGAAAAAAAGGTAAATACCAAAAGTTATTCGATTTTTAACTTATGATTTTTTGACATATATATCATACTAGTGACGTCATCCATATGGGCGTGATGACGTAATCGATTATTCTGCTAAATGAGAATAGGGATCGTGTGCTAGCTGATTTGAAAGGTTATTCAATTCTCTATTCATTAATATAAACATTAAGATAATTATTTATACAGGGTGTCCAAAAAAAATGTTTAATTAAATTAATTGACAAAAAGAAAAATATATATATTTTATTTAATTTTAAATACATTTTACTGTTGTCAGAAAACAGAAATAAATGTTTATTGAACAAATAAACATTACTGTTCACTTCAATTCAATGTTGAAGCTGACACCCATCTGCCTCTTGGCAGGATGAACATTGAATTTAAGCAAGAAGCAATGTTTATTTGTGCAATAAACTTTTATTTCTGTTTTCTAACAGAAGTAGAAGATATTTTGAATTAAATAAATTACATACATTCTTCTTTTTGTGTCAATTAATTTAATTAAAAAAAATTGGACACCCTGTATAAATAAGTATCTTAATATTTATATTACTGAATAGAGAATTGAATAACTTTCAAATGAGCTAGCACACGACCCCTATTCTCATTTAAAAAAAATAGTCGAATACGTCATCACGCCCAGATGGATGGTCAAAATATAGTGAATAACCCTCTACATAATGTGCATTTTCCAAGAGAGCATTTTATCGAAAAACATTCCTAAAAATTTTATATGGTCAACATATTCTAAGCTAAAAATTTTATTTTTGATTAACTAATGTTTGACGTTTCGTTGATCTCTTGTGGTCAGCCACTTTAAGTAAGCTTCCTTTTTTTTTCTTTTATTTGGTTTTCAATTTTTGGCGTCCCCATTAGTTTTGTGTTTTATCTTCTCATTTTCCTTTCCAATATCCATATCGTTTTCAATATAATTATCATATAGTTTTTTATTTATTATTCCTTGTATGTCTTTCTCCTTCGTTTTTGATGCTAGTCTAAATCTATAAAGAAAAGAGATCGATTGACTCATTGTTTAGTTTATCTGTAGGATAACTTCTTGATTTTATGTTTTCATCTTCATTACATTTTATTTTTATTAGATTGTTGTGATTGTTCTTTCTTATGTATATTCATGATCTCACCAAATAGTGGACTGATCCACATGTGATTCCTCTATATACCCTCGTTTCTTCAACCTTAAACATCGACTCCTTTTTAACACTTATATTATAATAAATAATTTCGTTGTGAATCGAAACAAGAGCAGTTTTACTTTAGTTAGTTTAGAGAGCGCCAAAAGTGCTCTAACCAGTTTCAACTCTTGTTAGAGTTTCTTCAGAGAGCACATATTTGATTCTCTCTAAACAACTAAAATCATGGCTTGATCCACAAACGAAAGATTATCATTATATGGATGCCGTGGAGACATCTGCTAAAGACTAACAAAAGTTTAACTTTTAATATTAACAATACCAAAAATAAAACTTTATCAAAACTAATCTTCTGGTTACACCATTTGTGGCTTCTAAAATTTGCAAGCCAACGAATCGCCGGAGCAAAAAAAGCCGAGGGAGATCTATCAAGTTGCATCTCACAACTACTTATATTATAGTTTTTTCTGTTTCCTTTAGGTATTTGCTTGTTAAATTCTTCCACACACTTTTTTATTTATCAAATATAAAATTCCTATGTAAGATAATAGGATCTCAAATGATAAATTTGACAAGATATTCCCCGCAAAAAAATATTAACTCAGGAGGGAAAAAATGAAAACTAATTTAAATACATTTCTCCAACCGGAGATACATTTATTCAAAATCCTTCACAGGCGTGCCAATTAATATCAAAAGAGTTCCACCCTTCGCTTTAACAATTTGATGACTCCCCTTGTTTGGAGAATTCTAGAAAGAGAACAACCCCCTAAATCAATTTTCCTCCGGTATTTCCGAACGAACGTTTATAATTTGTTTATATTTTTAGGGATGCGTTTTATGATTTCGGGTTTTTTTATCAAGAATTTTCCTGATTAAATTTTGCTGGTAGTCCGGGGAGTATGGGATGTTAATTACATTTTAAGAAATTTTTCATAGTTAATCATGTTATTGCTAACTCTTTCTTTTACTATCGCTAAGCAGATTTTGCTGCATTCTATGAATGCATTTGTTAGACAATTTGTTTCATTTATTAGGATTAGGACTTAAATTTAGAACTTTCTAATTACCACTTTTTTTCTTGTTAGTTTCAAAATGTACATAAAATGTCACATTTTTGAGGCATTAGCGCATTTTTCAGAGGAAGGAAATTTATTTTTGTTTTTTTTTATTGAGGGGGTAAGTGTAAGCTTAAGTTTAAGTTTGTGGGATCGCCACGCTTGTTCACCGGTCGCCATCTTATAAAAAAGGTGCAAATTTCTCGCACTGCATCTTGTGAACTAGCAACTACACAGAAAATTTTATGAGACTTTATTTGTAACAAATTAAATTGTTTACAACTTTCGATTACCTTTTATTTTAAAATGGAAAATAAAAAGGGTATGTAGGGTTTAAGGTTTAAGGGTTTAACAAAAGGATTTTTGTGCTAAGAATTCTTAGACAAAATTTCTTTTGGGTCTTTTTTGTGGTCAGTTTACAATAAATTGACACCAGGATGATATGGAGGGTTTTTTAATAAATAATTTCACTACAAATTTGTTTAATTTTATTAGTTTATCTAGGTTTTACAGCGCTCCGAAATTTACTTGAATACTCGTAAGGTTATAATAAAAATGAACCATATACTTTTGTGTTCATATATTTTAATCATTTTATTAACATTCCCATGTTATTATTAATTTATGACTCTGGAGTAGACTCTGAAGGCGCGTTTTTGAAGTTATACTTCTTTACGCGCGCTATGAGGGTGAATTTTTATATGTTAAAACCTACGATCCCGGCGCATGCGCATTATAACTTTGTTCTGATTG
Source organism: Diabrotica virgifera virgifera (assembly GCF_917563875.1). NCBI lineage: Eukaryota > Metazoa > Arthropoda > Insecta > Coleoptera > Chrysomelidae > Diabrotica > Diabrotica virgifera. Next base: position 37,875,375 of record NC_065444.1, on the reverse strand, counting down.
GATGTTCAAATGACATGTCAAAAATTATCCAATATGGCAGCTGTAGCGCAGCTGTGGTTTGGACGGTTGACGGTTTGGTTATGTATGGTTGTTGCGTTTTAAAATTTGTGGGAAGAGAAACAACAAAGGTTAGTTAATAGTTATACTGCCTTTTTAAATAGTTTTCATATTATATTTTTGAAGTTATACTTCAAAATGTTTTAATTTATGTATGTATCAGTCCAGAAAAGGTGTGGAAAGAATATATTAGTGTTTTTAAATATATTTTTCTACAAACGTGTTAAAAATGCAATTTTTAGGACTCCATAGGAGCGTTAAAAATGCTACTTTAAGGCACTAGTGCTTTAAAATTTTTAAGGCACTGCAGTTAAAAGTGAATTGTCAAATTGTGAAACGTCAAAATATTTATATTTCATTTATTAACATTAATATTAATAATAAAACTTGCGCAATTTGGAAAAGGTGGTTTAAAAGGTTTTTTATTATAATTTTGTGTCTTTGGATGTGTCTTCCTTGGGCGTAAAATAATAAAACATCTATTTTTATATTTCACTTGTTACCGTGATGTATAATTATGTATATCTGAAAGGTAAGTTGCATGCGGCTTGATGGCCTTGTTGGTAGAGCATTGGACCAGTGATCAAAAAATCGCGAGATTGCGGGTTCAAATCTCGGACGATTCATATTTTTTCTTTTTTTTTAATATTTGGCATTGTTAATTTTTGGTTCATTTTTGGTAATTATTGTTAATTTTTTGTATTGTAACTGTTAAGTAGGTATATTTATTTCGTTGAAATTATATTATAATAGAAGTATAACTTCTTACGTGCGTACAAAGTACACACACATTCTTTTTTTTACGTGGTATCCCCAGTAGGTCTATTCCACGGACAATTTCTAGGCGAGATAGTATTGATATTGAGCATAATTTTAACACGTTAAGCGCAAGACACAATATTGAAAAATTGCCCCCCAGGCCAAGGCATTTCATCATAGCAGCTTCGTCAATACACAGCGGCCCCTAGTGACCTCCATGTCGTATGGGGAACGTCCTACATCGGTCCTACACGTTAAGCGCCATGGCGCCTAACGTGTTACAGATATTTAAAAAGTTATTTTTCAGCTATTGTTTCAGACGAACTACACAGAGACGTTCAAAAGAATTATAAGATGCGAAGAAGCCTAATGACGAAAGAGGAGTAGATATTAATAAGATTATTGAAATCATATTTTTTACAAAATGGTCCAACTGCTTAACATAATACCGTTTATTCTCATCTAACTTATGCTGTTCTCTTCTGGGGTCACTATTGTTACATTGGTAAAGTGTTTGGGCAGCAAAGAAAGTGTGTTCGTATTATATCTGACTCTGTTATAGAGTGGACTCTAGAAATTCCTTTAGAGCTTTTAAAATATTAGCTTTACCTTCTATGTATATTATGCAGAGCATAATTATCCCACTATAAACAACAGTAATCTTGTGTCAGGATTTGGCCCCCTTGAGAGGTCCTCAAATTAAAGTCCAGCTAGAATAAAAGCTCTTTTATCAATTCAAAGGCAAACATTATTAAGAGATACTTTTTAGTGAATGCCTTTATGTTTATTTAATTTGAGGAATATTTTTCTTTCAATTTTGATGATATTATGATTCTTATCTGTCTCTTATTTTTGTTAATACCTACACTTCGTTTTATGTTTTATATTTCTTTATATATTTGGATATGAACTTCTTCTCTAGAATAGCCTCAATGTGTGAAGTTGATAAAAATATGCAGAATATAATATACAGAATAATACAGAAGTTAGGTATATTTTGTTAATTTTGTATCTAATAAAGTTTTCGGTCTATTATTACTTACAAAGACATTATGTATACCTCTACAACAATTCTTACGTGCTGTTAAAAATTACGCAGTTCTTAATATGAATTTTTGGAAAAAATCGAAATTATACACATATTTTGGTGGTGTAGTACTTAGTCTAAATTTGGGCGAAGGTTCTAGGGTTCGAGTTTCTTGTCTAACTTATCGACCAAGTCTCCTTACTTCTTAGATTTATTTTTTTTTAATAAAAATTTTGGAACTTATAACAGGATTAGTTATATAAAAAGTAAACTAGAGTTTGGTTAATGTAACCAAATATATCTTAATAAACTTTGGTGTGGAAAAAACAGCGTTTTAAAGTTGTTTTCATTTGTTGTTAAGAATTTCATTGAATAAACTGCTCGTCAAAAGTTAGGGATATAGACAATTCTGCTGATTTTCATAGTTGATTTTTTCGCGAACAGACGGATTCCGCTATTTTTTTTTTATTTTAGCCTTTTCTTTAGTATTTACACAGTTGTGCAAAGGTTTACCCAAACTTATTTTTTGTACTTATACCGGGTGGAAGAAAAATATATGTTTTTCTTGTGTTAAGTTTGAGACACCATGTAGGGAGAACGAGGTACAAAGGTGAGTATACATTAGAATAATATTGTAGTCTTGTTTTGTGAACATGCTGTTGTTTGAATGTACCTGATATCTTTAGAAACAAAAAAGAAATAGACGGTTTTGTAATTTATCATGTGTTTTAACCGAAACAAAAGTTTGAGACACCTTGTAGGGAGAAAAAGGCACAAAGGTGAGTATATCCCGATATTATGTTGTAGTCTCACATTTTTTGAATATTTTATTTTTTTAATTTCTCTGATATCTTTAATAACAAAGAAACTAGACGGTATTACTCTTTAATATGTTTTTCTATGTTTCACATGTGTGATGTGATGCATGTCGTCAGTTAAAACACATATTAAAGAGTAATATCGTCTAGTTTCTTTGTTATTAAAGATATCAGAGAAATTAAAAAAATAAAATACTTATTCACAAAATATGAGACTACAACAAAATATCGAGATATACTCACCTTTGTGCCTTTTTCTCCCTACAAGGTGTCTCAAACTTTTGTTTCGGTTAAAACACATGTTAAATTACAAAACCGTCTATTTTCTTTATTTCTAAAGATATCAGGGACATTCAAAAACAAAATGTTCACAAATCATAAGACTACAATACGATTTCGATATATACTCCCATTTGTACCTCGTCCTCCCTACAGGACGTCTCAAACTTAACATAAGAAAAACATTTCTTTTCTTCCACCCGGTATAAGTACAAAAAACAAGTTTCTGTGTAAATACTAAAGAAAAGTCTAAAATAATAAAAAAAAATTAGCGGAATCCGTTAATCTGTTCACGAAAAAATCTACTATAAAAATTCAGCAGAATTTTCTATATCCTTAACTTTTGACGAGCAGTTTATTAGATATAGGTAAGTATACATAACAAGGAATAATATTTATGTTAGTGACTATTTTACATATTTTTTAAGCAAACACTACTTGGATGCCTCCCGGTGAGGAGATTAAGTCGAAATTTTTAAGAAACTTGAGTTTGGTTAGTAGTAACTAAATAGGTATGATGTAAACAATAAATAAAATACTTCTGCCTTTATCACATCACTCACGACATTAAAGTTCTGCCAACGTGTTCTGAATTAAACTTTTTAAACCACATTATTTTTGGACAAATTTTGTGCTCATAAAATATCAAAATCTGGAGTCACCCTGTACCTATATAAACAATTTTAGCATTTTTGTAATTATAGTAGTCGTGTTTACAGCACCTATTTCCTCATATATACCCTATTCCACGAATATACAACTGTTTTGAATTATCGCGACAACGAATATTTTACTGTTGTTCTGAAGCTATTTATTTATTTGTTGAATCTTTTACTGTGCAAAATATGAAGAACGAAAGTAATTTGCAAATTACATTGTTGTTTATTGGAATAATTATTAGAGCACTTTATTTTCGTACTTTGTATGTTGGATACTAAAATATTAGTTGTCGCGATTATCCAAACCAGTCGTATATTCGTGGAATAGCCTAGAGCCATTAAACTAAACTTCGAACTTGTTTCAGAAGCTTTGGGGCCAAATGCTCAATATGTACCAGAGGCATATCGTCCAGTGACTGGGTGCGAAAAGCCAGAGACCATGTATACCACTTAGCATGCTTCGCTTGCGCCGCATGCCACCGGCAGTTATCCACGGGAGAAGAATTCGCTCTTCACGAAGAAAGAGTTCTCTGTAAAGCACATTACCTCGAAATTCTAGACGGAGGGACTACGTCGTCGGACGGTAAGGACTTTTGTTGTTCACATTTTACTTAAAATATGTATCAATATAATATTCAACTCTATAAATTAACGAACATTTTGTATAACAAAATTCACCATTTTGCCAAGATTTTCCTAGAAGTATCTCTGTCATATTCTCTATGCATTTTAAGGATTAGAATAGGCCTAATAATTATGTATTATTCAATAATTCACCACGCCATCCTATTCACCACCCAATCTCTATTCTTTAATAATTTCTTCTAGTTTTTTCTATCAATTTCCGTTTGTAATTCTCTTATTCTTTAACCATCATTTGTCATCATCATCATCATCCCCTTTTCCTTCCCAAGTTGAAATAGGCCTTCTCTAATTCCCTCCAGTTCTGTCTTTCTTGATCTTCCTACGGGCAATTTCCAGCGGTTCTTTTGACATCATATAGGTGGTCTACATCTGCTTCTTCTTTCTGCTCGTGGTCTCCACACTGTAATTTTTGGATCCACCCCCATAATTCATTATGGCCAGATTGCCCGCCCCATTCCACTTCAACCATACTATACGCTCTATGACATCTGTGACGCCTGTCTTTCTTTTTAATTTCCTCGTTTCTAACCCTGCCTCTGAAAGTCAGTACAAAAGTAATGATCACAGCACATACCCCCCAGGGTGAAATGTATTGTGGTAATGATCGTTCTATTCTTCTTTGGCTATTAGTTTGGATGCTGTGGCCTGGGTTCTTAAGGAAAGTCTTTCCGCACCGTAAGTCATGACTGGAAGCACACATTGGTCGAACATCTTCTTTTCCAAATAATTTAATATGTTGCTCTTAATAATGTCTGATAGAGCTCCATTTGTGGCGCATGCTAAATTGATTCTTCTCTTCTCTTCAGCAGTTTGATTGTCCCTGGCAATTTGGTTGCGACCAATTGCTTAATTGGTCGGTCGGTTGTATTGGATGGATTTGTCTATAACCCTTTTTATGCAGTGAAGTTGGTCGTTGGTGCCAAAGTTTTTCCTAAAACCTGCCTATTCTCCAAGTTCGTAAAAATCTAATTTTGTTTCCAGTATATTTGTTATTATGCTTGTGAATAGCTTGTATAGACGGTTTAAGACTTATGGGTCGGTAATTCTCGAGGTATGCTGGATCGCCCTTATTGAGTAATAAAATGGTAAGTGCACTACGCAATGTTGTAGAAGTTTCACTTCGGTGCAGATATTTGTTACACAGTTACTTTATATTTTCTAGAAGTCTGTCTCCTCCAATCTCTACCTACGGCTTCTATAACTATATTGTCTTCTCCCGGAGCTTTATTTCTGCTCAATTTCTTCAGTGCGCTTCTTATTTCCACTTCCACTTACACTCAGTCCTGGATCCAGAAATTTTTTGTGGGAGGAAAATTTTTTGGGAGGTTCTCAATTATTTTTTGGGTGGACCTAATTTTTTTTTGTTTGACGGCTCTCGGTTTTTCTTTTTTTAGGATTATTGAATTGATATTTATTTTTGTCTGAGGGGTCATGATCCCCGTGAAACCCCCCTTGGATCCCTCACTGCACACTTTTTTCTTCCCAAGCTCTAAATAACCAGTTTTTAAGATTCTAAAATAAAACCACGCTTCTCTTTTTATTTCGACACGCTCCTTCTTCAATATATCTGTTTGTTTAAGAAGTTTACGTGGTAGCTCTAACTCCTTACATTTGTAGATGGTTGTGACGCCGAGGGATACCACAAGAACAAGGCGAAACGAGTCCGAACCACGTTCACGGAAGAACAGCTGCAAGTGCTGCAAGCAAATTTTCAGCTGGACTCCAACCCCGATGGCCAGGACCTGGAGAGGATCGCCCAAATTACGGGACTTAGCAAACGAGTCACGCAAGTTTGGTTTCAAAACTCTCGGGCTCGGCAAAAGAAACACATGCATACCGGGAAGGTTAAAAATCAATGTAAGTATTTCGATTTTTGATTGAATAATTGGGATTACGACCACTTCCACAACCAGTTAATCCATCCACAGCTTGTCATGAGACAGGCACTTCTATAAAGTATTCAGATACACATGATTTTAATTCTATATTAATATTACACCCCTTAAAAATTAAACGTAATGTCTATGTTTCAGTAATGAGTCATTTTTTCCGTAACATTAAAAACTATATTTATTAAAATGAATAAAATTTTGTCAATTGCTATTTGGAGTTTTGGTAGCTTGAAGTGAAATAATGCTTCGTTATCATCATTCTAGCTTTATAACTTAAGAATGTCTCTTTAACCGTACTTATCTATCGCCTTCCTCCGCCAAATACGCATTTCCATATTTCTGATGTCTTCATCGAAGTTATCAAGGAACCTTATTCTGAGTCTTCATCTATTTCTCTGACTAATTAGTCTATCAAGGAAAGTTTTTCTAGCTGGATTATTTTGTTCCATACGAATCACATACCCTACCCACCTCAGGAGCAGGACGTCCTCTTCTTAGCCTTCTATCGTCCATTTTTGGACATAGACCTCTCCCAACTCCTTCAATCGATCTTTATCGTGAGCAAGATAGTTCCAATTTGTTAGGGCTATTGTTTTTATGTCATCTTCTTCTTCTTATTCACGTGCCATATCAGAAGTATCCGACGTTGGCGATCACCATTGCGAAGGCCTCTCGATCTTCTGCAATATGGAATAATTGTCCTGAATTTGATATCAATCTTTTTTAACCAAGAAACCTGTTTTCTTCCTACACCTCTACGGCCCTCTATTTTGCCTTTAAGGATCAGTTGTAATATTTTATATCGACTTCCCCTCACTATATGTCCCAGATAAGACATTTTTCGATGTTTAACAGTCTTTAGCAGTTCTCTATCTTTGTTGACCCTCTTTAGTACTTCTTCATTAGTTTTTCTTGCTGTCCAGGATATCTTCAGCATCCGTCTATGAATCCACATTTCCAATGCTTCAATTCTGTTCATGATCGATACTTTTAGCGTCCACATTTCTGCACTATACAAAAGTACGGACCAAACATAGCACTTAACCATTCATTATTTGTCTTAGTTCTAAACTGAGATGATTATTGCAAAGAAATGACTTCATTTTCATAAAAGTAGTTTTAGTCATTGATATTCTACGTTTTATTTCTATGTCTGGATCTACATAGTTGGTCCGTTATCACAGTTACCAAATATGTCATTTTGTGAACTTTCTCAACTTGGACTCCGTTTAATTGAAGCATTGCATCGGGATGTGGGTCACGACTAAACACTAAAAATTTGGTTTTGTTTGTGTTTATTTTAATGCCCATTTCCTCTCCTACCTCGTGAATACGATCAAGCAGAATTTGGAGACCTTCAATATTATCTGACAGAATTACTGTATCGTCTGCATATCTAATCACATTAAGTAGTTCCCCGTTGATTTTTATTCCATATGGCTGTCTCTCAAGTGCCTTTTTAAATAACTGGTCCGAGTAAACATTGAATTGTCTGGCTCCTCGTTGTATGGAGATTTGATCGGTGTAGTTATCTCCAATTTTTACGATAGCAGTTTGATTCCAGTACAAATTTTTAATGACACGAATATCTTTGTCATCTATTCCGATAGTTTTCAGTATTTGCATTAATTTTACATGCTGTACTTTATCGAATGCCTTTTTGAAGTCCACGAAACATGCAAATACATCTTTTCTTTAGTCACGGCATTTTTGTAGGATGTTAGGATGTTAAGCGCAAAAAGTGCCTCCCTGGTTCCCATAGCATTTCTAAAACCAATTTGGGTATCTTCGAAATCTTCTTCGCATTTGCGTCTGTGAAGTATTCTTAGGAAAATCTTAAGAGGCTCATTAGGCTAATTAATCGATTTTCTGAGCATTTTCTCGCATTGTGGTTTTTAGGTATTGCGACAAAGATGGATTTGAGCCAATCTGTGAGAATCACTCCCGTGTTATATATTGAATTAAAAAGTATTACTACTACTTTTATGTTATCATCCTCTATTAGTTTCAGCAACTCAGTTGGTGTATCATCTGGTCCACAAGCTTTTCAAATTTTAGCATTATTTATAGCGTGTTCTACCTTGCATTTCATAATTTCTGGGCAGTCAGTACAGTTTTGGTAGAATTCGGCAATATTATTCCTGTCATCTTCAAATAACTCTGATATATACAGCTGCCATTCTTTTCTTACTTCGTGCTCATTTACAATAATTTTGTTATTATTGTCAACGAGTAGGTACAGAGGGAACTCGTTTTTTAAATATGTTACTTATTTCTTTTAGTTTTTTTGTGCACATTAAATAAGTCGTGTCTAGATATCACAACCTCCATTTCGTCGCACCTTTCTCTCATCCATTCTTCTTAGGCTAATTTGATCTCCTTTTTTATTCTTCTTTGCAGGTGTCTATATTCTGTCTCGTTAGGTTTTATCAGTCGACGTTGTTCCATCAATTTCAAGATGTCGTCTGTTATCCATTTATTTTTCTTGATTAAGTTTTTTCTATAATCATTGTTTGTGGAGATTTCGTTAACTTGGTTTTTAAATTCACTCCATAGTTCTTCTGGATCTTCTAGTTGTTCTCCGATGTTTTTTTTCTACTGTTAAATTCTTTTTTAATGTTATGTTTTATGTTTATATCGTTAAAGTTAAGTACATTGGTTTTTGTCGCTGAATTCGTTTCATCGCTTATGTCATCTACACATCTCATATGTGGTCTTCCTCTTGGTCGTTTACTTTGGTAAGGTCTCCAATATTGTATTGTGGCCTTCCAACGTTGGTCTTTTTATCTAGCAGTGTCGCCTGAGAAGGTCCATTTAAGTTTGGCAATTTCTGTTATGATATCCTCGGCTATTGTTTTTTGAGATTTTACCCAGTCGTTCCTTCTTTTTTATCAGGCAGTCATATACCTAGCATTGATCTTTCCATAGCTCTTTCTGTTGTGACTAGTTTATTCATATTGGCTTTGTTGGAATCCAGGTTTGATATTTATATGTACTTAATGATAAAAAGGATTGCGGTTATTAAGTACCTATCCAACTAAGTTTTCCAAATCCTGTCAATGCCAGTCTTACTCTTCTAGTGATTTTTGGGTTCTCTTTATCAAATTTCAGAATTTGGCCTAAACGTTGATATATTCCATGACTTGTTCTATCTCAATGCCATTTATATAGGTACGTCTGGTGTTTGTCATTGTTTTTGTTTTTGTTTTTGTCATATTTGTTTTTAGGCCGACGTATTGGGAGCTGTCTGCAAGCCAAGCTCCTCAATCATAATTTGTAGTTCCTCGATTATACCTACTCGATATAATCACGATATCGTCAGCGAATCTGAGGTGTTTTAATTTGTTGCCATTAACGTTAATGCCATATATTCAACAATTTGTAGTTTGGAAGAACCTAGCCCTAGCCCTGGAAAAGGTCTTAGTTAGTTTTGTTGAATGTACCAAAGTTTGAATTTCTATTAAACCAAAATTAACGATTTTTTTCTTGTTTCAGTGCACAGTAGGGAAGATAACAACTTTAATAGGCATATAAATCTACATTTGACGTATTCCTTACAAAATAGCGGACACAATCACAAACCTTCTTCAATATATTCACAAACCGGAAACGAATTAGGTCAGTACTCGTTTGTGTTTCAGATTAAACTATATTTTAACGGGTAGTTCTTTCGGACTACTGACTCAGTAAAACACAGCAGAACACAGGTTCCATTAAAATAAAATATATATTCTTCTTCTTTCAAAATAAAATAATAAAATAAAACAATATTCTGGTCTTCGCCGAAGAAAGCTCCCTTGGCGGTTGTCTGTAAAAGAAAAAAAAACAAAATTGTATTTACATACTACTATCAAAATGCAGTAACAATGTTAGTATACTACAAGAAGCAATCTCGCTATTCCTCAACACGGAATCAAAATATCAACAATCACACACCGACTCATACAACGACTCGACCTACAGCTGGAGAAGGTCGATCGCTCTATGCGCTACCACCAACGAAGCAATCCTTCAATGCAGGACCGCTCCATAGCAGGCTTCGACTCAATACGTCGCATCCCAATTGACTAATGGTAGGGGAGCAAAGTATGCTAAATGTGCAGTCACTCGAGCGCTTTGGAGACCTATTGGGTTGTGAAGAGTAGGTCCTAAAACCAAAAAAAGTTAAGTAACATTTTCCGTTTTAGTGGGCGCTTGCAATTTTTTTATTTAATTTTCCATTTCCAACAATCGTTTTTTCCGATTATAACGCCATCTATGCATAATTCGAAAATATGTTTCGAATAAAAGTTACTTATTTTTTCGTAAGGAATCCAAATCTGCAATAAAAATGGGGCTCCTATTTAAGATTTTAAAGTAACCCCCCACCCCACCACCGTGGGGGTCGTGTTTGGTGCCATTCGATAGATTTTTTAAAAATATTAAATTAGTGTATTTTACAGTTTTTCGATCTGATGTTCATTTCGCGAAATATCGCGGGATTCGTATTTAAAATATTAAATTTACCCCCCACCCCTCTCCGTGGGAAATCGTGTTTGGTATCATTCGATCGATTTTTAAAAAATATTGAGCACATATTTTTTAGTTTTTCGATCTGTCATTCATTTCGCGAAATATTCGTTTTTTTCTTGTGAAATTTTGGGACACGCCCATTTCCTTACGCCCGGCTCAAATCGTCAGATTTTTGAAATATACACTCTTTTTCATGTACTTAACTTACCTTATCTTAATCTGACAATTTCGAGTTTTTTTAAGGATAGATTCTTTTTTTTTCGGGCCCCCCTTAACGAACTCCCCTGTGTTAAGAGCCAATATATGGTAGAGGTACCTACATCTGCAGGGTACCAGGTTTCTCCCCATATGATAATCTGACGCGCTCGAGTAACTGCAAAAATCCCCGCTTGGGCTCCCCTACCATAACTAACTCAGAACGATAGTTAATCAGGGAGTCTAGAGCTCAATGCGCTGCAAGACTCAGGTTGTTCATCGGTAGTGGTGGAATTTTCTAGTGGGACTGCGTTGGTATCGAGCGCGTTCTGTTCCTTCTGGCGGTCTGAATGCCGATCTAAAAGTCAAATCGTTACAATATATACTATAAATTATTTTTTATTTGTTCTTTAAATAATAAGAATGTACAATTACAATTAGGATTCAGGATCCCAGAAGTTTCAAACTTTTTAACAAGATTTTAAATTGTATAACCTGCAATTGGTCTATTACAATATCTTGCGCTAAATAAAGATCTTTATTACAAATAAAAGACAGATATCAATCGAGCACAATTCGTTATTAAATCTAGGGTGCTCGGATAAGTCAGAAATGGTCAAAATAGACTATAAAGGACTATTTATTTACCTTGATATCAATAGAACAAGTGAATATAATACTTGCCACTAATTTTGAAGAGAATTAGTAACATATCAAAGAAAAGTATAAAAAGAATGTCATAAACATTCATATTTTTATAAAATAATTGTACTAATAAAGTAAACCAGATAAAAGGAGAAACAAACAGGTTAAAATAATTATTCTCGAGGCTACATTATGACCAGAATCTGTCTCCTGCCTACTTTGGTCTATTTTGACCCTACAAAACAAAGTTTAGTTGAAGATGATGCATCTTCTCAGGTCCTATAAGTAGGACAATCACAATAAAGATGCACTAGAAATAAACAAACCAAATAAACAACCAAATCATAATTTACAATGTACCTAAAGTCGGAAAAAATGAAAGAATACCCACGAACGATCACATCAATCACTTATTTTGTATTTGCTATCTTTTTTGTAACAAACGTTTGTTATTTATAGAAAAAGACAGCAAATACAAAATAAGTGAATGATGTGATCGTTCAGGGGTATTCGTTTATTTTTACGACTGTATATACATTGTAAATCCCAAATCACGATTTACAAAGTTTATACATTGTAAATCATGATTCGGGAGTACTCCTCGTAACATTCTATATACTTGTCTTGGTTTATTTATTTCTAGTGCATCTTTGTAAGATGCTGACGCCAGTTTCGTCTTTTTGTCGCAATTTATCACTTCTTTTTCTTTATGTACCATGTCCTTTCAGAACATTGGTTACCATCATAGCTATCTTAATTTTATTCACTGCCACCCCGCTTGTCACTGGTTAGACATTAATTTGCGATGACAATTAATGACAAGCTGCGACAAGACGTACCCACCGATCAAGCGCCATAAACTGGCGTCTGAGCTTAGCCAGAACCTATTTTACTTCAAATCAGGCCCGAGGCACTACATAATTTTCGGACCCCTAAATATAATTTAATAATAATATTAATTAAGTTAATTAGTTTATATTGATATCAAATTTTTTAAATGTTCTAAGACCTTCTTCTTCTTCTTAACGTGCCCTATCAAGTCCTCTTGACGTTGGCGATTAACATGGCGAAACTGTATCTGTCTCGAGCTATTCTAAATTGTTGTTCTGCTTTCTTTATTCCTGTCCACTCCCGGATATTCTTGAACCAAGAGGCCAGCTTTCTACCAATTCCTCTGCATCCTTCGATTTTACCCATCATAATAAGTTGAAGAATATTATATCGGTCTCCCCTTAATACGTGTCCAAAATAGACCATCTTTCTATTTTTGATGTTATCAAGCAGCTCGCGGGCTGCATTTGCTCTCTTAAGGACTGCCACACTTGTCAGAGTAGCCGTCCATGGTATTTTCAGTGTACGTCTGTGCAGCCACATTTCAAAGGCCTCCAAACGATTAATGGTCGATATTTTTAATGTCCATGCTTCGACAACATACAAGAGGACTGACCAAATGTAACATATCATGCGCTTTCGAAGTTTAAGTTGCAAGTTATCATTACAGAAGAATGACCTCATTTTTAAAAATGTCGTGCGGGCTATCTCGATTCTACATTTTATCTCTTTATCTGGATCTAGTTGTTCAGTAATATGGCAACCAAGATATTTAAAACTGGGTACTCTTTGAATTATATGACCATCAACATATAACTGTGAATCTTGATGGGCTAAATACAAATACCACGTATTTTGTTTTTGAACAGTTTATGTTTAGGCCAAACTCTCTTACCACTGTGTCAATGACATTTAAAGGGTGTTGTAATCTATTCATTTCATCACTTAAAATAACTGTATCGTCTACATATATCTGATTGTATTTATCAGAATTCCATTAACTTTCACACCCCATTCCAAAATATGGAGCGCTTCCTTAAATATTCTATCTGAATATAAATTGAATAACAGTGGGGACAGTATACAACCCTGTCTGACATCTCTTTGTATTTTGCATATTTCTGTTGATTTTATTTTTATGCAAGCTGTCGCTGTTTGACGCCAGTATAATTTTTCTATGATTCGTACATCTTGACTATCAACTCCTTTATCCTTTAATATTTTAATTAATTTGTGATGTTGTACTCGATAAAAGGCCTTCTCATAGTCAATAAATACAGCAAAGACGTATTTCCTTTGATCTCGGCATTTCTGCAATAATACATTTAGTGCAAAGAGTGTGTCCCGGGTTCCCAGTCTATTTCTGAAGCCAAATTGTGTTTCATCCTGGTCTTCTTCACATTTATCTCTGATTCTACTGTGGATGATACGTAGAAAGATTTTCGAAGTGTGTCTCATGTGGTTCTAAGACCACAGTTGACAAATTTGAAAATTTATCTTATATAAAAATTGTTTGATGATTTTTCCGGTCCCCATTAAAATGCGGGCCCGAGGCAGGTGCCTCACTGGCCTAGTGGTAAAATAGGCCCTGAGCTTAGCTTGGGAATGGACGTAGTATAGTACCTATTTATCCATCAAAACAACAGTTTTGAGTTTATTTAATTGTAAATTTTTACTGTTTCAGATTCCTCCTTAGACGAATTATCACAAGAATCGACGATGCACTGCATGCAAAACGAAGTATAGATATAATTTTTAAGTCATAAATAGATGTTTAATATGTTACTCGAATTATAGTAAAAAATTGTAACTAGTTATCGATAAATTTGCAACATTGAATGTTATTATATTATACACACATATTTATTTTTTGCTTTAAATTTTCTTGAGTTGTGAGTTTATGTAATGAACAAGCAATTTAAACTGATGGTTGAATCAATAAATGCTTACTGTTGCCTGTATCTTCTTGTTTTACTCTCCCAATTTTGTACGTTATTTTATAACCCAGAGATCTTTCGTTTATGTTAAATTAATGACCAAATGGCCCCTAGTCCCCGGCAAGGGGTGCGAAGAATCAAAGAAGGAATCAAATAAATTACCTACGTAACAATAATAGAAGGTACAGGAATGGTATTACTAAGGTTTATGCATTACATGGAGCAGACATAGAATCCGACCACAATCCCTCAGTTGCAAATATTAAACCGAGGCTCGCTACAGCCAAAAGAAAAAACCAGAAGGCAAAAGGTATCATTAAACATTAGAAAACTTAAAAACAACGTTACAAGAGAAGCATATATAGAAGAAATAAACAATGTTAAAAAATCATGATGCCCAATTACAAGACGAGAAAGTTAAGGAATCAGTTCAAAGACAACTGAACGAAAATTTAATTTGGGAAAATATCGGTAAGAATGTCGATGAGGCCTTACATAAAATCGTAACAACAGTAAAAGAAATCTGTGTGAGAAATTTACAAGGCAGGTCAAAGCTAAAAAAGCAGGCTTGGATGACAGAAGGCATATTATGGATTTGATGGAACAACGGCGATTAGCGAAAAACAACGAAACACTTTATAACAGCATACAAAAAGAAATTCGACGTAAAATACGAGAAGCAAAGAGTCAACATCTAGCCAAACAGTGTCAAGACATTGAAGAACTTGAAAACAAATATGACACGTTTAACATGTATAAAAAAGTGAAAGAAGCGGCTGGTATCTTCAATAAGAAACAAACTGCATTGCTACAAGATGAACAGTGAAAAGTAATATTTGAAGTAGAGGACAAACTTAAAGAATGGGAAAATTACGTTACGAACCTATTCGAAGACTATAGGAGTAGTTCACCACCCGATATTACTAACTGCGACGGACCCCTAATAACACGCTCTGAGGTAATAAAAGCCTGGCTCATCATCAAAAGATGGCAGAGCGACTGGTCCTGATGAAATTCCAACTGAAATATACAAGCTTATAAATAATGCAAATAGCAATGTTTTAGAGGCTATAACCTCGTTTTTCAATACCATTTATAGCAGGGGACAACTTCCTAATGGCTGGTCTAATTCACTGTTTATAGCTCTACCTAAGAAGACAACAGCAAAAACCTGTGCTGATTATAGAACCATCAGTTTGTTAAACCATTTATTGAAAATTTTTCCGAAGGTAATACATGGTCGTATCTACAATAAATGCGAGGAATACCTGGATGACACACAGTTTGGTTTCCGTAACGGGTTTGGAACGAGAGAGGCATTGTTTGGAATGAAAGTACTTGCTCAAAGATGTCGAGATATATCTGTAGACATATACTGTTGTTTTATTGACTTCTAAAAGGCATTTGATCGTGTTAAGCACTCTATATTGATCGAAGCTCTAAAAGACATAGGCTTGGACGGCAGAGATGTTCGAATAATTGCAAATTTATATTGGAATCAAACAACATCAGTTTTAGTAGATGGTGTGGAAACACAGGCTCTTAATATTAAAAGAGGAGTACGGCAGGGATGCCTCTTGTCACCACTGCTTTTCAACGTTTACTCCGAAAGAATTTTCAGAAAAGCTCTTTCCGAAAAACAAGAAGGAATACCTACTTGTGAAC
Source organism: Diabrotica virgifera virgifera (assembly GCF_917563875.1). NCBI lineage: Eukaryota > Metazoa > Arthropoda > Insecta > Coleoptera > Chrysomelidae > Diabrotica > Diabrotica virgifera. The sequence continues at coordinate 37,859,454 of NC_065444.1, read as the reverse complement.
GGTGAAGTCATCAATAATTTGCGATATGCGGACGATACAGTACTCCTAGCTTCTAGTCAAGAAGATCTTCAAACACTACTTGATAGTGTCGTTGAGAGTTGTAGGGAGGCAGGTCTGGATCTGAACATACGGAAAACCAAAATACTCGTAATAAGTAAACAGCAGCATATAAACCCGTCTATATATGTAAATAATACCAAACTTGAGCAAGTTGATAAAATCGTTTACCTTGGACAGCAACTAAATTGTAACGCAGAAAGTCACGGCGAAATTAGATCTAGGATAGAGCAGGCTAGAGCCGCTTTTAGAAGGATGTCCAAGGTGTTATCTAACAGAGACCTAAAATTGGCATTGAGGATCCGCCTACTTCGCTGCTACGTGTTCTCGGTCTTACTTTATGGTGTCGAGTCCTGGACTGTGAATAAAATCGATCTAAATCGCCTTGAGGCTTTCGAAATATGTGGTGCTATAGAAGAATTTTAAAGGTTTCCTGGGTGGAGAAAATTCGAAACTCCACAATACTAGAACGTCTCAACAAGACTACTGAGATCATAAAAAGCATCAAGCAGAGAAAGCTGGAGTACTTTGGACATATAATGAGAGGTCCCAAATTAAAGTTTGCTTCAAAATATTATGCAAGGAAAAATAGCAGGCAAACGCAGTCCAGGACGAAGAAGAACCTCATGGTTGAAGAACTTGCGAGATTGGTATGATGTTGATACAAGCATGCTATTTAGGGTGGCAGTGAATAAAATTAAGACAGCTATGATGGTAACCAACGTTCTGAAAGGACATGGTACATGAAGAAGAAAAAATCATGGACTACCATAAATGAATCATTTGGTGATTTGAACAACATTTTTCTTCTCCAAAATAAAACAACTACCAATAATATGAGTAAATGGTAGAAGAAATATTAGAGATGATGGAACAACGCAGGCAGTGTAAGATCAAGCAGGACCAAGTAGGGTACCGAAATTTACACAACCAAATTCGTAAAGAAATTCTAGCGGCGAAGGAGATCTGGATGAATAAAGTTTGCACCGAGGCCGAAAACCTATATAAACTAGGCCACACCTTCACCAAAAAAAAAGTCACTGCGATACACATAATGACCAAGATGAACTAATAATGGACCCCCGCAATATACTTAGTACTTGGAAAATATAACACAACAAATTTGTGTTAACGATCACTGGACACAAAAGCCACCACAACTGGGAGACCATTGGAATGGTCCAAGTATTTTGAAAGCTGAGATTGTACGCACTATAAAACTATTATGAAGTAACAAAGCCCTAGGACCAGATGATATGTACCCACCTACGCAGAAACAATCAAATTACTTAATGAAGAAAATAATATTGTGAAGCTCTTTAACGATATCTAAGATACGGTTCAGATTCTAAATTATCGACTTCGCTCTCGAGTTGGGATTGGATGACAAGGATATAAGAATTATCGCTAATCTGTATTGGAACCAGACAGCAACAGTATGTCTTCAAAATTTCAACGAAACTGAAGATTTCTCATTAAGAAAGGAGTAAGGCAAGGTTGTATGATCATTCATCATCATCAGTGGTGCTACAGCCCTATGAAAGAGCCTCGACTTTCATAAGTCTATTAGGCCAGTCAGTCCTATCCATTGCCAACCGTTGCCAGTTTGCTGCGCCTATTAAGGCAAGGTTGTATAGTTTCTTCAATATTGTTTAACTCATAGGTACGTAGAAAAAGCCTTCGCAAAAGCAGTGGCAGACTCTAATAAGGGTATTAACACATTGCTTGCGGAAGTCTGATACTAAGACATACTCTGAACGGACAAAAAAACATGTAAGTACATACTAAAAATGTATATAATTAATGGCCGCCGTCTGCACACTGGTGAAGGCATCATGTGGCTCGCTTGTATGCCATTCGCACGAAACATGTTAAAGTAAAAAACATAACAGAAAAAGTTACAAAAAAAGTCTTAATATTCTAGCATACAATATAATGGCTGTGCTTATTACTAAAATCCCTCTGTAATTTTCAGTATATCTCTTGTCTCCTTTCTTATGAACTGATGAAATATATGCCCTCATCTATTCCCCTAGTACTAGGTGTCCATGTCCATTCAGGAATGTCTCAAAGAATTTTGTTAATATCTGAAAAAGTTTATTTTTAATCAATTATACGGAAGTATCTTCTGGACTGCAAGCTTTACCATTATTTAAGCTTTTCATTGCTTTTGTTAAAGTTTTCACTTTAATGTTTGTTCTGAATATGTTTTTAGTCTCACATTTAAAATACTTGCTAGAACTTTGTATACAGTACTTAAAAGCATAATTGCTCCATAGTTCATTTATTCAATTTTTCTGGTAATATATTTTGTGCCCACATTTGCTAAACATTACAAAGTCGTCTCAAAATTAAATAAATTTATTTTACCTAAAAAATCTATACATATTTACAAAAATATTTTATTTCATACGGAGACAACCACTTCTGGCAACCACCCATATTATTTTGGATTATATACTTCATGGTGTATTCATTTTGATTGTTTTCTTCCTCCCATTTTTCACGTTCCTTCATTTCGTCTAGAATATCTTGAGAAACAGGCATTGCTTTGAATGGTAACTTATTTGCTACATCCTGTAGGAAATCCTTTACTTCAGCATATTCACATTTTCCTCCTAATTCCAAAATTATTCTACCTGAAACAAATCATTAGCACATTTACTCAATTTACTAAATAATCAAAAGACTAGAAGGCACTTACAATCATGTGGCAAAAAAACTGAATATATTATAGACCTGTTGTTGTGCTATCTTCCATCAATAAACTTTCTGAACTAATTCTAAACAAATAATATTTCACTTCACATCGTAGAAATCTCTTTGATTAATGAGCAAAGTGGATTTAGGCAGGGTAAATCTATGTCTACAAATCTTGACTATATTGTCAGGGCTTTCGAGGTGGGTATGAAGTTGACTCCATTTATACTGATTTCTCGAATACCTTTGCCAGAGTAAATAATCCATTGTTTGCTCATCTTTAAACCAAGATGTATTAGCTTTCTTAAAAGCATTCTTTGACTGAGTATATTAGGGATGACCTTTAACTTTCGTAGAAGTGAAGATTTTCAGAAAAAAATATAATTTCGTTTAATTTAATCGTTTGTTTATAACAATATTTGATAATTATTTAGTATTTAGTTTTTAGTATGTTTTTTTATGGTTATGGGAGTAAATGGAGACATCCTGTGAATAAATAAATAAATAGATGTATTAAGTAACAAACCTACCTGCTCTTACTGGAGTAACGTAATGATCTATAGCTCCTTTTCCACCACCCATTCGTACCCCTAAACCTTGTTTTGTGACTGGCTGCCAAGGTGCATCCACTCTCCATAGAGCAAACATCCTATTGTTGTCCATTTTCCTACCAATTGTCATACGCATCATTTCAAAGTGACCCCACTTTAAACGACCACCTCCGGTTGCCTGGAAAATAAGATCAATTATTTTTCTGTCAAATGATGTCATAATGATATGTAAACTACCATAATTCCGTATTGCTTGTGCAACAAGAAAGTGTGTACTTGTTCAGGACCACGCATTAGCTTTAATTTCTTCTGCATTTTGGGCGGTCGTATCGATGGAGGCAATTGTGGAACTTTATCTATAAACTTAAGTCTGGGTTTTTCTGGTAGCTGAATGTCTAGAAAGAAAAATATAATTTATGTTACCTATATACCTAAACAAGAGAACTAAAAGATTCATTTATTCAGTTCAGCAGGATGCGGGATGCTATTCTTCGATTTGTGAAATTATATAAACAAGGGATCATTTCATACAACAGGTAGATCCCTTCTTCATGGAATATCACGCCCGGTATAATAGTACCCCCACGGCTGAATATTAATTAATGAGTCCTATTTTTCTGGTTTAACTATAATAAAAAGTAACTTGTGGTTTAATCTACACTTACGGTCAAATTTGGGGGGTGATGGAAAGTGTTTAAATCCACTTGACTGAACAAATAGTATCCTTAGAGCTACAATATAAAAAAATTAATAATTTCAAACAATAAATAAATTTTTTGTCTTACGTCTTAATAGTTGTAGTTCGCGTAACATTTTTATTATTTTACTACACAAAGTTTCTTAAATATTCTAATATTCTTAAATAAAATTAACTAATTTATAAAATTCTATGGCTTTTTTGGGTCTTTTGTTAGGTTAGTTTCCTCTTCTTTCTATTTATTTATATTTATATTTACGTCAGATTCAGATATGATTTCAGTTCATTGTTAGGGTGACTTTTGAATTGTCAAGGACATAGCCACAAAAAGAATAAGAAAAGACGAAGAGACTTCTGCTGACGTTAACTTAACCTAACACTTTTATAAATGTCAATATTATCAAATTTTTGGCGGTAGAATGGAAACAATTACGCGATGTAATAAATAATATAAAATTCAAATTATGAAAGACATCAAAGATTATTTTTCAAGCCCACCAAAGAAAAAAGACGTTAACTCTGAAGACTCAGTGGTACCAGTTATAGAAGTAGAGCCAGAGTCTGACAAAAATGGTGATACAAGTAGAAAGAAACGTAGGAAAAAAAAGAAACGTAAAGTCTCCGATCCAGCAGTTCGAGACGTAACGGAGTTATTGTCGGAAAATCTAAAGTTTTCTCCGAATAATAGTGGACACACGAAAAGGGCCTCCGGAAATGGGAGCTTTATAAAAGCCTTAGTCCAAGAAACTTCAAACAGCTCAGATTCTCCCACGAAGATGAAAGAAAATAAGCCAGATAATTGTAGAAATGGGTTAATAAAAGAGAGTAAATTGAAGAATATTAGTAATAAACCTACTTCAGCTGTAAAATTGAATTTAGAAGGAAATAATAATGAGAAGAAAACTTTAGAAGTAGATGTACAAGAAACATCTGATGACCTAAATAGTGCACAAAAGAGCAATAAAGTTAACGCTTTTCAATTCTTGATGGATAGAAGGTATTTTATTTACATTATCTGTTTTCATTTATCATTTATATCTGTCAATATCACTTGCTTACTGTTACCTTGATAACATTTATTATTCATGATTATTAGACTTACGCCCGGTTTCCGAAAGGACGATCATCTCAAAAATTATGTAATCGACGATTAACAATAGATTAAATGCGTCAGAAACGTCAACCAAACTAGTTTTAACAACAGTCGATCACCTGACATAAGATTAATCGTTAGTTAACAGCCGATCATGAGTGTTTTGAGTCTCCGAAAGGTCGATTAACCAGTTTCGCTTGTCAAAAGGCGGTAAAAATGGACTGTTACGTAATCTGCGACTATCCGTCGATTAACGGACTGTTAAGAGTTTTTTTAGTTTTTTAATTACTGTAATTAACAAATAATGGGAAAAAATTGTCAAATAACACATATCGCTACTTCAATACAAAAGGGCCACAAATCAAAATCACAGTTTTTACAGAGGAGCTACTCAAAAGTTTTGACATTTATTTTTGGTTCATTTTTCTTTTATTTTTTATCATTGATATGCAAGTAATATATTGATAGAAAGGTAAATTTAAACTGTATCTGATATTGTATTTAGATACAGTGTAAGTATTTTCCTGAAAGAGATATTAGCAGATATGGCCCTTTTGTATAAAAAATATTTCTTATGTCATGATAGGAATTTGAAATAAACGGACACATACCAAAAAAACAAACATTTTAATCAATGTTTTTGTCACTAATTAATGTAGATTTTGAGTAAAATTATTACAAAAAGTCTTATCTTATCAAAAAAAATATTACAATGTCAGTCTACAAAAATAACAAAAGTTAATTCCAAAACTACTACTAAAAGGTACAATTTATAACTTAATGTCTTAACACTAGCTGGATAATAAAAAAAGGTATCAATGTTTTACAGCTGTTTAGTGTCTCCAATAAAAACAGTTTTTAACAATTCAACAAAATTCAATGTATCAATTGTCAACGGTTCCTAGGGCAAGTTATTAGATATAATAAATAAATCTGGACCTCGGAGGTAAACTTCATTTACTGTTCAGCAATATATTTTTACCAGATTTATTTATGACTATCGGATGTAATAAACCTTACTCAACAATAATAACCCATAGAGAGACAAAAATAGTGCCGAAATGAAATTTTCATTATTAAATGTGTAAATCTAGACGAGGTAAAAAAATTTGACCAATGTTTATAATTTTTTTACTGAATGGGTGTTTGTAATATAATCAAACAAAGTGTATTAACTAGTTTACTAGATCATAAAATATACAGGGTAAATTTTTTCTTACAATTTACGCAAAAATGTTAATGGTTGAAAAAAATTAAACTTTTAATATCCCATAAATAGGTCTAATGGGTTAATGGTCGCTCGTGTCAGAGCGTGTACAAAATTGCCAATAAGGCACGCTCTCGTATCAGAGCGTGTACATTAAGGGCTTAATAAACTACATAAGAGGCATCAAAACATTTCAATATTATTGTTGTCTGATATAACGAGATCTGCTTATAACGAGAGTCTTGGTCCGCCATTTCAGTTCTCGTTATGGAGAGAGTCTACTGTGCAAGTAAATAAAACAACGGCATTTTACTTTCTAATAATAACATTTGACTGTCATAAAAAATGCAAAACAGTCGTGTCCCAATATATGGCCCTTTTTTTATTTTAAATGATATACTAACTACGAGAATATCATAAGCAAAATGAACGTATTCTGTAATACATCGTTTTTGATTGAGAAAAAAAAATATATATTATGCGAATATTTTGTATAAAATGGCCGTATTTCGTTACACATCTCTTTTGCTTAAGAAATAATAATGTACTTACGTGAATCTTCTGTGCCAAACGGACGTATTTCGGAATGTGGCACTTTCGTTTATAAAAACGGTAACAACGACTAGGGTTTTTTGAAATGTGGCTCTTTAGCACAAAGGAAACGTGCGTTCACTTCGACTGCCAGGACACAACTAACAAAGTGGCGGTTTTGTCCATATTTTTTCTTTCAAACATAAAAATGCAAAAAGGGCGCAAGTGTTATTTCGATATTAAAAAACGTAAAATACATGGGGGTTTCAGTGGTATATAAAAATATGACTGCTTAAGGTTAGATTTTTTCAATAAACGCGATTTTCGTATTTTTTGATTTGTGGCCCTTTTGTACTGAAGTAGCGATATATAAATGATATAAATCATATTATTCAATAAAAATAAGATTTTTTTATGGAAGAAATAATTTAAAATATTTATTTAACTTGCAGAACATGGATATCTCGGACATTTTTTATATTTGATTATATAATTTATATTTTTTTTCTTTTAAAAATGTAAGATAACAAGGATGCTAGACTCATAGAGCTATTTTTTGAGAGGCCAGAGGTCTAAAAAGCAGGACCTAAATGGTTATAGCGATGTAAATAAGAGGGAAAACGTGTGAGAAATTATAGCAGCTAACTTTGAAGACAATAAAACAGCCGGTAAATAAATTAAAAATAAATATAAAAAGTAAATATATAGACCAAAAATAAAAATACGATTATAAAATATTATAGATCATAAATAAACTGTTTTATATCTCCAACTCTCGTCACATTACCTAGCCTCATTTTTAAAATGCTCTCATTCAATTCTTGCCCCAAACAAAAGTGACAGTACGTAAGAGAGAATGCACCTTTAGAATCTAAAGATACAAGTTTGGATTTAGAGGTTAATATAATTGAAATTTTGAAGGATAACAGCCAATTGTGACAGTATCGCTACCAAATCGTATGTCAGATCATCGATTACATGATCTATGATCATGCAATTTTACAATAATTGGCGTTTCAGAAACCCATCACAGGTTAACAGTTGATCAAATCTGACAGCCGATTAGATGATCGGAGATTTGAATAACGTTTCGGAAACCGGCTGTTAACTCTATTATGTGTACTATCTCCAATGGTGCTACAGCCCAAGTTGAGCCCTAGCATCCCCCAGCATCTGCCCCCAATCATATCTTCCCTTGGCTGCTCTCCTCCACCCTCCAAATTTCTTTAGTATCAGTTCTCATTTCGTCCATCCACCTTTTCCTTAATCTTCCTACTTGTCGATTTCCCACTGCCATTCTACTAGGTGTTCTGTTACTATCCATTCTTATAAGGTGACCTCCCCAGTGCAATAGTGTATTGTTGCATAATTTGCTATAGAAAATTCTTTGGAATATTGATACAACTCGTGGTTAAACCTGAATCTCCACATACCATCATTGTCATAAATAAGTATCCTTCTCAATAACTTTCGTAGTACAGTAAAACCGTGATATAATGTACTAATTTAGGGGATGGTGTGTCCGTTAAAGCCCAAAGTCTGTTCAAATAAATAAGTCTCTTGTTAAAAATCAAAAAATCAAAAAACTTTGTTTTTGAAAATATGTGCACTGTGGTTAGATATAAATGAAAAAGGCAAAACACAAACAAAATTCTATTTAATTGTCTTACTAGTGAAGTGACGTTGCTGTTTAATATTAACATGCTTGCTTTCGGTAATCCTGCTTTGAAAAAGGAATAAGTTTTGTTTACTCTTTGAAGTTTGCTGTTTTTTTATAATAAACTTTCTAAAATTATGCTGCCTTCTTGTATCCTCTGCGTTATCTTCATCATCCAATACAACCATTACTTCATCTAAAAATTTTCAGCATTATATTCATTTGGTTGCCAAAATTAATCCCTGTTCCATGAGTTGAATAAACCATGTATTTTTTGGTCAAAAAAATACAGCTAAAGTTGTCATCTTCTGAACATAGAATATTATCAGAGGGATGAGCAGGAGTGTTTTCTAAAATCAATAAACATTTCTCACCTCTTCCAGCGTTATTCCTAGTTTCTTCTCTTGAAATTTTCTCACTACAGGTACAAACTCTTAAAAAAACAATTTTTGATTCTGTCCTTGCTGATTTTTCTTCCAGAATTATATTTTTCATATCTTCTTACATTCGATTTTTTTTTACATTTGATTGATTTGATTTTTTGTCTGTTAGTCCTCAGTTATCTGTATGCCCAGGTATGTGTGCTGTTTTACTACTTCAATTCTATTGTCAAATTCTGCAAGTTTCATTGTGTCCTTGCTTGTATTAGGGCTTTAGTTTTATCTATGTTGATGGCTAGCCCTATTTCTTTAGCATTTTCTTCAAGCATGTGTCATGTCAAGAGACATTAAGTGACGTCTTTTGCCGTTAGTCCAGTCACGTTTATATCATCTATATCGTTTATATCGTTTATCTCACAATCTGCTTAGTTTAATTAAACAATAAATTTTTTGGGTTTACAGACATTTTTGTTATAACGTATTCCATATTATGTATTAAACATGGTCAGAGCCAGCCCATCTTCCTGTTCTAGCCCTGTAGTTAAAGTCCTTTTACCATATGACTGCCGATATGCAATTAAGAGATGATCAGTGGGTCTCAAACAGTGGGGCGTTAATATTTAATTCCGATCGCTTGAAAATTAAAAATATTTAATTTCCTGTATTTTATGTTCAGTAAGAATATTGGATTTTTCTCTATCAAAGGCAAATAAAATGAATATAATATGTATATATATGTGTTAAAAGAAGTGGGATGGAATATTTCGAATACTCGAAATTATTTGTCGATATCAAATGTTCATTAAGGTCCAAACATGTCCAAATTTGAATAAAATACATCCAGGACTTTACTTTCTTCAGACACTGTATTAATTATAACCTTGAAACAAACTGGCCCTAAATCCCTTCTGAGTTTTCAACAAAACAAAAGGTTTAAACAAGTGTAGTGATTGCAAAAACGGTTCGCATGTTTTAAATAAGATTTTTGCTGATTATGTATTTTGCTACAATACAGTTGAGTCCGCGAGTCTTTGCCCGTGCATCATCATTTAAAGCATACGAAATAAGTCGGAAATCTATTTCACGCAACAACAAGTGACAGAAAGTGGCTGCTGTTCCGATTACAGGTTTTATTTTTTACCTGTTTTTTTTTACCTGTATAAAGGAGATTATAATTATTATGACACATGGTACTCCTTATATTTTTCAAATAATATGGTGTTGTATACGTCACAAGAAATTAAAAAAAAATAACGTATGTAATAAATTCACTGTTTAAATAAGATACAGTGCGCTGAAATAAGTGTTATCCCCCTCCCTTAATAACTTATTTATTTCTAGCACATAAGCAAAACGCTCGGACAGGTCGATTTTTAAAATAATCAAAGTATATTATAACATCAATGTTTCGAACTTTACGCCATCCCTCTTCAGGGGACAGGCAAAACTTTGATTTTTTTTAAATGGGAAAGTAGATCATGTAATAGCTCATTTAAAAGCGTTTGAAATACTGATTACAAAAATGTATAATATTAAATGCTTTCATTTTTTTCTAATCCTGAGAAAACTAATAAGTATTTTTAAATAATTTAAATGCAGAATAAAAGATTACATTATTAGCGAGGGCTGAAAGTCCCTTACAGAATAAACAAAAATTTCTTTTGAATGATATATTTGAAATTAAAAATCCGACTAAATTTTCTTTTTTTTTCACCCCTGTGACTTATTAAAATAATCAATATAGAAGTTCTCAGGGACTTTTGACCCTCGATAATACTGTAATATTTTATTCTGCGTTTAAATATTTCAAAATTACTTATTAGTTTTCTGAGGATTTGAAAGAAATGAATACATTTCAAAATAATTTGACCAAAATTTTTCGCCTACAGTCTCAAAAAGGATTAAAATATTATACATTTTTGTAATCAGTATTTCAAAAGCTTTTAAATGAGGTTTCACATGATGTACTTTCTCATTTAAAAAAATCAAAGTTATGACTGTCACCTGAAAGAGAATCGCGTAAAGTTCGAAACATTGATGCTATAATATACTATGATTATTTTAAAAATTGACCTGTCCGAGCGTTTTGCTTATGTGCTAAAAATAAATTAGTTAGTAGGGGGGGGGGGGGTAACACTTATTCCAGCGCACTGTATTAAAATATTAAAACGAATAAACGAAAACTTGTTGAGTAGTGCTGATTGACACAACAGACCAGTAAAATGTTATTCATATAGATAGTGTAAAATACATCGCTGATTATCTGGTCCGCTAGTAATAAAGTTATCGGCATTTAATTGCAAAGCGGTCTTCTTAGGTAGAAAATACTTTATATGGAAGAGATCTGTCAATTGATTTTGAACTCGTACTTGCTCTCTTGTGTGAATCATGGTGGCTTGAACTAATTTTGAACCAATTTCCTTGGTATACTAAATTCTCACATAATTAAAATCTCTCTTATCGTAATGACGTGCTCCCAGGCTTTAGCCATTTGTTTTACATTGAATAGCTAGTCAATAGTAGACCATCCTTGGTATGGAATCCGACATGGTATTCTCGTATGATTTGCTCTGTGAAGTGTCTTAATCCCCTGTTTATGATCCACGTAAACACCTTATAGCTCACACAGAGTAAAGATATGCCTCTATAGTTTTTGTAGCTGAGTTTGTCTTCTTCTCCTCTATCTGACTCATTCATAACTATAAATCCCAGTCGATATATCAATGCCTGATTGCACCAACAAATCTTAAGCTCCGGCTTAGCCCAGCTCAGCTTATAGAGAGGGCCACTTTAAATCTCACTTACTTTGCACCAGTTTGTTTCATAAACTGAGCTTAAGGCACTTCTTAAGCTTAAAATCTGTTGGTGCAACCAGGAATAAATTATACAAATTTAATTATACATTTTATTTTTGTTTAGGAACAAAAGTATAGGACTGAACTCACCAGGCAAAGAACTGGATAAAGATTTTTCAGTAGAAGAGCAAGAAAACAAAGAAAAATTAGCTGCACGAAGAGATTTGTTTATGAATTGGTCAGAACAAAAAGGTAGCGCAAAAAGAAAGAGACTAGAAGAAGAAAAAGATGAAATAATTGATAAAAAGTTGAGAGTCAGAGCAAAGAGGTTAAAGAAACTTTTGAAAGTTGAGGGTGAGGAATTTGAGAAAAGCGAAAAAGTCCCTAGGAGGAAAAGAGTAGCTAAAATAGAAAGCAGTAGTGAAGATTCTGATTTTGAAGTAGTGAAGGTCAAACAAGATATAACTGAAGATCAATCTTCAAAAAAAGAAAAAAATCGTATTAATAAAGAAGTGAAAGAGGATAAAAAAGTGGAGATAAAGAAAAAAAGAGGAAGGCCTAGGAAAAATGAAGATAAAAATTTACCAAAAGAAGCCAATGATGAAATAAATAAAACAAAAAAGCATATTAAAGATTGTAAAGTAGATGATAAGAGTATAGAGAAAAGTCCTAAGGATAATTATACAAAAGAAGACAATAAAGACAACCAAAAAGAAAAAAATACAGCAAATTTAAAAGTTGAAATAAACAATAAGCTTAAAAAAGCTGTTAAAACTAAAGCTGGTAGCATGTTAGCATTTATAACTACTGATAAAGTCAGAGATGTTGATGTAGAGGCTGAAATTATTAATGAAACTGTTGAAAATAAAACAAATCTAGAGGAAAATATTACTAGAAAAAAAAGAAAATATATGAAAAAATCAAAAAGGAAAAAGAGTAAATCTAATTCAAAAGTTATTGCTTTGGATGATTCAAGTAGGGACACAGTTATTTTTACAAAGGTATCAAAAGAGACAGATCATTTGGAGGTAGAATCAAGTACCGGTGGTATAGTCACGTGTACAAGGCGATCAAGTAGACTGAAAATACAGGAAGACAAAAATGAAAACGAAAAGTCAACTAGAAATAGCAAAGTGATGGATTATGCTGAAAATTCTACTTCTGAAGGTAAGATTACATAAACTAAAAGTCAAACAATTAGGCATGCACGTCACAGATTTAATGGCATCACAAACCACTGGTATAAACTTGACGGCAAACAAATTCAACAAATTTTTCCTCGTATATTAGTTTTTTTGCTTCGGTCAAGTTTAGCAGGAAAGCGCTGTTGGCAAATAAAAAACATTACATAATTAGCTACCAGCTACACTGTTTCTCTTTGTCTTTAAGGTCCGGTACTTTATGTCTCGATTAACAGCCCATTAGTTAACGGAAGTTTAATCGGGACCTCTTTAGGATCTCTTGCGTTGTAATAAATGCAATTACAAGTATTATTATAATTATAAATAAGTATAATAATAATTATAATTGCATTTATTACAACGCAAGAGACCCTAAAGAGGTCCCGATTAAACCTCCGTTAAACAACGGGCTGTTAATCGAGACATAAAGTACCGGGCCTGAGAGTGTGAAACTAAGATTATTATCTGTAATATAAGTGTCAAAGTCATGTTGTCCCATATAAGGTTATGTAAGATTTTTGTTGGTTTCTTAGAATATAAAATAAACAGGAAGGAGTCTGTCATATATCAACAACACCTTAAATTTCTAGCGGAATCGGCCATCTTGAACGTCTGTGGATGACAATAAGTTTTTGTCAACAAGGTAGAAGGTGTTTGTGTATTGGATCAGCTGTGTCCATAGGCGTACCATCTGGTAAAGCTCCTGTATATGCAATCAGCTGAAGTTATTAGTATAATAAAATGTTATTTAACTGACTTTTCAACAAAATATTGTATTAATACGTATTTTCTCTTGATCTATAGCTGTTTGTTTAACATCAAAGATGTAATAAAATCGTTAAGAATTTCTTTTCTTCCCTCTTTCAAAGTTACGTCACTGGAGATAGAAAGCAAATCTGACAGCTGATCGCCATTTGCAACCTCCTTCCTGACTCGAAGTCATTTCGCATTGTACTCCTTCCTGGTTTATTTTATATTCTAAGGCCCGGTACTTTATGTCTCGATTAACAGCCCGTTAGTTAACGGAGGTTTAATTGCGACCTCTTTAGGGTCTCTTGCGTTGTAATAAATGTAATTACAAGTATTATTATAATTATAAATAAGTATAATAATAATTATAATTGCATTTATTACAACGCAAGAGACCCTAAAAAGGTCCCGATTAAACATCCGTTAACTAACGGGCTGTTAATCGAGACATAAAGTACCGGGCCTTAGGCTGGTTTATTTTTTTTTTCTTCTTTTATGGTCTTTAGGAGCGGTGCCCACTTAGCCAGCAACACTTCTTAAAATTAACGCCTAACTAAACCTACCATACAACAAGACTATTATGAACCTAATCAACCAATCAAGGATAGGGCAGGGAAAGTGAAGTTATTTAAAAAATAAACTATAGTTAAAATATAAATTAAATAAATAAAGTATGAAAATAATAATTTGACATTATATTTAACCTCCAATATTATGGCAGACGTCAGTTACCATTTACCATCCCACCAAATATAATCAAATATAATATTGACGTCATATTATATACTTGTCACTACTTCTAGCCAATGAAATGTTCGCTGTAATAGGAATGGCATGTTAAGAAAATCTGATTATTCCCTATATATTTTTTCCAATTTAAAATATGGCAACAAGGGGAAAATTGCATGTGAGCCTTATTGTTTGACTTCGACCACAGTATTTTTACTTTATCTGTGTTATTGTTTTTTTTTGTAATTCTGTCATAGATCAGTATTTGTTATGAAATATGTGGGTGCAAATGCACATGATATTTTTACTTTTTTATTACCTTCAAAAAGCAGTTTGGCTCTAACTACTCAATATAGTGTGATGTTTTTTGGTATAGGTATTGCTGAGTGGTCAGTCAATTTGTATCCCAATCAGTATAATTTGGTCTGTGTAATGGCCACCTTTTGATAAGGTATGTTGCCCTTTAACACATTCGCTGCTGAATTTTCTTGAGAGTTGTTATCCAGCAGTGGCAAAAATATAGTCATTTAAAATCAACCGGGAAAACACAAACGAAAGTTTGTTGTTTAAACTAAACAAAAACTCTACAATCTTTACAGCAGAGGCACTTGCTATATTTAAGGCTTTGGATTGGGCAAACAATTCACTGCTACCCTTGTCAAACTTGGCTATAATATCGGATTCGAAATCTGTTTTATCAGCTCTGGTGTACTTGGTTACCTCCATATACAATAACTCAATAATCGTGGAAATTTTGACAACCTTAAGAGCCTTAGATTATAAACAGATAAATACATTCTTCATATGGGCCAAAGGGCATTCCTCCATAACGGGAAACGAAACAGCTGACAAACTGGCAAAAAGAGCTATCACTGATGGCAAACAAGCCCCCGAATTAACGCTACAAGACGCATTATCTATATGTAAGCAAAACTTAAGAACTAAATGGGCAGACAAATGGACAACAATTAGATCTAGCAATGCATTTCAGTACTGCACGCTTTTTCCAACACTTCCTTCTACAAAGCTTGCTAAAAGAAGCCATCCCAATAGAAAAATTAACACCAAATACATTAGGTGCCTCTTTGGACACGGAGCAGTCAACTCCAAGCTTTATAAGATGAAATTGGCCACATCCCCCCTCTGTGACTGCAGTGACAGTTTTGACGACTTTAATCACTGGATTTTTCAATGCAGTCATAATTCTAATGCCAGCTCTTACCTTATTACGGAACTAACTAAACTAAAAATCCCGTTTCCTCAAAATTACCTTTCTATTATGCTGGAGTGCATCCATAATCCCGAAGTAAGAGCTATTTTTTGTAACTTTTTGGGTCGTACGAGGAGACGCTTATAATTTCCTCAACTTTTAGGTCTGTATCAACCAATCCAAATTGTATTCAGTTAGGTATTAAATATAGATGTATAGATTTGTAAAAACTGTATTTGCACCAAATAATTGTATTCAGTTACTGTATTTATATGTACAGATTTGTAAAAATTGTATTTGTACCAAATTGTGTTCAGTTATATGTATAGACTTTTAAATGTTATAAATTTTCGTGGCAAAACGGGTTCTTCCCAATGCCAATAAACCAAAAAAAAAAAATCAACCGGCTACTGTCCCCGATCGGAGTTATGCGCATCTATGGTTTGTTTTTTAACCAAGAGGAGTGATTCAAATTTACCGCGCTGTATTGCTTGTTTGTAATTGGTCCAACCGCAGGCAAGTTTACTCCACTGTTATAAAATTTTGACACTAATGGCATTTATCAAATTTTGACACTAGTGACATTTCATAGGTTAATTAAGTTATATCGGCGATTTTTGTGTTTTCTGTGTTATTCCTTTAATTTTTAGATTGTTAGTCTGCTTTTATATAAAAAGCAGTTGTTTTTGGAACTCTTTAGCGACGTATTAATTTAATATACCTAATATTTATGGATTACCGTTGAGGGCCGACTAGATCAACCAAAAAAGAAGATGTATTTGGTTATTATTCTAGTTACTTTCTTGGGTGTAAATCTGTCTTTTTAGTTTACTCCTCCTGGTTAAAAAATAAACTATAGTAACGTATCACTTTGACTCCCATCGGAGTCATGTGTAGCGATTGTGCTAGTTAAAGGAACAGATTTTTCTCAGATCGAAATTCAAACAGTAGGTGTCATAGCACTGTATAGTATATGGCAGTAATTGATGCCCCCTTTTCCAAGTAATAAATGTGAATAAAATCTTTGGCATGCCAAAAAACAGGACCAATCGAGTGGTCCTTGTCTTCTTTGGTAGGCCTTCTGTACGCTTAGGCGATTCTTCTGCTTTGCTTTGACTGTACATGGAAACTATAGGAATTCTCAGCTTATGACGATTTTTTTATGATTTTAAAAATGACATTTACAGAGTGGTCTCTATTAATTGACCGGATTGCTTGGCTCACAATGATATTAATGTTTCAACTAGTAGGTTCTATGAAATTCTTTCATCAGAATTTTCTAATTTATACCTGTGAAGAGATACAGAATATCAACTTCTCCTAAATAGTTCTCCTATGAACTTAAAATTTCGACATTTGAGAAAAGGTATGCTCACTCATTGCATATGAAATGTCGTACCAATGCTAATTATAGTAAATTTTCTCTTCTTAGCAAAAAAAGCCAACATTTGTCAGGTATGCTGTATTTTACTGTTACTGCTTTTATCCCATCAATAAATAATAAAATAAGTAATACTCATTTTTAAAGGGATGTATTTTTTTTTTAAGAATCAGACACAGTTGAAATTTTGGCTCTGAGTGCTGACGAGAAGAAACAAAACGTGCCGAAGAAGAATGTAAAACTCGCTCCCATATTCTGCAAAGCTATACCCAAGCCTAAGGAAGATCCGGCAGTTGTTGAAGCTAGGAAGCAATTTTTGTTGAGTGGATTACCATCCGAGCTGAAAAAAACAATCGAAAAACAAAATAGGTATTGTTCTGAAGCTATTTCCTTGTGGCATTTTTATAATCAAGTATTTTCTATGGGAAATAAACCACAATTTTACTAAAAAAACGATTTTATTAACGTTTCAAAGCCCAAATCGGGTTTCGTTGTCAAAATACAAAATACTACTAAAATAAACAAACATGTTGTTGCTAAGTAAAAAAATTCTTCTAATAATTTATTTAATCTGACTCATTTATATTGGCAATTCAGACGTATATTATACATTTTAAAGTAGAAGACTTTAAAATGATATCGCCAATATTTATGAGTTGCGTTCCTGGGACGACTTTACTAAAAGATAGTTCATTCGATTACATGAAATCAATCCCAACTCAAGAATATCCGTCGCAAAAAAATCATAGCATGTGATCTGTCTTTAAAAAGACAACCAAATGCAACGATGACAGTAAAATTCTCGCGTTAGAGATTCCATAGTAAATCACGAGGGAAAACCAGGAGAAAACCTCGTGATACTATCCCGACATCGTAAGTATTTGGTCTTACATTTAATTTATCTTCAAAAAACTAATACCAAATTCTGACTTTAATATGTTTAAATTATAAATAATATTAATCAGTATATACAATAAGTAATACTAAAATGTAAAATTTGTACTAACTCGATATGTTATTGACTTACTAATCGTGGTATTTTCTTTCTATTGACTTCCTCTTTCAGTATGGGTAACCACATCCTACTGCATTCTACCGAGGAATTTGCGACACAATTGGTTTCATTTAGCATAATTAGAGCCGCTTCTTTGATTTTTCTCTTTTTACTATCTGATTCTTTCAAGACTATACTTGAATCTCTCCACTTAACTCTATGTTCATTATCCCATGCGTGTTGAAATATTTGAGATCTATCAAATTCTCTATTTTTAATATAAGACTGATGTTCACTTATTCTAACGTTTAATGGTCTTGATGTTTCACCTAAATAAAATTGTTCGTATTCACAAGGTATTTTATAAATGCAATTCTTTGTTCTTTCTTGTTCATTGTTAGGTTTAGTTTTAGATAGAATAGATCTCAATGTGTTTGTTGTTTTGAATGTTGTTAAAATGTTGAATTTATTTCCTATTGTTTTAAGTTTCTCGGATAGTCCTTTTATATATGGTATTGTTATTTTCCTCGTATTATTTCTTGTGAATGTTGTAGGATCCCGTTCTAAGTTGTTCTGTTCCATTCGATCCAATCTTGACAATTCCTTATTTATAAACGATAAAGGATAATCATTTTTTAATAAAACAGATGTTAACAATTGTTTTTCTTCTAAAAATGAATTTTCGTTAGAACAAGTAATTTTGGATCTATCATATAAGGATTTAATGATTCCCTTTTTAACGTTGATGTTGTGGTTTGATTTGTAATTGAGATATCTGTTGGTGTGTGTTGGTTTTATATATACATGAGTCAGATTAAATAAATTATTAGAAGAATTTTTTTACTTAGCAACAACATTTTTGTTTATTTTAGTAGTATTTTGTATTTTGACAACGAAACCCGATTTGGGCTTCGAAACGTTAATAAATTCATTTTTTTAGTAAAATTGTGGCTTATTTCCCATAGAAAATACTTAATTACAAAATAGGTAATTTAATGATACCAGTCTATACTATAACGAATTTTTCAACTAGGCACTTTTAATAATTGCAGCATCATTGAGCAACAGAACACCTTCCCAATAACCCAGCATATTCAACAAAGATGTGACAGTGCTTTTTGGGCTTTGCCTCATTCTGAATTGCAGTTAGTCGAAGTGTCACCTTTAGCAGTAGACTACAACATCAGATGTGAGCAACTGACAAAGAGCAACATCATAAGAAGTATAAATATCGACACTGAAATGAAAAAAGTAGATAAGTTGAAGGTGTTGCTCAATAAAATCAAGGCGGAAAATCCCAACTATCCAGTATACAAGTCGTTTAGACAGATTCATGAGAAAAGTGGACGGAAACTGGATATAACAGAAGACGACACCAAAACTCACGAAAGAAAGCGAAAACGGAACAAAAAGAAGAAAGAAAAAGAAGTAAATCAAACTGTAGAAGTTTTGGATCAGAAAACTGACACAGAGTCTGTTGAGTATAGCATGTGGACCGAAAAATACAAGCCTAAGTGTTCCAATGACATCATTGGAAATGCGCTGGCAGTCAAAAGCTTGAAAATATGGCTGGAAGATTGGAAGCAATTTAGGTAAGCAATTTTTTTATTTTTAATAATATTCCTACCTTGATATTAGGTCTTCTGAAGGATCCTTATTTATCTACCTTAATATTAGGTATTCTAAAGGAACTTATTTTCTACCATCAATGAGCGAAGAACAAAGCTTTGAATATTATGTTTTCATGCTTTGTATTATGCTTTGCTGCTGTTTATGACAGCAGCTTGTGACGATAATATAATTTTATCGTCTAGAGTACGCCAATGATTTAAGTAAAACACGTTTTTGTACTGTTTCGAACGATATAAAAATCGGATCGAAAAGCCTAGTTGATTATTATTCTTGGAGCGTTGATCGAAGAATAATAGACAACAGCGAGGTACAAGAGGTGAGTTTATGTAGGTAGTATTTCCCGATTATTTTCCGCTGTCGTTTTGGCGTGCTGAGCGAATCCGACAGTTTTCTTCTTACCTATCATTTTACCTATCCTTATATGAGCGGTGATCATATATCCTTTATACGTCTTTCCAATCCGGCGAGGTGAGCAGGATCTCCTTTGTCCCCTTTCCTTATACATTCATGTCGTATTAATAAAAGCAATTCCTATTTCGCGCGATCGTCAGAACCATTCATTCATGTACAAAAGAATCGTCACATCGGCCCGAACAATAAGCTCGATGCGTAGAAATTATAAATATATTTTATTAACGAACTTAGAGACGAAGAAAACGAACTTGTTAATGAAGGAAAGAGTTCGCTTTTTAAAATATTTTTATTCGGAATCAAAATAAACAGAAGATACGATAATTAGCCTTAATTACTCATTAAGTTCGTTAATACAATATTTTTATAATTTCTACGCATCGAGCTTATTGTTCGGGCCGATGTGACGATATTTTTGTACATGAATGAATGATTCTGACGATCGCGCGGAATAGAAATTGCTTTTATTAATACGGCATGAATGGAAAGGAAACTCGCCGGATTGGAAAGACATATAAAGGATATATGATCACCGCTCATATAAGGATAGGTAAAAGGATATGTAAGAAGAAAACTGTCGGATTCGCTCAGCACGCCAAAACGACAGCGGAAAATAATCGGGAAATACTACCTACATAAACTCACCTCTTGTACCTCGCTGTTGTCTATTATTCTTCGATCAACGCTCCAAAATCAACTAGGCTTTTCGATCCGATTTTTATATCGTTCGAAACAGTACAAAAACGTGTTTTACTTAAATCATTGGCGTACTCTAGACGATAAAATTATATTATCGTCACAAGCTCTGAATATTTATGTACAATTATGTATAATTATGTAGTCCATTTTCCATATCATTGTTTTAGATTTGTCAGAGATGATGTTCATCTTCTACCAGGACCACATTTGCCTTTGATCTTTCCCTGAATGGTCAAATGCAAAGTTCATATTTTTCAGGGTGTCTCATAATGTGACCGAAGTATTCCAGCTTCCGTCTTTTTATTATATTGGCCACGTTGTATTGTTCGGTTCAGCTGTCTGTAGACCGAACTTATTCTTAGTATTCGTCTGTTTACCCACATCTCAAAAGCTTTCAAGTGTTTAAAAATAACCTCACTTAGAGTCCACGCTACCTCTCCGTACATAGGACTGGAACTATAGCAATATGTTATTCAACAGAAGAGATTGATCTGGTACGGATATGTCAGAAGAGCAGACCAAAATCGTTGGATAAATAGAATAACACGAGTGGAGCCCCATGGGAAGAAGGAAGAGAGGTAGACTCCAAAGATATTTCAGAGATGAAATGCATCGGCCGGGAACATGTCTGCTCTAATGGGATCAAGGATAAGATTAACTATAAAAATACTTTGGGTCGAAATGGGGCTAGTAGAAGGAACAGACACATAAAGCTTCTTGCGTACGACAGCTCATTTTTTGTGCGGTGGCAGGTCGTGGAATCGTTAGGGGGGGGGTAAGAGGGTTTAAAGAAGACTAACTACATAACCAAATAAGCAAAGGATACTTACACAGACTCGAGGACTTTCCTACTATTCCTTTGAAGAAATTTGGACGCCTTTTGAAAAATCCTCAAATTCACATATCGAGTACTTACTGGACATATTCCGTACTTGTGGGAACCAATTTTGGGGACATTCATCTTAGATTCCTCATTGGGTCAAACTGGGCTATTAATTACCATGCTATGGCTTCTATGCCATTTCCTTTTCTTTATTCTAAAACTTATTTCCTTTGTATTAGACATCTGGTTAATAATTTTTTTTAAAAAGAGGTTACAGAAATAAAAATAGGTACATTTTACAATGTTTATTCAAACCTTTAGACCTTATTATTTTTACTTTGAGAATATACATATTCTCAAACAGGAAATGAATAATAAAAACAAATATATGATTTTACAATTCTTAACCTTATTTTTAGCAGTGTATCTCTAAACAAAAATTTGACTTATGGCTGTCAAAAGTCACTGCCATTTTATTTACTTTACATAAAACTTTCCATGTTGAAAACAAACTATTTAAACATTTAAAATCTTTACCAAATTTATATCCACTTGGAATTTAATTAAAATAAACATTATTTCATACCTTCATCTTTAAAACAAAATCCAACGTCACATGTCACACTTCAAACACTTGTCCAAATTTTCCATTCTAGACGGGGCTGGGAGGGAAGACATTCAATTTTAAACCAAACAGGAAACAGTTGATACCAAATAACATATCATCGGGGTACTTCAATACAGGAATGTTACCATAACATCATAAAAAACTGGAAAAGACAGGAACCACGCACTTTTCTACCGGCAAACCAAATTACAATAATACTGTTTCACATGAATATATCCAAACTAATTGCTGTGAAACTTTGAAACAATATTCCTTAATGTTTACTGGACAAAATGCTAGTCCTTTTCTTCGTTTTCCATAACGAAAAAAGCCATTTTAAACCGGTAAAGTGCGTTTCTTTGTGAGTCTGTTGAGTTCTACCAAAAAAGATATGTTCTACCCTCAAACATACTTTCAGAACTGACTTTTGCATCGTCACGTCTCTCTCGCGTCAAACCGAAGCATTTCTTCTCGATCGTTCGACCAAAACTATTGACCAATCGTCAACTACAACTCAAGGATCTTTCAAAATTCAGACCAATAATATCAAACGATGCTTCGCGCTCAAAACTAAGGGAAAATACCAAACCTTTTCAAGGATTCATTCTAGAATAATGAATGTTTACTTACACAAACAAACAGGAAATTTCCTAAATTTTTCAGTGTTGCGAAATAAACCGTTATACTCAGAACCAGGGGCGGTTCAGAATATTTTAATGATATATAAACTCACAAAATAAATTAGATATTTTTCTTGGGATAGGATATAAAATTAATGGATACTATTTACAAAACATTGTAGCAGAAATTTGTAATGCTACAAGTGGACGAAACAAAGGAGAGAAGAAATCTACAGGAAGGGGACTGGCAAAACAGAAAGAACTAGAGAGAATGATTGAGTGAAGGAATACAGTGAAAACTGTGGAAATCCTTAGTATATAGTACACACACCCAAACTTATATGGAATCATTATGTATTTCTAAGTAATATTTATTTCTTTTGAAAAAACTTGTTATTGTTGCGAAAAATAAAGGTTTTTATTGAAAATAAACAAATCGATAAGATAATCAGATAGTGCAGCTCGGTACGGTATAGGGTATTTGCTTGAGTTGCAAATTGAATGAAAATAAATAAACTAACTTTTGCGTCCAAAAACGAAAATATGGGTCATGTGGGGTTATAGAACTTACAACGAGGAAAGATTATTGGTCTTGTGGATCAAGTAATGTTCGCAGAGGGACATAGGGCTAGTGCAGAGGGAGCTAGGCGTAACACAGGGCGTTTTGTCCAAAACCTATGCCAGGTAACAGGGCTAAGAAAGCTCAAAAATAAAGCAAGGGAAAGTCACCAAAAAGTAATAACGGCTCGCCACGATCGTTTAATTGTCCAATCAGCTGGAAGACACTCAACCATTTCTCACCTGTAGCTCCAAAGGCAGCTTTTGAAAGCTACAGGTGTAACTCTTTCAGTTGAAACGATAAGAAGAAGAGTTCGTGCCAAGAAGTATACAGCAGGAGACGGTTATGGGTTCCCGAGTTATCCAGGCAGCACAAGATTGATCGCCTAAATTGGTGTCTTCACCTCCAAAACTGGAACATTGGGAATTGACAAAATGTGCCATTTTCAGAAAAAGTCAGGATTTGTGTAAAATCAGATGACCCACGAAATTGTGTACTTAGAGGTCGAGGAAGACAAGCAAGAATGAAAACTGTTCACAAATATACAAGGGGAAGTGTAATGAAGTGTAAAAGAACTCCTTTAGTTTTCATCCAATCAACTTTAAGTGCTCACAGGTATGTTGATAACCTGTAGTTAGGCTCTGGGAAGGTGCAACGGGAGAAAATTTGATTTTCTTGCATGATAATAGACCTCCACATACCATTAGATTGACTAGATACATCATTCAAGCAGAAGATATCCCTTGTTTGGAGTGGCCTGCTTGCTCATCCGAGCTTAACCCTATAGAGTATTTGTGGGATATGCCTAAAAGAAAATTTAGAGCTCGCCGGGATAATCCACAAAACACCGCACGGCTAGTCAGTACAAGCTGCTCTTGAAGGATGGAGCAACCTACCACAACAAAATGTTGATAATTTGATTAGGAGCGTGCCCACGCAAATTGAAGCTTGCATAAGGACTAGAGGTTATAACAATGACTACCAAGAAAAACAAAAAAAAAATAAATAAAAACAATTTAAACATTATTCGTTTTATATTGAAATTTTTTATGCTATGACTAAAACAACTAGATTCAATTTGTTTGTTAAATACTTTATTGTTTTATTTAATTGTTATGTATTTGTTATTAAATTGCTTTAAAATAAATATTGTTTGACTTCGTGTGTTCGTTTTTTAAAATTCGCCCGAAATAATAAGAAATATCAGATGATTCCATATAAGTTTGAGTGTGTGTATATCATTCAAAAGAAAAACTGTGGTCATATAGTTTACAATTAATTTGTTGTATCTGAGTACATATTTATGAACCAAATATATTGCTTGTATCTTTGTAGTCAAGAAATAAATTCGAAAAAGAGACGGCGAAGCTCTACCAGCGAATCAGAGTTTGAGAAGACCGATAGTGACAGTAGAGAGAGTTCCAATTTACCTGGAAAAATAATCGTTCTATCAGGACCGTGCGGAAGCGGGAAAACTACCACTGTGTATGCTCTATGTAACGAACTAGGATTCAATGTCATCGAACTCAATGCATCTAGCAAGAGAACAGGTAAATACATATAGGGTGTCAATTTAAATAGTTGCCACCCCTATAATTTGGTTCCTATAGAAAATCTAAAAATATACAAAAACACGTCAAATTTATTTGTGAGGGGGACATTTTATAGACCAGTGTTCAACTAAATTACACTAACCCTCTAGAGGGGCGGACACAACCCCCAAAATCTTTAATGGAAAGGGGGGTTGAGTGATACCTCATTTTAAAGGTCGTTCGATTACCTTTTCAAAAATACCACATACATTATATTTATTTTTAGTAATTTTAATTTTTTTATAATTAATTTTAATAGTTAAATATCGAGTTCAGACCTCCAAAAATTTTTTTGGAGTATTGAACTCTAAATTGAATTTTTTTGGGGTGTTGAAGTATTTAGGGTATTTTTTTGAAGTATTTTTGGAAAAATCAAGTAAAACCGTAAAGATATTAAGTATAGAGTTCAGAACTCCAAAATTTTTTAGAGTACATATTGAGTCCAAGATTTTTCCAAAAGTACTGAAAAGAAATATAAGGCATGTGGTATTTTTGAAAAGGTAATTTAATGACCTTCAAAATGAGGTATCACTCAACCCCCCTTTCCATTAAAGATTTTGGGGGTTGTGTCCGCCCCCGCTATAGGGTTGATGTAATTTAGTTGAAAACTGGTCTACAAAATGTTCCCCTCACAAATAAATTTGACGTGTTTTTGCATATTTTTAGATTTTCTATAGGGACCAAATTATAGGGGGTGGAAACTTTTCAAGACACACTGTACTTTCATTTTATCAGTTAGTTTTTGTGAATTTTGGAAAAAGTAACATTTTTCTTGTCTTTACTGTAATTTCTTTTTATTTTGGGTCAAATACTACCATCTTTGTATTATAATCGCTCTATTTGTCATATTTTGGTTTAAAAAATTTTATAACAACTATTTTCATTACAAATTTTATAAAATACACTTCGAATATTAAATCACATTTAATATTCGTTCGATGAAAATTATTTATGCATGAATCATGAATTTTGTGATGTAAATAAAGCCAGAAGACGGATGGAGATAAATCTGGCTAATAGGGTGGATACTCCAACTATTCGTAGATAAATTCATTTATTTTTAATATTTTTAAAATTTTGTTAAAAATATTTTTTTTTCTTCTGTAAACCAAGTATTCTCTCACACATTTTCACATCCAACTGCTACAAAAGGTTACAACAATAATCTATGTAATTTACTGTTTAATAATAATAATCTATGTTTATTGTTTTGCCAGTTTGGAGATAAATCTATGATCAAAATTAATTTTGCATCTCAGGAAACTAATAATTTCTCGGTCGATTTCTAGGCCTAGCTTGCTTCGGAGCCAAAATACAGGGTTCATGACACTCCTTAAGCTCTTGTTTTGATTTAGAATCGTGTTGGTAGAACCAAACCTTAGCCTTGGTGATGAAATGACGCATAAGCCTTCCATTATTTTTAAAATCTTCAAATTTTGTTCATTAAGTCATATTTGACTATGTTTCTGTTACACTGTTGGATCGTGTGACACCAATTATTCACACAGCTTTGCAAAACCCGAAACTTCAGTCAATATATCGCCGCCGCCTACGAAAAGTATAACTCCGAAAAATGCCGGTAAGAGTAGAACTTTCGGACATCTTGGATATTAGTGCACCCTATGAAACGCACAGCTGAATCTTATGTTTGTGCGTCACAGTGTTGCCATGCTATTTCTTTCATAATTTCAATCAATGTTAAATGTACCTACAAGAATAATAGAATAAGAACGTTTACTTCTCCGTCATTATACTAGGTAGAATGACAAATGAGTTATCAAATGAAAGCTTATAATCCAAGGATAGTACTAAAGGTGAGAAATTAGACCTATATTGTCTGTCCCTCAAAAAATAAGCATTATATTGGGGATTTCTAATGTCGACATTAAAAGTTGCACTATTTTTTTTCTATAAAACATTTTGATCTAAAACTTACCAGAAAACTTCTTTGTACTCTCTACTTTCAAATAAACGTGATTAAGAAACTAAATTTTAAACTTCGTCACACAACTTTTGCGATTAAACTTTGCAATGCACAAATCCGCACCTTTTTTTGCAAAATTCATAACCTTTATCATGATAAGAATAAGAACTTGGAAGCAGGTACCTTTGTCTTCAGAAATGTTAGAGCTGTATACTGTAAAAATTTCAGAAAAAAATATTAAAATGGAACAGAGTTGTAGCGAGGTAAACGCAAAAAACGTGATTTCATTTTTTTTTTATTTTTAGGTTAAAATTTCGATTTTGACAATGTTCCCCCACATAAAATTCAAAATAAACCTCATTTTCGTTTTCAGCACCCTCGAAAATATAAAGTATGAATAAAATTAGCCATTCACCCCTCCGTGGTCAGTATCTCGAAAACTAAGCGCTTTTTTGAGGGTGTCTCGCTCGTGTATAATATCACAAAAAATTGTAACGTGATAGTATGAAAAAATAGAGGATACGGCAACGGTGTTACAAGTGATGGTCGGATCCAATGCCAAAATCTACACAGGCATATTAGGGTGCACTAATATCCAAGATGTCCGAACTTTCAATGAACGCCGGCGAAGAATATTATTTTTGATTATATGATTGTGAAAATTATAATCCCTAATAAAGTGTTAGCGAAAAAATTTATTTTTTGAGGAGTATCAGCAAAAAACATCATTTTGTTTTTGGGTCCACGAAAATTATAATTACTAAAAGTTCTCAGAAATAATTGTTTTCGTCGGCAGACACGGAAACAGAAAGGGAAATAATTGTTTTCGTCGGCATCTATTATGAACTAAATCTTTTCGTTATAAATATTTTGGGTGTTATAATCTTCGCGGACACGCATATAAAAAAAGAATTGTATCGCCAACACTTATCAAAGAGTTATTATTTTCACTGGAAATGTATTAGAAATCACATTAATCATAGGGTACCAGCGATATATTATCCACGCTGTATAACGAGACCCAAGTGCCTTCTATTAAACCTCTCAGTTAATGGAAGATTTTCCAAAACCATAATCTGTATTTTGGCTTCGCTTGATGCTATTCTAATAATTGAAGATGAATTTTCCGTATATATTTATCAATAGTTTATAAATTTATTTTGGTGCTAAGTCTTCTAAAATTACCAATTTTATCGCTGTACTATAATTTTTCCATTATAAAAAAATGTGACTTGTCAACTTTGAACAGACTTTCATAAAACGACCAACTTTATAGCGCCATCTTCATTAGCGCCATTATCATACAAAAAAGTCTTCATTTAACAACTTAGTTGCCAAAGAATCTTCCTGTTAGTAATACAATGTGTATGGTCAATTTTATATTAGGAAAACGACTACTACAAGAACTTCAAGAGGCCACGCAATCCCACCAAGTGCGAAACAAAGAATCGCAGTTGTTCCAAACATTCTTCAAGTCAAACTCCCAGACAGAAAAAAAGTCAAACTCCCAGACAGAAAAGCCCGAAAACTCCTCGAAGAAAATGTGCGTCCTTCTCATAGAAGATGTCGATGTTGTTTTTGAGCATGACGACGGCTTTATCAGCGCTCTCTTACAGCTGTCGACTACAAGTAAGAGGCCTATTATAGCGACCACCACCGACTACACTTCTTTTATTGTACAGAAGTTCTTAGGGATATACGAGTACATTGAGTTCGTGCCTTTATCTTCGTTCTTGCTGTCGACGTGGCTTCAGATCGTGTTTTTGGTTGAAGGGTTGTACGTTTCACAAGACGAAATAGGTAAGTTGTTTTTAATATTTAATTTTTTAATAAAATTATGTGTCTCATTACTAGAGACCGGAATATATGTAATCCTTTCGTGATAATATTTTTACAATGATAAAAGACAATCCGATGGATATGTCCTTCATAAATGCAGATTCATGAAACATGGGAACATGTCTACACGCTGGGGACGAAGTAAGAGTCAAAGCAGTGGAGAAAAACTGGCGAAAGCCTCCTTTGATGGGTCTTTTGATCTCTTTATCGCCTTCAAAGGTAATTCGATAGTTTTTTGGAATTCGAAAGGTATTATTATCATTGATTATGTACTTGAAAAGAAGGGTACAGCAATAACTGGCTTGTACTACACAGCTCAATTGGACCGTTTCTACAACGATTCGTGGAAAAAAAGGTTTAGTTTTTCTCGCAAAAGATCGGGACGAGGCACCTGCTCAAAGTAGCCATTACTCAGGCAAAATTACAACAATTAGAGATTCGAATTTATCGACCATCCATCGGATCTGCCAGATTTTGCCTCTTGTGACTATTTTCTGTTACCAAACTTTAAAAAATGTCTCGAACCTCGCCGTTTTGCAAAGTCGCAACGAAGGATGAGATCATGGACTAAATTTCATATTATTTTAAGGAACTAAAACCAAATTACACCTTAAAGTATAGGCAGTACTGTATAAAGAGTTTTTTAAAACTGAATCAGTAAAATCTAATACTATAAAACTTGTTTTGTCTGTATATAACTATGTAATATATATGTCTAAAAATACATTTTAGGTAGTTTGTTGGAATACTACAAGGGAGACGTCAGAAAAACGCTACTGCAGTTCCAATTTTGGGTCCAATCCGGAGGCCAACTACAACGAAATCCTCCTCTGATCAAGTTGGAGTATAAAAAAACTCCTAGTGACGAACAGCTGGATGAAGATGAAAAAACTGGTGCTGCCGATGAGGAGAAATGTACAGAAGACGACGTTTTCGAACACAAACAATGTTTGGAAAGTTTTGAGATATTAGAGCGGGACGAATCGTTTAGAGTACCGTTTTATTTGAACTTGGGACTGTTGTGGTGGAATTTGCCGAGTATTTTGAATATACCAGACGTTTCTGTACAAAGAATTCACTATGAACAAAACGACGATCTTGCAAAAGAAGAAACAGGCAAGGATTTAAAACAAAAAACTATAAAACAAATCGAATCAATTGGAAAAGTATATGATGCGTTGTCTCACGTAGATGTGACATTTAGGAAAAATAGTTTTTTCAGTCCCGAACCTTTAAAAAGGTTTAGTCTTGATGTTAAAGACAGTTTAGAACTGTCAGAGACTCTAAATAGTTATAGTGACTTGGAGTTTGTACACGAACTAACGCATTCTTTTGTAAATGGATGTATCAGCCATTGTGGAACCGTTAACCGCGAAAGTTGCGGACTGAACGTGACAATGCCGGATAAAATCGAAAGAAGGTAAGTTATAGGTTATGTTAGGTTAGGTTAACCCTTTAAATGCTGATGACGTCTAAGAACGTCATACCGTTACTACTGAGGAGTGCGCATGACGTCTTCAGGCGTCATATGCAGCTATGCACAACATTCATTTATAGAGGTTAGTATTTGTTTGACTTTGACTGAAACAAATTGTATTTCTATTGGGTACGTAGCTAAAAGTGTATTTATAACGTCAGTTAGATTCATATTATGGATGAAGCAATTCCAGGGCCATCTCGACCAAAACACTCAAATGCAATGAAAAATCGAGTTAGTACCCAGGTTGCGTTAGGTATATTTCGTCAGCAATGCAAGGGTTAAAGAAGTTAGTAAGGTAAAAAAGGACGAGCTCATCAAAATCATAATTGGCTCGACAATCCTTTGTGGATCTTAGCCTGCTGGCACAGAAGTCGCCATTTCCCAACAACTTCCCCCCATATTTGACACTTAAAATTATAAGGTCTTCTTCTACATCATCAATCCACCTTCTACGCAGTAACGCAGTCGTCCTCTACGTATTCAGCCCTCTGGGTTTGAGAATGTCAATCTGCATCTTGCTGCATCACTCTGCACTGTATCATTTTTTTTGCCTTGCTTTTACTCGATATTTCAACGATTTATGCAATGAAATACTGGTTAATATCTGCATTTTTATCCATAGCTGATTAATATCTTCTTTTTTTAGTTTTGTGTCCATATTTTATCTTCTATTTCCTCTCTATATACATTTTCTATGTCCGGACCTTTTAGTTTGTGAATACTTATTTTTTCTTTCCTTTTTACGACTCTTTTTGGTTGGGTATTCTTTCTTTAAGCCGTGACACAACCAAATAGTGATCATTGTCTATGTTTGCTCCTCTGAAAGGACTAACATCTAATAAGTTGGAACAGTGTCTTGCATCAATGACTATTTAGTTAGTTGTTTCATTATCAGAAGATTTGGAAGTTTCATTATGTATATCTATGCAGGGAAATCGTCCCACCTATTACCATATTAAAAGATAGGCGAAACTCAAGAGGCTCCATTTCCAAATAAATAATATTTAAAAATAAAAATCTGAAAGATTTCTTAGGAAAGATTTCGGAAACAAATTCTCACTTATACCTATACCCTATCCTTCTTTAACTTGCAAGGAAAAAGGGCGATAAATGCATAGACGTGGGGAATCTATAATATGCATTCCACAACACGTCAATTTATCTAGGTAAAGATCAACAAATGTGATGCCTAGTACTCAATGCGTGAGTAAAAACGAAGGTAGGTAAAGGCAGTTAAGATTTAATTACAATTTAGAGACCACTACCATCTATTTATGTACCGGGTGTCCCAATAAGAATGACTCTCGGCCATATCTCAGAAACCGTTTATAGTACAGCTTTGAGAAAAAAAAATTTATAACAAAACTTGCCTCGGGAAAAGCCTGGAAATTATTTTCATAATTGTGGGTCCACCGTTAGAGGGCGTAATTGAATATCAAAAATTAAAAAATCTACATTTTACAAAATTTTACCAATGAAGGGGCACTAGAAATTCGATAATCGTATTCTTCATAAAATTCTGCGCATATTTGATTTCACAAGTTTAAGTCTACCTTTGCAAATAAAAGTTGGCGGTGAGTGGGAACCTTGTCATGAAAAAATGGCTGCAAGTCCGGTTCTGCTAAATCAAATTTTGCAATCTTGGTCTTGTTGAAAACAGATATTTTCCATCAATGTAAGAGTTATAATTTCGAACCAGCCTAATAAGTAATATGCCAGCTAGGAGGCGTTATTTAATTTTTTTCAGAAATCTAGTTTTCTTTGGAAAATATTAAATACAAGTATGCATTTTTAATCTTGTATTATAAAATTATATTAAATTAGCAATAGAATAGCGAAAACCGCATGTCGATACCTTTTTTCTGTCTCGAGATATCTTCAGAAACCTGTAAATTTTAAATATAACTGTTACTGTCACCGGTAAACTGAGTTAAGGAAAAGTAGTGTGCTATGGAAAAAACAAAGAAACATTTTCCAGATGTCAGCGTATATAAATATAATTTAAAACAACAATAAGACAAACAACACTATAAAATATAACAATGAAATAAAAGCAACTACTTATTTAATGACGACCTAAATGTTCAAATTGTTGCCCATCATTTTTGATGTAATCATTTACTACACTACTCGAGAAAATATGATCCAGAGAATCCAGAGATCCAGAGAGACGAAACGCCATGCAAAGCATTTCGAGAGCAGAAATTGAGACTACTGTTCAATCTACTCTTGAAAGAGTAAATGCTTGCATCGAAAATGATAGGCAACAATTTGAACATTTAGGTCGTCACTAAATAGTTGTTTTTATTTCTTTGTTACATTTTTTTTTTATTTTATAGTGTTTATATTTTATATTTTTTTTCATTTTATAGTGTTGTTTTAATTATTAATAGGGCTTTTCAACGCTTCTCATTTGTTGAGCCTCTGTCATGTGTCGTATAATCCGTGTATAATATTAATATACGACATATGACGGAGCCTCGAAACAAATGAGAAGCGTTGAAAAGCCCTTTCATAAACGTTGACATCTGGAAAATGTTTCTTTGTTTTTTCCATAGCACACTACTTTTCCTTGACTTCGTTTACCGGTAACAGTAACAGTTATGTTTTTAAATTTACACGTTTCTGACGATATCTCGAGATAGAAAAAAGGTATCGACATGCGGTTTTCGCTATTCTATTGCTAATTTAATCTAATTTTATAATACAGGATTAAAAATGCATACTTGTATTTAATATTTTCCAAAGAAAACTAGATTTCTGAAAACAAATAAATAACGATTCCTAGCTGGCATATTACTTATTAGGCTGGTTCGAAATTAAAACTCTTATATTGATGAAAAAGATCTGTTTTCAACAAGACCAAGATTGCAAAATTTGATTTAGCAGAACCGGACTTACAGCTATTTTTTCATAACAAAGTTCAAACTCACCCCCACCTCTTATTTGCAAAGGTAGACTTAAACTTGGGAAATCAAATATGCGCAGAATTTTATGAAGAATACGATGACAGGATTTCCAGTGCCCCTTCATTAAAAAATTTTTGTAAAATTTGGATTTTTTAATTTTTGATATTCAATTACGCCCTCTAGCGGTGGACCCACAATTATGAAAATAATTTCCAGGGTTTTCCCGAGACAACTTTTGTTATAATTTTTTTTCTCAAAGCTGTACTATAAACGGTTCCTGATATATGGCGGAGAGCCATTCTTATTGGGACACCCGGTACATTTCAACCTCTTGGTTTCTTCAGAACAGCCTATAGTGTGTTCTGAATCGGAATCAAATCTTTCTCCGAACATATACCATATTCTTGACCAGCGCAAAGTTTGAGTCTCAGTCCGTTGTCAGTTGAGTCTGCGTGTCTTTACCGATGGTGGGAAAAAATATATTCTCTCTTCCGGTTTTGGCATTCTAGGACGAGTTAATATACTCTCTAAACAAAAGTTTGGTACTAAACAGAGTTTTTATGTGAGTTGACACTTGCTCAAATATGTATATTTCTTCTTTTTTAGATGGCGAACAAAAATTGATAAATGCGAAGACGCCTTCAACGAAGCGTTACCAATGACGACTGATCGAAGGGCTGCAGCCCTAGACTACATGCCCGCATTGCGAAATATCACGAGGTCAGAGTCTGTGCGGGCTGCGAACAATACAAAAAGAGGAAACCGTTTTAGGTATTACTTAAGGGATGTAGGGATCAAATATAATGACGGTATAATTAAAAGCGCATGCGAAATACTGAACAGTGTGGAATAGCTTTTTTGCATATATTTTTACATATATAATAGAATTATTTATTAAGAAGCAAATTGTGTAGGCAATTGTGTATAAATAAAAATCATTTTTATCAATTTTTTATACCCTGTGTATTGTTTATTGTTTATACTGTCATCTTAGCGGAAAATATTTGGGATCTTCAGAGGCTACTGACCTGAATAACGGAGTTTGGACAAGAATACTCAAAAAATAACGAGAATCTCTTCATAAACGGATCCAATATGGAACGAGTCGACCAATATGTATACGCTATGAGCTCGTAGGTAGAGGGGATAATTAAAAATTCGCGAGCGCCAGTAGTGACAAGTCTGTAAATTTTTACTGGAAATTTGACGTTCTGCATTAAGAGTTGCATATAATTTTTACTAAATGTCTCACGAAGGTTGTTGTATTAAAGACTGCCAAAATACTGGTTACAATAGTAACTGTGTATTCGACAGATTTCCTGTCGCTAAGCATACAGTTACATTATTTGTGAGGGCCGAAAATTCCTTAGAATAAACAAAAAGTTTCTTCTGAATGAGATATGGATTTGAAATTAAAAATCACACTAAATTTTCGCTTTTTTTCACCCCTGTAACTGATTAAAATAAACAAATTTTCAGGGCCTTTTGAACCTCGATAATAATGTAGTCTTTCATTCTGCGTTTAAATTTTTCAAATACACTTATTAAGTATTATTTCAAATACTCTCTTAATTAATTATTTAAGTGCAATAAATGCATAAGTTAACATTTAAGAAGTATTATACTATAATTATATTAAATTATTATACTTTTTTGCAGAATAATTTTTTCTAATATTAACTGTCAACATAAACTTCAAAACCATAAGCAAAATCTTAAAAATAATCATAATGAATAATAAATTCTGTTCTTACTGATATTAATTATCGATTACAATCCAATTACTTCTTTACGTTGTAAATATTACACGATAAGAATTAAATACAGTCGGAAAAATGAAAGAATACCCATGAACGATCACATCAATCACATATTTTGTATTTGCTGTATTTTTTTCATAAATAACAAACGAGAGAGATATATTATTAAGAATCTGAATAATATGTGATTGATGTGATCGTTCATGGGCATTTTTTCATTTTTCGGACTGTAATAAGTTTGAAACAATTATTATTTGCTTTTCTCCTATCCTCTTTAAATTTCCGACCGAAACAGGAACACTAGTCATCCGTTAGATGGCTATACCAGCCATACCAGCGAAACTCACAGAGGATAGGCAACACTTCCGTTAGGTAGGTGGCGATACCAGCGAAGCTCGGAGCGTATAGCTTGGAACAATGATTAACTCCACAGGAGATTACTTACAGGAAGTCAAAATCAGAATTGAAAAGGCTAGAGCAAATTTCAACAAAATGAGAAAAGTGCTCTGCACAAGAGATTTGAGGAGCTAAAAGTTAGATTGGCTAGGTGCTACGTTTTCTCGACTTTGTTTGATGGAATGGAAGCTTGGACCTTGAATGCTGCATCAATGAAAAAACTAGAATCATTCGAGCTATGGATATACAGAAGAATTCTGAAAATATCGTGGACAGAACACGTCACAAACAAAGAGCTTCTGAGCAAAATGAATAAAGAAATGGAAATCCTAAATACTATCAAAACAAGAAAATTGGAATGTCTCGGACATATTACACGTGGAGAGAGATATAATTTGCTCCAATTGATTGTGCAGGGAAAGCTTTAAGGAAAAATAGGGAGACGTAGAATATCGTGGCTGCGCAACCTGAGAGAATGGTACGGATGTACATCAAATGAACTTTTCAGAGCAGCCATCTCTAAAATCCGAATAGCTATGATGATTACCGACCTCCGTCGCGTAGATGACACTTAAAGAAGAAGATTCTTTATACTCCAGTTGTCAGAGACGAAAATGCCGCTGAACCTCTAAAAATCATACCAACAAACTTAATTTTGCCGAGTATGTCAAATTTGGAAACACAAAAACGATGAAAAACGTTTGTATTTTGTACAAGGATGAAGACACCCTAGAAGCCTTCCATGAACAAATTGGTAACATCTTAAAGCTAATTAAGACATAATGTATATATAAAATGGGCAATTTAAACGCTGAAGTCTGCCAGGGAGAATTGTGTGAGGAGAGAAATGAACGTATAGGCTGGTTGATTTCTATATGAATAAGAACTTATAATTGCAAATACCTTATTCAACAATTGTAACGGTCCCAATGCATGTTTTTATCGTCGTATAAATATATCAGGTCCGACCCTGTGTGCTGAATAAATTAGACGTATGGTATTGCGTAATTCGTTTTCCCATATTACGATGTGTTTTTCGTTGCCCGTTCAAGTATCAAGTTGGGAATTTGTTTATCTTCGGCGAATTATCAAAAATATTTTATGATTTTTCGAGACTAAAGTCTGAGTTTTTGTTGATAAGAGGTACTCATTAAGATCCGATTACTGCATCTGGAGATGTGCGATTATTGCACTGTGGGAATCAGGAGAGCCTTAGCTGATGTGGCTCTATGATTTGGATTCGCCAAAAGAAGATTTACGAAATTAGTGGGCTGTGACTTAGTAACATATCATGGCAATTTTATTGGTAGAAGAAATATTTGGTTTCTTTTAATTGGATAACTATCTGGTGATTGCCAGAATGGGAGTGTAATTTCTGTGAGACCGAAAATCTTGTCTTGAATTGGGACGAGAGGAGAAATCAAGATCTAGCTACGACAGTGTATAGTCGCGGACCGATTTCGTCTAGTCCTCGAGACAGTTTTGGTTTATGGTCTGTAAGACAAGTTGAAGTTACCAGATGGAGTGAACTCCAATCTATTTAGTCTGTTTTCTAGTGAGAAAACAAATGTTGGTTACATTGAGTACCACGATAGTATCTTTTGTGTCGTAGTTCCGTGTATTAGAAGGAACAGTTTTCTTGTTGTTCTTAAGAAGAAATTAATACAAGTTCGCGGAGCGAGTTTCCCACTTTATAATAAAATAAAAACTCATTTTTTTTTAAAGAAAATTTTGCTATGTTTAAGTGTACAGTGTTTACATCGTTCCAATGTCAGAATGTTCCAATAACAATCAATAATTAGCAGTTACCTTTTTGTAAAAATAAAACAAAAACTTTGGAATTTTATTCTCATATCATAAAATTTTGTGAAATAGTACTCTAGATCGAACAAATGTAAAGTGTTAAGTGAAAAGTGTTTGGTAACAATAGTTTCCAGCTGAGCTATATCAGATCCACGTTAGCTCTAATCATCAATGCAGTCCCAGGTCACCAGGTACTCGTAATAAACTGTTTATTATTTCTTTTGAACAATCATACTCGCGAAAGACTTAATTTCTTTTCTTTCATTTCAATTCATTTTTACCATCTTAATTTTTTTGTTATAAATAAACGACTATTTATCAGTATTTTTTTGCACACTATACATCTCTTATCCTTATTGTTGGAGAGGAGTACAGACAAATTTACGACCGCAATGGTAAGTACCAACCTTCAGGTGGAACGACATTGCAAGTAACTTTCTTTAATTTTGGATAAGCACATTGCAGTAATTTTATTTTGATTTATTAATGGCGCCCAATAATATCTTTTAATAATAATTGTTATTTTAAAAACCTTCCCCTTTAATCTCTGAAGACCGTAGCTTACCGGGGCATCCCAAAAAGTAGCACCAAGAACATCACGTCTATGGCCTACATAAATTTTTCACCTGTTTAGGATTGCTAAATAACTACACTGTTTGAATTATATTTTTTTGTTTATTTAATTTAACGTGTCTAGGCCGGCTACACAAATGGCTCTCATTCGTGGGGTCACACAGTTCCTAAATGTAGATTATACATACACATGCAGATCACGAGCTGACAATAACAAAATAGTCAAAAATCAAATAGATTATTTTATCGTCAACAGAAGTTATAGAAATTCTATATCATCTAAAACTTATCCAAGAGCGGACATATCCTCAGATCATAATCTGATTGTTTTGTCGACAAAAGTGAATTTAAAGACTCTTAAAGAGCCCTAGCTTTAAGAATATCATGGATACAAGATGTCTCAAATAAGACTACACATATGCGGAAACAAAATTTAAAATAAATAAGAACTTAAGAAAAGTCAAACAAGATAATGCGGAAACTCTTTGGGAAAAACTTCTAACATGCTCGTGAGAGATGGAAAAGAAACCCTCAAACTATTTGAAGGAAAAAGAAAACCTTTGATGAGTAGAAATTCTTGAACTTGTGGAAGAACGAAGAAAACATAAAGCAAAAAGGCGTAAGACAAAAATGAGGTGACCCTCCAACAGATGTAAGGAAATAGAAGATCTGGATAAAAAGTATGATAGCTTTAATTTGCACAAAAAATCAAAGAAATGGAAGGTTCTAGAAATAGCACAAGAACGAATATCTTTAAAAATGATAAAGGGGATATTATTACTTATGTAAAGGAGGGATTGTGTCATTGGACCAATTACATCCAAGAACTGTTTAATGATCAAACTATAGAGGATACCGGACCACCAATATTACCAGAAGTCATCTACGCCATCAAAAATACTTCTTGCAGTGCCGTCTCCTATCGGAGGTTGGCTACCATCACAGCAATCTTAACTTTGTTGGCTGCAGCTCTAACAATTGCATTGAACTGCACTCGTACCACTCGAAATGTGGGACGTAGGAGGATTTCCACCAGGAAATCCTCCTACGTCCCACATTTCTATTCCCGATATTTTTCCTTTGATTATGAGCCTTAGCCAGTTTTCTCGTTTGTATGGTTTTTATGACATTGCATTCATTCTCCATCACCTAGCACCACATCTCGAATGCTTCAATGTTTTTGATGTTTATCTTTTTCAGTGTCCAAGCTTCCATGCCGTACATTAGAACGGAGAAAACATAGCACCTTAACATTCTCAATTTCAGATTTATGTCTCGGCAGCATAGGAACTTTTTCATTTTGATAAATGATAAAAAATCTCAAACATGGACTGGATGATGTGCCAATCGAATTATTAAAACTCATTATTGAAGACGTTATTAGTGGTTGAACTCTTTAATACATGACTCCATACAAAGACCATACTCCTCAGGCAATGGCTAGGTACTTCT
Organism: Diabrotica virgifera virgifera; assembly: GCF_917563875.1. Classification (NCBI taxonomy): domain Eukaryota; kingdom Metazoa; phylum Arthropoda; class Insecta; order Coleoptera; family Chrysomelidae; genus Diabrotica; species Diabrotica virgifera. The sequence continues at coordinate 37,820,462 of NC_065444.1, read as the reverse complement.
TCTTCTTCTTTACGTGCCATCTCCTCGACGAATATTGGCAATCATCACGGCTATTCTGATCTTAGATGCTGCTGCTCTGAATAGTTCGGTTGATGTGCATCCGTATCATTCCCTCAAGTTACGCAACCATGAGATTCTTCTCCTTCTTACACTTCTATTGCCCTGGATTTTCCCTTGTATAATTAGTTAATATTAGTATTACGCATAACATGCCCCAGTTATTGCAACTTTCGTGTCTTGATGATTTCCAATATTTCCATTCCTTTGTTGACTCTTCCCATGACTTCGTTATTTGTTACATGCTCGGTCCATGATCACAGTTCAAATGCTTGCAAATTTTTAGTAGTCGACGCGTTAAGTGTCCATGCTTCTATAGCGTAAAGCAGAGTCGAGAAAATATAACACCTTGCCAGCCTAACTCTCAAGTCTAATTTCAGTTCTCTTGCACAAAGTACCTTTCTCATTTTATTGAAGTTTGTTCTTGCTTTCTCTATTCGAACTTTGATTTCTTTGGAGTAATCGTTTGTGTGATTAATTATTGTGCCAAGATAGTTGTAGTTTTCTACTTGTTCTAAAGTTTTACCTTTAATTGTCAGGCTTTCATCATTATTTTGGGTTTTTGATATCCTCATAAATTTAGTTTTCTTGATGTTTATTAGGTACTATGTTTGCTAGGTACTTACCTATTGGTTTTTTGTATATAATTATGAACAAACCAAATCTTTTCATCAACAGCGAGTCTTTTCTCTAACTATTGGAAACTCCTATGAAGAATTGTAAGTCGTCTATATTTTTCGCAACTCCGTGATATAAAATGTTAACTTACTTGTAGTCGGAGAGATAGAAGCTGATTTTTTGCGTGATAAGTGATAGGTAATATGGAAAAACTATACGGGGATATGTTGAATCAGTTGTGTACATGACTTTCCCCAACGGCCGGAAATCAGAGTGGGGGACCAGGGTAGTTATAAGGGGTCAAAGTCGCGGTTTTTATTACTTTTTTGTGACGTTCATGATCGAGATAGTGCACCAAAATTTGGAAATAAGTAGGTCACGACGTAACTAAGTAAAATCTCTAGGGGGCGAAACGCTGCGTGGCCGACAAAGGGGTGGGGGTAGGGGTGAATATAAAAAATATAAGGGGTTTTTTGCGACGTTCATGATTGAGATAGTGCACCAAAATTTGGGAATAAGTAGACCATGACATAACTAAGTAAAATCCCCAGAGGCGGAAACCAGAATGGGAAACGAGGGTAGTTTTAAGGGGTCAAAGTCGCAGTTTGTATTCTTTTTTTTTTGTTACGCAGCACAACATTTGTCCCGCACGCAGCCCCTGGAGATTTTACTTAGTAATGTCATGATATACTTATTCCCAAATTTTAATGCACTATCTCGATCACGAACGGCAAAAAACCCCTTATATTTTTATACTCACCCCTGCCTACCACCCCTTTGTACCCCAAGCAGCGTTCCGCCCCTGGAGATTTTACTTAGTTACGTCATGACCTACTTACTTTCAAATTTTGGTGCACCATCTCCATCATGAGCGTCACAAAAAAAATAATAAAAACCGCGACTTTTACCCCTTTTGATGCACTGTCTCAATCACGAACGTCGCAAAAAACCCCTTATATTTTTTATATTCACCCCTGCCCCCACCCCTTTGTCGGCCACGCAGCGTTCCACGCCTGGAGATTTTACTTAGTTACGTCATGACCTAGAAGAAGCTTTTCTTTAACTATTTATTAAGACAGTTCTACATTATGCTATTTTCATGCTAGGCAAGAGCCATGCAAGACAGATCACGCTACTGCGCATGCCCACGCGCTATTTCCATGCAATTCCTGTGCTAGACGAAAAATTAAAACATGTTCTATTTTTCAAGCTATTTTAATGCAAGTCCTGTCAAAATTCATGTTGCCAATATGTCAAAATTTATAGTCTAGAAAAAAACTTAACCTTATTGTGTAAATTTAAATGGTATTTATCGGATGTAATAATTTGGGATTTACATTTGAATATATTTAATTATGGACTGAAATTTCCAAGTGAAATATCTAAAGTTAATATTTTGATATATTTCTTCTATTGGCAACAATGAAAGTGGTATCTGAAATTGCACAGAAGTAGCTCTGATGTAAAAAGGCCAGGCTAGGCAAGAGATATGCCATGCAAGACTGACTTGCATAGCATGAAACTTGCATAGCCTTGATGTAAAGCTGCTTTTATATAAAAAAGTACAATTCGGCGAGTAGTAAAGGGAGGGGATAGATGTTGGGTCGTCCATGCACAGAACGAATAGAATCGTGAAAATAAGTCAAACTTTTACATCAGCAAAAAATTATAAAAAATATGGTAAACACCAGCTGCAAATTTTATTATAGTACGATTTAGTATAATATGTAATCATATAATTTATGTACACAATATTTAAAAATCTTCAAAATGGAGTAACACTTGTCAAATAAAAAAAAATGTATGTACATCGGTATGAAGTAAAAAATATATCATATCACTCAATCTTAAAAAAAACATCATGTAGATAAGTACCTACGTATAAATACAACATCGTAGCTGTCTAGCCTTTTACTCTTTACTCTTCTTCTTTTCTTCCATCCTACGTCTGTAGGCTGCAGCACGCTCATTATCGCGCCGCAGTTTTTTAGGCTTCTCTGAACTCTTTGGGTTTCTATTCTGAGCCCCTCTATGTTTCGCAGGTGATCCGGGTGGCTGAGGCCTCAGTAAACGCCCGTATAAACTGTAGGAATCTTTTCTTCGTATAGTGATCTTCACTACTGAAAAAACGTCAATGAGAATGGTAGCGGCTTCGAAATTGTTGTACTTTAGGAAATGAACTTGCAGCTTTTTGTCCTCGTAGGTCCATATAGTGCTTGGGCAACTCTGAAAACATGTGTTTTATTAAAGAAGTCAATATAGACACTTGCGACAAGAACTATATACGCTGCGTTAATCATAGATACTAAATTTGAATGTGTGAAATATATCATTTTCCTAAGAACCCTCGTTCAGAATTATTGAGTACAATTTGAGACAAATTTAGCAACTGCCAAAGGATTGTATAGCTATTCTCAGAACTTTTTTACGCTTGTGTTGTACCGGGTGTCCCAATAAGAATGGCTCTCGGTCATATCTCAGGAACCGTTTATAGTACAACTTTGAGAAAAAAATATTTATAACCAAAGTTGCCTCGGGAAAAGCCTGGAAATTATTTTCATAATTGTAGGTCCACCGCTAGAGGGCGTAATTAAATATCAAAAATTAAAAAATCAAAATTTTACAAAATTTACCTAATGAAAGGGCACTGGAAATCCAATCATCATATTCATCATAAAATTCTGCGCATATCTGATTTCGCAAGTTTAAGTCTACCTTTGCAAATAATAGCTGGGGGTGAGTGGGAATCTTATGAAAAAATGGCTTTAAGTCCGGTTCCGATAAATTCGAATTTTGCATACTTGGTCTTGTTGAAAACAGCTCTTTTTCGTCAATGTAAGTCTCTTATTTTCGAAATAGCCCAATAAGTAATACGCAAGCTAGGAGGCGTTGTTTAATTAGTTTCAGAAATCTAGTTTTCTTTGGAAAATTTTAAATACAAGTATGCATTTTTAATGCTGTATTACAAAATTAGACCAAATTAGCAACATAATACCGAAAATATGTCAGTATCTTTTTCCTATCTCGAGATATCTTAAGAAATGTATAAATTTTAAACATAACTGTTACTGTCACCGGTAAACGAGATTAAGGAAGTAGTGTGCTATGGAAAAAAAGAATGTGTGTACTTTGTACGCACGTAAGAAGTTATACTTCTATTATATGATTTCAACGAAATCAATATACTTTAAACAGTTTCTCTAATACTTTCCAAAAATTTTTATTAAAACAATACCAAAAATTAAAAAAAATAAAAGAATAAAACACACACAAACACATTGAAAAATGCCACAAATGATTTCTGAACAATAATTGTTGCCAAAAATTTTAATTAAATACGTATTTTCTGAAAAAAAATATATAATAATATACATACTTACAATCATAAAATCTATAAAAAAAATAAAAAAATGATATAACTTGCATTGGGCTTGAACCTACTTCCCGTGTATAGCAAAGACCTTGTTTTTGCCGCTAGGCCCACTACTCGAGAAAACATGATCTAGAATCTAGAGAATACGAAACGCCATTCAAAGCATTGCGAAAGCAGAAATTGAGACTGCTGTTCAATCTACTCTTGAAAGAGTAAATGCTTGCATCCAAAATGATGGGCAACAATTTGAACATTTAGGTCGTCACTAAGTAAGTAGTTGCTGTTATTTCTTTGTTATATTTTATAGTGTTGTTTGTCTTATTGTTGTTTTAATTAATTATATACGTTTAGATCTGGAAAATGTTTCTTTGTTTTTTCCATAGCACACTACTTTTCCTTAACTTCGTTTAACGGGGACATTCACAATTGTTTAAAATTTACACGTTTCTTAAGAGGATCGGTACGTATTTTCGGCTGCAATGCTATTCAAATGGGGATTCATTTTTTTCGAATCCTGAGAAAACTAATAAGTATTTTTGAAAAATTTAAACGCAGAATGAAAGATTACGTTATTATCGAGGGCCGAAAGTCCCTGAGAACTTCTATAATGTTTATTTTAATAAGTTACGGGGGTGAAAAACTAAGAGAAAATTTAGAGTGATTTTTAATTTCAAATATATCATTCAAAATAAACTTTTTATTTATTCTAAGGGACTTTCGGCCCTCGGTAATAATTTAGTCTTTCATTCTGTGTTTAAATTTTTCAAAAATATTTATTGGTTTTTTCAGGATTCGAAAAAAAATGAACACAATGCCGTGGTAATATTTTCCAAATCTATCTTTGTCTTACAACGAGCTCAGCCGAATATAATATTGTCAGCATATATTGTCAGTCAGACACTGACAATCAGTGACAATTTTAAATATTTGACATTGCATCGGGAATATGTTGAGTTATTGATTAAATATTATTGATATATAGTGTATTTGATAAATAATTGATTTAAGACATGAACTTAATAAAAAGTTATTTACTGTGTATTATTTGTGGAAGATCCAAGCAGAGAATACATCAGGATAATATATTCTGTAATCCAAGTATTTTGTTGCTAAAGATGTTCAAAATTGTAAGCGTTCCATAACAATATATTATTAAAAAATCACTTTAACACTTTTCCTCTTTTCTTGATTGAATATTAGTCTTTGTTGTACAAATAAATTATTACAATCACTGAATACATAGTTAGTGAAAAAAATATCACATTTATGAACTGAATTAATAATTTGCAATTATAAAAATAACAGTTATCCAAGAACATTCAAAACCCATCTCTTTAAATTAATGATGACGTTTTCAAGTAGAATGACATTCTAATCCATACAAGTGTGAATTTTACTACACGTAATTTGCCGTGTCAAGACAGAAAAAGTAGGGATACACGTAAAATATTTGCGAATTATGTACCCATAGCCTTAAGACACGTTTTATATTTTTTATAGACCCTCAGGTTGAGTGTACATCACATAAAAATGATTTTTTTTTTCGAAAAAAGCGTATAACTTTTTTTAGAGATGGTTGTAATTCTGTTTTTATACTTTGGTTATTTTATTAAATACCTACAAAAATCCGAAAGAAAAACTGTTTTTATGGGTTTTGGTGGATTTTCTCCATTTTAACTCTAGAGTCTCCTATACTCTACAGCTCACAAAATAGATCAAATCAAGGTTTTTATAGGTTATATAATTGAAGGAAATGAGTCACTTAACACATTCAAAAATTTGGCGAAACACCTTTAAACTCCCAAAAAACCATATTTTTCAAGGTTTCTCAGTGTTTTTACGAGTTTTGTGGAAGGAATCAGGAGGTGGCGGAATAAAATTGAGTGGAGTCTTATTTTTAAACACATAAAACGCAAAAAAAATGAATTCTGGAAGCGAGGGCACTTTACCTATCTTATAGACGGAGAGGCAGCGCTGAAAAATCTCTTTGAATTTACTAAAGCTAAATTTTTCACAGTTGATTACTGTGATTGTGTAGAGAAACATACTGCGGTCGGTCAAGCGAAACGTAGAACAGGGGTTACTGAGAGGGTATCAAAGTTGCTTTCCTACGAAGGTAATTAAATCTATTTACTAAGGCTGAAAATCAGAACACACATTCTAAATTGAATATAAATAAAAGTTATTATAGTCGGTCAGCTGTATGACGGGACAGAGCCGGTCGGTCGGCCCCAATGAATGTACAGGGTTATTCACTATATTTTGACCCCCTTGTAAACTGCTTTATTTCCAGAATTAGGAAAAAATGTAAAATACAAAAGTTATTCGATTTTTTAATTATGATTTTTTGACATATATATCGTACTAGTGACGTCATCCATCTGGGCGTGATGACGTAATCGACATTTTTTTTAAATGAGAATAGGGGTCCTGTGCTAGCTCATTTGAAAGGTTATTCAATTCTCTATACAGTACTATAAACATTAAGATCATTATTTATACAAGGTGTCCAAAAAAATTTTTTGAATTATTAAACAATTAATTTAATTAAAAAAAAATTTTTGGACAACCTGTATAATTAAACATGTTAATGTTTATATTACTGAATAGGGAATTGAATAACCTTTCAAATGAGCTAGCACTCGACCCCTATTCCCATTTAAGAAAATAGTCGATTACGTCATCACGCCCAGATGAATGACGTCACTAGTACGATATATATGTCAAAAAATCATAATTAAAAAATCGAATAACTTTTGTATTTTACATTTTTTTCTAATTCTGTAAATAAAGCCGTTTACAAGGGGGTCAAAATATAGTGAATAACCCTGTACATTCACTGGGGCCGACCGACCGGCTCTGTCCCGTCATACAGCTGACCGACTATAATAACTTTTATTTATATTTAATTTAGAATGTGTGTACTGATTTTCAGCCTTAGTAAATGGATTTAATTACCTTGTAGGAAAACAACTTGATACCCTCTCAGTAACCCCTGTTCTACGTTTCGCTTGACCGACCGCAGTATGTTTCTCTACACAATCACAGTAATCAACTGTGAAAAATTTAGCTTTAGTAAATTCAAAGAAATTTTTCAGCGCTGCCTCTTGGACTATTAACACTTTCAGCTCCGGACCAATATCAGATATTTGTCTCATGTGCCCATTTATACAGTCATTGGAAAATTGTGGAAACGTAAACAAGGTAACCGTGTCGGTAGCACCTGATCGATGATAACAGTGTAAACACGGGAGCCATGTAGGCGGACTTGAAAGTGTTAACAGGGGTACCCTTTCTTAATTATATACTCACATTTGCATATATTCTTAAAACACTTCCAGTCTTTAACACCACCACGTCGATTTTATCTTCCCTTACTTCGACGACGACACAATCTTCTTTACAGGGTTTACCATTTTCTATGTAGTGCGCCAGATACAGATCCATACTTGCATCGCCCGCCTTTTTGGCTTGGTATTTTTGGAGGTTGCAGTTGGTAGCAATAGCCTCCACGTACTGTGCGTCCCATTTCGGTGGATTGGTGTAACCTGGTCACAAGTAATATTAATTAGAACTGATCTACATATCATTGCAATACTAAAGTAAAGGGTGTTCCATTTCAGGTACTAGTACACTTTAGAAGACCAAAAATAAGAATTTTTTAAGATTTTTTTCTCAGAACCTTTCTTAAAAATGAAGATAAAACTTTTTACATATTAATATCTAACTTTTAGAGAGTACAAAAATATATCTTTTTTGATTTATGGCATGTACACTAATATTGTAGAGAGCGCCAAAGCCGAGGCCTCGAAAAAAGTAGTTCCGATGGCGGAGAGTTAATCTCAGGATTGGGATCTCTGAAAAAAAATGGTACGGCATTTGAAAAAGGAAGGTTTCTTACGTGACAATTTACCACCGTTACTGTTACTAAAACATTCCACAAAAAAAGATTTTATGGAAATTTAAAAAAATTTTGTGAAAAAATCGCCCGTTTTTCTTCAGTTTTTCATGGTTACAAAATATTAAATTTTTATTTTTTAGTCAAATTGTGGTAAATTGTCACGTAAGAAACCTTCCTTTTTCAAATGCAGTACGATTTTTTTGTTTCAGATATCCCAATTCTGAGATTAACTGTCCGCCATCATTTTTCGAGGCCTCGAATTATGTGTACATGCATAAATACATATTTAGTGTACATGCATAAATGAAAAAAGAATATATTTTTTGAACTCTCTAAGAGTTAGATATTAATATGTAAAAAGTTTTATGCTCATTTTTAATAAAGGTACCTACTGAGAAAAAAATTCTTAAATAAAAAATGATTATTTCTGGTCTTCTAAAGTGTACCAGTACCTTAAGAAAACTCACAAAATACTCATTTCAAGTGTCAATCAACCCTGTATACCAAAATTAAATATTCTGATATGTTAATAATTTTGAACAATATTAAACTACACACCGGCAAAATTAAAGGAACACCATAAAAATGGGACATGTTTGATGTCTCGAATCTCCTAAACCAGTTGCCCGATTTGAGTGATTTTTTTACTATGTTATAGCCTTATTATTTAAGAATATCGGTTTAATAATATTGTTGCTAGACAGGTAAATATCATTTTATACCGAGTTTAACAATTATACTGTGTTTTTTCCTTAAAGTTCGGAACACCCTGTGGAATATTCTAGCCTATATAAAATATTGAAATTAAAACTGTATCGTAGCCTTAAGCTTTCTTAAAATTTTCTTTTTTGATCCATTTGCTTATGTTGGATGATAAAAAAGTTAGGTACTTTAACAACTAGCCATGTTCTTCATCAATACAGGGTGTTTCTAAATAAGTGCGACAAACTTTAAGGGGTAATTCTGTATGAAAAAAATTAATGACAGTTTACTTTATAAACATATTTATTATGTCCGCAAATGCTTCATATCCGAGATAGGGGATGTGGAATTTTTTCTTGCAAACTGACGATTTATTTATTGCTCTAAAACCGGTTGAGATATGTAAATGAAATTTAGTAGGTTTTAAGAGGTAGTTCTTGCGCATTTTTTGACATACAATTGAGAATTTTATATTCACCATTTACGTGCATATGGGTATAAACATTTTAGATATATCCCGTATGCACGCCAATGGTAAATATAAAATTCTCAATTGTATGTCAAAAATTGCGCAATAACTACCTCTTAAAACCTACCAAATTTCATTTGCATATCTCAATCAGTTTTAGAGCAATAAATAAATCGTCAGTTTGCAAGAAAAAATTCAACATTCCATATCTCGGAAACGAAGCATTTGCGGACACATTTCCTGAGAGCCGTCTCACCGTGCCTCGGAGAGTACGTTAAGCCGTCGGTCCTCCTGGGCTAGTGTACATCGACACTAGTTACTTGAAACAGGGTTAAAGATGTAATTGGCGCTGGAACTATCCGAAAGGATCTCCCCGGCAAAAATGCCATACGATATTATTATTATTATGCGGACACATGTTTATAAAGTAAACTGTCATTATTTTTTCATGCATTATTACCCCTTAAAGTTTGTCGCACTTATTTAGAAATACCTATTGATGAAGAACATGGCTAGTTGTTAAAGCACATAACTTTTTTATTTTCCAACATAAGCAAATGAATCAAAAAAGAAAATGTTAAGAAAGCTTAAGGCTACAATACAGTTTTAATTTCAATATTTTATATAGGCTAGATCTAGAATATTCCACAGAGTGTTCCGAACTTTTAGGAAAAAACACAGTATGATTGTTACACCCGGTATAAAATGACATTTACCTGTCTAGCAGCAACATTATTACAGTAATATTCTAACAATAAAACACTGAAAACGTTTGTTTTCTATACTTCCACAAAATTTATTATAACTAAGTGACTACAGCTGTTTCGGCAGAGTGCCTTTCTCAAGTGATATAGTTTACAATGTGTTTGCCTTTTTAAGTCTTCAACTGAAGAGGTTGAGGAGTGGGGATCTGTTGGTCTCGAGTTGGTCATTCAGAATTATATCTGTATTTTTCAGTTTATTAATTTCCATAGATTCTAAAAAAGATAGCTTAAGGCCTTTATTTTGAATATGCAGAATTTGAAACTCTTCATTGAAAGAATGATTATGATCTAGAAGGTGAAGTGCGTATGTAGAAGTGTTTGTTTTTCTATTGTTGAATGCCCTTCTGTGTTCTGCTATCCCTTTGTCAAAAGTTCTGCCAGGTTGACCGATGTACCTTTTCGGACAGTCACCACAAGTTAGTTTGTACACACCACTCTGTAGTTGCTTTCTCTTTCGGCTTTTATTGTTCTTAATATATTTGCTTAAGTTGTTGTTAGTTCTGAAAGCTGGTGTTATTCCTTTCTTTTTTATGTATCTGGCTATTTTTGTTGTTATCTTGCCAGTATATGTGAGAGAGCAGAAGGTACTGGATTCTTTCTGTGGTGGTGGTGGATACACTAATTTCAGGGCTTTCTTATGGAGTTTTTGGTTTAAAATTTTGTTAACTGTTTGTTCGTTATAGCCGTTGTTTACTGCTATTTGTTTAATGATGTTTAGTTCTATCTGGAAGTTATTTTTTGTCATGGGAATATCTGTCAGTCATCATGCTATGGTAGGCTGCTAATTTGTGTTGTGTAGAATGGGATGATGAATTGTGTATAGTTGTGTCAGTATGGGTAGGTTTATGATATACGGAGAACTCATGTTTGTTGTGTAGTCTGGAAATCGTTACATCTAGAAAGTTTATGGAGTTATTCTGTTCTGTTTCTATTGCAAACTCAATATTATTATGAAGTGAATTAATATATGATAGAAATTGGTCAAGATGTCTGTTAGTTCCTGTAAAGCATACTAGTATATCATCCACGTATCTCCACCAATATAAGAAGTGTTTAAATACGTGATGTTTAGAAATTGTTGTTTTAAGTTGGTTCATAAATATATCTGATAGCAATGGGCTTAGAGGATTACCCATAATAATTCCTGCACTGTTGTTTGTGTATATTTGATTATTGAATTCAAAATAGTCTTGATTTATGCAAATTTCAAGAAGGTGTAAAATTTCAGATGCAATGATCGGATTTGTACTATTATGGTCTAAAAGATTCTTAACTAAAACAAAAGTTTCTGTAGGAGGAACACTAGGAAAAAGATTTTTTACGTCAAATGAAATTAGTCTGGAGTTGTTGGGCAATTGAAAATGTTGTATTTTATTAACTAGTTCTAGTGTATTTTTTACGGTGAATTTAGGTGAAAATTTAGTGTATTCTGTAATAATATCTGACAGTTTTTTTGAAAGTTTATATGACGGAGCTGTATAAAGAAACTACAGGTCTTATTGGGTGGTCAGGTTTGTGTAGTTTAATAAAAGAGTATAATTTAGGAGGTTGTGGGTTCATAATGTTAAGGTATTTCTGTTCTGTTGGATTTAGTATTGATTTTGAATTTTCAATGGCTAGTTTAATTTGTTTTCGGTATTTTTCTGTGGGGTCTTTGTTTAGTTTTGTACTGTTTTGGTTAGTTAAAAATTCTATTGTTTTGTTATTATAGTCTCATTTGTCGATAGCAATAGCAGTGTTACCTTTGTCTGCTTTTGTAAATATTATGTCATGTTTTATTGATTTATTTTTAATTGAAACGGCTATTTGGTTTTCTTTGAAATAGCAATTATTAGTTTCACTACATACATCGGTAATAGATTTGGCAATGATGCTTTTTTCTATGTTTTTGGCAGTTTTGTTTAACGCTACTTCACATTCTACACCTAAATATTCTAAATTTTTTTTATTATTATGTTGAGGCAAGTTGTGTTTGAATCCTTTCTCTAAAAGTTCTATTTCACTATTATTGAATTTAGTATCTGTTAAGTTTATAAATCTATTGAAAAAACTATGATTTGAAAAATTTTTTGTATGAGTACACAAAGTACACAAAAAATACAATTTTTTGTATGAGTATTAATACACAATGTAAAAAACTAAATAATCTAATTTGCAATAGTAAAAAACTCAATACTCACAAAATACAATACAAAAAATTCAAAATCAATACTAAATCCAACAGAACAGAAATACCTTAACATTATGAACCCACAACCTCCTAAATTATACTCTTTTATTAAACTACACAAACCTGACCACCCAATAAGACCTGTAGTTTCTTTTTATACAGCTCCGTCATATAAACTTTCAAAAAAACTGTCAGATATTATTACAGAATACACTAAATTTTCACCTAAATTCACCGTAAAAAATACACTAGAACTAGTTAATAAAATACAACATTTTCAATTGCCCAACAACTCCAGACTAATTTCATTTGACGTAAAAAATCTTTTTCCTAGTGTTCCTCCTACAGAAACTTTTGTTTTAGTTAAGAATCTTTTAGACCATAATAGTACAAATCCGATCATTGCATCTGAAATTTTACACCTTCTTGAAATTTGCATAAATCAAGACTATTTTGAATTCAATAATCAAATATACACAAACAACAGTGCAGGACTTATTATGGGTAATCCTCTAAACCCATTGCTATCAGATATATTTATGAACCAACTTGAAACAACAATTTCTAAACATCACGTATTTAAACAGTTCTTATATTGGTGGAGATACGTGGATGATATACTAGTATGCTTTACAGGAACTAACAGACAACTTGACCAATTTCTATCATATATTAATTCACTTCATAATAATATTGAGTTTACAATAGAAACAGAACAGAATAACTCCATAAACTTTCTAGATGTAACGATTTCCAGACTACACAACAAACATGAGTTCTCCGTATATCATAAACCTACCCATACTGACACAACTATACACAATTCATCATCCCATCCTACACAACACAAATTAGCAGCCTACCATAGCATGATACATAGACTGACAGAAATTCCTATGACAAAAAATAACTTCGAGATAGAACTAAACATCATTAAACAAATAGCAGTAAACAACGGCTATAACGAACAAACAGTTAACAAAATTTTAAACCAAAAACTCCATAAGAAAGCCCTGAAATTAGTGTATCCACCACCACAGAAAGAACCCAGTACCTTCTGCTCTCTCACATATACTGGCAAGATAACAACAAAAATAGCCAGATACATAAAAAAGAAAGGAATAACACCAGCTTTCAGAACTAAAAACAACTTAAGCAAATATATTAAGAACAATAAAAGCCGAAAGAGAAAGCAACTACAGAGTGGTGTGTACAAACTAACTTGTGATGACTGTCCGAAAACGTACATCGGTCAAACTGGCAGAACTTTTGACAAACGGGTAGCAGAACACAAAAGGGCATTCAACAATAGAAAAACAAACACTTCTACATACGCACTTCACCTTCTAGATCATAATCATTCTTTCAATGAAGGGTTTCAATTTCTGCATATTCAAAATAAAGGCCTTAAGCTATCTTTTTTAGAATCTATGGAAATTAATAAACTGAAAAATACAGATATAATTCTGAATGACCAACTCGAGACAAACAGCTCCCCACTCCTCAACCTCTTCAGTTGAAGACTTAAAAAGGCAAACACATTGTAAACTATATCACTTGAGAAAGGTACTCTGCCGAAACAGCTGTAGTCACTTAGTTATAATAAATTTTGTGGAAGTATAGAAAACAAACGTTTTCAGTGTTTTATTGTTAGATAAAATGAACTTCCATCAAGTAACGGTCGAATCCATCAATTATTTACAGGAATATTCTTAAATAATAAGGTTACAACATACCAAAAAAATCACTCAAATCGGACAACTGGTTTAGGAGATTCGAGACATCAAACATGTCCCATTTTTATGGTGTTCCTTTAATTTTGCCGGTGTGTTTATATTAAAAATCGTTTGAACATGAATACATTTTTTTATGTAAACTGATAGTGACCTAACGAGAGACAACTAAGATTTAAAAATGTATAAACATTTTCAATTTCTTTGCAACACGAAAATGCAGCAGCTGCGTAATACTCTGGATAAATCGGAGAGTGTAGGAAGAGTCTATACTGGTTTCGGAGGTCTTTTCCCCCTCATCAGTAGTCACATATCCTCTTCTCTCCGATTTCTCCAGGTATCACACTTTGGACCTTTCCGAATTGCAAAGAAAGAAATGTCACGGATGAACTAGAGCCATCTACCGAAAAACAAAGTAAGTTATCAATCGAAGTAGCACAGAAAATGACAATAAATATCGTTCCCATACCACCAGATTGACAACAGGTTCAATACTTTCTTTGGTTACACCTCCTGAGATTTTCAAAATTTATAAATCAAACAGGATGCCGAGGAAATTAAGATGAGAGAATTTTAAATAATTCACAACTCATCTGCTCAGCGTGGTAAAAGTTTCAACAAGAAAGATTCCTTAATACAGATATGGGACTACTGATGAGGGGGAAAAGACCTCCGAAACCGGTATAGACTCTTCCTGCACTCTCTGATTTAACCAGAGTATTATGCAGCTGCTGCATTTTCGTGTTGCAAAGAAATTGAAAATGTTTATACATTTTAATTCATTTACTCTTTTTTTTTGAAAAATGGCTTTGGCAGAGCCAATTAGCCAGACTTGTTTCTGATTGATTGCAGATTCATAGTCATAAATTTCTTATAACATAAGTACATTCTACAATTTTATTTTTATAGATACATTGTGTAGCTTTTTTTTATTTTGTTTTTTTTTTAATTATTTTACTGTGTTTTTTTTATATATATTTTAATTTGTGCGAAACACTTTTTTTACTTCTTTTTTTTTTCTATTATTTTTTATTTTTGTTCCTTTTTTTTTCTTTTTTTTTTGTTTATTATTTTTTTTTGTTATTATTTTATTTTGTGTTTTTTTTTATTTTTTCAAACCACATCATTTACTCTTTTGTAGGAGTATTAAGGAATCTTTCTTGTTGGAACTTTTACCACACTGAGCAGTTGAGTTGTGAATTATTTAAAATACTCTCATCTTAATTTCCTCGGCATCCTGTATGATTTATAAATTTTGAAAATCCCAGGAGGTGTAACCAAAGAAAATATTCCACCTGTTGTCAATCTGGTGGTATGGGAACGATATTTATTGTCGTTTTTTGTGCTACTTCGATTGATAACTTACTTTGAACTAAGATTTAATTTGCTTCAGGGGCCACCACCATCAGTTGACATATGTTTCTTCCTTGTAGAGTCATCAGAACTGATTGCTGTGTACCCTGAAGCAAATTTAAACCCAGCTGTCTAGTAAACAAAATAATAAAGAATTATTTGCTATCGGACGCATTAGAGACTTATGTTCAAACACAGAGAAATCTAAAGGATGGTGACCTGTTGATATTTTTGCGAATAATTTTATGGTTTTTTATATATCTGCGATTACGACTTACCTAAACTGGCTGCCAACAGTCGATGGACCATAATATCTGCATATCTTCTAATAGGAGAGGTGAAGTGAGTGTATATAGGAATACTGAGAGCGTAATGTTTGAATTCTTCAGCGCCAGTTTTAAAACTCGCACAGAAATACTGCGCTCGTATCATTGCTTTTGATGTAAAGTGATTGAGGGCTACCGCTCTAGCTTTACCTAGAAGAAAGGAGGTAAATTATCAAAGTACAGTTGTTCTAAAATTGGTCCAAAATTGTTACGATCAGAGAAAGGACGTGTTCCTATGCTTTTTAGATTACGAAAAAGCGTTTGATCGTGTTTATCACCACAAGTTAAAGAAGATCCTCGAGAAATTTGATATAGACCAAAATGACATAAGATGCATTGAAACCTTGTAGTGGTATCGAAGGGCACAATTAAAAATAGATAATTCTATATCCAAACCCATACATATAAGAAGGGGTATTCGACAGGGACAGGCTTTATCCTCTTTTATTTAACATTTATTCGGAAGCCAATTTCAAGAGTCGGGTTTTAAGAGGTAGTTATTGTACATGTTTTGACATACAATTAAGGATTTGATATTCATCATTGGCGCGCTTAGGGATAACGGTCTGAACTTTTCAAATAAAAAAAGATAGTACGCCACTGACGTATTTCAAATTAACAATCATTTTTGAATTCCTCGTTCAATTTGCGATAAAAAAACTATCTTCTCATTTTTTCATACGAGGCGCCGTTTTGCTGCAAAAAATAAAATATCTTAACGCTTTCAAAGTATTCGAATTAGTTTTTTATGTTAACTATTATTATTAGATGTAGAAATTACTAATAGACTAAGAGCCGCTATAGGTGAAATTTCTTAATCATTTTAGGCACGATGGGACCCTATAACTTAAATAGTAGAACCTAAAAGAAAACGTTTGAACACTGTGCCGTCACTTTTCAGTGGCACATGCGTCTACAGTGGCGCATCAAACTTTCCACTTATGGACGGGATAAATAAATTAAAAGTTACCCTCCCTTACTAACAGAATTATTTTTTTATTTTTTTAGGTTCTATGTGATTAACACATAGGATTCAGCGTAATTTTGACCCACCACCCCCTTCCCCCTGCCCCCACCATCAAAAACTTCATTTTTCGTTTTTATTTTCTTTGGTGGGATGCAATCAATTTTAAAATTTCAAAAAATTCACAAGCATAGCTGAGGCTTTTCTAAAACATGCCTATTTTTTATAGACCCATAGGTAGAGTGTACATAACCTCAAAAAATTAAAAGAAATTTTTTTTTCCAAAAAAGCGTATAACTTTTTTTGGGGAATAGCTGCAGGTCTAATTTTTCCTTAATCTTGTGTGTTTTATTAAACACTATATTTTTAATTTTTTTCAGATTTTTTCGTAAGGATCCCCACCTTCAAAAATCCGAAAAACTGTTTTTTGGGGGGTTTTGGGGGATTTTCCCTATTTTATAGACTTCATAATATATAAAATCAATTTTGTTTTTATAGGTTATATGTAACTTGAAGTAACTGAGTCCTTTAGAATATTTAAAAATCAAAAAAAGACGTTCAAACCCCCCAAAACCCCCTTAAAAAACAGTTTTTGGGATTTTTGAAGGTGACCAGCGTTACAGAAAAATCTGAAAAAAATTAGAAATATAGTGTTTGATAAAATACACAAGACTAAGAAAAAATTAGATCTGCAGCTATCCCCAAAAAAAAGTTATATACTTTTTTCCAAAAAACAAATTTTAAAATTTTTTTGAGGTTATGTACACTCAACCTACAGGTCTATAAAAAATAGACGTGTTTTATGAAAACCTTAACTATGCGTGTGAATTTTTTTTAAATTTAAAAAAAAATTGATTGCATCCCACCAAAAAAAATAAAATCGAAAAATAAAGTTTTTGATGGTGGGGGCAGGGAGAAGGGGGTGGTGGGTTAAAATTACGATGAATCTCATGTCTTAATCACATAGAACTTAAAAAAATGAAAAAAATTAAATTCTGGTAATGAGGGAGGGTATTTTTTAATTTATGTATCCCGTCCATAAGTGGAAAGTTTGATGCGCCACTGTAGACGCATGTGCCACTGAAAAGTGACGGCACAGTGCTCAAACATTTTCTTTTAGGTTCTACTATTTAAGTTATAGGGTCCCGTCGTGCCTAAAATGATTAAGAAATTTCACCTATAGCGGCTCTTAGTCTATAATAGTAGTATTTTATTTCATAGAAGTTCGAATACTTTGTAAGGGTTAAGATATTTTATTTTTTGAATAAAAATGGCGCATCGTATTAAAAAAATAGAAAGATAGATTTTTGTCCCAAATTGAACGAGGGATTCAAAAACGATTGTTAATTTGAAATAAGTCAGTGGTGTACTATCTTTTTTCTTTAAAAAGTTCAGACCATTACCCCTATGCGCGCCAATGATAAATATAAAATTCTTAATTGTATGTCAAAAAATGTACAACAACTAACTCTTAAAACTCGCCAAATTTTATTACAATGTTGCCAGTAGTTTCGGCAAAATCGTAAAAAATGTGTAAAATTTTGTTTTCTTCAACGCCCTGTATTTTGAAAATAGATGGTGTTACAAAAAATGTTTATTAAGCAAACCCCAATTATTTTTCAGTTTTTTACCTATTACAGTGACGGTGTTACCTTTTTTGAAAAATATGTATAAAATTGTATCAAAAAACGAAAAAAAACCAAAAAAATGCGGTTTTTTATTTTTAAAGGTGCGTTTCACCAATTTTAAAAATTTGAAAAAATTCAGGGTTAAACTTTATGCAAAAATACACGTTATATGTTTTTTTCGTGAAAACGAATGTCTTAGTTATTTTTTTATACTCATTTAAAATTTTAAAATCGTTCTAAAATTTAAATTTCGCGCCAAAAATAAAAAACAAAATTTTTTTCGGACAGAACTTTTTAAATCTTACAACTTTTTTATTTAAAGTTTTTCGCTAGTTCTCGATGCGGCTGAGATAAAAAATAAAAACATAAAAACCCTAATTAGGCTCTAGGTGGGTCACATGACCACCACATGAATTGGAATCGACTTGGGGGCACTTTTCATCATCTTACCCGGCTAGGCCCTTTATCAATTAAGTGAAACGTACGTCGGCATATACTCTCAATGTAATTCTTAGGAAATGGCTATTATTCCGGTGGACGTATTTTATAAAGTTATTTTATTGAAGTGTATTGTTACAGTATTTCATCTAAGTACATCATTAAGAGCGACTTACCTATAAAATCGTCAGTCATATACTTCTTGACTGACGTAGCTATGGCTCCAGAAGAGGATATGTCCAAATGCATTCCGTACATGGCCAATTTGTCTTGAAGAGCAGTTAACATGGTAACTTTGGGCGGTTCATGGCACCGCAAGAACGCTACTTCTGGAAAATCATCATAGATCTTTTGTGCTACCGATATATTCGCCAAAAGCATAAATTCTTCTATCAAACGATGCGATTCCTTGTTTTCATATATGGAATAACTTACGGGTTCGCCTAAAACATATGTCTTATTGAACTCACAGTAGAATTTATAAACTTGAGCTTGTAGATTTATACAGTAAAGTTGTATTAACCCGGGAGCAGTCGCGCCGTGAGAAAATCTCACATTTTATCTTTTTCCGTGATAACTTGATGAAAAATTTTGCAACATTGCTTTCCACTCGTAAGTGCCTCGAGGAAGATCGTAATAATGCGTAGAATTTTTTTTTATTTTTGTTTTTGTGGAACTTATGGCTTTGGTGAGAACTAATTTTTTTTATGTAATTATGTTTATTTACAATCTACATCATCAAAAGAATGTTAAGTAAATTTGTTCCATGTTTTTGGGCATGAAGAAGATACTACCAATGATGTCTCATCTTATTCTATTTATGTTTAAGTTGTCTACGTAGTCTATTGTATATATGTTGATCTATGTTGTTTCTAGATCTTTGCCAATTTCTTCTCGCACGACGTTTTCAGCAATGAGTTGCCGAATGTGTAGGGGAACATTTGTTGTATGTGTCGGTCTGCGTTCAGTTCGTGGTGTAGGTTGCCATGCCGCTTCTTGCACAAGGGTGGTGAAATATTGAACTGCTGTATCTATCTCGTGTGGAGATTTGATTAGCAAATTAAGATTAATGTTTTCTTCTAGGTAGTATTGGAAATCTGCCCAGTTGTTTATAACTGTGGTACTCTTGTTCATAATAACTAGTGTATGATCAGATGAGAGATCATAGCTGGATTCTATTAGACAGTTGTTTCTGGATTCTCCTTTGCTTATGTAAAAGTCTAGCACATCTGGAAGTTTTCTGGGGTCACTTGACCAGTAAGTAGCGATTCCGTTGGTGTGGCAATCATAGTTGTTGTCGGTCATTGCTTTTAAAAGGTTACGACTTTTCTTGTTATGAGAACTAATTAGCTTTAAAATTGTTAGAAATTGATATTTTTAACATAGCAAGTAAATAAAAATATTATAAAATAGAAATTTGATTTAAATTCGTATTTAAATCTATATTGTGAGATTTTTTCTCTACGCGCGACTACTTACGTTACAGAAGCGAGCGCGACTGCTCCCGGGTTAAGGGAACTTTTACTTTCTAAATTGGAAGAAAAAACAAAATGTAAATATTAAAAAAAAGAATGTGTGTGTACTTTGTACGCACGTAAGAAGATATTCTTCTATTATATAGGTAATTTAAACGAAGTAAATATACTTAACAGGTTATTTGTATTTTATTTAAAAATTAAACTAACTTTCTTATCTACCACTTTCAAAAAATTTTTATTAAAATAACGAAAAATAAAAAAAAGTATGAATCGTCCAGGATTAGAACCCGCGACCTTCCGTGTGCTTCCGTTCTCTGTCCCACCGCTCTGCCAACTACGCCATCGAGCCACTTGAATTGACACGTAAGTTTCGGATATAATTACACAACACGGCGACAAACTGTAAAAATGTTATGCCTACATATTTTATTATTTTACTACAGGGAAACACAAATCCACAAACACAAGAATTATAATAAATAATACATTTCCTAAAACCACTAATATATTCTTTTAATGACTTATTTGCACGGTTACAGATACATACATACCTATCTTGAAAGATTAGCAATGAACTACATACTGTCAGAACTACATACTGTCAGTGTGCGCAGGCGCGTGGTTGATGTACAATTTTACCCTCAATCGATTCGCCGCTAAAGAAGAATATCTTCAAAAACATATTAGTTATGTTGTTCTGAAGCTATTTCCTTGTGGCATTTTTATGATTAATTATTTATATGAGAAATAAGCCACAATTAAAATGAAAAAAATAATTTTATTAATTTTATGAAGTCTTTATTTATCAGATTTACTATGAAGTCTCTAACGCGAGAATTTTACTGTCGTTGCATTTGGTTGTCTTTTTAAAGACAGATCACATGCTATAATTTTTTTGTGACGGATATTCTTGAGTTGGGGTTGATTTCATGTAATCCAATGAACTATCTTTTAGTAAGTCGTCCCAGGAACGCAACTCATAAATATTGGCAATATCATTTTAAAGTCTTCTACTTTAAAATGTATAATATATGTCTAAATTGCCAATATAGCTGAGTCATATTAAATAAATTATTAGAAGAATTTTTTTGCTTAGCAACAACATTTTTGTTTATTTAGTAATATTTTGTATTTTGACAACGGCACCCGATTTGGGCGTCGAAACGTTAATAAAATTATTTTTTTCATTTTAATTGTGGCTTATTTCCCATATAAATAATTAATCATATTAGTTATATTTAGGAGTTACAATTTTTTCTATTCATTGTTAAAAAGGGTTTGAGATACACAAAAAAAATTTTGACGCTGAGTTGTTTTTCACAACGGGATTTAATTCGTGAGACTTAAAACTAATAAATATACCCAGTGGCGTAGCTAGACGCACAGGGGCCCCGTATCATAGTTTGTCGCGGGGCCCTTTTCACCCGACAAAACGTTTGCTCCATCGTAACTTTTTATATTGAGGTCAATTCCATATTCTGTCACAGTATTCAAAATAAGAGTTTTAAGCCCTTGTGCACTGCAATCAGCTACTGATATGAACCCAAAAAAGACACATATTTTGAAAACAAGTAAAATCCTTTATAAAAGGTATATTTATTAAAATTCCCTAAAAAGGGCTACATCACATAACTAGTTTTCGATCAGATAACAGATCATCATCATTGCTGACAAGATGCTGACATGCTAACCACCAAAATACAAAAATATTCGGGTAAAAACCCTTTAAACTTGATCCGTCATGGAAACATTGATGATATTAATTGTGAGATTGAACATGGATGTACAAAATATCACAAGTATTCTGCTCAGGGTACTATTTGAGCCCAAATTGAGTTGTTCACATGTTGACTAGATGGTGGCAACTGATTCAGCTTACTTGTTTTTGTAATATATGGTATACAGCCAACTGCAGGAAAACTTTTTTCCTTGTGGATTTTTACATATATTTTGATTTCTTTGGGTACACACTTATTGTTTTCTACTCTTGACACGTATCGAAAAACTATAAAAAGTTGGTCAGTTTTTGACAAGTCTTGAATTGTATCCAATATAATCACAATGAATGGAGCTTTCTGCTTCAAAATAAGTTCCTTCAGAATAATGTGATATTAAACGTAAAATTGATGCTAATAATCATAACATTTTTTTTTATTAAAAGAAAAGTTACCGCATCCACCAACAGGTTATTAGCGGCATTACTTGAGAAACATTAAATTATAATTAAAGGTTAACAATGATTTTTAACATATAACAAATAGCTAGATTTGGTACAAAATATTGATTTAGATTAGATAGTAAGTCTTTTGCTGGACAGTTTTCTCCCGATAAAGCTGGTAGGGTGTTTGGTAGATTGTTTATTAAACGTTCACTTTCACTTTGATATTTTGGACCCTTAATTAATTAACAGATGGGTGACAGTAGTACATAGGTCGAACCTGGGATGTTCACTAGCCGAAAAGATATGAGTATGTAATCTTGGTGTGTCCTATACGTAGGCGCGTTGGAACCGTTTGAATAAACCGTGAACTAGCACTTGTTTTCCACTGTCGTGTATCTGGTTTTACCGATGTTAGATTAGATTTCGACAGAAGCCATTCGCGTTGCCATTGACTAATCACTTTTGTTAGAAAAAAACGTTTTGAGATCATTACATACACACTCGCGCACTAATTCAGATTCCGCACTTGCTGCTGCATTACGAAAACTGCTGTCTGCCTCTTCATTGCCGATAATTCCTATATGTGATGGGATCCATATAAATTTCGAAGTCGTATTGTTTTCTTGTGCAAGTTGTATTTGTTTTTATTAGATTCTCTAAAGGACTTTTAGGATACAGATGATGCATTGCAAGGAGAGAGTTTGGGGAGTCGGTGAGAAACAGAAGTATTTGAGAGGTCTGCATGTTGTAGGGCGCGATACAGAGCAAATAGTTCGTTGAAAGTAAAAAAGGAGAATATAACAATAGATAGAAACCAGCTGCTAAACTATGATGACTGTGATGCATCACTTTCTAATCCGGAGCTTACTTCTCCATGATGAGCAAGTATTTTTTTATTCAAGTTGGTCAGCCTTGTTTTTATTGATCTTTCTTTTAAGTAGGGACGGATTTTCTTTAACATGTCACTGAGACCTCTCAAATCAGAAGTGAAACCATTGATTGAGATTATGGGTTTCGATAAGCCATCTATGTTCTCTAGGAGGAGGCATAATTGATCACAGTTCAGCGGAAATGGTGGTTAGTGATTATTGATGAAGGTTTTGGCAGGATATATCATGCTAAAAATGGATACATTCGAATGCGTTGTTTCTTTAAGTTTAGATGTCTTTGTCTTCTTTAGAGTTGCTGTAGGTTTTGGTACTACAAATGGGTTTTCTTGAAGTGTAATATCGGTTTCTGGAGAGGCGACTTCACTTATAGAGCGTTTTAAATGAGTTTCTTTGTTTTCGGTCGCTTCTGTATTTACATTTGGTAATTTTTACTCATTATGTTGTGAAAAGTTGCTTTGGTGTGATGATGTGGTTGGAGCTTGTTTAGATTGGGACGTTTCAGGTTGGTTAGTGTTACTGGTAAGGGTTTGCGTAGGAATTGATGCTGTTGCTGTTTCTGCAGCCGAATCGGCTACTGTTGTAGTATTTGAAGTTATAGAACTTAGTGGAGTTTGTTGTGTCGCAGATGTATTTGAAGGTTCAGTGCAGGCTGCTGCCACATGTCCTGGTTTTTTGCATTTGAAGCAGACGTTTCCATCTTGAGAAATGAATATTGTGTAGTTTGTGTTTTCGAATGCTATTGTTATAGACCTGGATCCCGCGTAAGAAAAAAAAGTTGATTAATAGCAAGCTGAAAATTTGTTAATAGCTTAACGGTGTCTAGTCGGACAAACATTGATGCACGGGAACACTGGAACAGGGGAAGTTTTAACGGTGGAACATGATAAACGTGTCGTCCTGACAAGTTTATGATGGTGAAAAATAGCAAGTTGTTTTTAAGTTTATTCAATAGCCAACGTTATATAATATATGAAAAAATGTTTGTCCGACAAAAAGGTTGGGTATTTTAACGAGTCCGACACGTAGAACATGTCACATCACAGGAATTATGTTGGTGATGAATAGCAGTCTGATTTTTGCATGAGAGTTTAATGAAAGGTTAAAAAAGCAATTGGAAGTTCTGTCGGACAAAATTAATGGGAAATTTTCCTAGTCGGACATTCTAAACATGTAAGATATAGACAAAAATGTTGGTGATAAATAGCAAGCTAATTTTGATTTGTTTATGTACAAATTATATTTTGTAACGCAAAAAGTTATATGTCGGACAAAAAGTTTGGGCAAATCGAAGGAAATAAATAAAAAACATTTTTTCAGAATGACTTAGTCACATATTGATAAAGCTATTTTAGTTGTATATTATTATTTATATTCACATATTTGCATGTGCATATATATACATGCACACTCCAAAAACAGTGAGGTAAGTATCAATGCATGTATATATTGCAAAACAATTATTTTTTTGGGTGGAGTTTGTTCTAGATATTCTCAAAATGACAATAAAAAATGTCAAAGAACATGTGAAAGCAATCTCTTAGGGTTTTCTAATTAGGCGCATCAGAAAGTACGGAAAATTTCCTACAAAAAACGTTGTATACATTTTTTTCCATCTTCAAATCTTAACCCTGTAAACGACATTGAAAAATGTGAAGAGTCTAAAACTTTGGTGCTTATAAGAATAGACGTAAATATGACACATTATGCTTAGAAGTATCTATTAGAAGGCTGCATTTGTCAGTGTGACATTTTGTGCTATACAAAGTAGTATTTGAAAGTACATGGTCTCTGAGTTTCTGTTTGCCACGTGTGTTGGAAATTAAAATTTATATTAACTATGGAGTGTTTTTGTGTCTATTTTTGAGTGTCAACAGTTTAAATTTTAAGTCGCCAAATCAAAAGTTAAACCATTCAACGGAACATTTTTGAGTAATTTTCGAACATTTTACAAAGTTAGTAAAATACTTGGTAATCAATTCAGTGATATTCAGTTGCCAGATAATTGTGAAAATTCTATTGAATATCATTCTTCGTGCTATAATGCTTTGCTTGATTGAAAAAGGGTACCTAAATAAATTATTATTACTAAAATTGTATAACGTAATTTTTCTCAACTTTCTACAAATGAAATAATAATGTAATTAATATGTCACATGGCTAGAAATAATTTGCTGCCAAAATAAATCGATTAGTTTAAATTTGAAGTTACGATTGCAATTTATTATGAATTATTGTCAAAAGTGACAGTTTTTCTTAAATGGAAATGTATTCATAGACATAAGGGTAGACAGGGAATACAGTGCAAAAAGTCGATAGGTGGTCTATCTATCTCTTTTAACCAAGCGATCCCGCGCATGTGGCAGACAAAGATAGCTAGACCACTCAATCCATAATATAATTTGCCTGATCTACTATATATGTATTACAGTGAGGTATCTAAATGATGTTGAGATAAATCGAAAGAAATCGATTGTAATTGATTGCAGGTACTTTTGACATAGAATATTCACCCCTTATTGAAATTTCAAAAATTATTTTTTTAAATTGTCCGACTACAAAATCTACCCCTTATTTTTTTCCGACAACAGTCATTCTTGGTAAGGAATAATTTATTTAATTAAATTTCGTCTTTGTCGGAAAGCTATTTATCACCAGCATTTTTGTCTATATCTTACCTGTTTAGAATGTTCGACTACGAAAACTTCCCATTAATTTTGTCGGACAGAACTTCCAATTACTTTTTTAACCTTTCATTAAACTCTCATGCAAAAATCAGACTGCTATTCATCACCAACATAATTCCTGTGATGTGACATGTTCTACGTGTCGGACTCGTTAAAATGCCCAACATTTTTGTCGGACAAACATTTTCTCATATATTACATAACGTTGGCTATCGAATAAACTTAAAAACAACTTGCTATTTTTCACAATCATAAACTTGTCAGGACGACACGTTTATCATGCTCCACAGTTAAAACTTCCCCTGTTCCAGTGTTCCCGTGCATCAAAGTTTGTCCGACTAGACACTGTTAAGCTATTAACAAATTTTCAGCTTGCTATTAATCAACTTTTCTTTCTTACGCGGGATCCAGGTCTATTATGGCGCTTGGGATGGTTAAATTGTGAGGGTTAACATATACTTACCGTCGAAAGCTTAGGATATGGCTGTACTCGGGGAGATTTGCGCCGATTTTTAGAAATGTTATAGGAGATACAAGATGTAGACCGATGTTTTGCAGTTCTTTTTCAAGAACATGGTGTGGAATGGACGGGCATACTTGTGACATAACAATTCTTTCGGCAGGTGTTATAAGTCGTCTAGCCTTTAAAATTTCTCCTCAGGTAGTGATTTGGCCATGGTTATCTAAAAACTCATCTAGGATATTTTTGTTCGCAAGGTACATGCAAACTAGGTTGTTGGAAAGGCGGGAGGCGAAAATGATATTTTTAGGTTGAATAATGTTACCAAGAGGGATTAGGTAGTCATGAAGTGGAGTATTTTTGATTGCACTAAAGACTAGTGCTAACTGTCTTGACGGAAATTTAAATTGATTTGTCACTGCTGAATAGCTTTTCGGAGAAATTTGGTTTTGTTGAGATTGTTGATCCATGCTTTGCTTTTTTAAAAGCTACATTTCTGCTAAGAATATTTTTTTGATAAAATTACTCGAAAAGTATTGACTTAGTTTAAAAATTATATAGTACAAAAGTTTTTTAGAGTTAGTCAGTTGATCCATTTTCATTTTGGGACTTATTTTAAACGCGCGTTTTTTTACCCCCGAGAAGGGTTAACTGTAACTGTCATCCCCCAAGTAAAAGCAACCAACGGTACAAGTTCAACTTTGAAGTAGACAGTAAGTAGAAGCTAAAACCAGATTTTCATGCAATTCGGATTTATTTGTCCCGATCTACAACCCTAAATCCCGAGTTGTTTTTGTTTATGTACCGATTAAAAACAAATCGGACCTGGCAACACTAGTACCTACAGTTTACCTAGTGACTAATGAGTTTTGATTAATTTTTTAATGAATTTGCCGAAAACTCCAGAAGACGAGGTAAACAGTAGGTACCCGGGCCGGGGCACCAGGTACTGAGATCAATTCCGATGTCATATTCGTCGTCAAAGAACCCAAAAACCCCCGAGTAATGAATTTTGACTAAATTTTTAATAAATTCATATATAATAGCAATCTGCTAACAACCAGCCATGACCTTAAAATTTTTATACCAGCACTTATTTCAAAAGGAATAATAAATTGAAATTTTGTTGAAAATAAATTGAAATTGAATGTGGTGTGCCATGAGTCATTTTTACTATGGTATATGTAGTTCAAATTACACAAATACCCATTATCTCTCAAATATTATATTACGTTGGTACAAAACCTCGTGAACCTTGAAAATGCGTATGTATAACCGAAATAAAATGAAGCCAAAAACATACGACTATTTTATTTGCTGCGAATTGCGCGACAGGGTCCCATCTGCACCCTGATATTTTCAGTAATGTCGGATTCATCAATCGTTTCGCTCGTATATTGACGTCACCAAATGAATGAATTAGGTTCACGAGATTTTGTAACAGCAATACATTTTTATTGTTGAAATGTTTGTCTGATAAAAATCGGTCCGGGTTAGCCGGAGTTCCGGGTTATCGGGGGCCGACTTATCGGGGTTCCACTGTACTTCAAAAATAAAATATGCAACATTTTTGTCTGTGAGTGTATAAACATCGGCGCTTATTCGTGTCAAATTTCAATACGATACGAAACAACAACCAAAACTCGAATTCAAAAAATTCGTGTTTTTAACGTAGTCTTAGAAAAACCACCAGTACAGACGTTTCGTGCTACAATTAACATTAGAATTCGTAATTCGCGAGAAATTAACAGAGTCTACACCATGCAATAGTAAAGCATTAGAAGAGATGGAAAGACTGCGAAAACTGTAATAGGTGTAAATGATTTTGATTTAAGAAATGTATGAAGAAATTACAGAAAATGTACAATGTATGTATCAAATGTTGAAATATATGCAAGAAATGTGTCTATAATATACATCCTTTTTTTAAACATATATTTTAATGTTTAAAAAGTGTAAGAGTAAAAAGTAAAAAAATATGAAAAAAAAATTAATAAACGCTTTTCTTTAGTTACTAGTGACTAAAATTAAAAATATTATAAAAAAATCAACTAAAAAGTAAAAAATAAAAAAAATCAACTAAAAAGTAAAAAATAAAAAAAATCAAATTAGAAGGATTATTCGAAAAAAAACTGTTAGATAGATTAAATATATAAAAATCTCATACACCCATTAAAAAATTGAAAAAATCTAACACATTCGTTAAAGAAAAGCGTGGTCTTCATCGAATAAACGGTTTGAGGATAGATACTTTTTTACTTTTCGCGCCCCACGCTTTTCTTTAAGGAATGTGTTAGATTTTTTCAATTTTTTAACGAATGTGTGAGATATTTGTATATTTAACCTGTCTAAAATTTTTTTTCGAATAATCCTTCGAATTTGAATTTTTTTTTTGCTTTTTAGTTGATTTTTTATAATATTTTTAATTTTAGTAACTTTAGTCACAAAAGCGTTTCTTAAAAAATTGTTTTCATATTTTTTTTTTATTTTTTTGATAACATTAATTTTATACGATGCAGTACATTTCACCACAAAGTAATTTTACTGCTGATTTCACTCCGTAGTAAAGTATCAATATTACCTTGTAACCAATTATTGTTAGATAAAGCTGCGTTAATTATGTTGCTGTGAGTTTTCACGATCAGATATATATCGTGTGAAATTTCTTCTAAAACAAACACCCTTAAACCATGCCGAATAGTAGAATTTGCTTTAGCAATCTGTTAACAACCAACAGAAATGACAGTATGGTTTGTACAAAATAATACATATAATAACACAGCCATGGCTTTAAATTTTTTATACCAGCCTTATTTCAAAAGGAATAATAATAAATTGAAAAAGCTGGCTTTGTTTGTGGATTCTTTGGAAAAGTCCCTTGTAGTTTAAATTAACCCAATTTAAAAATCATTTTGTATTCGTATCTGGAGAGGCTGCTACCCAAATTTTCTCCATCTGACGAAGCGATATTAAGACGAAGACATAATCTTCACTCTTATTTGGATTTTCGGTATATCTTTCAATTTTTGGAAAATCTTTCAAACTATGCGGCACAGAAGAATTTAAGAATAAAATAAAATTCAAATTGTAATAAAATAATTTTCTTTTTTAATCATAGGGGCCCTTTTACTTTACTGTAATGTGCCCAAGCCCTCTAATAAGTTATAGTCGACACTGGATGCGAATTTTTACACTAGTAGACAGAAACCAGGATCCGGATATCATAACATTTATTAAAATAGGACGGCTGCGTTGGATGTGACATGTAGAAAGAATAGAAGAAGGCGAAATACCAAACAAAATATTCAAACAGATGCCAGTAGGAAAAAGAACAAGAGGAAGACCGAAGCTGAGATATTTAGAGCAAATAGAAAATGATATAATAACCTTAAAAATAAAAAACTGGAGAAAAAAAGCACGAAACAGATCAGAATGGAGAAGAATCCTGGAATAGGCCAAGACCCATAAAGGGCTGTCGAGCCAGTGATGATGATGATGACAGAAACCTAGTACTTGCCATTACAATCTAAATCACTTTGGGAATCTGGTTGATGGAAAAATAAAGAAATTTTGGGCATCTTCTTCAAAAATTCTTCCCTTTTTTATTTCATTTTTATTTTCATAGCTCCACTGAGGTACTCTCGTTTTCATTCATTATTTTTTTACAACTTCACAATATTTTCTGAATTTAAAAGTTCTGAATCGACTGCACAAATTGAAATGAACTCTAATAAACC
Source organism: Diabrotica virgifera virgifera (assembly GCF_917563875.1). Classification (NCBI taxonomy): domain Eukaryota; kingdom Metazoa; phylum Arthropoda; class Insecta; order Coleoptera; family Chrysomelidae; genus Diabrotica; species Diabrotica virgifera. Next base: position 37,790,556 of record NC_065444.1, on the reverse strand, counting down.
CAAGTCTAAATGTAATTTAGACATTTTCTGTAATAAATAATATATAAGGCGTTCTAATTTCTCGGTATAGTCGTCCAAACCAAATCCAGTAAAAATAGCGAAATTAAAGCTTATTAGAAAAATGGTGAAAGTTTTGTGGGTGTACAACGAGCGTCTCGTTTAGACTACCATTTGGCGCCCCGCGCTGCAGTTCCGTCTAATATGGCTATAAGACTTGGGTTAAGAACTTTGAAAGTAGTGGTTCAATATCACAGAAAAGAGGTGCCAGTGTGAGCATCTTCGAGGACTTGCCAACGTGCAATGAATTTAACACCGCTTCAATATTCTGTGGTGTGCGGGCAGTTCTGACACTGCCACCTCTTTTCTATGATGTTGAACCACTACTTTCGAAATTCTTAACTCAACTCTTAATAACCATGTTAGACGGAACTGTAGCGCGGGGCGGCATGTTAGTCTAATCGAAACGCTTGTTGTACACGCACAAAACTTTCACCCTTTTTGTAATAAGCTTTCACAGAGTTGTCGCGTTGTTCACCCGACCACGTCTCCATGATAACTAAACTCTAAACTCCCCACTCTCTAGATTCATAACGTTACGTCGCAAGCCGGCGGTACCTCCATTTTATCGTCAGCAGCGTTGCCAAATCGTACCGTTTCACTGAATCACCTTGTACAACATGTACCGCATTGAAAAGCGAGCACATTTTTTAGAAAGCAACTGTCAAGCTGCAGGTGCACAGGTGAAGCGTCACGCGCGGTGTTGTACATAAACGAATTTTAGCTCAGATGCCTGCCGTTATAAATACAGCTATATCTTCGTTTATATTTCAAATTTCTTACTAAAATTTTAGAGCAGTATTTTTATGTAAAAAAAACAAAACTCGATCTTTTAAAACTTCAGAAAGTAATACATCTCATGTCACCCTTAAAATTTTTACTACAAAATATCTAATAACAATAATGAAATTATCTCACCTGATACAGGATCAAGTGAAAACGATAGTTTTACTTTATCAATTCGTAAGGCACCATTTTGTATCCGTTTCTCCCCTAATTTTACAGCTAAACCTTGCAAAATATTAACAATATTCACCAGATCTTTAGGTTCAAATCCATTGTAAATTTGGGGAAAGTCCTTGGTACTAAACTCCTTATCAGGGTTTTCTATAACTGATTGAGCATGCTCATAAGCCAACTTAGCACAAGAATTAACTACGCTTCTTGTAAATCTTGTATTTACAATATCCCCGTCTTGGGTCATCTCCCAAAATACAGAAAATGACAACTTATCTTCACCAGGCAGCAGGGAAGAAGCTAAACAAAGTTCACTGGGAAGCATATGGTAAGCTTTATCGACCAGATAAATCGTAGTTGCTTTTCGGGCAACTATTTGGTCCAGTTCTGTACCTTCTTCTAGGTAAAAGGCTGCATCTGATATGTGAACCCCTACTTCTAGGTTACCTAAAAAATATCAAAAAATGTGACATATGAAGGTTGTTAATTTTAACTTATTTGGATTTACGATTAGTGTCGCCATCTATATGTCAGATCCAAGATATTAAGTGATGTGTTAAATAGAAACACATTTATAACCAAAGGCCGGATATAGTGAGGAGGCAGGTCCAGAGCACGATTTAATGGACAGGTCGAGGGGTAAACCACTAGCCTCAAAATTGTACAATGATTTCCAAATTTGGCAATCATTGCTTAATGATTCCCAACTATTTCTGATGATTCCTAAGGATTTCTAGGTTTTGCAATATGATTCCTAGGTATTTCCATATGATTTCCAAGGATTTCCATATGATTTGCAAGGATTTCCATATGATTTCCATGTGGTTTCAAAGGATTTCCATATGATTCCCATTTCAGTTTTTATTATTTTATAGGATTTAAATTTAAAACCGATAATAAAAATAATTAAAAACCAATAATTAAGCAAAGTAGCTTTATTAACATAATAAATAACATAAAAAAATATGTTTAATTTTTTAATGATTTGATGGATTTGATTGTTTTGTATTTCTGTTTAATAGCAATCAAATCATTTCTTTTTAAAGAAAATGGTTCAGTTCCGCTTAGACTAACTGGTCCATAAAATATAAACTCTTTGTGAACATCTTGGATATCATCTTTTTTGGGCCACTTAAAAGTATCCAGGTCTTGTTGTAAAAATTTCACTTTAAACTTTTCTGAGCTGTAGCTGTTGATGACACGCCCTAGATACCATTGTGTATCATAAAACACAGCATAATAAGATTCTAGCTGAATTACTGGCATTTTTGTACTTTCGTTATGGCAATCTTCTAAGTCAGAGAAATCTTCACTCAAAGTTTCACTTTCTAAGCTAATCTCATCTGATTCAGATCGAGATTCAGATGTACTATCTTTATGAGCTCGTTCATGAGGTTGACGAAACATTTTTCTTTTTTTGATATTGCCTGCTGGTTGAAGTCCTTTGCCTGGCTTTTTCCTGAACTGTTTTTTTTTTGATAACCCCTTATGCGTATTTTTAACTGTCATTCCCTTTACCCGGAGCAGTCTGTCGGTTGATAAACGACCCTGTTTTTCCTGAAAAAACCAAATTAGAGTAGATTTTTTTATAATTCGTGTTTTTTTGTCTTTAAGTGTCACTGACAGACACGATTTTTGTGCTTTCTTTTGACCCGTATAGTCTCTCAAATGTAAAGAGTCATAATTATTAAATGTAGAGGTATATTCAAGAAACTCCCGGTCTTCATTAGAAAAGTCTGGCTCGAGGTCTGGCTCATGTTCCTTTGAAATGGTATCAGTGATAATTATACTTCCCTGCACCTCTTCTTGCTCTTCCGGATTGTCACAAGTCGGTAAATTAATTTCTATACAACAATCCCTGTTCATTTCCATCCCAATTTTTTTAGCGTCAGATAGTGCGTCTTCTTGGGCCTTTTTAATTATGTTAATCATTTCATCAGTTGATGGAAACTCAGTTACTTTAAAGACACTTGAATTATTTCCAAGTCGTTTGTTTTCTTGCCTGGGGAATCTAAAATTGGGACCTGGAAAATAAAGGATTGATCAAATCGAGAATTAAAATAACTTTAGCAGCCAATATGTTATTTACCTAAGTCTGTGCTTATCTCATGCATAGCTTGTATACGTTTTAATCTTCTTAAAACATCCAGCAGTGTATAATTTATCATAGTTGAAAATGTGCTACTCATGGACCGAGTTTCTCTAAATACTTTTTCACATGGCTGACTGCTATACAGCCATGGAAGAAAAGCTTCTGAAATTCCATTTTGCCGAAGTTTTTCAATGACTAAAATAATTCCATGAGCGTTTATTTCTATGCATGTATAGGCATTTGTGGTGATAAAATTCTTTTGGATATTTTCACCATTTTTTTTTAGCCAGGCTTTCCAAATACGCATGAAAAAAGTTGAATACCAAATTAGGTATACTCGTCTTTCAACACTAATTTCTTTTAACAAGAATGCATCCAATATGTTGCGAGTCAGTATTAAATATTGCCTTGTAGCTTCGGCGTTGGGAACTTCCTTAAGCATATTTGTGACATGTTCAGAACTTAACTTGTCTATTGCATTGAAGTTCATTTTGTCGGAAGCTAAAAAGAAAAGTGTCAGTGCATAGCTCAAAAATGTTTTGTGGACCGAAAATTATTATCTATGTAATACAGCCAAATGCATAATAGTCCTACCATAGCTACATACATACATACATATATATCTAGTTGGGACTTTAATTTGAATAAAGCTGACAAATTGATATATTTTTACGTTTTTCTGGAAGATTCTTGATTAGAAAAGTAAGTAGCAAATTTATTCTAGTATACTTACATTCAAGGAAGCTCTTGCATAATAAGTGTTTATCTCTAGGATAGTTTTCAATTATGTACCGGATATTGTCAATAGATACTCGTTTTCCTCCCATATTCATAGAAATATTTTCATTTAATAAACGAGTCTTAAGCTTCGTTGATATATGTATAGTGTCTTGAAAAACTGCTGGATTTTCTAAATTGTAATTCGCCTAAAAATAATTACAAATTAAGTATAGAATAGTAGAGCAAAATATGTATTGTTTTCGAGATTGTTTTATAGTGAGAAAAAAAATAAAAATTTTTGAGGTTTTATAAAATTATGAATTTAGAATATCACAGTACTATATAACTAACCTGAAAATAGGGAGAGTAAGGGTTCAATGAAGTAAATGACAATTTCGATATAATTTTCATACTTTTTAAGCACCGAGTGTCACCATCGCTTGAAAAGCCCAAAATTGTAATTCCATGTTTTCCTGCTTCCTTTATGAGATATTGCCATCGTTTATAAACATCTTCTGAGGTAAATCTATTATCACTGCCAAATATTGATATACAAAATGCGGGTGATCCATCTACTAATGGCTGAGCCATAAAAATATATGCATTTATTGCTAATGTTTTATTCTTAAAAGCATTTTCAATGTCGCTAACTGAATCAACTGGGAATTTGTTAATGCGAGGAAATCTCGTCTGTTCCTGTAAAGGTGCTACAAAGCCAACCATTTGATTTGAAGCTGAATCATATTGGACTTTTTTGATGAGTGCAGTTTGATCTTCGGATATAAAAATTATGGGTGGATAATTTCTCTTTTGTAAATAAAGTTTTAAGTCTTCAATTCTCACTTCACCCTCTAATATATTATTCATTTCTTCTAGTTGTCTGTGAATAGTTGTGACAGAAGGCAGTATATTTTTTAAATTTGAGTGCAATATTTCATAACTCATCCTTCCTGCGCTAATGAATATATAAAGCCAGAATCGTTTCATTTCATCATCAAATTTATTTGTGTGTCCTGATTTATTTTGTGTACATAACTGTACTTTATGTACATAAAGGGCAAGATATTTTTGCAGTAAATTCACCATCCATTTTGACTTTAAGGTTTTTGGAATTATTTAAAACATCTTGTAATCGTTCTTCACTAATTTTGCCTTTGTCGAATTCATTTCGTGAAAATTTATCGATATAGCTTCGACTAATATTTAAAACATGCTGCATCGCATAATTAACTTGCTCTTCATCTTGAGAAACACAACCATCATTCGGAGTACAAAAACCATCGCCTTCATTACCACTCTCAGATCGAGATGTACTTTTATTTGTCACTGTTCTTCTCTTTTTGGGGAAAGTTTTTTCAGCTGGACAGCCTTCAGACCTTTCACAAAGAAGTGGACGTTTTAGCAGTTTAATTTTTTTTTCTGATTCTTCCTTTACAAAGCGCAAAAGCTTTTTATGGCCTTCCGGAATTTTAAATAGAGAGCATTCTTCGCTGACAATTCCAAACATTGCTTTTTTTTCTTCTCCTTTCAATACCTTTGAAAGGACGTCCCTTGCATAACACTCCATTCTCTCAATGTCTTCATCAATATTAAACTGTGAAAGGGAATATAAATTATCAAATCCGTTGTATATAAGAAGTGATTTGAGATAAGCGGGAACTTCAGCTTCAAAACTTTTTAACAAACCATTAATATATTCCATCGTAAGTAACCTGAAAATAATAACAAATCTAACTCTTAAATAAAGCAATGCCTTTTTACGAGTATATCTCGGAGTATATATAGTACCTATTCTTATTAGATACATTATAACAGTGCTGTCAGATTCGAGCACAGTTTGATTGCAACGACGTACTTAAGCCATACTCTCTAACTTTTACACTGTTCATAATAATTTTATTTTATTTTAATTATTATGTAATGTTAGTTCAGCTAGTCCTAACAAGAAAGGTATAAATTAGTTATCATTAAAAATGTAAAATTTATAGGGCCTGGTTGGAAATCAAAGAAGCCAGAATGTTTGCTGGGTTTGTTAATAATAAATACAAATTAATAAATTTAAATACAGTGAATGCAATATTGACCCTTTAAATTTACATAGATGCAAATCAAACAAATCTAAACAATTCAACTAGATTATTAGCTAAAGATGCTGATAATGTCGGTACAATCACATATTTTTTAAATTCCATACTCAAGAATTAGTATTACTTACCAGTTTTGTAATTTTTTAGCACTAAAAACACTCAAAAACCCACAAAATCTAAACAAAAACAAGGCAGCTAAAACATGTGTGAACACAAGTGATATTAAAAAGTGAGGTTATTTCTATGGATTTCCACATTGATTTCCATGGATTTCCAAGTGATTCCCATGGATTTCTATGTGATTCCCATGGATTTCTATGTGATTCCCATGGATTTCTATGTGATTCCCATGATTTCCATGTGATTCCTATGGATTCCCAAGTTGATTCCCATGTATTGCCAGGTGATTACCCAAAAAATGTACAATGATTTCTAATAGTGGTTTACCCCTCGGGACAGGTAGAAGACAACTTAAGAGTATTAAGAGTACTTAATTGGAAAACCAAGGCAAAGGATAGCAAGGAATGGAAGCTGATTCTGAAACAGGCCAAAACCCACCACGGGTTGTAAAGCCAATGATTATGATGTTAAAAACAGCAAAGGAGAAACAGTTACAAATACAAATTGAGAAAAAAGTGCGTCAATAAATATGTACATATATTACAATTAATATAAGTTTGTTCAATTGAAACATATCTTTGGTCAGGTTAGCCTTGGAAACAATAATTATTGTAATGACTTAACTGACGTTCTAAATGTTAGTGACATTTGGAAACGTCACTCTGATCACTTCCTATCATTTGAATTTGACTGCGACTTTGAGTATTGCGACTTCAAAATGGAATTTGTTGTTAAAAATCCGTCCAAATATAATCATTGTGCGGTCGTACAAATTTCAACCTTCTACGAGCAAGGTCATGAAACATTTTTTTAACCATGAAGGAGCCTTGCTTATAGAGTTTACAGTTCCTATAGTGCATATCAATAAAAACCTGTATAATGAAAATTTAAACAAGCTTCATCAAGCAATAGGACGAAAACGTGCAGAAAAGCTCTCACGTGGTGTCATTCTTCTGCATGAAAATGCTCGATCTTATGTCGCCAATGAAATGAAAGGAAATCTACAACGAAAGAAATAGACGATATTAGACCATCCACCCTATAGCTGCGATTTATTGCTCTACGATTTTCGCATCGTTGGGCCACTGAAAATAACCTTACATCATCATTCTCTTTGCCTTATCCCTATGCGGGGTCGGCTTCCCTAATTGCATTTCTGCACACAATTCTATCTTGGGTCATATCAATGTTAATCCCCTTTACCAACATGTCCTGCCTTATCGTCTCCCCCCAGATCTTCTTTGGTCTTCCTCTCCTACTCCTTCCAGGAATCTGCACTCCAGCTATTCTTTGTAGTGGGTGATTAACGTCTCAACGTTGAACAAGACCAAACCATCTTAACCTATGCTCTCTCATTTTGGCATCAATTGGTGCCACACCTAGACTTCCCCTAATATACTCATTTCTAGTTTTATCCTTCTTTGTCACTCCACTCATGCATCTAAGCATTCTCATTTCCGCCACATGCATTCGTTGTTCCTCTTTCTTTTTAACTGCCCAACATTCAGTTCCGTAAATCATAGCCGGTCTTATGGCTGTTTTATAGAATTTTCCCTTCAGCTTCATTGGAATTTTTCTGTCACACAACACACCACTCGCTTCTTTCCACTTCATCCATCCAGTCCCAATTCTACTGCATGCATCTCCATCAATTTCTCCATTACTCTGTAATACCGATCCTAGGTACTTAAAACTATTGCTTTTCACAATCATTTCACCATCCAAAGATACCATTTTATTTGTAGTAACTCATCTTTAAATGAACATTCCAAATATTCTGTTTTTGTCCTACTAAGTTTTAAACCTTTTTCCTCCAGAGCTTGTCTCCACTGTTCCAGTTTTTGTTCTAAGTCTCTTTCACTATTTCCTATTAACACTACATCACCAGCATACATTAGGCACTATGGAATGCTACCCTGTAGTTTCGCTGTTATCTGGTCCAAAACTAATGAGAATAAAAAATAAGGACTAAGCATCGAGCCTTGGTGCAATCCTACTTTCACCTGAAATTTATCAGTCTCTCCCACACATGTCCTAACACTAGTCGTTACTCCCTCATACATATCTCTCACAATCTTTACATATTCGCCAGGGACTCCTTTCTTATTGAGTGCCCACCAAAAAATCTCTCGAGGAACTCTATCATGCTTTCTCAAGATCAATGAATAAAATATGAGCGTTGGTCTTTTTATTCCTGTATTTTTCCATCAGTTGCCTTACAATGAAAATTGCATCTGTTGTTGATCTGCTCTGCATAAAGCCAAATTGATTATCAGATATTTCGGTTTCTTCTCGTATCCGTCTATCAATTACTCTCTCCTATATTTTCATGGCGTGGCTAAGTAGTTTTATAGCCCTGTAGTTTGTACATTGTTGTATGTCTCCCTTGTTTTTGTAGACAGGTACTAATATACTGCTTCTCCATTCGTCTGGCATTTGTCCAACTTCCATAATTCTATTAAATAGACCTGCTGGCCAACTTATTTCTGTCTCTCCCAATGCTCTCCATACTTCCCCAGGAATATCATCTGGTCCGACTGCTTTTCCTTTCTTTATTTTTTGAAGCGCTTGAGCCACTTCCTCGTTTGTTATTCTGGTAACCATTGCTGTTACTGTCTCCGTTAACTCCACAGGCTGTCTGTCAAATTCTTCATTTAATAAACTGTCAAAATACTTTCTCCATCTCTTTTTGACATCCTTTTCGTCAATTAGTATTTTATTATTTTCATCACGGATACCTCTAATCTGATTAAAATCTCTTGCTTTCTTTGCTCTCTCTTTGGCTATTTTGTATATCTTTGCTTCGCCTTCCCTGGTATCAAGTTGATCGTATAGGTTTGAATACGCTTCTGCTTTAGCTTTTGCTACTGCTACTTTCGCTTCCTTTTTGGCGACCATATATTTTTGAAGATCTATGTCCGATCTGGTTTCTTGCCACTTTTTATATAATTTTCCCTTCTCTTTTATTTTTCTTTGTACTTCATTTGACCACCACCAAGTCTCTTTATCCTCAAACTTCTTTCCTGACGTTTTCGAAAGTATTTCAATAGCCGTCTCTCTAATAATATTGGCCATTTTTCTCCAAATTGTGTTAGGGCTTCCTTTCATGTTCCAACATATTTTTTCTACTATTCTTTCTCTGAAAATAACCTTACAAGGTAGTCATTTTTAGATGGATGAAAAAATACAAAATGCTGCAAAAGAATGCTTCCACCTACAAGAACTCTTTAAACCGGGTATACATTGGATGGTGAAACAATGACATACATATATGTGCCTTAAATAGTGGTAATTATTTGTAAATGTGTTTGCCGATAATTTTTTTCTGGGTCAAAGATACGTTTCAATTGAACAAGCCTAGTACTTACCATTTCGCAAACTTTCTACTGAGACAGCATCATCTAAATCCCTTGCAGACTCAGGATCTATTGTGAATATACATTTTTTCCTTAAATCCTCCCTATATTCAAACTCTTTTTCAGGAATAACTTTAAGATCTGGCAAGCTATTTACGATCTCATCACTAAAGGGTGTTATATCTAAATTATTCTCTCTCAAAATTGACAAAGACTCAATTTGGAGATTACCAGATTCTCCCAGTTTCTCTAACAGAATACCTTTGGCGTAGCTGGGAACTTCCCATTCCAGTAGCTTTCCCATGAATAACACAGTTTCGAACTTCTTTGGCTTGTCCTTAAAACCTGCCGGTAAGTAAAGTTCTGAAATCCTCATGGGAGGAAACCTTTTATCTCTAGGAGCGAAGAGGGCAAAAGTGCCTTCTTCATTGTCGATCCATTTTAGAAAACCTATACATGTTCTTGAATGAATCTAAAAAATAAATTATTGTCATCAAAGCCACTGAACCTCTAAAAATCATACGAACAAGTTAAATTAATTAGTTAAATTAATTCCATTCAACAAGGACATTAACAAAATCAGTTACCACTATTCAACGAGATTACATAAAGACCCTTTATAAGGAACTGGAGAAGCGCAAAAATGCAGATGAATCTGATTTGATAGTTAGATATCAGAATGGTGTTCTCATTATTAGCAAAAGGGGAGTTTTTGAATCAAAAAACTAAAAAAGAAGTTAATGGTTTATTGTCAAAATATTGGTGGTATGAAATCCAAACTGACTGACTTTAAACTCGCTGTTAGTGTTACTTCATATGATGTTATATGTCTTATTGAAACATGGTTAAATGATGAAATCTCGTCTAATGAAATTGACCTTCCTGAGTTTAATATTTATAGGAAGGATCGCGATCTACAGGTCAACAATAAGTCTACTGGTGGAGGAGTCCTAATTGCAGTTCGTAAATATTTGAATCCCTATAGTATACCTACTGGGCATAGTATACCTGAGCAATACCATAGTATACCTGCCATAGTACACCATATATACCATAGTATACCATAGCATAATATACCTGAGTATACTGAGCAATAACGATTATATAGCTTTTGTTGATCTTTTTTCGTACATAGATAATACAATGAACACATCTATTTTAGTTTTTGGAGACTTTAATTTACCTTGTGTAACCGGTGTTGACTATAAATTTGAAAACAACACTTCTCTCAAATATTTGTCAATTTATGAATTAATTAGTATGTATAACTTTCAGTCTTTCAATAACATTGTGAATGAGGATGTGCGAACCTTAGATCTAATTTTGAGTAATATTGATATTTTAGTTGGTAAAAATAACCATCCATTTACAAATGAGGATAAGAAACATCCAGTTTTGAGTATAGAATTTAACATGATAAAGACAGGAACAATTAATCATTATGAGATGAATAATCTAACTAACCAATTTAATTTTAAAAAAGTTAATTTTCCTATGTTGTGTGATTTATTGAGGAACTGTAACTGGGATAATTTAGGATGTATACAAGATATTGACATTGCAGTTGACTATTTTTATCATAAAATTTATGAAATATTTGAGGTGTGTGTACCTAGATTTCGAACTAAGAGTAGAATAAACAAATTTCTTGTGTGGTTTACTCCAGACATTATTCGTTTGCAAAGGGAGAAAGAGTTTTATAGGGGTATGCAAAATGTAGCGGTTTATCATGTAACTGAATATAAAAGACTGCGAGCACTTTTAAAAAATAGGATCAGGGAAGCGCATGAGTCATACATACATAATGCCGAAAACAGTATCAATACTAGCCCTAACTTATTTTTTAATTTGGTAAATAGAAACAAGAAAGCGAGTATTGACACTGAATATATAATTAATGGAAACAATGAAATAATTTCTGACAGTAAAACAATTTCCCAAGAGTTTGCTGATTATTTTAAGTCTATATATGACCATAAATCTTCTTCATACGATTTAAATTTTATTAATTCTAGTCACAATAATTCTAATTTGCTCAGTTTCACTAAAGTTACAGTGCGTGATATAAATAACGCATCTTCAAAATTAAAACCAAAGTTTTCTTCGGGACCTGATGGTATACCGGGGTATATATTTAAAGCATGTCGCGACTACCTTACATATCCTCTAATAATTATCTTCCAAAAAATAGTAGATAATAATTATTTTCCGAAATTGTTTAAAATGACTAAGGTAACTCCTATCCATAAAAAAGGTCCACGAAATGATTGCAAAAATTACAGACCTATTGCAATTTTTAATTGTACAGCAAAAATTTTTGAACACATCTTACATGAAAAAATGTAAGCACATGTAAAGAAAATGATATGCCCACAACAATATGGATTTTGTAAAAATAAATCTATTGAAGCTAATTTATTATTATTTACTAATTATATTAATGATGTCATAGTCAACAAGAACCAGTTAGACGTGGTATACACTGATTTCGCCAAAGCCTTCGATAAGGTCAACCATGATATTCTAATAGAAAAATTATTGTACTTTGGGCTAAGCAATTCATTGCTAGAACTTTTTGTAACATACTTGACAGATAGATGGCAATTTGTATCATATAAAGGAGATAAATCGCAGGTTTTCCTGGTGGAATCAGGTATACCGCAAGGTTCAAATTTAGGACCGCTATTATTTTTACTGTTTGTGAATGAATTACCTTCTTTAATTACATCTCGGTGCCTTTTATATGCGGATGATTTAAACATATTTAGAGAAATTAAAGATTTGCATGATTATTTTCAATTACAGTACGATTTAAACGAGATTTATGATTGGTCAATACCTAAAAAACTGTATTTTAATTTGAACAACTGTACGATCATGACATATAGTCGTCATGCAAACCCTAGTTATTTTATTTACAATATGGGAAATAATAACTTACATAGGGTCAATGAAGTGACGGATCTTGGTATTACGTTTGTAAATAATTTAAGTTTCAACTTACATGTGCAAAATATTATGTCTCAGTCATACAAAATGATGGGACTTAATAAACGTGTAACTTATAAATTTCATAATATCGACTCAATTAAACGGCTCTTTAATTCATTTGTTAGAAGCAAATTAGAATTTGGGAGTATTGTCTGGAGTACCTTATTAAATAGTGGTCATATGCGGCAAATTGAATCAATTCAAAACAAGTTTATTAAATATTTATTTTACAAAAAGCATAAAATATCGCCAGAATATAATTCGTATCAACCATTAAGAAAAGAATTTAATATAAAAAAATTAGAGCAAAAAGACTTCAACGTTGTTTAATTTTTCTCTATAAACTATGTAATCACTTAATAGACTCGCCTGATCTTTTGGGGCAAATACAATTTTATGTCCCGAATCACAGAACCCGTCCAAGAAACATATTATTTTTTGTAAATACTTCTAGCCCACTTAATAAAATGTGCCAAATTTACAACGATTTAACAACAACCACTTGTCTGGAATTATTTGGAATAAACTTGCAATTATTTAAACGTCTATTGCATGAATAATATAAGAGAGGTTTTTTTTATTATTTTTAGCGTTTTTGCTGGTAAACATCTGTCGTTTTTGTCTCTATTACCTCGAATTATTACATTATGTGCATGTTGTACTAAACTGTTGTCATTGTAGATACGGATACATGTAAGTAGGGAAACCTGTTTGTATCTGTATAAATAAATACCCTTTTAGGGCATAGTCAGCTAGAGGACTACATGAAGAACATGTGGATAGTGTGCTAGAGGTATGTGAATCTCACTTAGGCTCAGAAGTAACTATTTTTGGTAACTTTAACATGCCAGACGCCACTTGGGTGCTGAAAGATGACATTCTTGAACTGATTTGTCCAGATTTATCCAATGGCAAATTTTTATCTGACTCTTTTGGTGCATGTGGTCTTAATCAACGGAATCATATTCCTAATAAACGTGGGGTTTTTCTAGACTTACTTTATACACATAATTTGAGTAGTGAGATTACTGAAGCAACGGATATACTATTTAACAGTAGTTTTCATCATGTACCATATTGTGTAACAGTTCCTGATAGCTCTAATTCATCACTACCAATTGAGACTTTCTACTATGATTTTAGGAATATTGATTTTATAGGTATAAATAATTATCTTGCTCATATTAATTGGTCATATATGTATAATAGCAAGGATGTTGATTTGGCTATTCAATTCTTCTACAGCATTATCTATGAGGCTATTCATTTATTTGTACCACTGAAACCAACGGCGGATCCAGCAACCTTGCAAGGAGGGGGCAATGAAATAAAAACTTTCTCGTCACCCGCGTACGCAGGATTCTTTTTCGGTATGGGTTGTTACTTTATTTTTCTTCACGCACCATGTCCTTTCAGAACGTTGGATACTATCATAGCTATCTTAATTTTATTCACTGCCACCCTAAATCAACCACGAAGTGCTTTTTCGTCCTGGACTGCGTTTGTCTTCTATTTTCACTTACATAATATTTTGTAGCAACCTATATTTGAAACTTCTCATTATACATGTCCAAAATACTTCACGTTTCTCTTCTTGATGCCTTCTATAATTTCAGTAGTATTGCTGAGACGTTCTAGTATTGTGGAGTTTCGAATCTTCTTCACACAAGATACTTTTAAAATTCTTCTATAGAACCACATTTCGAAAGCCTCAAGACGATTTGGGTAAGTAGATCGATTTTATTCACAGTCCAAGACTCGACACGATACAGTAAGACCGAGAACACGTACTTTGGAGAAGGAATTCTGTTTTATGTTTCATTCCGTTATTCAGTTGTCAACAGGACACAGAACTCACTATTTATTTTTAATCGTAATTATCTCTTTCTTAAAAAAAGGCGACACCAGGCGAAGTCTCAAGGAGGGGGCAATTGACCCCATTGACCCCCCCTTGGATCCGCGCCTGACTGAAACTTTATAAAACATCAACTTTTCCAGTATGGTTTACAAGAGAATTAAAAAATTTGGTTTTTAAGAAAAAAATACAGCACAAACAATACAAACAAACACTTAATCCTTTTGACTATCATAAATTTTGTGAACTACGTTTACAATGTAAAGTTCTGAGTGAGATTTGTTATAGAAAGTATTTGATTAAAACTGAAACAAATATTCAGAACGATCCTAGTTGTTTTTGGAAATATGTCAATAATTTTACCAACTACAGTAGAACCCCGCAAATCCGAACTAATTGGGGGGACAGCCTGTTCTGATTCCGAAAAGTTCGGATTATCCGAAAGTTAGCCTTAACTAGTAGTTCAAAGAAAAAAATCAATGGGAAAATCCCAATAGTTGGCTGTATACCATAGTTTAAAAAACCAATACAGAAGTAAAAACTTCGAGATGTATTCTGGTATAAAATCGTTTATTTAAAAACTATAAAATGTCATCGATTGCAGAACGTTTTCGTTCTAAACAGAACATCTTCAGTGCATCCTGCCGAGTATTTTGAAACTAGCACACCGTAAATAGTGTTAACATCATCATATATGGTTTACATAATGTAATATGTTAAAATGTTATGACTACAAGTCGATGTTAATGGATAAAGTGGAACACATGCTAAAAGGGTGCCATGGTTCCCTGCTAGAAGATACTAGGTACTTGCCAATTCAATGGGCACAGACCAACTGGTCAGTTGTTCTGTTCTGTTTAGAACGAAAACGTTCTGCAATCGATGACATTTTATAGTTTTTAAATAAACGATTTTATACCAGAATACATCTCGAAGTTTTTACTTCTGTATTGGTTTTTTAGTAGTTCAAAGCTTTCATTGTGATTTTGAGTAGCCAAACGTTCTCGCAAGAGTGTGGACAATATTTTTTGACTACGAGAGAACCAAAGTAAGTTTGTGTTTAACCTCTATAAACACTTTATAAACCTATATATTAAAGTATAATATTTATTTTTAAGAAATTTTAAATGTCAAAGTTTTAGTAATCCTACATTGTCCAATTTTCTGGCTTTACTCTGTATAATAAACATGTTTTTAAGTTTTTGTCTTGAATTTTTAAATTTTTTTCACTTTCCGTTGGTTCGGATTTGCCGAAAGTTCGGATTCGCGGGGTTCGGATTTACGGGGTTCTACTGTACTACCTCTATTGATGTAATTGACTTGAACAGGGTAACTCTAAGTATTATTGAAGTGTTCGAAGGTATTAACCAATTATAAAACAAGTCTTCATTTGGCCCAGATGGTGTCCCTGATCTTTTAATTAAATGTTGCAAATTTACTTTAGCCTATCCCATTTTATATTAGTTTAACTTGTCTCTGGAAACATAAAAATTTCCTGATTTTTGGAAGGATAGTTTTATTACACCAAGTTTTAAATCAGGTGATAGGGAAAATATTAAAAACTACAGGGGTTTATGCATACAATCAACATTACCTAAATTTTTGGATAAATTAGTGACTCGTCACTTAAATTGGCCATGTAAAAATGTAATTATACCACAACAGCATGGTTTTCAATCAAGTAAATCTACTGTTACAAATTTACTTTGTTATCACAGTTTTATATTAGAGGCTATTGAAAAGGGATTACAAGTTGATTGTATTTACACAGACTTCTCTAAAGCCTTCGATAGAGTCAATCATGACCTACTTGTATAAGAAGTAGTTGAAGAATCTTGGTTTAGGGAATGGCATTGTGACCTGGTTCAGTAGCTTACTTTATGGTCGTCAACAACGTGTTAAAATTGGCAGATATATATCTAATGAAATTCAGGTTCATTCAGAAGTACCACAAGGCTCACATTGTGGACCATTATTATTTAACCTCTTTATCAATGATCTATCATCTGTAATTGAAAATGTTAACTTTCTATTCTTTGCTGATGACTTAAAATTATTTCACATTGTAGAGAACGTATTGGATAGTAAAATTCTACAAAATGACTTGGATAAATTATATGAATGGTCTATTTCCAACAATTTATTATTAAATATCGACAAATGTCATATTATTAGTTTCTCAAAAACTAACACTACAGATCTGTATGAATATAATATTGGTATAAATGTGTTATCTAGAGTTGATGAGATGAGAGATCTAGGAGTAATTTTTGATAAACAATTAAATTTTAAATCTCACCTGCGTGTTCTATCATCTAATGCTAACAGATCTCTAGGTTTTGTAAAAAGGAATGTTCTTCGAGTTTTATATTGTTCAATAGTTCGATCATCCTTAGAGTATGCTTCCATTATTTGATCTCCTTATTATGAGGTTGACAAAGTCTTAATTGAGAATATTCAAGTACCTACGTTTTGCTCGATATGTTAGATTTAAATTGCAGATTCACAATAATTTTAACAACAATGATGTTCTTCAGCATTTGAATTTGTCACTTCTTGTAAATAGACGAATAAAACTAGAAATGCTTTTTATCTATAAACTAATTAACGGCTTTGTTAACTGTCCCGAATTACTATCGGAAATCCGAATTAATACAACAGTTACAACTTACGAAATCCTTTTTTATTATATATTAAGTATCACCGTACTAATTATGGCAGAAATGATCCGATGACTAGAGCTCTTAGACACTTTAACACATATACTGTTGATCCATTTTTAGTTCAATTTATTACTACAATGAAAAGTGGATCGAAAAATGGATGAAACACAACAAAAATTGGATCAGAAAATGGATAAAGTGGAGAAAAAAATGGATGACAATCAACAGGAAACAAAACAAGCGATAGAAGAGAACAATAAGAAAATAGAGGAACGCATAGAAAAGTATGAAATGAAAATTAAAGATCACATGCAAAAACAAGAAATGAGAATGAAGGACCACATGAAAGAACAAGAAATGAAAATTCAAAATAAAATGAAGGAGTTAACGAATTGCCAGAAAAAAGAAATGGAAAGTTTGGAAAACAAGTTGCAAAACGCTATTCAAGCAGACATAGAAGAAGTGGAAAGAAAGATTGCGGAAATCAATACGCAACAAAATGTCGGAGAAAGAAGAGAAATTGTTATACATAGCACAGATGACGTGAAGATAAGGTTTGGCGGGGATGTAAGAAGATTACACCCAGTGCCGTTCATTAATAGCCTGAAAAAGAAAATACAACACATCGGAAATTTCGATACAGCAAAAGAAACTATCAGAAACCATCTCAAATATGAAGCAAGCCTATGGTTCGATAGTAAAGAAGAAGAATTCGGCAATTGGCAACAATTTGAACAAAAATTTTTGAATTATTTCTGGGGAAAGGTCCAACAATTGGAAATTAACAAGGAATTGCAAAATGGGAAATACAATGATAGGATGGGTGTATCAGAAAGGACATATGCTTTGCAAATTTACAATAATGCAAAACATTTACAATATAATTACTCATCGGAACAATTAGTCGAACTGATTGCAAGACATTTCGAGGAAACGCTGGAAGACCATATCACATTGCAAAATTACAAAGACATAGATAGTTTATGCCAATTCCTACAAATAAGAGAATCACGTCTAAGAGAAAGAAAATCAAGAAGGTCGCGAGAAGATTACAGGCCCCGAGAAACACAAGATTACAGAGATAGAAATCAAAATAGGAGGGACTATACAAGACGAGATTTTAATCCCAGAAGGGAAAACGAAAATAGAGACAACGGAAGAGGAAATTATGAACAAAGAAATAGGCAATGGAATGAGGACAGAAATCGAGAATACCAGAATAGAAACACCACACGCTCAAATCAAGAAAACAGAAATAATGGTAGACAAAATGAACAGGGATATCGAGAAAACCGAAACAGATCCGACAGACCAAGAGAAAATAGAAGAGAAGTAAATAATACCCAGACAGATGAATATGAGGAGAGAGACATTATGACGAAAATATAAACAACGATGAGCAACCGGCGTCTTTTCACGACGGCGCTCACTAAAAACCAAAAATCAAACAGGAATCTTTTGTCACCCCAAGGAGTTTATTAAATTGGCAGGAAACAACGAAAAGAAAAATGGAGTTAATTTAAAATTTGTGGATGGATTTATCAACGAGAAACCAATTAAAATTATGATAGACACTGGATCTGAAATAACATTGGTCAACAGAAAACTAATAGAAGAAGTTAACTTAACAAATTTAATTTATAAAATACCTAGGGTAAATTTAGTGGGCGCAAACAAACGGACATTGGCAACTATAAATGAAGGCATACGAGTAATGGTACGACTGGGCAAGAATATGTATGCACTACAATGTGTAATAATGCCAAACATGTCACATGACATGATAGTAGGAGTGGACGAATTGGCAGAAAAACATGTAGTGATAGATTTTAAAAATAATACGATGAAACTAACAGAAGAAAAAGAAAAAGAACAGGACAAGGAACATGAGAAACAAAATACGGACGAATCAGGTAAAGAACAAACAGTGGAAATGAATTTGGCAGCGAAGCAAGGACAAAGAAGAAAAAGGAGAAAAGGTCAGAAAAAGATAAAAGAAAATGAAACCTGTGGCTCCTCAAAAGAAGAGTTGAGCCCAGAAGAAGAAAATTTGAGAGTATCAGAAACAAAGGAAGCCTGGGATTCCTCAAAAGAAGAGACGGGCTCAGGAGAAGAAGAAATAAAGCTAAAAAATGAAAGTGAAAAGAATATGATTGAAACAGTGATATTTGAAGAGGAGGTATATGCAAACGAGGATGCAGAATGCACGGTAAACATGTGTGAAGAATCTGAGAAAAAAGACAGAAAATTGATATGTGGAGAAGGGAAAGAAAAAGAATTGCGGTTGATGTTAAGAAACTACGAAAATTTGATCAATGAGGAAAACAGAGTGGCTAAAAAATACGAACATTCATTTGAGGTGAAAAACTTGGGAAATTTTCGATCAAAGACTTACCCGATTCCATACAAGTATCGACAAGAGGTGAAAGAAGAAATAAATAAAATGTTGGAAGATCAAATCATCGAAAGATGTGATTCACCGTATGTTAACCCGATTGTGATAGTAAAGAAAAGCAGTGGAGAATTGAGATTATGTTTAGATGCCAGGAATATCAACCAGCACACTGTATCACAATATGAATCACCTATAAACATCGAGGCCATTTTTGGAAGAATCACCGGGTCACACATATTTTCGAAAATTGACTTAAAACACAGTTTTTGGTTGATACCGTTAGCTGAAAAGTGTAGAAACTACACCGCTTTTTCTATTGATGGTATTGTCTACCGGTTTAAGGTAGTGCCGTTTGGATTGCAGAGTGCTTGTGCTGCACTCGTCCGAGCTCTACATACCATTTTGAATCGCCACGAAGATTTCATAGTTCATTATATCGATGATTTATTAATTTTTTCACAAGATACTCAGAGTCATCTGAAACACATAGAAATAATTCTGGAAGAATTGGACACAGCGGGATTGAAATTAAACATTGAAAAATGTCAATTTTTTCAAAAAGAAGTCATTTATTTGGGTTTTCAATTGGACACCAAAACAGTAAGATTATCCGAAGACAGAGTCAAGCTCATAGATGAATACCCAAGACCAACGAATTTGAAAACATTGAGAGGTTTTCTTGGCACGATTAATTATTTTAAAAAACTGATTCCCGATTTGAGCCAAAAGGAAATCCCTCTGATAAAGTTGCTTAAAAAAGGAATAAAATGGAATTGGAAAGAAGAACAGGAGGAAGCTTTCGAAACATTAAAACGAGAATTCGCAAAAGGAACGAAAATATACCACCCCATTTACAATTTACCTTTTATACTCCGAACTGATGCGTCCATACAAAAATTTGCAGGAGTTCTGTCTCAAATACAAAACGACCAAGAAGTGCCGATATGTTTTATATCGCGAGTGACTAAAACACATGAGAGAAAATATAGTGTTACAGAATTGGAGTTTGCCAGTGTACTATATTGCGTAAACAAATTGAGGTTTTACTTATTGGGAGCAAAATTCACAATCGAAACAGACCATGCAGCTTTAGTACATATCATGAAGAATAGATTAGTAAATAATAGAATACATAGAGGCATTCTATTATTACAGGAGTATGATTTTGAGTTCCGATATATAAAAGGAAAAGACAACATAATAGCCGACGCTCTAACACGGGATGAGGACACGGGAAAAAAGGAAACAATTACTCTACAGGTGGGACTAAATAGATTAATACAAGAAGAAGGGATATATTCGTTAAATGAGATAAGGACAAACCAAGAAGACCTAGAGGAAAGAGAGAAAAGAAGAGCGAAAGTAGAAAATGACATATATTTTAAGAGAATAGACGGAAAGGAACTATATTTAGTGACACAGACATTGGCCGAAAAGATAATAAAGAAATTACATGAGGACAATGGGCATATCGGTAGCAGAAAAGTTTGGCTCGTTTTTAGGGAAAATTACATCAGCCGACAGGATTACCGCATTGCAAAGGAAATTACCCAGAAGTGCGATGTATGTCAAAAATATAAGAGTCGGAATTTCAAAAACGAGAATGTTGCCAAAAATATTGAAGCCCGAAACAAACTAGACATTGTAGCAATAGATATGTTAAGCGATCTAATTATGACCACTAAAAGGAACAAACATATTCTGGTAATGGTGGATGTGTTTTCAAAATACGTAAAATTATATAGTTGCCGCACCACAAAGGGGGAGGAAATATTAAGAAAAATCGACAATTTTATAGCCATAGTAGGAACACCAAAAAAGATCCTACTGGACAATGCAACGTATTTCCGAAATGATCGTTTCAAGGGACAACTTCGAGAACGAGGAATAGAGACAAATTTTGTCAGCATCAGGCATCCACAGAGTAATCCTTCGGAACGATTCATACAGGAAGTGACGAAATTTCTTCGCATTGCAACAGATGGTCAACATCGCCACTGGGACAGGAAAATGGCGGAAATAGAAAGGTATCTAAATACAATTCCGAGCACAGTAACAAAAGAGACCCCAGAATACATCATGAAGGGTGTATTGCCGATAAGGCCATGGGAAGACCAAGAGCCAAAAGAATATCAACAGGTGATTGAAACCGTACAGAGAAGATTACGGCGAAGCAACGAAAAATATATCCAAAGACAGGAACAAAATAGAAAAAGAAGACCAGTGACTTTCCAAAAGGGTGAAAAAGTACTCGTGAGGGCATTACGAGTATCAAATCTTCCTGGGGGCATTTGCGCAAAGTTGATGCCTGTTTTCGAAGGCCCGTACATCGTGAATAATGAAAATGGGATAAATAGTTATGAGTTGAGGCACAGGAACTCGGAAAAGATCCGAGGAATTTATAATATTCACGATGTATACAAATATCACGAATAAAAGACAGAATTACATGAAGTAGATAGTAAGTTAGGATATAAGAAGTAGATTAAAGTAAGGAAATATACAGGGAGTTGGTTTTGCCTCGAGAAAATTTATTTAAAAATGCAGATAAATTTTATCGAATACAAGGCGGGGATTTGTTATATTTCTATTTGATATGAAAATTAAATTTTGATAATTATAAACAAAATTCAATTTAATATAAAATAATTTCAATTTTCTCAACCACGGGCATATAAATTTAAAACAACCTGTATACAACAAATTGTTATATGTAATTTTAAGAAGTGATTAGAATAAGCGTACGAAACTCGGAACAATGTGCTTAGATAAACAAAGTGAATGACGCGTACCATTATCGTTCTTCTCGGAAGGTCGATCATTAGCCTATGCTAAATAAAACTCAGTGAAATAGATGATAGTTCATTATCGTTTTTCGCGGAAGGTTTCGATCATTAGCCTATGCTAAATAAGACTCATTTGAAAGAGAGAATAGGTCATTAAAATTTGTAAATAGTTAGAAAGTATTTTAGAATGGGAATTAAATATTTTCTTTTGAAATCCATTAAGCATATTTAGAAAGATTAAAAATTGGTTTTGAGGAATATTACGAATGAGAGTTGGTGGTGGAAAATTGATTTGTGAATCTGGAAGGGATATTTAGAAAGTAGGGGAATGGATGACAAAGTGAGAGCAGAATGTTTTGAGCTGTCGAGAAGTGAAGTCGAGTAGTAGACGGTAGTGTTCGAGGAGTGAGAAAGCCGGTGTAGTTCCGTGAGTGTGGAGTATTTATCGTGGAACGAGAAGTAGGCCAGGTCGAGAGTAAAAGAACCTCCTTGAGCCCAGAGTGTCCCGGTAGCTGATAGCAGTTTCGAAAAAGGTAGAACACAGCATCACGACAAAAGCAGGAACGAGAGCTATTCGAGCTAGTTTTTCAAAGGAGAACATCACTGGAAGCCAGGACGAGGTTTGATCGCAGCCAAGGATAGCAGGAAAGGGTCTTGTGTGAGGACATTTTCAGTTCACCAGGAAAAGGTCAGTCTCATTTGTTTGGACATGAATGTATGGGTTTTCGTATTAAATTCCACATAAAAAATTGAATAACATAATCAATAATATCAGAAAAGCTTCATCAAACTTAAATAGAGTTGTTCCTAATAACTCCTAATAGTTAAATGTTAATAAAAACTTTCAATTGAAAACCAAAAGGAAATAAGATTCCCATTTGTAAATGTTATGTTTAAGAATAATAAGAAATAGCAAATATTAAGCATTGATTGCCTTTTTAAATAAAATAAAAAATATTTTGATTATAATTGTAACCCATATGTGTATTTTTTTTACTCTTTTCTTTTCTATCCCGATTAGGAACCATTAAGAAATATTTAGAAGCCACGGAAGTAAGTAATTAATTTATAATTCGCCCTGAGATTGAAAACATATTGATATGTGATCTGGTTAATTAATTAGATTAGTATTAATACATTGATTAAATTAAGTAACATATAAGAATATTATCTCATATCAATAATAAAGATCACATCAATATATATATATATATATATATATATATATATATATATATATTATATTGTTTTTTATTGTATATGTTAGAATTTAACTATGTCAACTATTTTATAATTCATTGTACTACTTTTTTGAACAATGGTGAAACCGTTAAAAAATAAATAAATAAATTGTGATGAAAATGTCAATTTTGGGACCCCAAAAAGATGCAAAAAAGTTTGCTACTCCTACCCCGGCCTTCCCCCTACCCTCATATATGGGAAACAGTGATTTTCCAAGAATCTGTACATCTTACAAAAAATGTCTCAAATAAGAAATCTAGCTGAAATAATTTTGAAACAAAATGTTTATTAGCACTTTTTGTGTAAAATGAATGGTTCTCTCATAAACAATGCTTGAAACGAACAGCGATTTTGAACGTCAGTTACGCACATGAAATAATAGGGAATTTGCACCATTTTTTTTTATTACATAATAACTTAGCAGTACATACAAATTTAAAGTTTTCTGTATTTTAAAATAGTTCAAACGACCCGTGAAGTCACATAGTTTAACTATATGGTTCATGGTTCCGTTTATGGTTATATTTAGGTATATTCTTCTTCTTCTTCTTTAGTTTATTGGCCTCCACCTACTTGGTATTTGGCCAGCTCGTCGTCGCGGAATAAAGGAAAAATATTTATATTCTAATGGCATTCACCGTATGTCATTGTAATAATATATACCAGTTTGTTGAGATTGGAGTTTGATATAGTTATTGAAGGAAAGGAAAGAAGGTTTACTATGGAAAATTAAACCATTTTGTAAAAGTACAAATTTTCTATGAATAGTTCAAATGATCAAAAACACTTGTAACGTCACATAACTGTATTTTCTACTGACGTCTATAATGCCTAATTTAAAATTATATACAATTTTGTTTACTTTGTTGATTCATAGTCCAGTAAATGAACGGGAAATTCGGCGATACCGTTTAATTTTCAGGGGCAACTCCGAATTGCATGAAAATTTGGATTTAGGTTCTACTTACCCTCCACTTCAAAGATGAAACTGTGCCGTTGGTTGCTTTTACTTGGGGCGTGACAGCCACCCCTTCTCGGGGGTGAAAATACATACGTTCAAGATAAGACCGAAAATGGATAAATTTACTGATTTTAAGCAACTTTTGTTCTATAGAGTGTTTTACGTAAGTCAATACTTTTCGAGTTATTTGCCATTGAAAATGTAGATTTTTCGACAAAAAAACTACGTTTTCAGACGGTTTTTCGCAAATAACTCAAAAAGTAAATATTTTATCGAAAAAAATATCCTTAGCAAAAGTGTAGCTTATAAAAAGCCCAAAAAATGGTGTATCAGTAAAGTCTATCAATCAAATAAACACAAAGTTGTAGCTCATGAAAAATACGTTCTTATTCGTCTAATTCCAAATCGAATATTTCAAGGTGAAATCACCAAAACATTAAGCACTTTTCGGGAAAAACCCATTTAAACTTTTTTAAAGTGTTTATAAAAAGCTTTGTTTTAATTGTTAACAAAAGTTTTAGCATTAAAAATAAGCGACTTGCGCTCAAAATAAAGTTGGCCCTCTTTTTTTTTGTAAAAAATCATGAAATTCTCGCCGTGTTTAGCTCCCCAAATGAAATTAATCGCTACCGCTTTACAAACAATTTACTTACCTATCTATTTTTTATATGATCTGTCAGTCTGACCGGTTTAAAGTGTTTATTTTGAACAGCCATATCTTAACCAATTTTTGTCTTACGGAGAAACAAAATGAAACTAGCATATTTATAATAGCAAAACCTACATTTTTTTACTCTTTAAGATTTTTCTTATCACTAATACTTTTTAAGTTATTTTGAAAAAATGAAGTTTTTCAAAAATTTTTAGAATTTTTTTTTTTATTATAAAACCAAATGTTTTCAAAAATAAGCTCTTCAAACCAATCAAACTTACAGATCATATAAACAATACACATACAATTAAAATAGATGGTAAAGCCAAACGATTAATTTCATTTAGGGTGCTAAATAGAGGGAGGTTTTCACGATTTATTTTACCAAAAAAAGAGGCCAACTTTTTTTTCATTGTAACTCGTTTATTTTTGTTGCTGTAAACTTTTGAAAAAAACAAATAATAAGCTTTTTTTCGATACTTTAAAAATGTTAATAAGATTTTTCCAAAAAACGCTTCTTTCTTCGGTGATTTGGCGTTGAATTATTCGATTTGGAATTAGACGAATAAGAACGTATTTTTCATGAGCTACAACTTTGCTTCTACTTAATTTGTAGACTTTACTGGTACACCATTTTTTTCGATTTTTTTTTTCGATAAAATATTTACTTTTTGAGTTATTTGGGAAAACGGTCTGAAAACGTAGTTTTTTTGTCGAAAAATCAACATTTTAAATCGCAAATAACTCGAAAAGTAACTTAGTAAAAAACTTTATAGAACAAAAGGTGCTTAAAATAAGTCAATTTATCCATTTCTGGCCTTATTTTAAACACGCGATTTTCACCCCCCCCCCCCCCCGTAAAAATTTAAGTGAAATTTTTGCACCCCATAAAAATTTTATGTTTACGTAGAGATTTTATGGGGGTTTTGTTCCTTTAAACCCCCCCCCCAAACTTTTGTGTACGTTCCAATTAAATTATGATTGTGGCACCATTAGTTAAACACAATATTTTTAAAACTTTTTTGCCTCTTAGTACTTTTTCGACAAGCCAGTGTTTATCGACATATTTTGAATATTTGTCGAATCCACCACATATTTGTATATGGTTAAGTACGATTATAGAGACCTGTTAATAATCTGAAAATTAATTTATAATTTACATCTTTATGTCTATTTTGAAAAAGAAGCCACATCTCGATAAAAGATGACTTGTCAAAAAAAGACTAGGAGGCAAAAAAGTTTTAAAAACACTGTGTTTAACTAATGGTACTACAATAATAGTTTAATTGGAACGTACACAAACATTTGGGGGGTTTAAAGGAACAAAACCCCCATCAAATTTTTATGTAAATATATTAAAAAAGAAGCCGCATCTCGATAAAAACTGACTTATCGAAAAAATATTAAGAGGCAAAAAAGTTTTAAAAACGTTGTGTTTAACTAATGATACCACAATAATGAATTACTTGGAATGTACACAAAAGTTTTGGGGGGTTTAAGGGAACAAAACCCCCATAAAATTTCTATGGGGTGGACAAACTTCACTATAATTTTGTTTTAAGATGCACCTGCCATAAGAATGATACATGTCCATTTTCAATAAAAAATCTCTAATAGTTTTCGATTTATTGAAAAAAATCGATTTTCATTTTGTAACTTCAAAGGTCTGTAACTTTTTTTTATGAGCACATTTGTACTAAGGTAAGTTAGGTTCAATCGAACTATTTTTGACCCCAAAATGTGTGGTATAATTTATGACCAATCTTTTCGGGACACCCTGTATAACTCCTTTATAGCAACTTTTTCATTTGCAGCAAAATGCAAAAATTGCATGCAATATATGCACTCTTTACCTTTACATCGCATTTTGATTTTTGCTGATAGGACAGTTTGATCAAAAGATATCGAATTGTCACTGACATCAAACATTGTATCTGAGAGAACAGTTCATTCTGTACAAAGGTGCTAATAAACGTTTTTGTTCAAAATTATCTAATCTACATTTCTTGTTTGCAGAGTTGTTTCGTTTTAAACAGCTGTTTTAAACACATTTTAAACATGTGTATATGTTCAAAACAGTTTAAAACACGTTTAAAACACTTAAATTAAACAAGCGTTTTTTTCATTTTATTTATTAAAATAATAAATAAATATGAAAAAAATCTCAAATACATTATACAAACTTTTTAACATACATATCGATGGCTATGTGTGAAAACCTCGTATCCCTTTTTTTTTTGGAAAATGACATTTTGGTGGTTTTAGTTTGAAAACCTTGTATCTCACGATTTACAACTGTTAGAAAAATTGCAAATACACTAGACTATTTTCTACAGCCGAAAAAAGAAACCACTTATATCAATTATTGCTCTCTTGAATTTATAACCAAGAATTTGGTACTTAATTTGGAGTGTTTGTTTGAGAGATTCGACTTGCAGAAATGATTTTTGTGAACAACAAAAGGTAGTCCGGCATATAGGAACATTTTATGAACCTTAAATCAAAAGATTTTTATTGTATCGACCTAGTATTTGGAGGTGTGCAATAAGCTATGAAAAATGAAAACCTCATAAATAATAATAAACACAACCTCATTTGAGATGAAAAACAGGTATATCAAGATATACGAGGTTATCATAGTTACTTGGGCAAAGGCTCTATATACTGCAAGGATATTTACGTGTTTTTCATAGCTAATATTTGTATTTCCAATTTAATAGCAACATTTAACACTTTTAGCTGTGTGCCAATATCAGATATTTGTCTCAATGTGCTCGAATTAAAAATATGTAACGTAATTTTTGTTTTTAGGTTATATTATGCAGAAAATCAGTTTTTTGCCTCTCCTGTAAAATTGTAATTTAATGAGATACGAGGTATTCACACTAAGCCATCGATATTATTTATTTATTAATAACCGAAACTTAACAAAAATTGGAAAACTTAAATCATTTTGCATACAAGAGTTAATAAATTTCTCAAAATTGTTCCAGTCTCATAGTAATCTTGTAATCTAAAATCATCAGTCTGATACCTGACCGGTCACGTCATCCCTGATGAAATTAAGCTCTAACTTAACAGCTTTGACATTGTCTAGCCTACGTATTTTCGAATGGTAAACCTTATGTTGTGGAGAAGAGTTTTTCTATGTTGACTGACGATGTATTAGCTGTGTGGAACTGTTAAGCAAGTTCCAATGCTGTAGTATTAATTTAGAACACCACCACATACTTATATGGTTTAACAGGTGCACACTTTGCCTGGTAATTAATAATATTTAACAATGCTCCTGGATGGTAATTTATAATGGATGGATGATAAATTTATTTCCACTAAAGCGCTTATCAAGCAAATTTGCCAAAAAATGAGCTGGGGACAGGGTAAAGGTAAAATCCATTTCCATACGTTCCTAAGCTCCTTTGTATCATGTACAAAAATTCGTCATTTGCACCACACCACAAAATAACTTACAGTAGGCGTTATTGCAATAGCAAATTTGCAACGCGAATTTATAAATAGTAAATAGTATGGAGTTGCCCCAGACAATAGCTCCATTATGTTAAAGATAAGTTAAACTCAAAATTATTAATATTATGTTTAAGAAAATATGGTTTAAACAATGTTTTTCCAAGTTTTATTTGTTTAAAACATAAAAATTAAAATAAAAAACGCATGTTTAGAGCCAAAACAAATGTTTAAAATAAAAAAACATGTGTTTTAAACATGTTTTATTTGTTTAAAACATAAAATTTAAAAACAAAATAAAACAAGTTTAAAACAAAAAAAAATGTTTAAAACAAAAAAACATGTTTTTTTTCAACCCTGCTTGTTGGAAACATTTTTTTCTAAAGCGTATGGATTCTTGGTAAATCGATGTTTTCCGATTCTGAAAGCGGTTTTAGGGGAAAACCCGGGATAGTAGTGGCATACTGTCTCTGTCCATTTGCTTTTCTGTATCTGTTCTTCAGACACTCGATCTTTCCCTCCCACCCTGTCACTGTTTCGATCTATCTCACAAGACTTCCTTTTGGTAAAAGTGTTGTTCTCTTCTCTATTTCTTCTCCTCCTCTGTCTCTCTATTGAGCACAAACATTATACCTTGGCTTCCCTTACACTCACACACTGAGCTTCTCTCTCTCTCTATCTTTGTCTCTCTCACCTTCTCTCTTACTCTCTCTCTCTCTCTCTTTCCCTTAGTCTTTGTCTCAGTCTCTTTCTCTCTATCTCTCTTTCTCTTAGTCTCTCTCTCTCTTGTTCTAGCATTCTGCCCTCCTGTCTCAACCAACAATTGATTTCATTGATTACTCAATAAATCAAAAGTTTACTAAGATGATAGCTATTAAAAATAAATAAAATAAATTAAAAATAAATTAGTGTCTCAAAATGATTTTTATAATAGTCTTATGGCCAGTTTCACCAATGTCGATTAGTAGTTTATTTGATGAATAAACTTATTCGACCAATAAACTGACACATCTACGTTGCACTAATTTTATTTATTTATCTATTTATTATATTTATTTATAAATTTTATTCAATGAATAACTACTACAAGCCCTAACAACTATATGTTGGAACAAGCAGTTATTTGGTGAATAAAATGCCAATTTACCGAAATTCTTTTGTTTAATTTTTTTTTAAATGTAATTATGAAATTAACAACATTTTTTATGATGTATGGAATTATTTCTATGGTTTAATTATATATTTTATGTTGATTGCTGTTCAATTAATTGTTTAATAATCGAAAACTGCTGACAACTAAATATTGGAACATTTTTTAATATTCCTCGCGTTTTAGTGTGCCTGGCGAGAAACGCGTGAAGTTTTATCAGCTTGACGGAAAGAAGGGTTTAAATCGAACATACGAGAAGCTAGTTTGTTGCCAACAATAATTAAAACGCGTCATTTGAGTATGAATAAAATAACAACAGTCAGTTTTATTATCAATAAAGTACAATAATGGCCCGTGGAAAACCTACTGATCCAAAAGTGCGAGAAATTATTATTCATCAGTACCACCAAGGGAAAACAATGCGTGAAAATCTCAGTGAATTGACTGTAACAACAACTACTGTGTTTAATATAATTAAGAAATATGGTGAAACTGCCAGTATTGATGTTCGCGGCAAAAGCTCAGGCCGTCCAAAAGCTGTTTCTCAAAGGAGTTTAAGACATTTAATCAGAATATGTAAGTCGGGAAGAAAAAATACACTACTAGAAGTAACTGGTAGATGGAATAGAGAAACTGGGATGAATGTTTCCAGAGAATGCTGTCGCAAATATATCCACAAAAGCGGTC
Source organism: Diabrotica virgifera virgifera (assembly GCF_917563875.1). Lineage (NCBI taxonomy): Eukaryota > Metazoa > Arthropoda > Insecta > Coleoptera > Chrysomelidae > Diabrotica > Diabrotica virgifera. The sequence continues at coordinate 37,760,320 of NC_065444.1, read as the reverse complement.
TTAGTTTTTATAAGGTATGTTTTATAGGTTCTTATTTGCGATATAGATTTTCTATTTTTTTATTTATTCGAATAGGCCCAAGAAAAACCATTGTTGACGGAAACTCAGAAAAGGAATCGTTATATTTGGGCTAAATCAAAACTTTCGTGGACTAAACTTGACTGGAACAAAGTTATCTATAGCGACGAAAGCAAATTTGATGTCTGTGGGGAGATTACCAAAAGAGTGTGATTAGGGAAAAGACAGATGCATTCCATAAAGATTGTCTCAAAAGGACTGTAAACTTTCCGCAGGGCATCATGGTGTGGGGTTGTATGTCAGCCAAAGGGGTGGGAACTTTACATTTTATTGAAGACATAGTAAACGCAGCCAAATATCAAGATATCCTTGAACATTCATTTTTACCAAGTGCGGCAACCTTATATCCATCCGGAGATTTTATCTTTCAACAGGACGGAGCCTCATGCCATACGGCTAAATCTACCAAAAAATGGATGAGAGAACATGACATTAAAGTTTTGTCACATCCTTCTAGTAGCCCTCGAATCTTAATCCAATAGAGACACTTTGGCACAAAATGAAACAACACCTGCCTAAGAAATAACCCTCAGCGTACTTTGCCACAACTACATACTAAATTTCAAGAAATATAGGGTAGTTTCACCCCTTAATTCTGTGAAGGCCTAGTTGATATAATGCCTAATAGAATTCAGGCTGTTATTCAAGCTAAGGTCGACGTTACGCCTTATTAATTTTTATTTTAATTTGTTAAAAGTCGCTTGTTCCAATATTTAGTTGTCAGCATTTTTCGATTATCCAATAATTAATTAAGTAGTAATTAACATAAAATATATAATTAAATTGTAAAAATAATTCTACACACCAAAAGAAATGTTTTTAATTGCATATCTACAATTAAAAAAAAATTAAATAAAAGAATTTTGGTAAATTGGTATTTTATTTACAAAATAACTGCTTGTTCCAACATTATAGTTGTTAGGGCTCGTATTCATTGATTTATTTGCTGTTGGTGAAACCAGCCCTATTATTATTCTTTAATTAATTATGCCTGAAAATTACCTATCTAGTTAAAAATATACAAACCTTTTGTAGTATTGCAACCACCTTGGCTGGATTTTGGTTAGAATCTCCTTCCTTCTTATCTCCTTCTTTCTTATCTCCTTCTTTCTTATCTCCTTCTTTCTTATCTGCTTCTTTTTTAGTTATGACCTGTAACACCACTTGGTCACCTTCTAGTGCTCTATTCCTATCACTGATAGATGTTATGTTATAATCTGCTATACTAGAATCCTCATTATTAACATATGAGTCTCTAGCGTTTTTAGGGTTGATCCTAATAAAACCTTTCACTAAAGTGCCATTTGCTAAACCTTCATCAATATCTTTTTGGTCCATATATTCACTGAATGTTCCCTGTTCCCTTTCTTGTTCTCTTTTCTTTCTTTCTCTTCTGGATTCCTTCTTGGCATATTTGCGGCAATTAACTTTATTTGTCTTTTGTCGATTTGCTGATTTCTTGAAAAATGGTGTGATAAACAAACACGAGGACGACCTACTTTCAATGAAAGACCTCAAATTTATAAATTTATCTTCAACGTTTCGTTGCCTTATCATTTTACTGTTTGTGTTAGTGGTAACAGCTTGAATAGAGAATGTTACTTGTATTGTGTCTTCACGGGGTGGTGTGTTAGTACTAGCTGATGGTAATCTTTGTCTAGGATTGTTTGTAGATTTATTAGCACTGGTACTTGGAGAAGATGGTAAATCTCTAAAATTTGATGATGAACGACTACAATTTGAAGATACTGAGTGCCTCGAACCATCATCTTCGTCGTCTTTCTGTTTATGTCTATTCCTATGTCTTGGTTTTCTTCTGACTTTTTTAGCAGTCTGTAACTCCCTATCTCGATGATGATTTGAGGCATGCTGTACTTGCACATTTGCTCTACCTGGATTGTTGGCTGGATTGTTTACCATATGCACCACTGTACTGCTTTTACTTACAATTGTAGATATTGATAATTGTTGAAGAAAGTCTGCACATTGGGAAACAGGATTTGACATTATCACAAAAACACAAATTCTTTAAGTTAACTAATACACTAAAAATTTATTCACCCAATTCAATAAAAGTTCTACATGTACTTCCCGAGATAATAGATCATTATTTGATGATCTATGCTTATTTTTAATTGCAACACATTGCAACAATAAATTATAAATGTCACAAATGTGTCACAAACATAACCTTTTACATGTGACTTCTGTCAGTTTGACTCTTTGACTATGATTTTGAATTTTGACACTTCCGGAATTTTTTGCATTCCACAGGAATCAAATTTTTTAAATATTACAATGTCTAAAGGTCCTAAATAAATTCACAGAATTAACTCGAAAAATTGAGATCCTCAAAAATAACTTTAGATTATTGTAACAGTCCCTTCAAATTCAAGGAGCTGCAATTTAAAATGAATTAGCCCAGTAAATGAACGTGAAATAAGGCGATACCGTGTATTTTTCAGTGTCACTACCGAATTGCATGAAAATTTAGATTAAAGTTCTACTACTTATCCTCCACTTCAAAGTTGGACTTAGGCGTTGGTTGATTTTACTTAAAGGCTAAAAGTCACCAGTTCTCGGGGTACCGACCCGAAAGGGGGGAGGGACATACGTTTAAAATAAGTCCGGAAATAGATAAATTGACTAATTCTAAGCAACTTTTGTTCTTTATCTTCTTGTAGAGTTCTTTATCTAATAAGTCAATACTTTTCGAGTTATTTGCGAGTGAAAATGTTTATTTTTCAACAAAAAGAAAACACGTTTTCAGGCGGTTTTTCTCAAATAACTGAAAAAGTAATTATTTTATCGAAAAAAATATTCTTAGCAAGAATGTAGCTTATAAAAAACCGAAAACTGGTGTATTCATGAAATCGACCAAGTAAAAAGTTGTAGCTCATGAAATATTATTGTTCTTATTCGTCAAATTCCAAATCTAATATTTCAACGTGAAGTAACCAAAAAATGAGGCATTTTTCGGGGAAAAATTTTGTAGTTTTTAAAAAAGCTTTATTTTAATTTTTTATAAAAGTTTTCTAGCATCAACCAAGTTGCGCTCAAAATAAACTTGGTCCCTTTTTTCGGTAATAAAAATCGTAAATATCACCCCCGATTAGCAACCCAGATGAAATCAATCGTTATATATATACCGCTTTACAATTTACTTTAATTATATATTGTTTAAAAATATGATCTGTAAGTTTCGTCTGTTATTTTTGAAAGTCCAAAGTGCTTATTTTTGAAAGCGTTGATATTCGCGGTGTGCAAGTACCTACTTGGAGGGGATACGAGAAACGATCACGCGAGAATAGCGGAGAAACATTGCAACTTTCTTAAATACATAGGCGTAACCAGGGGGTTTGGTGGTTATAACCCCCCCCCCATTGGGATGTATTTTGAGCTCTATACGCTTAACACCATACCCGTCGGAGATCTTCTAGTAGATGTAACCACCCCTTAGGATTATCCTGGTATATGCTTAAATAATTCATATTGTCAATTGAAATTGTCAAATTGACGTATATTTCATACCTACTGTCATTGAAGAAGAAAAATTATATATTGCTCCACAATATTGATATGATATGCAATTATTATATAAAGGTAAATTTAATTAATTGTATTGATTGCAGCAGTACTGCATTTTAATAACTAATTTTGTTTTACGTTTTAATAACATAACCTGAATTTTATTTTTTCTTCTTATTATTTTTTTGGACTATAGCCTTGACAATTATCCAGTAACCAGGACTAATATAATTGGCCAATATAATTTTTGCTGAGCGTAGAAACCAGGTGTCGCTTTGCCGAACTTGCACGGTCCCAATAGTTGTAATATAGTTAAAGGGGCTTGAACGAGTCACTAACCACAAGTGTATGCAAACTTTGAAGAGTCATATCTTAACCAATTATTGTCTTACAGAAAAACAACATCAAACGTCAATATTTTTAGTTTGAGATTTTTTTGTATCACTAATACTGCTAATACTTTTTAAGCTATTTTGAAAAAAGGCATATTTTCTACAATTAAAAAAAATATTACAAAATCAATTTTTTTCAAAAATACGTACTTTGAATCGGTCACACTTACTGTCATAGGTAAACAATATATAAATAAAGTAAATTGTAAAGCGATAACGATTATAATTTCATCTGGGCTGCTAATTATTAATTTTCACGATTTTTATTACCGAAGAAAAAGAGACCAAGTTTATTTTGAGCGTGGCTTGCTTAGTTTTGATGCTAGAAGCTTTTATAAAAAATAAATATAAAGCTTTTGATAAACACTTTAAAAAGGTTTTAATGAGTTTTCCCCGAAAAGTTCTTTTTTTTTTTGTTATTAAGTTGATATATTCGATTTGGAATTTGATGAGTAAGATCAATTTTTCATGAGCTACAACTTTGATTTTACTGGGTCGATAGACTTCATGAATACATCATTTTTTTCGTTTTAGCTAGATTTTTGCAAGAATATTTTTTCGATAAAATACTTTTTGAGTTATTTGCGAAAAAGCGCCTGAAAACGCGTGTTTTTTATAGAAAAATAAACATTTTCTCACGTCACTCACAAAAGACTCGTAAAAGACCCAGTTAAAAAACTCCATAGAATAAAAGTTACTTAGAATTGGTAAAATTTATCCATTTCCAGACTTATTTTAAACGTATGTCCCCCCTACCCTCCTTTCGGGTGGGTACCCCGAGAACAGGTGACTTTCACCCCTTAAGTAAAAGTGACCAACGGTCTAAGTCCAACTTTGAAGTGGAGGGTAAGTATAGAACTTGAATGCAAATTTTCAAGCAATTCGGTAGTGACACTGAACAATACACGGTATCGCCGTATTTTACGTTTATTTACTGGGCTAATTCATTAATGTTGTTCTGCAGCTATTTCATTGTGGCATTTTTAGGATTAACTTATTTAGATGGGAAATAAGCCACAATTAAATTGAAAAAATAATTTTATTAACGTTTCGAAGCCCAAATCGGGTTTCGTTGTCAAAATACAAAATACTACTAAATTAAACAAAAATGGTGTTGCTAAGTAAAAAATTTTTTTTAATAATTTATTTAATCTGGCTCATTTATATTGGCTGTTCGAGCCATTTTAAATATCATATAAGTGTTGCTTGTTTTGTCTGCACCCTGCATACAAAACCGTTAGTTATTGAGAATTGTTAAAAGCGCTGGGTAGTGAATATTTTCGTAATATGGGCACAGCAACCTACTTCCACTTATCGGTTTGTTTTGATAATAATTACGTCAGATACATATCATATTGTTTTCTTGAATCAGCAGAATCGCTTATACAGGGTGAGTCATGAGGAACTGTACATACTCCTACCTCGGAAGGAGGCCCCTATGGGGAATAACAAATGACCATTAAAAAGTGCCTGCTCCCATTGTTTAATAATATACAGGGCGAGTTTCGCATTTTGACAGAAATTTGTATTCGTCATAATTTTTGAACAGTCAGATCGATGTGTCTCTTATTTTGGTCAATCGTTACATTATTACCACCTAATCAACTGATTTATTCAAACTAGAAAAAATAAGGTCCGGCTTTAAAAAAATTAGTTCGTTTGGGCCTTAGAAAAAATTTCACCCTGTATAAGTTTTTTAGAAACTCTAATATGAATTTTATAAATAAGACAAATAGACAATTAAAATGGCATACTTTTTCCCCACACGATTACTTAATTTTTTATTAAAAAATCAAATTTGACTATGCATAAAAAGTTTGGCAAAGTATTTGCATAGATTTAAAAAAATTAACTTTTTTTTACAAAAATTAATTTACAAAAACAACGTTTTTCTTAAAATTAAAAGTTTTAACATTTTTTTTTTCTATGACACGTCTAGATCTAAAACTTCCCATAACACTTCTTTTGGACTTTATAGTTTAACATTCATAGACGTGATCAAATAGATAAATTTTAAATTTTTTCACTTATTTTTTGCGATTTAACTTTGCAATTCACGAATCTGCACCTTTTATTTTTTAAAATTCATAACTTTTACGAGAAGAAGACTGAAAGTCTACAACAATTTTCATAGTCTTCACAATAGTAAGAGATATGTGCTGTAAAAATTTCAGAAAAAAAAAATATTAAAATGGAACAGAGTTGTAGCGAGTTAAACCGTGATTTCATTTTTTTTTTCATTTTTAGGTTAAAATTCCGATTTTGACAAATTTGTTTTTTTAATAAAAAATGAAGTAATCGTGTGCGGAAAAAAATAAATATGCCATTTTAATTGCCTATTTGTCTAATTTGTAAAATTTATATTAGAGTTTTCAAAAAGCGTATACAGGGTGAAATTTTGAATACAGGGTGTAGTTTGAATAAATCAGTTGATTAGGTGGTAATAGTGTAACGATTGGCCAAAATAAGAGACACATCGATCTGACCGTTCAAAAATTATGACGAATACAAATTTATGTCAAAATACGAAACTCGCTCTGTATATTATTAAACAATGGGAGCAGACACTTTTTAATGGTCATTTGTTATTCCCCATAGGAGCCTCTATACGAGGTAGGAGTATGTACAGTTCCTCATGACTCACCCTGTATGATGGGAAGAATTTACCCTTGAAATGTGTAACGAGAATTCAGAATCAGAGTGTCGTATGAGTATGTGAACAGACAAGACAAGATACGGGTGATCGGATTTTCCGAGCCGCGTAAATAAAAACACATATTTTTAAGAGAACTTTTCAAGATACCGAACGAAGAGCATCGGAAATATTTCCGCGTCGGCCGGTAAAATATAAGTAAGTTCCTAAGATATTGTAATGCACGTCTGAAATTCCGGATTACGGTACAAACACTTTATTTATATATGCGGTGTGTTATAATTATCCATTTAAGAGATATACTGTTTATTTTTCGCTTTAATATTTTGCAAGCTGTTAACTCTTTTGACTTAAAGCTAATTATCGAAGATAAAAGTACAAAGGCTTTTATTTAATTTCGAATCTCGTGGGTTGTCTTAAGATCGGGTAGATTTTTAGAGGCCCCCCATTGGCAATTCAGACGTGTATTATACATTTTAAAGTAGAAGACTTTAAAATGATATCGCCAATATTTATGAGTTGCGTTCCTGGGACGACTTTACTAAAAGATTAGATTACATGAAATCAATCCCAACTCAAGAATATCCGTCACAAAAAATTATAGCATGTGATCGGTTTTTAAAAATACAACCAAATGCAACGATGACCAGGAAAAAACCTTGGGATACTATCCCGACATCGTAAGTATTTGGTCTTACATTTAATTTACTTTCAAAAACTAATACCAAATTCTGACTTTAATATGTTTAAATTATAAATAATATTAATAATACATAGGTATACAATAAGTAATACTAAAATATAAAATGTGTACTAACTCGATATGTTATTGACTTACTAATCGTGGTATTTTCTTTCTATTGACTTCCTCTTTCAGTATGGGTAACCACATCCTACTGCATTCTACCGAGGAATTTGCGACACAATTGGTTTCATTTAGCATAATTAGGCTTCGAAACGTTAATAAAATTATTTTTTTTTAATTTAATTGTGGCTTATTTCTTATTTCCCATCTAAATAGTTAATTCATTTTAAATTGCACCTGCTTGAATGGATTTTTAAATTCTCAATCTAAAGTTATTTTTGAGGATCTCGATTTTTCGAGTTTATTCTGTGGATTTATTTAGGAGATGGAGATGTTATTGCAATAGGGCTTTTCATTCACAGTCATTTGTTTCGAGCTTCTGTCATGTGTCACATAATTATATCTACGACATACGTTATTGGTATATACAATAATACAAACCAAAGACGTATGACGTAGATATCTTAATATTATGTGACACAAGACAGAAGCTCGAAACAAATGACAATCGATGAAAAGCCCTATATTTTAAAAAATTTATTCTTGTGGAATGCAAAAAAAATCTTGAAGTGTCAAAATTCAAAATCATAGTCAAACTGACAGAGGTCACATGTAAAAGGTTATGTTTGTGACACATTTGTGACATTTATAATTTATTGTTGCAATCACAAACCATACATACTTATAGACGTTTCACGACCATGTTAATCTTTCGGATCGAATTAACGCCATCTCTTGATTGGAATGGGAACTAAAATGACAAATTTTAGTTACGTGAGCATTTCAAATTATAAATTTTGCGGGATTTTTGATGAAATTTCGCAGGAAATTAAAACAACAGAAAGACAGTTCAATGTTTTATTCCATATTTTACTGAAAACTTCAAATATTCCAATTTGTTTTCAAAATGCTAAACACTACTGCTATGTGTCACGTGAAAGCACTGATGTGTATCGACTTAAATGAAAATTTTTGAAAGAATCTTGTAGGATGATTGTTTAGTTAGATAAATACCTTATAATCTTTTACAAACTTCCAAAAATATATAGGTCCGAAATGTTGATGACACACTTGCCTATTGGAATAAACTGTTTCAGGATCTATTATATTGTTTTTTTTAATGTGGAGAAACACAACACGGGATGATCAATGTAAACTAAAAATTCTACTCATAAAAATGGAGAGGAGGTTAATACACTTGATTAAAATTGTGATTAAATCTAATTAAAAACGTAACACCACTATAATAAAATAATTAAGCCACAACACAAACTGTAAAATAAAAAGTAAATAAAAATTAATTTAATTGTCAACTGTCAGTTGTTAAATATGACAAGAGAATTGACTGACAGCGACATCTCTTGATTGGAATGGTAACTAATTTGCTGTCTTGACCTTGACAATTTACGTGAAACGTCTATGAGTATGTATGGTTTGTGGTTGCAATTTAAAATAACCATAGATTATATCATCAAAAAATAATGATCTTTTATTTGGTTCTTCACCCCGAAGTAAAAGCCACCAACGGCATAGCTCCATTGTGAAGTGGAGGCTAAGTACAACCAAATACATATAACCAAATAGAACCAAGTCTAAATTTTTAAGCAAATCCGTCGGCGTCGTGACGCTGAAAATAACACACGCGTACAGTTATTTTTACTGGGCTAAATGCGCAGTTCCTTACAAATGAAATTGTGCGCATGATTTGACAGTTCCAAGCGAAGTAGGAAAAAGACACGGAACAAGGATTAAATTGTGGCGTGCGCAGAGAGATCATTACATCAGCTGTTCAATACATTATGGTAGTTGTTTGTGTTTAGTAATTGCAAGGTCAGTCTTTGTGCGAGTATAAAATTGTTTTGAAGTTTTTGGTACTTGGAAGTGTACAGATTTTAATAAAAATATCTTCGTCGAATTTCACGCAGTTTCTACAAAAGTGTTTTCCTTCTTCGGACTCATGAATAGCACAGGTTCTTCTGACTCAAATGGATCCAAAAATTATTTTGTAAACTTCAACCAGGATAGCACGTAAGTTTCGTTAATATTATTCTTAAATGGTTTGATGGGTCATTGAAAATGTTACTTACGTTTGACAAATGTATTTACGGATTTTCTTTTTACGCTCAAGCATTTAATTTGCGTTTTTGTGCGAAAATAGGTGCGTCATTTTGCAATCAATCCTCATACGTTTGTTACAAAAACGAATGTATTTTTCAATTTGACCTTTACAACAATTTTTGTTGTAAAATACTTGTACGTTGTTAGGTGGTCTAAATGACCCTGAGTGAAAATTTAGAAGGCAGAAAATTTGAATATTTTAATTTTTAAATTGTATTCCATATCACATCACAGACAAAACAAGAGCTTTGTTTTTAAATAGTAATTTTAAGAATGCTTTTATCAGGAGTAAAAAAATTGTTTTTTATTATAGATTGCGTGCATGAAGCAATAATATTTTTAATTTTCATGATATAGTATCTTTATTTTTGGTGACGGGGTCACTTTATAACTTTCCTATAAAAAATTCTGATATTTTTTAAGGGAATTTTTGATGGAAAATAATCATTTACATACTCCAATTTTTTGAAATTATATTTAAATAAATAAAATGCCTATGTGGCATTAATATTTGTTGTCTTGAGCATTTGGTTGATATTAATTTGACTAACCTTGGATGTAATTAATAACTAGAGATTGTTGTGATTTTTTGAACAGTTTTTTTAGTATTGTTGATAAAAGTGTGTTGTTTATGAGTATATTTAAAAACTATAGATAAAAGTATTTAAATATGTTTTAAGTACACTGAAAAAGCTTTTTATAAAATAACAACAATATAAGTAGTATCAATAATTATTCAACTAATTATTATCAACCAATTTAATGTTTTAAGAGACATAATTTTGGAATTTTATTTTAAATACTACCTTTTTAATGATAAAGATCTGAAGAAATTAATTTCGTTCCACTTAATAGGGAACTTGCATAACATTTTAAATTGGAAAAAAATGTTATAAATCACAAAAGAACATAATTTAGAACCTGTATCAAAGATAAAAAAGTTTTTTGTTTGTCTTTCGTTTGGCCCCTAAAGACGACTAAAAATTCAACTTATACCAGCCACTCCAAAACGCGTCGTGATGTCACGTAAATTAGACATTATAAACGTCAGTAAAAAATACAGTTATGTGACGTTAAAAGTGTTTTTGATCGTTTGAACTATTCATAGAAAATTTGTACTTTTACAAAATGGCTTTATTTTCAATAGTAAACCTTCTTTCCTTTCCTTCAAAAACTGTATCAAACTCCAATCTCAACAAACTGGTATATATTATTACGACATACGATAACTGTCATTAGAATATAAATATTTTTCCTTTATTCTCCGACGACGAGCTGGCCAAATACCCAAGTAGGTGGAGGCCAATAAACTAAAGAAGGAGAAGAAGAATATACCTAAATATAACGCTGTATCTAGGTACATGCTAACGTGTACAGAAATTAAAAAATTAGAGTGTCAGAGTGTTGGAATTTGTTTAATCGCGTTGTGTTTACACTTTAATTTTAATATTGATTAGTAAAGAGATTTCTTATTTTTTATTTGTTTAGTGTTTGTTTTTAAATTAACTATGCAGTGTGTACAATTATTTAGTTGTTTTAATGAGTTAAACCACATTTTAAAACAGTATGAAAAAGTTAAGAGACTATAAATTAATATATATTTTTTTAGTTATAAGTGAAATAGTATTACCGTCCAAAATTAAAATAAAAGGAAGACCTAAAGCTTTCACAATAATAATTAACTTGTTCTGAAGCTATTTCCTTGTGGCATTTTTGTAGTCAACTATTCTAAATAGGAACTAAGCCACAATTTAACTAAAAAAATGATTTTATTAACATTTTGACGTCTAAATCGGACGTCGTTGTCAAAATACAAAATATTATTAAATTAAACAAAAATGTTGTTGCTTAGTAAAAAATTTTTTCTAATAATTTATTTAATCTGACTAATTTTTGTATTTTGACAATGACATCCGATTTGGACGTCGAAACATAATAAAATCATTTTTTTAGTTAAATTGTGGCTTATTTCCCATTTAGAATAGTTAGAATTAACTTACATATAAAAATTATTTTAACAATATTTTCTACATGTCATGACAACTAAATACATATATTTATTTTGCTAACCTAAATATATACTTTTATACATACATTGATTTATTACAATTAAGTTTGAAACATCTGAATAGTTCTGCTTCCCTTCCATTAACAAATATTTTTCTATCAAACAAACACTAAACATATCAAAATAGCTTGTACCAAAATATACAGTCACTGCGCACACTAAATAATGACGTCACTGGCTTGATGAAGTTTAATTCGTGTGTACCTAACTTTTTTATTTGCGTACACGTAGACAAAGCGAAAAATAACCATAATAATAACTAATGTAAAACTATGTGACGTCACGGGTCATTTGAACTATTTTATACCGCAGAAGACTTTAAATATGTATTTCTAAGTTATTACGAGTTTTTGAAGGGTGAAATTTTGGAAATCTCATTTTTAAACAAAACTGAACATTATTATATAATAAAAAAAATGTGCAAGTTCCCTATTGTTGATAGGTCCTTTTTCTATAGGTATACCTATATTAACTAAAAACATCTTAAGTATACAGGGTGTCCCGAAAAGATTGGTCATAAATTATACCACAGATTCTGGGGTCAGAAATAGGTTGATTGAACCTCACTTACCTATATGCAATAGTGCATATAAAAAAAGTTACAGCCCTTTGAAGTTACAAAATGAAAATCAATTTTTTTTCATATATCGAAAACACCTAGAGATTTTTCATTGAAAATTTACATGTGGCATTTTTATGGCAGCAGCATCTTAAATAAAAATTAAAGTAAAATTTGTGTACCCCATAAAAAATTTATGGGGGTTTTGTTCCCTTAAACCCCCCCAAACTTTTGTGTACGTTCCAATTTAATTATTATTGTGGCGCCATTAGTTAAACACACTGTTTTTAAAACATTTTTGCCTCTTACGACTTTTTCGATAAGCCAGTGTTTATCGAGATATTTTGAATATTTATCGAATCCACCACATATTTGTATATGGTTAAGTACGATAATAGAGACCTGTTAATAATCTGAAAATGTATTTATAATTTACATTCTTAGTTATATTTTGAAAAAGAAGCCACATCTCGATAAAAGGTGACTTATCAAAAAAATACTAAGAGGCAAAAAAGTTTTAAAAACACTGTGTTTAACTAATGGTTCCACAATAATAATTTAATTGGAACGTACACAAACATTTGGGGGGTTTAAAGGAATAAATCTCCCATAAAAATTTTATGTAAATATATTAAAAAAGAAGCCGCATCTCGATAAAAACTCGCGTATCGAAAAAATACTAGGAGGCAAAAAAGTTTTAAAAACGTTGTGTTTAACTAATTGTACCACAATACTGGATTAATTGGAACATACACAAAAGTTTGGGGGGGTTTAAGAGATCAAAACCCCCATAAAATTTTTATGGGGTGGACAAATCTCACTATAATTTTGTTTTAAGATGATCCTACCATAATAATGATATATGTCCATTTTAAATAAAAAATCTTTAATAGTTTTCGATATATTGAAAAAAATCGATTTTCATTTTGTAACTTCAAAGGGCTATAACTTTTTTTATGAGCACATTTGTACTAAGGTAAGTTAGGTTCAATCGAACTATTTTTGACTCCAGAATGTGTGGTATAATTTATGACCAATCTTTTCGGGACACCCTGTATACTCATATTATATCAAAGTACCAAAAAACCTATTTGCCCAGCATATACAAATAAATAATAAAGAAGCATTAAATCCATATACCTACTCTCGCTTTCACAGCAACATAGAAGAAGTACAAGCAAAGTCACTCAAGATGAAACGTTTTCTGTAACTTACTAAATGTCTCACTTAATTGCCTAAACCTAAAGTATATGATGTTTATAATCAAATTATTGGAGAAGCTTGCTAAAGGAGGCCAAAGCTCGGTTTGGGCTGTAGTGTCATTGGATGGATGGATATGATGTTTATGTTAATATTTCTCAATTCTAAGGAAATACAGATATTATTTATCATATTAAGTTAGCAGCCATGGAGGTTGAGTTGTTCTGAAGCTATTTCCATGTGGCATTTTTGTAATCAACTACAGTAGAACCTCGATTATCCTTCAGGGCACCGTACCAAGGGTATGACGGATAATCGAAAAGACGGTTAACAGAACATATTAAAAAAAAGAATGTGTGTGTACTTTGTACGCACGTAAGAAGTTATACTTCTATTATATGATTTAAACGAAATTAATATACTTATTATTTATATTTTGTTTAAATATTAAACTAATTTATACTTACTACTTCTCAAACATTTTTATTAGAACAGTGCCAAAAATTAAAATAATAAAAGAATAAAACACACACAAACACATTAAACAAGCCACAAATGATGTCTGAACATAAATTGTCGAAAATTTTTTTAACTAAATACGTATTTTCTGAAAATACAATTATATAATAAATATACTTACAATCATAAAATGTATTAAAAAAAAACAAAAAAGAAAGTTTCTATTGGGACTCGAACCAGCGCTGATAAGGGCGGTTGGTATTGGAATTCATTTGCCTTCTCCGCTTAGCCACGGACACTATGTGTCATTATTTACGAAGATCGACTAACTAAACGGATTAAACTTGTGATATTTTGATATTTTGAAAATTGATCAAATTATTTTAATTTTGAATTGAAATGATTTAGAATTGAAAAAAGACAACAAAACATAGAGTAAGAAAACAATATATTAGGTGAATATTGATAGAAATTTTGATGGTAATCAAATTATATAAATAAAAGTATTACATACTATGTATTTTGGCAGATCAAATAGGTAGGTTTATACCCATGATACATTAACAATTATTACGTACCTGTTGCTTTTAAAAACTATGTAAAAGTCACTACAATATTATAAACTTTTTTGTTTCTGTCCTCACAACAATAAAACTAATATATTATACATTTGTTTACCTTTACCTTTACCTCCAAACCACAGCTGTCCTACAGCTGCCATATCGGATAATTTTTGACATGTCATTTGAACATCCAATCAGAACAAAGTTATAATGCGCATGCGCCGGGCTGATAGGTTTTAACATATAAAAATTCACCCTCTATCGCCGGTAAAGAAGTATAACTTCAAAAAAATTAACACTTCATAGTACAACTCTCAAATTTATTTTGGATGATTTGTTTGACAATATAAGAGTGATTTGTGTTCATACAATCGAATCAATTTAAAATATTCTGAAATCTTTGTTTGTTTTACTGTTGCTTCACATTTTGCGACAGCTGAATTTCATAATCGGCATAAGATCATGCAATCTACTTTATTGGCTTCTTCTTGTTGAGAATACCACTCGATGAATTATTGCATATATGCGATGCAGCTTCTCTAGATTATTTACGCAAATCTTTGTCAGTTACAATAGCTTTATCAACATAGCTACAGTGAAATTCCAAGTCTGTGTCAGCTTCTAAATGTGTTTGGTCCGCCTTTGTGGCCATTTCAACAATTTCTTTATCTGTCAGCAATTGATAGTCGTTTGTGTCCTCATCACAAATCAAACTAACTTTTTTTGAAGTTATACTTCTTTAGGCGCGATTGAGATTGAGGGTGAATTTATATTGATCTGCGCGCATGCGCACACCGACAGTATGGTATTAGTCGTTATACGGGCTCTGATTGGGTGTTGAAATGATCTGTCAATAATAAATAATTGTTCAAGATGAAGGTAAACAAATGTATAATATATTAGTTTTATTGTTGTGAGGACAGAAACAAAAAAGTTTATAATTGTAGTGACATTTAAATAGTTTTTAAAAGCCACAGGTACGTAATAATTGTAAATGTATCATAGGTACCTACCTATTTGAACCTACCAAAATACATAGTATGTAATACTTTTATTTACATAATTTGATTACCATCAAAATTTCTATCAATGTTCACCTAATATATTGTTTTCTTACTCTATGTTTTGTTGTATTTTTTCAATTCTAAATCATTTCAATTCAAAATCAAAATAATTTATTTTAATTCAAAAATGTCAAAAGCTTAATCCGTTTAGTTAGTCGATCTTCGCACATAATGACACATTGCCTCCGTCGCGAAGCGTTTAAGACGAATGAACCCCAATATACCAACCGCGCTGATAGCTGGTTCGAATCCCAATAAAAACTTTTATTTTTTTATTTTTTTTTATACATTTTATGATTGTAAGTATATTTATTATATAATTTTATTTTCAGAAAATACTTATTTAGTTAAAAAAATTTTCCGACAATTAATGTTCAGAAATCATTTGTGGCATTTTTAATGTGTTTGTGTGTGTTTTATTCTTTTATTATTTTAATTTTTGGCACTGTTTTAATAAAAATGTTTGAGAAGTAGTAAGTATAAATTAGTTTAATATTTAAATAAAATATAAATAAAAAGTATATTAATTTCGTTTAAATCATATAATAGAAGTATAACTTCTTACGTGCGTACAAAGTACACACACATTCTTTTTTTTTAATTTTTTTACATTGAAATGTTTGCTTATGTAGTCAATACAACTTCTGTATGTACCCTGACGGTTAACAGAGGTGACGGTTAATGGAGAGATGGATAATCGAGGTTCCACTGTATTCTAAATTGGAAATAAGCCACAAAATAACTAAAAAAATGATTTTATTAACGTTTCGATCTCCAAACCGGATGTCATTGTCACAATACAAAATACTAGTAAATTTAAAAAAATGGTGCTGCTTGAATTAAATAAATATTAAACAAATGGAGTTCTTGCATTGTGTTTATAATTCCTGTTGTTGCAGAATTAGGCCATCATAGTTTAATAATAGTAGGCCTAGTATTCCTATATTTAGTTCATTTCGTGGCATACTGACTTTTACCAAGTTTCCTGTTCTTACAAACTTTTGACGTTTCGTGTTGCATTAATTTTGTAGCATATATTTTTTGTTTTTGTCATATTTACCATTTTGTTTTTGTCATATTTACCATTTTGTTTTTGTCATATTTTGTTATAGTTACCACCTTCATTGGTGTGCTTTGCGGAATGTAAGTATTCTCCACATATTTTCTCATTAACAGTCACAATTTTAACCTTTTGCCTTAATCTAACATGGAAATAGTTCATTCCAGGCACTGAAGATGTTCTGTTCAGAACGAAAACGTTTTGCAATCCATGTGGATGACTTTTAGAAGTTTTAAATAAACTATTTTATACCAAAATACAATTTGAAGTTTTTACTTCTGTATAGGGTTTGTCATATTTGTTTTAACTTTGTCTTCTGGTCTTCCATTTAAAATGTAAATATCACAAAAAAGTTAATTTTTTAAATTACTTAACTAACAAAATTATTATGACCTTGAACTTCTTGGTTGCTATCTAACTAAACATATCTCATATCTTCCTTATCTCTAATCTTCAGATTTTTTTAAGAAATCCCCATCAAAAGATTCAAAAATTGAATATTTTTTCAGCCCAAGTAAATACATAATAAAAATTTGAATAACTAACCATCCCCATTGTCTCTTTCTACAGAATTTTACCTTTTATAAAATATTTTCTCAAATAGAAAGTCCAAACAATGCAAGTGATTAGAGATTACAGATAAGCAGGATCCATAAATACTTAAATGGAAATTAATCATTTAAAAAGTGGCTTTTTCTGTACCTTTCTCTGATAAGGATTAGGTAAATTTTTGTTTATCATTGTGATAAAAATTATACTTATTTTACAGGTAGATAAGTTTTAAGAAAGGTCAATTCACAAATAAATGGTTAGATTTATTAGTATATGAATTAATGTTTAATTTGCTAGAGATTTGCTGTTTTAATTAAAGATATAAGAAATTAGATAATTTCATGCAATAAGAACCAAAACAGCATATTTTCTGACTTTATAAGCATTGTTGGACATATTGGTCCTCAGGTCAATGTATCTTCTTTAATACGATAGATTTTCAGACATTCTGTTGTTTTTATTTTTTTTTTCATTATTTTATTTGCTCATTGATCTTGTCTTTCGCAATTTCTGTGTACATATATCAAGTATTGTAATGTCTTTCACTGTTCTTTTGTCTTCTGTTCGTTAACATCGTTAACAAAATTTCTGGGTATTTTCCTATTCTTCGTAATACCTACTTTAAGGTTTGTGACTCTTTCAACCCAACTTATCTTCAACATTCGACGGTAGCACCACATCTCGAAACTTTCAATATTTTTTATGTTGTTCTGTTTGAGAGTCCAGGCCTCTACACCGTATAATAGCGTGTTAAATTCGTAGCCTCTCGGCATTCTTAATCGCAGAGGGATGCTTATATCACTGTTGCAGAAGAATTTTCTCATCTTTATGAAGGTGACCCTGGCAATTTCGATACGTCTTTTTATTTCATTATTTTGGTCTCCAGTTTCGTTTATTAAAGTTCCCAAGTACATATTTGTAACTTGATACTTTTTCAATTTGAATGCCGTTTATACTAATATGTGCTGGTTGTGTCATGTTTTTACTGAAGACGATTTACTTGGTTTTTTTGATATTGATGTTTATGTCATAATTGTTGCAAGCAATATTTATGTTTGTAAGTAATCGTTGTAATTCTTCTACTGTTCTTGCAACTAGTACAGTGTCGTCCGAGTATCGAATATTATTTACAACCTCTCCATTGATTACGATTCCTTCGTTTGCTTGGCTTCCTGGCAGATGCTTTCACTATATACCTACATTAAATAGCAGTGGTGACAAAATGCATCCCTGTCGTACTCCTCTACGTATTTCTATTGCTTGTGATGTCTCATTTTCTATTTTGATGTTAGCTTTCTCATGCCAATATAAATTGAGAATTATTCGCAGATCTTTATTATCTATGCATGATATGCAGGTAAAACATGCATGTACTTCTTGATTAACGTCTAGGTATCTTTGTGTAAGAACATTTAAACCGAAGAGAGTTTCTCGAGTACCTAGTCCTTTTCTGAACCCCATCTGTGTATTACTAATATCTGACTCCAACTTTTGATAAACTTGTTGATGATTGTGGATGATTTTTAGAAATATCTTTAGTAGATGGCTCATTAAAGATATTGTTCGATGTTCAGAACATTCTTTTGCATTGGATTTCTTTGGCAGTGTAACGAATGTAGGCAACAGCCACTCTTGAGGTACAATACCAGTATTGTATACTGTATTAAATAAGTGCAATATTATACCTATTGATTCTTCATTCAAGAGCTTTAGCCATTCAGTAGGAACCTCATCAGTTCCATTTGCCTTTCCAGTTTTAGAATTTCTAAGTGCCATTTCTACTTCACATTTTAGGATTCCAAGTCCCGTTTCACCATTTACCTGGACAATGTTATTTCTGTTGTCCTCAAACAATTCTCTTATGTATTCACTCCATCTATTAATTTTTTCTGTTAAGTCTATAATAATATTTCCGTCTTTGTTCTTAAGCAAACTTATTTGATGTCTTCTTTGGGTTCCTGTAATTTCTTTTACTTTTTTGTGTATATTGAGTGTGTCATACTTTCTTTCATAGTCTTCCATTTCCACACATTGTTTTTTAATCCATGATTCTTTGGCCTTCTTTATTCTTTGCTTTATGCTCTTATCAACCTCTCTGTATTTTTCTGCATTATTCTTCATTTTACGTCTTTCATCCATTAGTTCTAGTGTGTTTCATCCACACCTTATGTTTCTTTGCAGCGGTAAATTAACGAACATCAAGGCTGCGCATCTACAACCGACGAACAATGGATAAATCGCGAATTGGGCATAGTCTGTAGCAAGCTTGCTAAACTATGCGGCCAAGCTTTAAGTAAATGTGGCAAAGATCTTGATGATGATGTTTCCGACGATAATTTTGTGAAAATATTCCCAAGCTGAATGAACTGACCATATGAATACATCCTCATCCTCGTATATTACGTTATGCTTTTCTTTATTTCGTATTTAGTTTTTAGCGATTTCTGATTTATTTATTTAGGAAACAAAAACCATTCAATACAACAGTACTAGTACTATCATCAATAATAATAATAAAAACAAAACAAACTATACTATCTAATCTGTGCAATGCGCGTGTTCTTTGAATGAGTCAGATATTTTGATGTGACGTGAATTATTTGCATTTTGCATTAAATGGTGAAACGCAGTGCCTTGTTGTTTGGGGGGCTCGCGTAGTAGATATTGTCGAGTTGAATTTATGTGTATACAAAATATTTATGTGGAAAAAAGCAATAATTCACAAAATATAGGTATGTTCAGAGCCGTGCGGTTTATCTTTTCAACATGATGCAAGTCTTCAAAATGCCGCCCCTTTACCTATATATTATTGAAACTTAACTTTTATTTTTATTAAATGAAACTGCACGAAATGAACGAAAACTTTTATTTTAAAATCAAAACGTACTTTAAATATGTATAAACATTACATTAAGTAACATTTACAAAAATTATAATTTTACCCTTCTGCCTTTTTTTGGCAACCTCGTCAATCAGATTGGTGTAGTCTAGTAGGGATAGGTAGGTGTAGCAGCTAGTAAGAACTATTGAAGTGCTAAGTGCTAAATTTTTTAGGTTTGTTTGTCTTATGGAGCTTCGTAAATAGTTTTTAATAATTTTTAATTTTGAAAAACTTCTTTTCTCACTAGTTACCGAGTCAGGCAGCGTTAATAAAATTTTTAGTGATACAACTACATTTGGGTATACAGAAATTAGGTCATTTTGGCACAAATAGTTCAAAACCCCTAAAGGTTTCATGGAGTATGGTATTATTTGGGATATATCACGCACTTCTAGATCATTTTCCTCTATATCAGATTTTTTTTCTATTGAAAGTATTGAATGAAGATTTATACCTACAATATTTTTCTAGTGTTTTATCTTCTATTTCCCTCAATTTAAAAATATACAGAAATTTAAAATTTTTTCAAGTTTCTACAAGCGAAAATCGATCAATCAAAGAATTAGCGGCAATGTCTAAAATATAATTGAACACATTTATTTTAAATTTAGCTTCATCTGCTAAGAGCTCGTCCACAGATTTTTCGTAATCAAACAAACGCTTTTTTTCTTCTGGCTCGAATTTCATTTTCAGCTCGAAATTCGGAATTTATATTAAGATTTTCTGCAATTTCATTTAATTTTCATTTGGTCATTAGCCAAATTGTCTGTAACTTTTCATTTTTTCTATAGTTTCTGACAACATTTTTACACAATCTGACAATTTTTTTTTATTTTACTGATTATGCCGCCCCCTTGTGATGCCGCCTGATGCGACTGCCTCGCCGCATCTTAGCACGGCACGGCCCTGGGTATGTTAAATACAAAAAAGCGTATAAATATATGGATGTATTCAACTGCGGTCACTGAATCGTTTACACCTTCAATTTTATATTTAGATTTATTTTTTGGGTTATATACCTTTTACTTCGACTTTTAAATTTTAATCAACCTATTCTGGGTCCGCCACTGATAATTGCGTAAAAAGTGCGTTTAAACGAGGTAACAATTCAAAAAATCGGCTATTAGATATTAAACTGTAAACTATTCAATGACCGTAGCATGTCGTCTTCAGGGTTCTATAGAATAGCTTTTGGTTACCTTTGCTATCTTCGTCCATTTTTTTATTTCCGAACTTTTTCCAATTATCTCTCTGCTGCTGTTACTAATATTTTTACCTTTTTTCTTTCATTTTCATAGTTATTGTAATTCTCGTTTGTTTCATATTTCAGATATTGTGTTCATACTTCCTTAGCTGCATCCAATAGTTAATCCTTATAGTTGTTCCATAGATTGTTTATATCATTATTAATTGCTTTTGGTTTCTTTTACTGTCCTAAGTTTTTCGTTTACTTCTTTTTGCCATTTTTTTTGTTTCTTAGGTTATAAGTTTTTAAATAAATCAAAACGGCAAAAGGTGTATGTTTTCAAAAAAACTGATATTGTGTATTTTAAGAAACGTTTTACACACTATCAGTTTTTTAAAAACATACACCCGTTGTCGTTTTGATTTATATAGAAGTGTGTACAAGTCGTGCAGTCTTTTTCTATATATGTATGTTTTTATCTCGTCTTTTTTTTGGGTTTTCCTTTTCTGAAGTAGGATTTTCCTTCTTTCTTTTTTTGGGTGGCAAACTTGCGTTGGTTAAAGAAACTTCGTCTTAAGTTTTATATGTTAAATATTTTCTGTCTATAAACAAAATACTTTACGTCTATTAAAATTTTATTTGATTGGGCTACACTGAGTATTACGAATTGGGGCCACTGGACGTATGTGTCCAATAAAATATAGAAACATAGAAAGAGTTGATCCTTATAGGGCTTTTCATCGATTGTCATTTGTTTCGAGCTTCTGTCATATGTTGTATAATCTGTGTATAATATTAATATACACGGATTATACGACATATATGACAGAAGCTCGAAACAAATGACTGTGAATGAAAAGCCCTATTGCATGAATCCTCATTGATTATTTATGTTGTTATAATGTAGTTATACCACACCAAGCAAACTAAAAATAAAAAAATATGAAAAACAATTTTTAAGAAACGCTTTTCTTTAGTTACGAGTGACTATAATTAAAAATATTATAAAAAAATCAACTAAAAAGTAAAAAATAAAAAAATTGATAAAATCTAACACATCCGTCAAAGAAAAGCGTGGCGCGTGTTCATCGAATAAACGGTTTTCGCCCCACGCTTTTCTTTAACGAATGTGTTAGATTTTTTCAATTTTTTTATTTTTACTTTTTAGTTGATTTTTTTATAATATTTTTAATTATAGTCACTCGTAACTAAAGAAAAGCGTTTCTTAAAACTTTTTTTTTCATATTTTTTTATTTTTTACTTTTTAGCCTTGCACTTTTCAAACATTAAAATATATCGTCTTGTTCATTAAAATATGTATAACACATATGATGTACTAACATGAAAAGTAGTCGGAATCGGCAAAAAATTTGAAACTTTATTGTTTATTAATGAAGCATAACGTAAACAAGTAACGTAAAAAGTGAAATTATGTATTGTTCATATCATTAGCTATACAATCCGTAAGAGTTTCAAGTTTTTACATTGTAAAAAACAAGAGAATTTAAGCGTTTTCCATTAAAATCGTTTTTTTTTATTTAAACAATTAATAAACATAAAAAAAAAATTTTATTGACTATTCGTGTATTGTTCCCGCGAACGCATATGTCTGCAAATTTTCATTCATTTGCATTGAAGAAAAGGCAGTCAAATTAACGTCTAAAGATTTGACGCAAACTATTGAACTAAATAAAAGCGTTTAAAAAACAATTTGTCGTGGATTATTGACCATTTTAAAAACTTATCAATCTATATTTGTGTAAATTTTAATACAATGATAAAAAAATTTTACCTGATCATTATCAGTGAAAGTTTCAGGCAACAATCACTTTCCGAATTATTAATTTACATGTATCTATGGGTCGTCCTTCTCTGTAATTCATAATCACTTACATTCTTTGAACTTTCTATTTGAAAATATTTTATAATAGGTAAAATTCTGTGAAAATTGTATTATTTGGCGGGAAAAATATTAAAAATTTTTATTGTTTTGATTGGAATTTCTTGAAAAATCTGACGGTTTGAAAACCTGAATAATTATCAGGTAATTTATAGCCATTGTTTATTTGAATCATTCTATGTATCCCAGCTTCGGTCCTCTTCTTGTTCTTTTTCCTACTGACTATTTGCTTATTTTGTTTGGTATTTCGCCTCCTTCGATTCTTTGCACATATCTGGATCCTGATATACATATATTTTTTATATACGCCAGGGAAATAAGGTAAAAATATACCATATTCGGGACACTTGAGCAGCCAGGTTGCAAATGAGTTTTTTTGGTACTATATACCTAATACATTATAACTAGAGACTGGAAAATATGCACTAAAAAATGTCTAAAATATGCATGCAATATGCATTTTAAAACAAGCTGAATATGCACAATTAACATGCAAATATGCATTTATATATGCACTTATTTTTATATGAATAATTTTATGGTTTACGTTAAATACATAAATAAATAAAAAATAATAAAAATAAATAAATAGGTTTGAATTTAAACCAAATTGTATTATTATTTCTTAATATATTTTTTTAACTTCAGGTTTTGTGACAAATAAAACGGCAAAATATTTTATTTTGACCACAAGATAAATAAGAGTACAATAAAATAAATGTACATATTTTTATTGTTACAATATTGATTCAGATTTTCTAAACTAATATTATAAAAAGAGTACAATAAAACAAATTTACATATTTTTATTGTTACAATAAATAATCATATATTGATTCATATTTTCTAAACTAATATTATGTCTTCTATCTGTTAATATTTGTTTATAGGCAGAAAAAGATCTCTCAACGTCACAAGATGTAATTGGGGCATATTTAAACTTTGCTATTAGAGACGGATCCATATTAATATTTTCATCGAAGTTTCCAAAATTGATTATATTATTTATTGAACGCAATAAAGTGAAACCCTCATTTTTGTTTAAAACGTCATCAAGTTTATCTTTAATTTTTACTCCAATTTCCCCATTCAGATTTGTTATTTTCTGTTTAACCGAATCAACAATAGACATACTATTGTGAAGACATAAATTTTGAGCCTCTAATTTTGTAATTGAACTTTCAATGATATCGAAATTCGATTTTATATACAACAATTGATTTTTAATAGACTTTTCTTTAAAAATATTTTGACAGTTATCAATAGCGGTACAAGTCGGATCAAAACTTGAAATAACGCTTTTGATGTCGTCGTAGTGTTCAGATAAAAATATAGCACTTTTAAGCCAAGTTCCCCATCTGGTTAATACTGGTTCTGGTGGTAAAGGAATATCGGGAAGCATCTCCCTATATACCTGTACACGTAGTGGTGCTTTCAGAAATACTTTTTTTACATTATTTATTAAGGTGTTTACATTGGGAAATTCAATTCTAACTTTCTCTGCAACTCTGTTTAGGCCGTGCGCCAAACATGTACAGTGAATTAAATTAGGGAAAAAGATTTTAAGATTGGATGCAGCTTTCATCATATATGAGGCGGCATCACTAAGCATTAATAATATTTTTTCAAATGGTACTTGATCAGGTAAAAAAAAATTTGTTAGGGATTCGTTAACAAATCTAGCTATTGTAGCATAGTTTGTTTTTTCCAAACATTTTACACTAATTAAGTATGAGTTTTTAAAATCGCCAGAGTCGTTAAGAACTCCAACAATTAGATTCGCAATTTGTCGACCCTTTGTATCCGTTGTTTCGTCGACGGAAATCCAAAGATAATCGGCTTTTAACTGATTTTTAATACTCGTCATCACATCTTTGTAACATGCACTGACATATTTTTTCCGAAGAGTTGAAGAACTTGGTATTTGAGCTGGTTTATCTTTAATCTTGCAATAAGTTTTTAAAAAGTTTTGACACGATTTATGTTCTAACTTGTGCAGAGGGATATTGCAGTTCAAAAAAAAATGGCATAAATCCTTTGCAAAGGTTTCTTGCCCAACTGACGTATTCTGAATCTGCAAACTGTTCTGTAGAATCTGCTGGCGAGGTTTATTATCATTTTTTGATAGCTTAGTTTGGTGAAGTGAAGTTTTTATGTGTTGAACTACTTGGAATTTCTTTTGACATGGAATCTGGAATATAATGATAATGATGTTTTAGATGTTTTCGTAAATAGATACCTACATTAAAATGATCAAACTTTTTAAACCTCCCCCAATTTTTTTTTATTTCTCAAAGTGAAATTGAAATCGTCAAACAATAAAGTACAGTCAGTGTACCGTAGTATACAGGGTGGGCCACTCTCAACACCTCGCTCTGTATAAGCCAAACCGTTGCGAACTTTAAAAAACAGTTTTTGAAGAAATGGGACGGTTTGTCATTTTAGAATAGACAGACACATAGATGTGCAAAGAAGTTTGATAAGTTTAAAAATCTATTGAAGTGGAGAACTTACCTTTTTATCACAAATGGTGCAAAACATACTTTCACTGTCGATAACTTTTAGATGATTGTTACTTCCAATCCAACTTCTGAGAAGACTTGATTTTTCCCTTGCTACTTTAGGCATTTTCACAATAATAATAAAATGATTTTTTTACACAGTATAGTCAATAACTTGCAATCACAAAAGTTGAATAATCGGCGATTGATTTAAGACTAACCATTCATAAAATAAAATAATCTATCCTACCCTTAAAATGCTTAAAATTTCGTTTTGGTTGGTTTTCCCAGAATAATTCATAGTTGGCCGACACCAGCAGAAAGTACAGGTAATATTTGTAATGTTATTCAAAATATAATCGGTATTTACTTAGGTAATTTGTAAATTCTGAGAAGTCTATAAATCTTAAATATCCGGATAATGATACCTGCAGCTATAAATAACGCCCATTATGTTTATGGGTACAACAACAAAGGAGCTTAACAGCAAAATATTTACTTTCACATTTTATTTTAATGGATGTTGATGTTACTAATATATACCTTATTTTTAAATGGGGTAGAGTAAATTCCCATCAAAATATGCATTTATATGCTCTTAAATCTCCAAATATGCAAGGCATATGCATTTATGAAAAACATGAGAAATATGCAGCATATATATGCATATGCATTTTGCATATAATCCAGTCTTTAATTATAACATACAAAAATGCCCGTCACAGTTCGGACGAGAATTTTAGTTACATATTAACAAATAAGAGTCAAAAATGGCAGTTTTTTCGTTTAAATCGCTACAGGTACAAATAGGGTAATTGAATAACTTATTTATAGTATCCTTCTTTTAGTAGATGAGCAAAGGTTTAAAAAGGCAGTTTTTGAATTTTGGTCCGATCATTTGTTACTTCGGAAATTGCAAAATAAGACTAAAATTTCGAAAATAAACAATTTGCTATAACTTTTGCGAAAATGACCTTAAGACTTTCATATTGCATGAAAAGTTGAGTCACAGTCCATATAATTCACAAAAAATTTTAAGGCGATTCGTCAATTAGTTTAAATTTTATTCAATTTGTTTATCCCAAAGAGCTTTTTTTGCAATGTTATTGTTCAGAAAATAATAAGTATATAGCAATTCTGTGGAAACTTCATGAAAGAAGAATAGTTATATTTTCAACGTATTTAAAAAAAATGATTAAAAAGTCATTTTTATCATTCCGAAAACATTTTATCAAGTAGAGTCATTTTTAGCTTATAAACAATTTGAATATCTTTGTTAATATTGTCTGTAGACTAAAAGAGAGAGATTTGAAAAGCTGGTATTTTTACACGAATTTTCAAAAAAAAAACTTTTTGCCTAGGTTAGTTACGGTCAAAGTTAGCCAATTTTTTTATTTAATTCACAGCTACTTTGTTTACAATAATTAAGCAACCTAACTAGCCCCATTTTGAAGATCAAGGTATAGAGTTTATGTATACAAGTTTGAGTAAACTTTGAACTTCAACAGAGTGGTTAATAAAGCTTTAAAAATGACGTCCTAACGAAATCGGTTCGTGGTCTGCGGAGGGGAAATATTAAAATCCGTGCACTCAAAAAATAAAATTGATTCTTCAAACATATGCTGCGATTAATATCTCAGGAGCTTGTTGATGGATTTTGATCATCATTTTTTTAATTTGCATGTACTCGTAGTCTTGTAGAGTACGTTATGTATACATATCCCCACCTAACATTACAAAATGTTAGGGAGGACCCCCCTTATCACCCAGGGATATGAAACATAGATTACGATCGATTCTAAGATCTACCGAATATACATATATAATTTCATAAAAATCGGTCAAGCGGTCTCGGAGGAGTATGGCAACTAACACTGTGGCAGGAGAATTTTATAGATGTAAATATATAGATGGCTATTAAAAAATAGGGGTTAATGATAGAAGAGTGAAAATTAAGGGTTATATGTTTAGGACTTACCAGATAGTTCTTACCACTATTCGAGCAAGTGAGGTTGACATTTGAATTGTGATGTTCTGTTTAACCCCTCAAAACCCTCAAAAATGAAAATGTTTTTGTTGTTTACATTTTGCTGTTTCTTTAAAAGTAGTTTACAATTTGACATTTCTTTTTCCAGATCTTTAGCAGTGGGTAGCAGAACAGGGTATCGTCTGTATTCTCTTAGCGGTGTCGACACACTCGAACAAATATATAGCAATGGCACCGAGGACACGTGCCTTGTGGAAAGGCTGTTCAGCAGTAGTTTGGTCGCGGTGGTCTCTCTGGCTGCCCCCCGAAAGCTGAAGGTGTGCCATTTCAAGAAAGGAACGGAAATTTGTAATTATTCCTATTCCAACACTATTTTGGCCGTCAAACTTAACAGGTAAGTCACAAGTCCATTTGTCCCTAAAGAAAGTTTAAGATATGGCAACGCCGTTGGAGAGATGTCAAAGTAGACGTTAGCATCGCAAAGTATTAATTGTGTATGGAATGTCTAAAAAGTTTTTTTGTAAAAATAATCTTTTTAATGATGAAAATGATGAAATGGTTACTGATAAGGTCCAAGTCAAACAATTAGGCGTGCACTTCATAGATTTAATAACATCATAACCCAATGGTACCGGCAAACAAATTCAACACATTTTTACTCATTTATTAGTTTTTGGCTACTAGCAGGAAAGCGCTGTTGCCAAATAAAAAACATATATGTATTTATCACAGCAACTACCGGCTACACTGTTTCTCTTTGTCTTTAAGAGTGTGAAACAAAGGTAACTAAAGTTCTTCTCAGAGCCTTCTTTCAGTGCGTCATCTGACAGTTGTCAGAATCGTATCATAACAATATCATTATAACGGCAATTTGGTATAAAAACAAATCAATAGTGTTTATTGTATTTATAAAAAGTTCTGTTCTTTGATTTGTATAGTCGCATTGATTGTATATACAGGGTGTTTCATTAATAATTGTCCATATAGTAACTGGAGAAACCTTAGCACAAAATACGAAGATTTAACCTAAAACACTTAAACAAAATGTGACTCCTTACTGAGTTACAGGGTGTTTTATCTAAAAATTTAAGAACTATTTTTGCTCAGCATTTTAAAACTATTCGACATATCCTTTTCATACTTGGCAGGAAGTATAGGTACTGTACAAGCTACTAAATTATGTTAAAAAAACGTTTCTGGCTGTTACCATAGGCGTACGACGGGGGAAAGTGCATGGTTGGCCCTTTCCAAATTCTACGCCACTGGTGGAATTGCTATTTTGGTTTAATTTTTGGAGTCTCCAATATTTTCTATGAAAATAATATCCTCTTTAGTCGTAACGATAAAATCATTAGTTTTCGAGATCTTTGAAGTTAAAAATGAAACGACACGGTTATTTTGATTAATGTAGTGTGTCGCTTCATTTTTAATTTCAAATATCTCGAAAACTAATCATTTTATCGTCACGAATGAAGAGTATATTATTTACGTAAAAAGTATTGCAAAATAAAAAAATTACACTAAAATAGCAATTTCGTCAGTGGCGTAGAATTTGGGAAGAGCCAACCAGCCACTATACCCTGTCGTATGCCTCTGGTAGTAGCTAGAAACGTTTATTTATCTTAATTTAGTAGGGTGTACAGTACCTACACTTTCTGCCAAGTATGATAAGGATACGCCAAATAGTTTTAAAGTACTGGCTACAAATAATTTTTAAATTTTAATCATATGAATCATATCATAAATTAATCAAAATAACTGTGCCGTTTCATATTTAACTTCAAATATCTAGAAAACTAATGACTTTATCGTTAACAATGAACAGTATATTATTTACGTAGAAAGTATTGGAGAATCTAAAAATGGCACTAAAATAGTAATTCCTCCAGTGGCGTAGAATTTGAAAAGGGTCAACCATTCACTATCCCCTGTCGTACGCCTCTGGTAGTAGCTAGAAACGTTTGTGTATCATAAATTAGGAGGGTGTATAGTATTTGCACTTTCTGCCAAGTATGAAAAGGATATCTCGAATAACTTCAAAATTCTGAGCAAAAATAGTTTTTAAATTTTTAGATAAAACACCCTGTAACTTAGTAAGGAACCACATTTTATTTAAGTGTTTTCGGTTAAATCTTCGTATTTTGTGCTAAGGTTTCTCCAGTTACTATATTGACAATTATTAATGAAACACCCTGTATACAGGGTGTCCCAGACTAATTTATCCAGGCTATATCTCTTAACGAATAGAGATTTTCGAATGGGACAAAAACTGATCTATTCAATTTGTAATACACTTTAATATGGCGTAGAGAAAATCATCCCCTAAATAGTCATCCCTTAGTTACAACCCCTAACTTTAATTTTTTTAATAGCACTCTGTACATTTTTTTATAGTTTTGGATGTGGTCCAATGGATGTGTAGTGTTCTTGAATATGTAATTAGACGGTTGACGGTGAGTGGAAATAACATACTTACAAACAAATCTACCCAATTAGCAGCATACGCGGATGATATAAACATAATGAGCAGAACAATGAATGCAGCGGAAGAAACCTACGTTGAGTTGAAACAGAGTGCAGAAGCAGTAGGGCTAGCAATAAACAAAAATAAAACTAAACTACTCATACAAACCCGATCAAATAGACCGGCGCAACAACACTTTATTGACGATATAGAACATGTGAATAGATTCACGTACCTAGGAATGGATCTGGTTGCAAGCAATGAAGAAGAACCGGAAATAAATAGAAGGCTTGTGCTGGCAAATAAAGCCTATTTCGCGATAGGCCACATATTCAAATCGCGAGACGTACACCGGAAAACAAAACTCCGGGTATATAAAACAATAATCAGGCCCATAGTAAGTTATGGCTGCGAAACATGGGTGGTGACACAGAAATCTGCCAATGCATTAGATGTGTTTGAAAGAAAAGTATTACGTAGGATACTGAGCCCAATAAGTGAAAATAACAACTGGCGAATTAGGTATAATAGAGAAATATACGAGCAATATAGCGAACCAACTCTAGCACAACACACTAAACTGCAGAGATTACGGTGGGCAGGGCACGTGGTCCGCATGCATGAGAATAGAATCCCCAGAAAATTGCTGAATGCAAGAATGCAGGGAAGAAGACCTGTTGGAAGACCTAAAAAGAGATGGGAAGACGAAGTCGATGAGGATGCCAGGAACTTCCTGGAAACGCGTTCATGGAAAAGAACAGCGGTAAATCGAAATGATTGGAGAAGCTTATTGAAGGAGGCCAAGGCTCGATTTGGGCTGTAGTGCCATTGGATGGATGGATGGAACCAAAGTTGACATTGACAGTTGGTGACAGTAATTAAATATTTGATAGTGATCATTGTTGATTAGGGTTCGAACAACCGGCCCTTAATGTTAAAAAATTGTATAATCACTGACGTACCGCTTTTTCCGTCACATAAAACTTAATGCGTTTGAATGAAATCGAAAAACTGTGACGCACTGAAAGAAGGCCCTGAGAAGAACTATATCTGTATTATAAATGTCAAACTCATGTTGCCCTATAGAAGGTTATGTAAGATTTCTGTTTATAGAGGTGGAGGTGGTTAATAAAATGTAAACTGTCCTATGAAACTGTCTACACACTAAATTCTGTTACTTTAGTTTCTCTATTGGATTTTGATTCAAATTGTTGGATATTTTAATTGAATTGTATTAAAACAATAATATATCTATATTTAATCTCCAATATTATGACATACATCAGTTACTATTTCCAATCTCACCAAATGTAATAATGACGTCATATAAACTTGTCACTAAAAAAGTTTGATTATTTTCTATATATTTTTTCAAATTTGGAATATGGCAACAGAGGAA
Organism: Diabrotica virgifera virgifera; assembly: GCF_917563875.1. Taxonomy (NCBI): domain Eukaryota; kingdom Metazoa; phylum Arthropoda; class Insecta; order Coleoptera; family Chrysomelidae; genus Diabrotica; species Diabrotica virgifera. The sequence goes on along the minus strand of NC_065444.1, from coordinate 37,728,903 downwards.
AAATTACGTGCAACCCTTATTGATTGGCACCAAACCGCTTGGAGCGAACACCAATTGGATTGGAGTTGGTGTCGGATTGCATCAATTTATTGTAACGATCGAGTTGTTTCAGTTTATAATCAATCGCAACAATTTATCGCAGCGTCTAAACAGCTTTAAAAGTATCAATAAATCGCAGCAATTTATCGTCACAATAAATTGCTGCGATTTATCGCGGCGTCTGAACGCCACTATAATCTACTTTGCCAACTTTGAAGATACATTTCTAGCAGTTTGAACTAAAAATGTCATTAATTAAGCTTTTTGTTTCAGAGCTCGACTTGTAGTATGTCTCGAAGAGAGTTTGTATATCCATAACATTAGAGATATGAAAGTTCTTCATACGATTAGGGACACACCTCCAAATCCTTTAGGTCTTTGTGCTTTAAGTATAACCTCTGATAACTGTTTCATAGCATATCCGGGATCTTCGATTATTGGTGAAGTACAGATTTTCGATGCCATTAATCTGGTAGGTTTTTTTTATTTATATATCGACGACGAGGATAAGATGAAAAGCTCTCAATCTAACAGTGAATAAGTACGCTGTTTATCTAAAAGTTTCGTTAATTTTCGTTGTAGTCTCACTTTAGATAACATATTTTATATTTTTTCGTTTTTTTTTTTTCAGAAAATATCTATTTATTGCTGATAATAGGCCTTTATTTACCATTGGGACGTAAAAAATTCAAAAAGCTTTTTGGAGTACTTGTGTATAGTAGCTATAATCTTCTCAGCCGATTTCATTATCTTTACTTTCTACAGTGTAGAGAAAAGTTAGTTTTGGTTGTGATTCTAGTCTTTAAAATCTAGTCTGAATCTTTAAAATATTCAAAAAACATTTCTACCCAAGGATGTGTAGGATCCTTTCTTCGTAGCTCCCGGTGATTCTTGAGGCCCATGTTTAACTCCATGCTGGAAGCCTTACGTGTTAAAAAAGGTTCTCATTCTCTTAGTTTCGGAGATCTAAACGAAACCGTTCTAATTTAATCACATTACTGCTTCAAAATCTTAAAATCAATTTAAAAATCATTTTGGAGTACTTGTAAGTACTGGTTATAGCCTTCGCCTTCCTAACCGATATTATTATATTTACTGTCTACACTTCACTAGAAAAAAAGTTAGTTTTGGTTGTTGTGATTCTATAATTTTCAAAATCCTCAAAAGACACATTTACCCAAGTTTTTGGTAGTGTACGATCCTTCCATCGTAGCTTCCGGTGACTCTTGATCCTCCTATGGGGTTTTTGGTTTATGATTATCTCTAGGCCGCAAGTCAAATCTGCTAAAAAGGCTTTCATTTGCTGATCTTCGTAGATCTAAATCCAATCGTCCTAATTTGAGCACATTACCGTCTCAGCGTCTTTCATTCGATTTAATGCGTTTCATAGTACTCCTATCTTGAAAGCCTTCTGGTTTGTGGATCCATTTGGTCGACTTATACTTGACGGCAAATTGGAACACACCAGTTTGTATCTAGCAGATCGTTAAAGAAACGGTGAAAGATTCAAAACGTAAAAAAATCTAACGAAACAGTAACCAAACGTATTAATTTGATATTTTTGTTGGTAACTTGAGAACTTTTCACTGTGCCCTCATAATTTTAATTAAATGTACTGAATTTCTCAAGAATTTGAAATTCACGACATTAGGTTGTTGGCTGTGTCCATTGTTTGAAACAAGACGTAAAATATAGATTTAAACGATGGTATGTAAATATAGTGGAAGATATTATCGAACGTATTACAAGACAAAAATGGAGATGGACGGGATATGTTGCAAGAATGAAAGACGACAAGATGGACAAAAAAATTACTTGAGTGGAGACCACGGGCAGACAAGCGAAGCCGAGGAAGACGCCCAATGCGGTGGAACGACGACCTCAAAAGAATTGTGACCAACTATATAGCAAAAGCGCAGAACAGAAGAAGATGAAAATATCTGGAGGAGGTCTATATTCAACAATGGACAAATCAGCCCTGATTGATGATGATCATGTCGTAAATATTCAGTGAGTGCCACAAGGTTGTGTTTTGTCAACAATGCTCTTTAATTATGCTTCGAAATTCAAAAGGACTAACACTAGGAAGCTCGCCATGCCTGACGTTGTTTAAATTTGTTCATACAAGATCTAAAGATTCAGAAATGGGTACCACAATATTGTGTCCTGTCACCAATACTTTTTAATTTATGTTTTGGAAATTATTTTCATGAAAGATCTATATGGCAATATGAACCCGAAAGATAGAAATCTTATGATAAAGAAAAACAAGATGATTTTAATTATTGTACATGTAAAATATCTAAAACGTTTTTATGTGGAGTTGCTACTTAGAGCCCGTAGTTGTAATGTAAGGATTCATACGAATAAATGTTGGGCCACACATATCCGCACCGACCCGTACCGCGTCAGAGCCAGCATGGCTGGCCAATGACCATGCTGTCTCTGCAAGTCTGGCCAATGGCCATGCTGGCTTGGACGCGGTGCGGATATCTGTGGCCAAACCCTAAAGGCGGGGACACACATATCCGCACCAAACAGAGACAGCAAGGCCGGCCTTTGTGTGTGTCCCGTCTTTTAAGGTTGGGTCACACATATCCGCACCGCGTCCAAGCCAGCATGGCCATTGGCCAGCCATGCTGGCTCGGACGCGGTGCGGATATGTGCGTGCGGCCCAACCTTAAAGGACGGGACACACATATCCGCACCGAGCCAGCAAGGCCGGCCTTGCTGTCTCTTTTCGGTGCGGATATGTGTGCCCCGGCCTTTAGGGTTGGGCCACACATATCCGCACCGAGCCAGCACCGAGTCCGCACCGCGCCCGCACACAACAGAGCCAGCAAGGCCGGTCTTGCTGTTTCTGTTTGGTGCGGATATGTGTGTCCCGGCCTTTAGGGTTGGGCCACACATATCCGCACCAAACCGAGACAGCAAGTGCTCGGTGCGGGCGCGGTGCGGACTCGGTGCTGGCTCGGTGCGGATATGTGTGTCCCGGCCTTGATGTGAGGTTCTGCCCCTCAGGAAGAGCAACCACGTATTGTGGTGAAACCCTATGTTGCCTGATGTAAAATCTAGGAATATTTTAAACATCACACTTAATTTCATATAAACATGTAAAGTTTCTACAATATTGTATAACATTTAAAGGGTTTTCTTCCATATATCTTGGTGGCTCAAGCATGTAAAACCTGTTAAAGCATTGACGATGAACCCTTTAGTTCTAAAACGTTCTGTGATGTACCCGAAAAGGATTTTTAAATCAGATATACCTTTTATAAAGGATTTTAACTAATTTTTTGGTGTATATTTTCTAGCACGCGAAAACTATGATCCACGCGCACGACAGCCCATTAGCTGCGTTGGCGTTCAGCCCGAATGGTACCCGTATAGCTACGGCGTCAGAGAAAGGAACTGTGATCCGAGTGTTTTCTGTAATAGACGCTTCAAAATTGTACGAGTTCAGGAGAGGAGTGAAACGCTGCGTTGCCATATCGTGTATAGCGTTCAGTTTGTGCGGCCAATTCTTGAGCTGTAGCAGTAATACGGAAACTGTACATATATTTAAATTAGAGGAACCAAAGGATAGGTAAGCGAACTATCAATTGCTGTACTTAATACTAAACAAAAGACTAACTTAAACATAATGTATGTAGTCCACTCTCCCAATTAGGTAACATTTTTTTCTTGTAGTTGAAATTGTGGATTTTATTCAACTTCTCCGAGTGCCTTTTTCTATCAAAGATCGACAACAAAACCCGTCCTCTTGTTAGTGTAGCTAGATTTTACAGTTCGAAAATTTCAAAGCTTTTGTGTTCTTGTATCCATAAATACTTCCAGATTCTTGTTTGGTGTCTCCAAAAGCATAACAAACTAACCTAAGAGTTGCAGGAGCGAGTGCAACTTGCCTATATTTTGTTTTACACAGATACAACTTTCATTCAATCAAAGCTTCTACGTGTTTTATCCAGTGGACCGACCCTCTTAGTCCCAGTTTATAGTGAAGCGGTGAGCTTCGAGGATAGCGGTAAGAGGCGCGTAGATAGAGGTGTCGAAGTTGAAACTAAGCGGTAAGTAATTTATAGTTTTGTAAACCCGTTTAAGTATAAACGGGTGCAATACTTCCAACGCGTTTGTTCACATAGGGGTGAATCTCTAGGTAAACCTCTACGCTATCATCTACTATGCTCACTGCTTTACTATAAACTTAGCCTTACGGGAGCATCCATAAACTACGTCGTAAAAAATTTGAACTTTTTAATACCCTCCCCCCCTCCCTCTCCGTCGTAATTCGTCGTTTAGAGACGACCCCCCCATGTCGACGTCGTCGTTGCAACTCACGCCCCCCTTCATTGATTTAAAAAAAGTCAATATTATTTCTGTTTTTTTTTAATCAAATATGAGGGGGTAGGCGTAAAATCTTGGTCCAATGCTATTTAAATGCATTAATTTTTTTCGAATCCTGAGAAAACTAATAAATATATTTGAAAAATTGAAACGCAGAATAAGAGATTACATTGAAGATTTTGGACGCCACTGTCCAGACAACAACGCAAAAATAGGTGTTCCGATATTTAATTCGTTATCGGGTAATATCGAACTAAATTGGTGAAAAATTGTAGTGAAAGTGGTATTTAACGGGTAAGGTAGACTCAGAATTATTATTGGTTGTAAAAGAAACTGTTCTACGACGAATAACGTGATTTTTTAACAGTGGGTAGAGGTTAGTTATCCGCAAGGTTGAATTGTAACTAACTTCTGGCGCTAGCTGTGCGAAGCTGTGTAAGCAACCAGTAATTCACACCGAACCCAGTGACGTGGGAACTAGTAAGTACAAATTGTGAGAGTACTTCTTAAAGATTAGGCAACCAGTATTACAGTAGCATCCGTTTTAAATTGAATTTAGCTTTATATTTTGATAAACTCCATTAATGTTGAAACTAATTATCAATAATTAAAAGAACGAAAGTTAAAAAAACTGTTAAAATTTGTAAATATTGGTAGACCTGTAGAGGTGGGAACGAATAATTTTAAAAGTTACAAAATAACTACAATAAAAATTGATATAATTAATTATTAAAAATAGAATAATAATTTTTTAATTACTAAAAATACACAGAAATTGCCACACTGTGAGAAACGGCAATTTTTTAAAGGGTCGACCTGGATACCAGTTTCTATCGCGGTGTAATCAAAATGTATGATTCCGATGACTCAACTACAGCAGATGAATCAGGAAAAAGAAAAGCTACAGATGTCTTGGATGCTTTTCAACAATCTAAAAAAACTACCAGATCTCCAAAGAAAGATGACGGTTCCAACAAAGAAATGCTAACGCAAATTATGTCTATGTTAAAAAATCTTAAAGAGGACACAGAAGAAATAAGAAAACAACAAAAAGAACAAGATAAGAAAATGAAGGAGATTTCCGAGGAACTAAAAGAACTCAAAAAAGAACAGATTGAAAATAAAAACGAAATATCAGCAATGAAGAATAATAATGAAAAAATGTTAAAAGAAATTAATAATTTGCAGAAAGAAATAATGAGTTGCAACGAGAGAATACAATACCTTGAAAGCGACAAAAGAAGGAAAAATATAGTCATACAAGGCATCCCGATAACTACAAATAATCCAAAGGTATTAAGAGATTCAGTAAAAAATTTTATCGACAAGGAAATTGGTATAGAAGTAAAAATAAATGAAGCAAGGAAATTGGGAGATAAAATATACTTAGTCGAACTGGATAGCAAATACGAAAAGATGAAAATAATGAAAAACACATATAAACTCAAAGAACTGCCGAACCGCATATACATAAATGATGATCTAACAAAACGTGAAAGAGAAATACAATCCAAAATTAGAGCAACTGTTAAAGAAGAGAAGGCCAAAGGGAAAATTGCTAAGGTGGGATATCAAAAGTTAATTTTGGATAATGAAGTATGGAAATGGAACAGAGAAAGAGAAAAGTTGGAAAGAGTAAATTATAACCGCTCAAAAAACTAATAAGCAATAACGGACAGAACAATACTATAAAGACGACACGGCAAAGAAAAAGGAGACAAGAGGGAAAAGACGAAACAAAAAAGAAAACAATAAAATCAAACGAAGTAATACGTATGGCGACATGGAATATAAGAGGAAGTCACAAAGAAGGAAAATTAAAACAAATGGTACTTGAACTTAAAAGATACAGTTTTCAGATTGTCGCATTACAAGAAACAAAGCAATTAGGACAATACAGTCAGGAAATAGAAGATTACTTACTCTTTAATAGTGGAGGGCAAAATAGAATGCTGGGTACAGGCTTTTTAATACATAAAAACTTTAGAGCATCAATTGTAGAATTCAGAGCAATATCCGATAGACTTAGTGTTCTTAGAGTAAAAGGAAAATTCCAAAAAATTTCATTTGTAAATATTCATGCACCTTCAGAAGAAAAAGAAATAGAGGTAAAGGAAGAGTTTTATAACCTACTGGACCAAGTATATGAAAGCATCCCCAAATATGATCTCAAAATAGTCCTTGGAGATACCAATGCCAAAATAGGTAGAGAGGACATATTTAAGCCTACTATAGGAAAATACAGCTTGCATCCAACAACGAATCAAAATGGACACATGCTCATCGACTTTGCAAGAGAAAAAAACCTTTTAATAAAAAGTACCTACTTCCAGAGAAAGGAAATACACAAGGGCACTTGGAGATCGCCGGACGGTCAAACGGTAAACCAAATAGACCACGTTTTAATAGAGAAGGATGTAGAAAAAAGCATAATGCATATACGTACATATAGAGGGCCAGATATAGATTCAGACCACTTTTTAGTGGGAATAAAAATGAACCAAATAATACCTATAAATAGAAACAGAAACAGAGAAAAACGCATGAAGAACAAGCTAGTCAGGTTACAAACAGAAGAAGAAAAAAAGGTATACCAGTTGACACTTAACAAGAAACTGGAACTTATTGCAGAAAATGACAATGTAGAACAAACATGGGACTTAATTAAAAATACTATAAAAGCCGTAGCAGATGATACTGACAAGCCAATCAAGAAACAACAAAAGGCATGGTTCGACGATGAATGCAAACTAGAAATAGAGAAACGGAACAAGCTACGATTAGAAAGTCTAAGACTGAAATCAAAAACAGCGGAAACACTTTACATAGAGCAAAGAAGAAAAACCAGCGCAATTTTACGAAATAAAAAGAGAAAATTTTACGAAGATAAGTTGAAAGACATTGAAGAGAATTACAAAAATAATCTTATTAGAAATTTATATCAAGGCATTAAAAATCAAAAAAGAGAATATAAACCACAGCCCATTTATTACAAAGATAAAGAAGGAAAAATGATATTTGATGACCAAGAAATATTAAAACGATGGAAACAATATTTTGAGGAATTGTTAAACGGGGAGTACACAAATAATCACAATGAAGAAGACACAGATGATGGAAATGAAGAACACATAAATCACGATAATGAAGGATACACAGACGAAATAATGAATATGCAAAGAGACAGTACGGAAGATATAGCACCATCCCTAAATGAAGTTAAAATTATTATTAAGAATCTAAAAAACTATAAATGTCCTGGAAGTGATTCTATAACAGCGGAAATGTTAAAATATGGAGGAGCGCAGCTGACAGACAAAATACACAAATTACTAAAAAACATATGGGAAAAGGAAGAACTACCAATGGAGTGGAAGCAAGCAGTGATATGTCCTCTTTATAAAAAGGGGGACAAAGCAGAATGTCAAAATTATAGGGGCGTGGCACTATTAAATGTAATATATAAGATATTAGCAGTCCACATCAAAAACAAGCTAGCAAGAAGTCTTAACAATAGCATAGGTGAATACCAGTGTGGCTTTAGAAAAGGAAGAAGTACTATAGACAACATCTTTACTTTAAGAGAAATACAAGCTGAGAGCTATGAATATAATAAACCAACAATGGCACTCTTCTTAGATTTTAAGCAAGCTTTTGATAGAATAAAAAGAAAAGAAATATATAAAGCGTTAAAAAATCTAGAAGTTTCACCAAAAATAATAAGAATGATAAAGCTTACACTTACGAAAACAGAAAATAAAGTAAAAGTAAATAACAAACTAACAGAAAATTTCGAAGTGAAAGAAGGAGTACGACAAGGGGATCCGTTGTCATCACTGCTATTTAATGTAGTATTGGAAATGATAATAAAAGAGGCTAATATTAACAGATCAGGACATATATATCACAAAAAACATCAATGTTTGGCATTCGCGGATGATGTAGTAATTCTATCCAGAAGCAAGGAACAATTAAAAGAGGTAGTAGAACGACTAGAAAAGGCAGCTCGAGAAAAAGGACTTTATATAAATGAAACAAAAACTAAGTATATGGAATGGACCGACAAAAAATTTGAACAAGGGCAATATTTAATGATAACAACGAATGAAGGAACAATGTATAAATTTGAAAAGGTAGACAGATTTGAATATTTAGGGACCTTATTTTCTAGTAAACCAAACATCCGGGATGAAATACACAAAAGACTAATGTCAGGGAATCGTTGCATGTATGCACTCAATAGAATACTCAGAAGCAAAAATATATCCAAAACAGCTAAATTAAGAACGTATAAAACTGTGATACGACCAATAGTTACGTATGCCTCAGAAACTTGGACTATGACAAAAACCGAGCAATCAATGTTACAAGTATGGGAAAGAAAAATACTTAGAAGGATATTTGGGGGAAAAATAATCAACAATCAGTGGACACGAAGAACAAACAAGGAATTAGAAGAATTGTATAAGGAGCCTAATATAATTGCAGTTGTAAGATCACAAAGACTTAGATGGTTAGGACATGTCCAAAGAATGGTCCAAGTTAGAATGCCTAAAATCATGTTAAGCGCTACAATAGGAGGTAAAAAGAGAAAAGGAAGACCTAGGACCAGATGGAGCCATGAAGTTAATGATGACCTGAAGTATCTCAATGCAACCAATTGGAAAGAAAAAGCGAAGAACAAGCAAGAATGGAGGAAGATTGTAAACCAAGCCATGAGCCTGCTTGGCTCGAAGTGCTAATGTATATATAAGAGATTACATTATTACCGAGGGTTGAAAGTCTCTTAGAATAAACAAAAGGTTTCTTTTAAATGAAATATTTGAAATGAAAAATCAATTGTCTCTTTTTTTCACCCCTGTAACTTATTAAAATAAACATTATAGATGTTTTCAGGAACTTTTGGCCCTCGGCAATAATGCAGTCTTTCAATCTGCGTTTAAATTTTTCAAAATTCTTTATTAGTTTTCTTAGTATTCGAAAAAAATGAATGCATTTAAATAGTATTGGACCAATATTTTGCGGGGTATGCTTTCTTAACTGCATCATATAAATCTTTATATTTATTTTGTTTTGATTTCGATGCCATTTCTTCTAAAGTATAAATACGACTTACTAACTAAATAGAAAACAATATTTTATTTCTATTCGTTCTTTCAGAACTGTTGTTTCACACACAGTCACAGTATGCAGCACATAAATGAACTAACAATTTAATATTTTTTTGCTTCCAGACGTTGTTCTATGTATAGAAGCGATTGTTTAAACCCAAAGAACAATGTCTTATTGTTTGTTGTCCTGTACAAAGGTGCTACCTAATAATATTTTAACGCCGTGACTGATAAAAACGAAATGAAAAGTATGCGATAAAAGTGTCTATAATAGAATTATTCTTTTTAATTTTAACAAAGGTATATTTATTCGTAAACGTTTTGTTTTATTTTCAATTTCATATCAAAAACTATACGTTTTTATATGAATATCTGATACTTTAATTCTCGTAGAAGCTAGTAAAAAATTATTTTTATAGACACAATAGCGACAAATTTAAATATACCAATATATTAAACGACGTCGAATGGGCACTCATACCCCCTCACCCCTGTCGTACTCCGTCGTGATAAGCACTCCCCTCTTCTCAACGACGTAGTTTATGGATGACCCTTACTCTCTTAGATATTTCCTAGACTTCACAATTATTCGAAAATATCTAAGTGTTTGTGCTCGCATATACGTGTTGTCCAATATAACCATCACTTGGTTAACATGATTACATAATGACACGTTGGCTGCTAAAATAGAAGCTACAGTTAGAATGCAGTGCGAGTAGCATAGGGCAATGCATTTCTTACCGGAGAACGGCCGACCACGTTGCCGGTTTGTCCCGAGCGGTGCATTAGGACCGGATTTAAGAATCATAGCACTGGAATATACGCGTACACCACAATTGCCTACGGTTGTATACAATGTGCCGACATGAGCGGCATCCATACTCGCCGTAAGACTAACACTGCATGCATTTTAACTCTTGTTTTTACTATAGATGGAACAATTTGATGTTTGCTTCTTTATATTTTCAGTCCTAGAAGGAGCGTAGAAGAAAGCAGTTGGATGGGATATTTGACGACTTACCTTCCCACACAAGTGACGGACGTTTTTACCCAAGGTAGAGCTTTTGCCACGGCGCACTTGCCTTTCTACGGTGTCAAGAATGTGATCTCGATAGCAACGTAAGTAACTTTTTATAGATCTTTATCTTTCACGTCAAGTTCTTTACAGATTTTTTTATCTTTTATTTGTCATAACATAAGACATCATCTCCCATAAATGTTTTAACGGATTCATGTCAGGACTACAAGTGGTCCAATCCAAAACGGGAATTCTGACAGTATTTAGGTAGTCCATGATGAGTCACGCAGTATGTGGACGCTCATTATTGTGCATAAATACGAAATTATCCCAACGAAAAGAGCGTAGGGGACAACATTGTCCACCAGATACTGCTGTGTGTATCTTTCTGCTGTTAGAGTTCCATGTTCGATGAAAATTAATTCGGTGCGTCCGTTGAAAGAAACGCTCGCCCATACCATAATACCTCCTCTACCAAACAGCGTTCTGTGTGAAATCAAATCGTTATCTGGGTATTCTCCATGCACGTTCGTGTCCGTCTAGAGATGGTAAGCAAAAACGGGACTCATAAAAAAACATTACAACTCATTTAAATATTGCCAAAAGTACCGTCCATATCACAGTACACCGACGTATTCAAATTCACAACTGACTAATTTCAAAAACCCCTATTATTACAATGTTCCAGAATAAGAAAGATTATTACGGAAGAATTCATCTTATTCTAGAATAACAATCGAAGGGTTATTTACATAAATATTAAATAAGCATTTTCTAGAATGAAAAAGAAATATCGAGGTACCTGTTAAAAAGGTCCCTCTTAAATGCATAAATCAAATTCGGTAAACAAAAAGGGGTCTGTTAAATTTAATAAATAGGCAAGGAGCTGAAAACAGTCGGGTGACAAAATTATGTCACAATATTCTTACGAAGTATCGTCAGACTGGAGAATACACTAGAACAGGGGCACCAATTAGTTTCCCTGAGGGTCCGTTTCGAAAACCTATTACATTTCCGGGGTCCGGATTTATGCTGCCTGTGTCTGAGTGTTCTGATTCGCTTTCTTTGTGGATTCTTGTTAAAAAATATTCCCTATAAACAAATCAGAAGGGTGCCGGGCGAAATTTTTGGGCAGAAATTGTTTAATATTATTTTTAACAAATTCAAAACTTCACCTTTTTTGCCCGCGAAAAAAGGTTTTAGCATTTTTGGGTCATCTTAAATAAAAAAGATGTCATTTTATTAAAACTTAAGAGTTTTCAAGCATCGCAAATGCATATTTTCGCATTTTTCAGATTTTAAATCACTTATAACTCGAAAACTATCAACTTTTCAGAAATATGACAAGAGACCTTTATTGTTCATAATTACCCAAGAAATCTAAAAATACATTTTTCGAGGCAAAAAAGTAATTTTGAATTTGCTTAAAAAATTGTTTCACCCGGCACCCGTCTGATTTGTTTAAATGCGACATTTTTGAACAGAAATCCGCAAAGAAATCGAGTCAGAAACATTTTTCATACGAAAGTGGCCTCATACATGGACTAATATGGAAAGGAAAACTAATATCTGATTGTTTTTTGGTCACTGTATACTTTTCTGTAAGTTTTCCTGGTACAATAAATAAAATATAAATTAATTGTGTATTGTTTTGATGTTATTATCAGTATATTTTGAAAACAGCAGTATTGTAAATTGTTACTGAGAATATTTTAAAAATTAGGAATTTATATCTTGAATGCTAATGAAGTTTTTAGACATCTTCAATTTTGTAGAAAGGAAACTGAGGAATTTAAAATAAATAATCATAGTACAAAATGCTAATTAACATGTTATCTTTTCTACATTAGTTTCAATGCAAGGTGTTTGTTGCAAACTTATTAAATCTGAAAATTATTTTAATTAAATGCACATCTGAAAAGTACTCCTACTTAACATTTAGTAGAGAGGAAATGAATATAAAAAAATGCACATGATAATTTTATATTACAGCTTACTTAATTTCAAAATTAATGATTAGTGAGTATATCAATAAGGGGGAAAACTCTTTACAAAATTAAATTATTAAAGAGAAAAATGACATTTTTTATGTACAACCTGTCTGAAGTTTGGAGTGAGTTTAGTGCAACTGAGACTCATTAGGGAGTTGAGATATTTATCTGTTTCAAAATTCCCAAACACTAGGTATATTCTAAATTTATTGACGGTCCGCACAAAACTAGCTCACGGTCCGGATGTGGACCGAGGTCCACTAATTGGTGACCCCTGCACTAGAAGACCAGGATCAGGCAGAAAAAGGTACAGAGATCAGCGTGATGAACGTTTTTTTTTAAATATTTTCGCATTACAGAACCGCTCTTGAACGTCAAATGTTCTCGCAAGTCGTTTGTTAGATGCTCGAGGAACTCATATTTCTGCACAAACTGAAAGAAGAGTCCTGCATGAAAGTGGTTTACGTTCTCATAAGCCAGTAGCATGCCCTAAATTAACAGCAGCTCATCGACCTAACAAGATATTTACAAATGATCACAGAAACTGGACTGTTCACTAATGAAGTGTTGCAATATAACGTACAGTCGGAAAAATGAAAGAATACCCATGAACGATCATATCAAGCACATATTTTGGATTTGCTGTCTTTTTCTATAAATAACAAACGAGAGAGATAGATTATTAAGTGTTGTCTACAAAGCAAAAACGTTATCCAAGACATACGCAGTTACATATTTATAATTGACAGAGTGAGACGGCGATACAATTGTTCAACGTAGTTATATTAATTTAGTAGAAAATTTAAACTCACTTGATCTTTCTGTACTTCTAATGTCATTCTTAGAAAAACATTAAACATGAGTAGAGATAATGATTGTATAAACTACTAGTCGAGTAATCGTGCTGGTCAACTATAATCTGACTGATTCGATTTCTGTCACTTTGACAGTGAAACTGAGTTAGGTTCGGTAGAGTTTATAAATTTTAATAATCAGTCATATTTACTTGACTATTTCACTAGACTGTTTTTAACTGATAAAACGGCATAGCAACGCATCGTTTTCTACTGACAAAACTCCTTAGCGACGTGATTTCTCAGCGACAAAATTATGACAGATCCGTCACGAAAGTGTCTGGTAATAACAAATAAATAAAGATTATATTTCGTTGATGTGGTGCATTAATTGTCTCGTGAAATAGTCTTGTCGAATATCATTCGAGAGAAAATTATTTACCGGCAAAATTTTCTCCTGGTTTCATTCAAGTTCGTTGCCTTTTGGTAATTTTCGCTTATGAAATTTTGATAAATCACTCGACTGACGTCTCGTGATTTAAGTCAAAATTTAATTCGCGAAAATTGCCAGGCAACAAACTTTCATACCAGTCGAAAATATTGCCGGCAAAATTTTCTCTCTTGTGATATTATATACGAATAAATTCAGTTCTTTTAAGAGCTATTTTGATATTATATTGTATTTTTGGGTTTTTTGATTATTTATTTAATTAAAATACGTCAATAAAATTTGTAAATAATCATCTGTCAATATGGTTAACCTCTGTCTATGAGTTCGCCAAACGTGTACATATTACACTTCACTTTTCAATCATAGTGTATGAAGCTGCAGATTAGTATATTTTCACGAATGTACATTTATTTGCAGATAATGTCTGGAAAATGATCTAATGATCTGAATTCATTAAGTTTACTTTCATTTTAATCACTTAATGCAGCTGACATAAACGACATTTTTTAAATTCATGTTACTATTTACGTCCACTGGCAACTTTAACATGGAGAAATTCATAATACTATATTTGCTTACTCATTATATTTGTATTATTAATCTATATCAAATAATTAATTACGGTAGTAATAGTAACATTTATCACCAATAAATATATATTATCAGAAAAAGAATAACATCACAAAAATTTTTTGACACATTCTTACGTAGCGAAAAATCGTACGGTGGGGTGGTAGTCACATTCGTTTATTTTCAGTATTAACTTAGTTTAGACTTTGTTTTGACTAGAAATTTTTGATTTGATTCGTATGCATATCATCGATGACGCATGGGTATTCTTTCATTTTTCCGACTGTGGGTATACTGCAACCATCTTCATGTAATTCCACAACTTTTGCATTATTTTTGGGAGTCATACTGATACGATTTGAAAACACTAATGAACAGTGATCTGAATTTATCAGAATAAACGTGAAACTTATCGTAAATGAGAACCGTTTTTAATATTGAACGTTTCTTTTTATTAACGTTTACTTCCTCCCCATTAAAACTACTATACAGAGTGAGTTTTATGTATGGAAACACTCAATTATCTCGAAAACGGCTTGGACGATTTTTATAGATTTTGGTAGGTATGGGTTTTCTAATGCGGCCGATATTATAGTGCTAATTACAGTGTTGTCATATTTTCCGTTTTTCTGGAAATCTAATTAACTTTCTTATTTCAAATGGAACACCCTGTATATTTTTTGTGTTTTGAAGTCCCTAAGAAATACTGATAATTTTTCATGTTATATTCCCTATACCTAAATACCATAATTTCGGAGTTATTGCTACATTTATTTAAAAAAAAATTGAAACAAATTATAAAAATCGATTTTTTTGACCCGGGTAAACACTATTTTGGGTTGTTTTTATCATGGGGAACAAAAAAGATCTTTTATAATTTTTCTCTAAAATAATCGTTTCCGAGTTATAAACAATTTAAAACTGAAAAAAAATCTAATAATGACGATTTTCAAGGTTCAAGAACACAAATAAACAATTTTATTTTTGAAACTACGAAAAACCCAAATTCAACCTCAAGCCTTGTTTTATCAGATACCGATAAGTAATTTAAGATTGTTTCATTTTAAAACATTATAATTTTAAATGTTAATGCAGCCCGATCGTCCGTCCTCTCATATGCACTTCATTAAAAATTAAAAATCAATGTTTTAGAATAAAAAGAGACAAAAAATCTTATGCCAAGCTATCAGAAGAAGAGTTGGGCTTACATTTAGGTACTTTATAATTTCAAAAATTATATTTTTTACTTGGGGTTTAGAACCTTAAGAATCGTCATTATTCGATTTTTTTTCAGTTTTAAATTGTTAATTACTCGAAAACGATTAACTTTAGAGAAAAATTACAAAAGACATTTTTTTTTTCCCAATGATCCAAATAACCTAAAATAATATCCACCTGGGCTGAGAAAATTGATTTTTATAATTTGTTTAAATTTTTAAAAGATTTTTTTTTAAATAAATGTAGCAATAACTCCGAAATTATGGCATTTAGGTATAGGGAATATAACATGAAAAATATTCATCATTTCTTAGGGACTTAAACGCAAAAAATATATAGGGTGTTCCATTTGAAATAAGAAAGTTCATTAGATTTGCAGAAAAACAGAAGATCTGACAACAATGTAATTAGTACTATAATATCAAACGCATTAGAAAACCTCTACCTACCAAAATCTTTTAAAAATTGTGCAAGCCGTTTTCGAGATAATTGAGCGTTTCCATACATAAAACTCACTCTGTATAAGAACTGACAAAATTTAAAAAACATACAAAACCGCAAGTGTCCGGGTTTTTTTAACCAGAATTGTATCTATTGAAACTCGTCAACGACGCCGACGGCTGTAATTCGCGTCGGTGACAAATCGATGCATGAAAATCGAAACAGCCACCACCTGCTACCTCCAAATCGGGACCAGACGCCGCTCCGGGAGCAGCAACAAGCAACAAGTCCCAGAAACAAGGGGTAAAGCTCCGCGTTCAGTGGCTATCGAGTTTTTGAGTGGGAAAGGTCAAGATTTATGGGGGAGGGTAAGTGAGCTGCGCTACAGGTTGAAAGTTATAAAATTTTTATTATGGCGACTTTGACTATTCTCCTATTCAGACAGAAATCGTGTACAGTGTGTTGTGAGTTTTGCCAAAAGAAAATTCAGTGAAAATCCGTGAAACGTTGCTAAAACTTCAAGAAATACGGTTTATTTTTTGTGTTTTCTTTCCATGTGTCTCCGTCACCTCTATTGGAGCTGTTCCTATTTTTTCTGTTGGCTCTATTTTAAACCTGATTTTATTTAAAATTTAAAAATAAAAGGCAGGTATAAAGCTTAGTTATCTATTAAATCTTGCCCAAGTACTTTCGCTCCCAGAGCATCTTCAGGGGCATATGCAATAAGTCAAAAAAGGCTATTTTATTGATAGAAAAAAGTGGAGAAACTTTGACAAGAGCTCGAGCTGGTGTAATAATAGTATATTAAGTATGGAGAACGGTAAGGGTTTTATACCGATCGAAGACAATTGTTTGGAGGAGGAGCGGAGCGACGACTCCAATTATTGTCTGAGATCGGTTACCCTTAACGTTCGACATGCTTATAACGTTTTTTGCACGATTGATACCATTATAAATTATAAAATTAAACATTTTCGTCATATTGACTAGTTTCATTCATTTTATCAAGATAGATACTTTGGTTGTTAGGTAGTAACTAGGCTGCATAACAACAATGGAGAATTGAGTTTTTATTTAGTTGTCAATAATTTTAAGTACAATTTTGATTATTATAAATTAAAATATGAGCGAAAGTGAATTTGAAGAAATTGAACGGGCTTGGGAAGAAGGGTGTTCCGCAATTATTCCCGAAAAATCCAAAATCCGTTATCAAAATACCTACCAAAGTTTTAAAAAATGGTGCGAATGTAAGAATTTAAGAATCGAAGAAAAGACTCTATTGGCATATTTCGTTCAAAGACATATGCAGTTGAAAGCTCCTGGAAGCCTCTGGGCAGAATATTCAATGATTAAATCCACCGTTTTTCTTTATGATGGCATTGATATTTCCAAGTTTTCAACTTTGATCGCGTATTTGAAGAGAAAAAATGTTGGATACTACTGATGTATGCGATTCTGCAGGAGTTTCTGTTAGAAGTGAAACCACAGCCCAAACAAGTGGGATTTCATTAAATAATTTAACAAATTGTACCATAAGTTTCAATATTAATAAATAATTCGTTAGTTTTCTTTATTCTTTCAAAAAATAAATTAAAATTAAGAGATTTTTTAACTCGACGGTAAGTGAATTACTTACCGTCGAGTTGGAGTACTTACCGTCGAGTTGGATTACTTACCGTCGAGTTGCTAGCAAATGTCACCTACTGACGTAAAATCTGTCACGGTAAACAGTCAAAAATGATCAATCGTGCAAAAAAATTATAACGTAGACTACTTCGTTAAAAAAGGAAACTATCCAGCATATCCAGGAGTGTCGTAAACATATATGTAAATATTATATAACTAACATGCGTTAGTCAAAAGACTTCTTCTTCTTAGCCTTCTATGGTACACGTTTGGACATAGGCCTCTCCCAACTCCTTCCAAGACACAAAGGACAAACAGTTTAAAATAATTATTCGAGGGCTACATTATTGGCAATGTCAGGGGATAGAATGCTTCCTGTTCCAGCTCTCATACTCAAACCTGTCAAAATTAATCTGAGTTGTTAGTTTGTAACGGGTAGTTCTTTTAGGACGACAGACTCAGTAAAACAC
This sequence comes from Diabrotica virgifera virgifera, assembly GCF_917563875.1. Taxonomy (NCBI): domain Eukaryota; kingdom Metazoa; phylum Arthropoda; class Insecta; order Coleoptera; family Chrysomelidae; genus Diabrotica; species Diabrotica virgifera. Next base: position 37,710,830 of record NC_065444.1, on the reverse strand, counting down.
AAGTTAAAAATAAAGTAAATATATTAAAGATAATTATATACAGTTCAAAACAAATAAAATAAGATATAATTCCATCTTTTGCAAAGGAAAAACAATATTAAACTTTATTACAATCATCCGATCATAATAGCGACATTAAAATAATACGATAAACAATATATACAATAACAATCTCGCTACGTTAAATCAACGTAGCCTGGAGACCGCATTTCACTGCAATGCAGTCACTCGCTCCTCGCTACTACCGCCTACTGCGATAACGATCGTGGCAAGACCCCACGTCACTACGGTGGCGTCTACCTAGGCATAGCTCCACCTCACAAACGGTGCATCTTTGCCAAGCCAGCTAAAGCTCGTTCAATACGCGAGCAGCAGCTGTTGAGTCATGGTTAGTTCAATACGCTACCCACGACTCATCTTCTCATTCTCCTGGTTCGCCTTAAATACGCTCTCGCTGCCACTACTCCTTCGATTTCCCCCAGCGGTGCTATGAAGAAGGAATGCGCAAACACTGACAATCCTTCGGTCGTCTATGGTATTGCAGCTCATCGCTTGCCGAGGTATCATTATCGTTACAAGTTTGGCGACAAATACAGTGCGTCCATAAAGTAACGCATAAATTCGATATTTCGTAAACCGACGACTTTAAGGAAAAATCCCGAAACAGGTCGATTTTTATTTTTAAATTACGATTTTTTGGAATATATATCATACTAGTGACGTCATCCGTCTACGCGTGATGACGTAATCGATGATTTTTTTAAATGAGAATAGGGGTCATGTGATAGCTTATATGAAAGGGCATTGAATTCTATATTCACTAATGTAAATATTAACATAATTATTTATACAGGGTGTTCAAAAAAATATTTTTTAATTAAAATAATTGAGACAAAAAGAAGAATGTATGTAATTTATTTAATTCAAAATGCGTTTTACTACTGTCAGAAAACAGAAAAAAAAATTTATTTGACAAATAAACATTGATTTTCGCTTAAACGAAATGTTCAAACTGGCAAGAGACAGGTGGGTGCGTGGGTGGCAGCTTTAACATTGAATTTAAGCGAAAAACAATATTTATTTGTCAAATTAACATTTTTTTCCTGTTTTCTGACAACATTAAAACGTATTTTGAATTAGATAAATTACATACATTCTTCTTTTTTTCTCAATTATTTTAATTAAAAAAATGTTTTTTTGAACACCTTGTACAAATAATTATGTTAATATTTATATTATGGAATAGAGAATTAAATACCCTTTCAAATGAGCTATCACATGACCCCTATTCTCATTTAAAAAAAATCATCGATTACGTCATCACGCCCAGATGGATGGCGTCACTAGTATTATATATATGCCAAAAAATCGGAAATTAGAAATAAAAATCGACCTGTGTCGGGATTTTTCCTTAAAGTCGCCGGTTTACGAAATAATGAATTTATGCGTTACTTTATGGACGCACTGTATAGTGGACATACTGTGTGAATGTGAGAAGTAGATAAAACAATCCACTTGAGAGTGGTTGGTTGCCTACTCTAAAGGCTAAGCACTACCAATATTATAGAAAAGGAGAAATTGACATGAAATTAAAATGTTTAGAAATGAGAATAAAAATTTAAAACTTAACGTACAAACTGAAATATACCACTGGTTCAGGCAAATTGAAAGCCAATGAACAAACTACAAAATTGAATTGTCAAAGCATTACTCAAGACCAACTGACAAACAGTGAAGGCTTTGAAAATATACAAACTGTGGCAATGCCATATTCTTCTTTTAATTGTTCGTTTTTTATTCGATCTTTGACTATTATGTCCCTTGTTCTTCTCAGGTTTACTTTTCATTCTCTTTGAGAGTACCTACGATTAAGGGGGAAGTCTAATGTGACAAGGGAAAAAACGGGCCGATTTTCCGGATTTTTTTTTTAACAAAATATGACTCGTACATTAAATTAAATTAAACCGTCAGCTTTATTATATATTCAAGTATTTGTAAAAACATTTTCAAGTCGAAATATTCAAAATTGCCGTCGTGGCACTCCTTCAAGCGCAGGTCCGTTTTTTTAGGTGCCCAAACGGTGTACATGAAATGTCACGTCTGGGTGATCTGAAACAAAAAACAAAATATGGTTATCATATACATAGTATTGACTCTCGTCTGATGGAGGATTTTGTCGATTAAAAATTTTGACGCCGAAAAAAAAATTCTTGAAATTTTTTTCTATTTTTTTGCCCAAATTTTATGTTATTATTGTATATAACAATTAAACAAAAAACGATATCAAAAAATTCTCCGTCATACGAGAGTCAATACAATGTAGATGATAACCATATTTTGTTTTTTGTTCCAGATCACCCAGACGTGAGATTTCATGTACACCGTTTGGGCACCTAAAAAAAACGGACCTGCGCTTGAAGGAGTGCCACGACGGCAATTTTGAATATTTCGACTTGAAATTTTTTTACAAATACTTGAATATATAATAAAGATGGCGGTTAAATTAATTTAATGTACGAGTCATATTTTGTTAGAAAAAAAAATCCGGAAAATCGGCCTGTTTTTTCCCTTGTCACAGTAGACTTCCCCCTTAATCCCCATAAATCAAGGTCTAGCTATAGATTGCGTCAGTCTGTCGTGAAATTTCTTTTTTCTTGATATAAGCGATTTGTATGAAATGAGTCCATCAGAATCAAAACCTGCTAAATCCAAATTTTTCGTTCTGCTAAATTTAAACTAAACGTACAAATTTCTGAAGATGTAAGGGACATGCAGAAAAATAACAAATTAGTGTGCCATTTTATGATATTTGTTGATGCCCCTTTGATTGAAAAATGCCGGATACTTTTCGGAAAATCTACATTTTTAATGGTTTTTTAGCCTCCTGACAAAATTTCAAAACATGGATCTAGCAGGTTTTGATTCTATAGGCCTCAAATATGGTTTTTTAGAAGGCATTCGATAGTTGGATAAACCTTTTAGTCCATGTGGTGAGACCGCTCCCGTCTGGAAAAATTTCTGATTCGACTTCTTTGTGGATTCCTATTCAAAAATGTCCCCTTTAAACAAATTGAAGGGTGCCGGGCGGAATTTTTGGGCAGAAATTGTTTAAACAATTTTTTTAAACAAATACAAAAGATCACGTTTTTTTGCTCCGGAACATATATTTTTAAGTTTTGTCGGTCATTCTGAACAGGATCTAAACAAGATCCTAATCTTGTAAATTTTCTCAAAAATTGATAGTTTTCGAGTTATAGGCGATTTAAAATCTGAAAAATGCGAAAATACGCATTTTCGAGGCTTAAAAACTCATATTCAAATTAGTATTTTTGATACTTAAATTGCCTTAAGTTGCCAGATACTTAAATTGAAGACTAAATATTCAGCTTCCAGATTCTTAAGAGTGATCACGTCTAACTTTAATTTATACCGTTGTTTTTTAATTGTTAAATATGCGTGTTTATCCGATTTTTTTGCCGGTGCGGCGCGCTCCGTTTCAAAAATCTCCTATTTTCCTCCGAAAAATATTTTTTCTAGATTCTTTGGGACATTCTAAATAAAATAAGTTTCTTGACATTGTTCTCAAAAGTTAATAGTTTTAAAGTTATAAGCGATTTAAAATCCGAAAATGCGTTTTTTTGTCATTTTTCGGATTTTAAATCGCTTATAACTTAAAAACTATTAACTTTTGAGAAAAATGTCAAGAAACTTATTTTATTTAGAATTTCCCAAAGAATCTAGAAAAAATATTTTTCGGAGGAAAATAGGAGATTTTTGAAATGGAGCGCGCCGCACCGGCAAAAAATCGGATAAATACGCATATTTAACAATTAAAAAACAACGGTATAAATTAAAGTTAGACGCGATCACTCTTCAGAATCTTGAAGCTGAATGTTCAGTCTTCAATCTAAGTATCTGGCAACCTCAAAAATACTCATTTAAATATGAGTTTTTAAGCCTCAAAAATGCGTATTTTCGCATTTTTCAGATTTTAAATCGCCTATAACTCTAAAACTATCAATTTCTGAGAAAAATTACAAGATACCTTTCTTGTTTAGATTGACCCAAAAAATCTAAAAATATATGTTCCAGAGAAAAAAAACATGATCTTTTGTATTTGTTTAAAAAAATTGTTTAAACAATTTCTGCCCAAAAATTCCACCCGGCACCCTTCAGATTTGTTTAAAGGGGACATTTTTTAATAGGAATCCACAAAGAAACCGAATCAGAAATTTTTTTCAGACGGGAGCGGTCTCACCACATGGACTATTTGGTCCATTGCAGTTTTTTAACGATTTTCGCTATCCAAATAGTCCATTGAAACATTGAATGCTTCAGAGAGAAATTTTATTTTTTTTATTTTTGGATGTTTGGTGTAGTCGCCATGTCCACCGGTCACCATCTTGAAAAAAGAAGGGGTGCCAAGGGGTTTCGCACTGTATCTCATAAATTAGCAACCCTACAGAATATTTTATAAGACAATATTTGTGGCAAATTCAATTTTCTACAAATGTATTCCTATTACTTTTTATCATAAAATGGAAAATAAAAATAAACAAAAATAATTAAAAATTTTTGAACAAATTTTCTTAAGTGAATTATTTTTTTCTCGATGCCATTTTATAATAAAATGACATCGGAGCAATATTATAGAGTATAGAGAGTTAATATAGAGCGAATAATTTTCATTACAAATTTGTTTAATTTCATTAATTTATCTGGGTCTTACAATGCTCCGAAGTTGAGCTGGTTCTTGAATACTCGTAAGAATTAGGATAAAAACGAATCATTAGTCTTAGTTTTCTATTATATATTTTTTAATCATATAATTTATCATTTTCTTAACATTCCTGTTATTATTAATATGAATAAAAATATACAATAGAAAACTAAGCCTAATGGTTCGTTTTTATCATATTTTTACGAGTATTCAAAAATCCGGTAAACTTCTAAGCTCTATAAAACTCAGATAATTTAATGAAATTAAATAAATTTGTGAATCAACACATAGAAATAGAATGGAATCAACACATAGAAAGAATGACAGAAAATAGAAGAGTACGAATAGCAAGAGACAAATCGCCAAATGGAAGATTGGGACCAGGCGCGGATCCAAGGTGGGGTCAATGGGGTCAATTGCGCCCTCCTTGAGACTTCGCCCGGTGTTGCCTTTTTTTAAGAAAGAGATAATTACGATTGAGTTTTGTGTCCTGTTGATAACTGAATGAACAGAATTCCTTCTCCAAAGTACGTGTTCTCGGTCTTACTGTATGGTGTCGAGTCTTGGACTGAGAATAACATCGATCTACTTACCTAAATCGCATTGAGGCTTTCGAAATGTGGTTCTATAGAAGAATTTTAAAAGTATCTTGGGTGAAGAAGATTCGAAACACAATACTAGAACGTCTCAGCAAGACTACTGAGATTATAGAAGGCATCAAGAAGAGAAAAGTGGAGTATTTTGGACATGTAATGAGAAGTTTCAAATATAGGTTGCTACAAAATATTATGCAAGTGAAAATAGAAGGCAAACGCAGTAAAGGTCGAAAAAGCACTTCGTGGTTGATTTAGGGTGGCAGTGAATAAAATTAAGATAGCTATGATAGTAACCAACGTTCTGAAAGGAGATGGTACCTACATGAAAAAAAAAAATAAAGTAACAGCCCATACCGAAAAAGAATCCTGCGTACGCAAGTGACGAGAAAATTTTTATTTCATTGCCCCCTCCTTGCAAGGTTGCTGGATCCGCCGTTGATTGGGACGACCGAGGAAAAGATGGTCAGACTATGTCAATTGAGGCTAAAAACCGAAATAAAACAGGCATTGAGCCTATTTATAAAGTAGGAAGAAGAAGAAGAAGAAATAAGTTTTTAGCGGAAATTATTAATAGTTGAAACATCCTCTATAAAATTGCTCATATATTATTTTATTGTAAAATGTGCAGAAAAAGTAGTGTAACTCCCAAAATAAAAAATATATTCAGCTATTTTTGTTTGTAATTTTTTTATTTCTCATTTTACGATAAAAAGTAATAGGTAGTAATAAAGTTGTAGACATTTCAATTTGCTACAAAGAATAATGTCTCTATAAAATTTACAAAATTTACGTCAACTGTAGGGTTGCTAATTTACTAGATACAGCGCGAAAACCCTTTGCAACCCCTTTTTCCAAGATTGCGACCGGGAGACAAGGGTGTCGACCCTACAAAGTTGAATTGCATCCTCTTAAAAATGCAACCCTAAATGTAACATTTTAATGAACCAAAAGCTTTTATGAAGGCAATACATGAATGTATGTTCACTTTTAGAATCCAGCAGCAGCTGAGATTGCTAGTAGCGACGGAAGACGGAACTCTGTACGTGTACAACATCGATCCCAGCGAAGGAGGCGACCTGATTCTGTTCAAAGAGCACCGATTAGACGGTGCCCCGGAGAACCCAGGCAAATCCTCTGACAAAACGGACATAGGAAAGACCTCGGCGCCCCAAAACATCGAAGGAGGTAAACAATTTTCATAGCTTTAAAACGCGCCTCTTCTTATACTGGATTTTCAACAGATTTTTGAGTCTTGCTAAAGCATACTGGCATTAATAGTGCACGGGAACTATCATAGTTTTACGTGTGCTACTTAAACGATGCCTACAACTTCCCCTACATCCTTCTCTCCTCTATAATTAATATTAATTTTTTATTGCATGTATATAGCTTCCTGTAAGATCCCAGTGATGTAATAATTTGTCCCCATTTTGGTAAATATTTGCATTATTTCGTTTTGTTTTTGTTTTGTTTTTAGCTTCACGTGTTTGTTAAGAAAATTGCAACTTTATATTAAATTGTATAAACTCAAGCGCTTTTTAGGTTGTTGAAAAAACTAAAATGCTGTATTGATGGCGGTATTTACGATTGCATGTGCAATTTGACAAGTTGTTGATATATTGCTGCTGAAACCACACTGGTAGTCACCGAGGACACTGAGCTCCAGCTTCTGTGTGGTGTTACATTACCCTCCTCAAGGTCCCTCATTTTGATAATCTGTTGTAGATTAGACATAGTAGAACAACTCATCACTCCTTGGACTCCTTTACTTGCTAACCGAAAGGTCATGATCACTTTATAGCGTCTCTTCGACATCAACACAGGTATACATGAGTTTTATTAATGATATATTATCTCTTTGTGCTTTACAGATTTGTTTTTCATGTTGTTTATGATTCGCTTTTCCATTTCTTTTCATTGTCCATCTTTTCATTTTTCTAACTTTTGCACTTACTTTCTACTATTTCTGTTCCGTTTATATTGTTTTTATTGAATATTTAGTTTAGAAATGACTTAAATAAACTCTTTTGATGGATAACGTCTTTTAATTGAATCAACATGCTACATTTTTATCTGCATTGTCATTATCTCACTTGCAAACATGACGTTGACATAACTCATAATTTATTACACAATAGCCAACCTACACTAACTGCCAATCTATATTTGACAATTTTTGCAATCATTATTTTTGCGAGTCTTAAAGTAACAGTTTTAGAAAGGTTCACGATTGCTTTTATTGTTCCGTAGGATTCCCCTGTTGGTTTACAAGTCTATAATGGTTCTGGCAGTGTTTAAGAATGCTTTTGCTTATTTTATTGTTCTATTGGTTGCTTCTGTTGGCTAAAAAATGACAGTTTCAGCCATGTTGCATTCTTGCATTCTTTAATGTACTTTAGAATTTTCTTGTAAGTTTCCTTAAAGTCTACAACAGTTGTTGCATTTTTTTTAAAACCTCTGACACTTGTACCAGTGTTCGAGACGGCTTCCATTTTTAACCGAAAATTTTTGCTTTTTGCTCCCATGTTTTCGTCTATAATTCGAGAGATATTATTCCTATAAAAAATTATTGAAGGTAAAAGTTTTGTTTTTGAATATGTATTACATCATATCGCACCGCCGCTCAAACAGTGTCATAAGTAAAAAAAAGCAAAGTATCGAGAAAACGTCGTTTAAAATTTGTGCTAGAACAATTCAAAAACTGTTAAAATTAATATAATAACTTAGGTCTGGATCCCGCGTAAGAAAAAAAAGTTGATTAATAGCAAGCTGAAAATTTGTTAATAGCTTAAGGGTGTCTAGTCGGGTAAACTTTGATATATGGGAACACTGGAACAGGGTCAGTTTTAATTGTGGAACAGGTTAAAAATTTGGAACGGCCACACCACGAAAACGGCACATTTATTTTGTCCGACAGAACAGACTTAAACTCTCCGAACAGAGGTTAAACTCTCATGCAAAAATCAGACTGCTATTTATCACCTGTCATAATTCCTGTCATTTGACATATTCTACATGTTCCACTCATTAAAACGCCCATTTGGTGATAAATAGCAGTCTGATTTTTACATGAGAGTTTAATATCTGTTCGAAGAGTTTAAGTCTGTTCTGTCGGACAAAATAAATGTGCCGTTTTCGTGGTGTGACCGTTCCAAATTTTTAACCTGTTCCACAATTAAAACTGCCCCTGTTCCAGTGTTCCCATATATCAAAGTTTATCCGACTAGACACCCTTAAGCTATTAACAAATTTTCAGCTTGCTATTAATCAACTTTTTTTTCATACGCGGGATCCAGACCTAACTGTTTTAGTCAGTTACAAAGGTTTTTGAAGCTCTACAAAATAGTGTATTAATTCTGCTAAAAATGTCAAAAAATATTGTTTTTTTGAGTTGTGACACTATACAGATAAAATAATGAAAAATTTACGAAATATTGCACTACAGAATATAATATCATTATTATTATCTGGTTAATAGACTTATACTTTTTAATGATGTAACTTTAGATACAAGTAACAACATGAAACAAAAAATACTGCAAAAAGAAAGATAAATAAGTGATAAATGTGTCACTTTTCTTGAGCAGATACGCAGATTGTTTTGAATAAAGTAATCATATATTATACTGTCTTCGACAAACGACGCTTTATACACATCTTAGATGAACAAATGACTTGCACAAGTTGATATGTGACACTGTTTATGTTCCGTGCACCGTTGATTTTGGTTAATCGTATCATGACTCTAGAGCAGCGATACTCAACCTGCGGCCCGCGGGCTGCATGCGGCCCTCTTACGTTTTTTATGCGGCCCGAAGGCTAATTCAAAGGCCCTGTAAATGATCAATTTGTTTTGAACTCAAGTAATATAGTTGGTGGTGGCTTTTAGCATTTATTTGCGACATAACAGAAAAACTTGGCGAACTTAATCGTCGTTTACATATTAAAAGGTAAACATAAAATTATTTTCGTAGTTGACAAATAAAATATTTGTTTTCGTGGACAAGCTAAAGATACATCGAGGAAATTAATATAAATAATCTGCATAACTTTCCGACATTGGCTCAACAAGATGAAATTGATGTATTTCCAGAAAACTATGCTACTTATTTCTAATTTTCTAGTTTTCTTGAGCAATGAATTTCAGGGAAGATTTAATGATTTGTGAAACATTAGGAAATGTCTTCTATTAATGGAAAATCCCTGGCACTTAGAAGTAGCCGCTACTATACAACTTGCGCCCGTTGATATTTAATAGCGCAAAGTTGTCACATGAACTAATTCATTTTAAAAATGATACAAATCTGGAGGCAATTTTTAAAGAAGAATGCGTCTCTTTCTCAATATGTTTTATAGTCAACTATAAAAAACTCAAAAGTTGCGCTTACTTGTTCCTCACGTTGTTCGCTTCATCATACCTGTGCGAATCCTCATATTCAGAAATGAAATAGTATGCAAATAAATGTTTACCTACTTATCCTGACACTGATTCGCACCTGGAGGACGTTGTTATTTCGTAAGCGGGCGACTTTAAGGAAAAATCCTGAATCAGGTCGATTTTTATTTTTAAATTATGATTTTTTTACATATTATATAAATATCATACTATCGTCATCCATCTGGACGTGATGACGTAATCGATCTTTTTTTAATGAGAATAGGGGCCGTGTTCTAGCTCATTTGAAATTTTCTTTGAATTAAATTAATTGACAAAAAAGAAAGAAAAATGTATGTATGTAATTTATTTAATTTAAAATACATTTTACTGCTGTCAGAAAACAGAAGAAAATGTTTATTTGACGAATAAACACTGTTTTTCTCTTAAATCCAATGTTCAAACTGCCAAGAGGCAGGTGGGTAGACGCTTCAACAATAAATTTAAGCGAAAAGCAATGTTTATTTGTGAAATAAACATTTTTTTTGTTTTCTGACAACAATAAGCTATATTTTGAGTAAAATAAATGACATACATTCTTCTTTTTGTGTTAATTAATTTAATTCAAAACAAAAATTTTTTTGGGCATCCTGTGAATAATCTTTCAAATGAGCTAGCACACGACCCCTATTGTAATTTAAAAAATAATCGATTACGTCATCACGCCCAGATAGATGACGTCACTAGTATGATACATATGCCAAAAAATCAAAATTTAAAACTAAAAATCGATATTTTAGAATTTTCCTTAAAGTTGCCGGCTTACGAAATAACGAATTTATTCCTTTCATTTGCAACATACTGTATATTACTTCACATAGATTGCGGCCCGCAAGCTGTGGAAATAGCTGGTATGTGGCCCAGGGAAAAAAAAGGTTGAGTATCGCTGCTCTAGAGTGTTATAACGACAAATACTGGAACTATAAACTTAACACTTTCTCAGATAAGATTTTGTAGTTTTATTAAACTGTTAATGCAATAAAACCGTTTTTATTTTTTTTTCCGAGTTGTGACACTATTTGAGCGGAGGTGCGATATTTGACCACCTAAAAATTTAATATTTATTGTTAGAAAATGACAATAATTGGAAAAAAATATAAAAAATAGAGTTTTAACGTCAAATACATAAAATTGGAAAAGAAAACTTTTTCCTTTGATAATTTTTTTCATTTTTTTTTTTTAATAAAAATTAAGCACAAAGTTTGCTTCTGACACATATGTTGACATATTATATCGTCGGTCTAATATTTAAAATGCATAAGTCCAAAATATTCAATTTTAGACTTTTGATGGCATCTGTAAGAATTATCCAAAAGCTATATACGGCTCTGTTTCCTTCTACTATAGTTTACTAGATTTTGCTAAAATTGTGAAAATGAAATCTGCATAAGTCCATTAATGTTGAAAACCATATGAAATCTGTACAAGTCCTACAATTCCGCTCTTGTTATCGGCCAAACCGTACAAAGGTATTGGTGCTTTTCTGATGTTTATACAATAAAAAGTGTTTTCATTGCAAACGGGTGAGTAACTTCAGGGGACACGTCAAAATGACACAACATATTGTTTGATAATTATTAAACAAACTGATTATTAAAATGGACTTGTGCAATTTGCACATTATGTTTAGTTGTGTACAAGTGGAGTTATGCAGAGTTAGGTTTTTCTTTCTCCTGTAAAATCAGGTATTTTGGAGTTATGTACTTTTCGCATTACGCAGACGATTTGAGGCAGTGTTAAAGACTGATTTTGCTTTACTCACTCTATTGTGATGTTTGTTGATTTCTTTAAACCCTATGATGATAAATATATATTTTCACTTGTCCTTCAAACTAAAGTAAATACTTCTCACCTGAGAAGAAAAATATAACAAATTTTGCGAATAGAAAAGAAAATTAATTATAATAAAATAATAATATAATAAGATATTAATATAATAAAATAAAAAATAAGTTAAATAAGTTTAAAGTTATTCTGAAGCTATTTCGTTGTGGCATATTATTATTTTATTTGGGAATAAGCCACAATTTTATTTATATATTGATTAATTTTTTGTATTTTGGTAACGCGATTTCCGAAGTGGAAGTCGAAACGTCAAATCAATTTAATTTTAAACTTAAATTGTGGCTTATTCCAATATAAAATAGTAAATTGCATAAGTTTAAAATACAATTTGTATTTATAATTGCATGTAATGGCGTTTGTGTTTATACAATTTGATCGATAACAAAAAGCAACGGTTTTCCGCTTGTTGAACTTTGATCTAACGGTTTGAAAAGATTTCAAAATTGTGAAAATTCAGATTTGCATAACGTTTAATTTAAGCTTAGCATCCAACCGCCCCTCTACTAATCTAACATCCCGAAGAACCCCCGTAGTAAGCTGTTACCTCATTCCTTCATTATGATTTTCTCTGTTCTGCGCAAGGCATACTAGGTAGCTACGCTGGCATCGTCAAAGGCAATCCATCCGGCCAAATGTCAGGTACTGGTCAGTATAAAATTACAACTAATACTTTTTTCTTATTACCTATCATTTTCTTTCCATTTGCTAACTCAAGAAGGTTTATAAAATAATTAAAAGCAGTGAATAATTTTGGTCTAGTGTATGCGTTTTTTATGTAAATGACCTTTTATGCTCCGGTATCTGTTCATAAAGTTTCTATCCGTTTGTCCGAAGTAAATTTTTGGATATCTACAATTCAATTCTAAATTACGCGTTGTTGACACTTCTTAGTCTTTATTTTATTATTTCTTCTGTATTTGATTAGTTTTTTATTGGTATAGTATCTTTTTTACACAATAAAAAATGTAGCCTGGCATATAATAATTAATGTTAGAAATAGTAAGAAATGTTCACATAACGGAGTGTATAATATTAACTTGTCAAATTTGATAAAAAAAATTACATGAGACAAACAGGAAAGACTCTTAAAACACATGTCGAAGCACAAAAGTAGTTAATACGGTGTTTGGAAAATGATTTGATGCTTAGCTTCCGTCAAAGATGGTGCTGTCAAAAAAGCTTCCACTGAAGGACCACTATGATCGCCGTCAACAAGAGCTTCGTTTAGTTATCAAGCAGAAAGAAACAGTTAGACACGAAGTGCATTAATCTTAAGCTGCAAGCAAAAGCCATTTTTGATCGAGTGTAAGGACAAAAATGTAAAAAACTTAATGTGTTTCGGACTTCTCAGATGTTATAAATGGTTTTTTTTAACAACCGCAAAGGTAGCTGTGGCTAGAGCTTGTCTATGGACTGCTTACGATAATATCTAATGTAGCTGCCATTTAAGAAGCTCTGAAAACAAAATTTTAGTATATTCGATGATAATTTGATTATTCCTATTTTTGTTTAAATTTTCATGGAACCTAAAGATCAAAATTATTGACTGACATTCGAAACAGATTCAAATTTGTGTATAAATGTATACTAAGTAAGAAAAAACGTACTTTTTCATCACATTTCATCTTATATACGACTCTAACTTTTGAGGGCAAGACTTTTTATGTACAGATGATATCAAGTGCCTTATATTTGACCCATTTTACATTTTTTTTATTTGGATTGTTTAAGAAGTATGTAGTGTTAAAGTATCAATTCTCTTTTCTCGATTAGTTGAAAGCTACGGTTTGAAAGGACCCCGCAGAAACCTTATGGGAAATGGCTCTCTGTCAAATGCTCTGAAACTTTGGGTTCTGGTAGACCTTGATGTGTAGAACAAAAGACTCAATGGGCGCGTAGCTCCAAAAAATCATTGTTTTAAGATATAAGCCTCTGAAGTTATAGGTACAGTGAGGACGTTTGAGTTGGAATAAATTGATTTTCTCGAGAATTACGAATGAGGTCGATTTTTATTTTTAAATTATAATTTTTTGGCATATATATCATACTAGTAACGTCATCCATCTGGACGTGTCGACGCAATTGATGATTTTTTAAATACGAATAGGGGTCGTGTGATAGCTCATTTGAAAGGTTATTTAATTCTCTATTCACTAATATAAACATTAATATATTTATTTATACAGGGTGCCCAAAATTTTTTTTTAAATAAATTAGTTAAGACAAAAAGAAGAATGTATAAAATTTATTTAATTCGAAATACATTTTACTGTTGTTCGAAAACAGGAAAAAATGTTTATTTGATAAATAAAATATTGTTTTTCGCTTAAATTCAATATTGAAGCTGCCACCCACCTGCCTCTTAGCAGCTTGAACATTTAATTTAAGCGAAAAGCTACCCTAAGTACCCTATATAAATAATTGTGTTAATGTTTATATTAGTGAACAGAGAATTGAATAACCTTTCAAATGAGCTATCACACGACCCCCATTCTTATTTAAAAAAATCATTGATTGCGTCATCACTTCCAGATAGATGATGTCACTAGTATGATCTATATGCCAAAAAATTATAATTTAAAAATAAAAATCGACCTGATTCGTAATGTATTTCCAGAGTCGCCCATTATCGAGAAAATGAATTTATTCCAACTCAAACGTCCTCACAGTACCTATAACTTCAGAGGCTTATATCTTAAAACCATGATTTTTTGGAGCTATCCGCCCATTGAGTCTTTTGTTCTACACATCAAGGACTACCAGAACCCAAAGTTTCAGAGCATTTGACAGAGAGCCATTTCCCATAAGGTTTCTGTGGGGTCCTTTACTTAAAATCTTCAATTATATAAAGTTTACTTTTTGTTAATTATGTGGTATAATTTGTTTCTGTCTAACCATTGTTGTATCGTTGGCTGAAAGATACTACATACCATTTTTAATGGATCCTAGTCGTTTTGAGACAAAATATCTATTTAAGTCCATAAGGCAATTGTTTCACAGTTTTTCCTTATACGATTTTAATGTTTGATTAATTTTTTAATGTTCCGTATATAAATGCAATAGCCACGTTCAAATTTCTTTGAAGGTGCAGTAGCCACGGCCATATGGACGTGACTACTAGACCTACAGGCGTCGATTCAGTTGAATTTGACTATTTATTGTCTCAACTCATTTTTAAGCTCAGTCCAAGTCAGTGCAATTTCAAAGTTATTTCTGTACCTGATTTTAAATACCTACCGTTCCGTTTGTGGTGTATTAGTCATACGCCAGTAAGTTCAGTTTTTTTACTTGTAATGTTTTGTTTTAAAGCAAGAAATGTGTCAAAATTGTCAAATAATGTTGGAACTATATTAAGTTTGAAACTAACACTAATTTTTTCCAAGTACAGCTAAAACCAATTCACTTTGAGTTAGATCGGGATGGTCAAGCAGTCAGGCGCCATACTTACTAAAACATCGTCTTAAAACATCTTATCTATGACCATACGACTTACAATAATAATGCTATAAATTTGAACGTGACTGATGCTGATATATACGGACTGTGGTAAAAAAGGCAAAATTGTACATTAAGTGAGTGCGCAGACTGCAGACTTTTTAGTCGGCTTCTTAATCAGTACAGAGAGATATGCATCGGTGAATCGGTGTAGTGTGCGCATCTGCATACCTCTCTGTACTGATTAAGAAGCCGGCTAAACTACCGGCCGACTAAAAAGTCTGCAGTCTGCGCACTCACTAAAGATAACTACACAAATTTACAAACAGCTTATTTACACAACATATGGATTTTCCGCGCTAGTATGCAACACCCAGTATGCATTTACTACCTGTAATTAACTTATACTAACATGTATGTGTTTTATGTGACTTAAAAATGCATAATATATTCTGAAAAATACCTACATACTTCCTAAACGAATCATAAACAACTGTTCGCAATCCATTACTTTAAAAGTGAATATATTTAAAAAAAATACTTAGAAAACTTGTACTCAAGGTACTCTATTATATTTTAGCTTTAAAACTCCCAGTTATTATCACTATGAAAAGATAAATATTGATATTATAATTACCTATTGTTTTCCAATCCACACATGGCTTTTTTTTTGGCAAGCTAAAATATTCACCAGGTTTTGACCATTTTACAATTGTCTCAACTTAATAGGTAGGTACTATTTATTCCCACTGACAATCACAGTATTTTTATACATTTTATATTTTAAAATACTTATGAAAAGAAAAAATATAATAGAGGTACCAATGAAGTAAAAATACTTATTTGTAAAAAATCATTTTTTCAATAGCTGATTTTAAATAACTCATTTCGGATCACTTAACAATTTTTCTTATAATAATGTTTTTGGTTGTTCTAGAATATTTTTAAAAGTTTTTCGTTATTTATATAATATTGTTCTGAAGCTACACATTTCCTTGTGGCATTTTTGTAATTAACTATTCTAAATGGAAAATAAGCCACAATTTAACTTAAAAATGACTTTATTAACGTTTCGACGTCCAAATCGGACGTCGTTGTCAAAACACAAAATATTAATAAATTAAACAAAAATATTGTTGCTTAGTAAAAAATTCTTCTAATAATTTAATTTAATCTGACTCATTTATATCGGCAATTCAGACATATGTCATACATTTTAAAGTAGAAGACCTATGTCATAAATATTTATGAGTTGCATTCCTGGGACGACTTTACTGAAAGGTAGTTTATTCGATTACATGAAAACAACCTTAACTTAACATTTTTTGGGACGGATATTCTTAAGCTGGGGTTGATTTCATGTAATCGAATGAACTATCTTTTAGTAAAGTCGTCCCAGGAACCCAACTCGTAAATATTGGCAATATCATTTTAAAGTCTTTCACTTTAAAATGTATAATATATGTCTGAATTGCCGATATAAGTGTCACATTAAATTAAATTATTAGAAGAATTTTTTACTAAACAACAATATTTTTGTTTAATTTATTAATATGTTGTATTTTGACAAAAACGTCCCATTTGGACGTCGAAACGTTAGTCAAATCATTTTTTAGTTAAATTGTGGCTTATTTCCCATTTAGAATAGTTAATTTATATAATATGATAATACTATTAAAGCGTAGGTTATTATAATTTTTGGGACAACTTTCGACTTATTTTGTGGAGTCATCTTCTGGATTGGGTCATATTTTGTGAAGTCTGACCCTTATAACTCTTCTTTCACGACGTTATAAAGAGGAAAGGGTGATCAGACCAAATTCAAGCCGTAAAGATGACTCCATTAAGGAAGTCGAAAGTTTGCACAGTCCAAGAGTAGATGAGATAAAAGACTAATGTCTAGTAAAAAATAAAGTAATAGAGTTGGAAGTTAGGAAAAACCCGTAGAAAAAGGTTCAGAATTGTGCAGTTATTAGTAGCAGTTAGATAGAGGAAATAGAATTTTAATGGAAAGAAGCTGAGGAAATACCCATATTTAGTCCAAAATATGACTAGGTGGGGTAACAGTTTCATATTATGCAGTAAAAATTAAGGTAAGATAGCGAGTGATGGAGGTAGAAAGATCATAGAGCAGAGTGGAGAGTATAACGAAGATTAATATGTAATAATATAATAATAAACAATGAAGCGAAAAAAAAATGAGACAATAGCAATATAATTTTAAGGGAAA
This sequence comes from Diabrotica virgifera virgifera, assembly GCF_917563875.1. Lineage (NCBI taxonomy): Eukaryota > Metazoa > Arthropoda > Insecta > Coleoptera > Chrysomelidae > Diabrotica > Diabrotica virgifera. The sequence continues at coordinate 37,693,569 of NC_065444.1, read as the reverse complement.
AAGTGGAGGAAATACCATTATTAATAAGATTTTGAGAAAGCTACAGGTGCCCGGCCACAAAACCAAAGCATGAAAGATGACTCCATAAACAGGGTCGAAAGTTTAGCGTCACCAAAATCGACATTGTACAGTCCAAGATAGAGTAGCTGATGAAAAACCTTCATATATTGTAAAATGTAACGTAATATAGTACGTGTTTGAAGTAAAAAAACTATAGTAAAAAGTGAAAAATGTAACGAAGGTTAATGTTAAAGTAAATAATGAAGCGAAAAATGATTGGTAAATATTAGAAATTGAGTTTTAATTGAGAAATGCTGAGGAAATACCAACATTAATAAGAATTAAAAACATTTGAAATAAATATCTACCGTTAAAGGCAACAAATGCCTCGGATCAAGACCAAGCCTTGAAAATGACTCAAAAGAAAAGGGTAGAAGACTTTTTCTATATCAGCAGATTCTAAAATATGTAGACACAATGTTATCGTTAATGGAAAACACATTATACGATTGTCTAAGCCAATTTCAAAAATATTTTTAATATTTTGTGTGTTTTAATTTTTGTGTTTTTTGAGTTTGTGTTTAGTCCAGAAAGCCACTGCGCATCCGCTAGGAAAAATATTCCGATTCGGATTGTTTGCTCAGTCTTACTCAAAAAGTACCCTTTTAACAAATTTGCATGTTGCCAGGACCAAAAGTGGGCCAAAAATTATTTAAACGTTTTTTTTTTGTTTTTTTCCCAAAATTATTTTTTTTGCATGGAACAAAGTTTTTTTTTGGTGAAAAACTGAAAATTTGAATGTTGCCAAGGTAGGTAAATATTCATTAAACATCTATTGATAAAATCCCGAAGAGTTTTTTTGCAATACAATATTCAAAACTCCTTTGTTTTTTAATTGCTAATCAAGCGTGCGCGACACTATTTTCCACCGACAGTATGGTGCAAATGAAAGGAATAAATTCGTTATTTCGTAAACCGGCGACTAAAGGAAAAATCCCGAAACAGGTCGATTTTTATTTTTAAGTTTTGATATTGTGGCATATATGGTATACTAGTGACGTCATCCATCTGGGCGTGATGACGTAATCGATGATTTTTTAAATGAGAATAGGTGTCGTGTGCTATCTCATTTGAAAGGTTCTTCAATTCTCTATTCAGTAATATAAACATTTATATAATTATTTATACAAAGTGTCCTTCTACTTCTTTTTTTGTCAATTAATTTAATTTAGTAAAAATTTTTTGGACACCCTGTATAAATAATTATGTAAATGTTTACATTACTGAATAGAGAATTGAAGAACCTTCCAAATGAGCTACCACACGACCCTTATTCTCATTTAAAAATATCATCGATTACGTCATCACGCCCAGACGGATGACGTCACTAGTATACCATATATGCCACAATATCATAACTTAAAATAAAAATCGACCTGTTTCGGGTTTTTTCCTTAAAGTCGCCGGTTTACGAAATAACGAATTTATTCCTTTCATTTGCACCATACTGTCGGTGGAAAATAGTGTCGCACACGCTTGATTAGCAATTAAAAAACAAAGGGAGTTTTGAATATTGTATTGCAAAAAACTCTTCGGGATTTCATCAATCGATGTTTAAAGAATATCTACCTACATTTGAAACATTAAAATTTTCAGTTTTTCACATAGTTTTTGAAGCTTAAAAATGGCCGATTTCGCAATTTTTCAATTTTTAATCGCTTGTATGTCAAAAACTCTCAACTTTAGAGAAAGTCACTACAGACCTTTTCTGTTTGGAATGATCCAAAAAACCTAAAAAAAACTTTGTTCCGTGCAAAAAAAAATAATTTTAGGAAAAAAACAAAAAAAAAAACGTTTAAAAATTTTTAGCGGATGCGCAGTGGCTTTCTGGATTAGTTACTTCGATACAAATTGCTTATCAAGTTATCTCTCAACGAGATGTTTTACTTGTAAATTCGGCTCAAAGGACCATAATGTATGAATAAGATTTACTCTTCGAAACTGATGCTATTATAGGACGTTTATTTTTGAAATTTCTGTATCTTTCGACTACAAAGGGGAACCTATTTCTACACTAGAACTTTTTTATAAGAGTTTATCGTACGGATAAAAAGAGGCAGACAACGACTCAATTTCAAGAACGACATGTAAGATTCTGAATGAATAGTAAAGACTAGGAGGAAGTAGAAGGAAGGAATAAGAGAATCTTGTTCTTGAAAACAGCAACACACCGAAAGTCTCAGATAGCTTCCATAACCTAACCAAACTAATTCAACTTTTTATCAAACCACGCAACAAGATTTTTAACTCTACAATAAATGTTTTATTACGTAAATTTCCATTTTTTTTCAGCTCCACTGATTTTTTCCTTGGTACTGTAGTGTCAACCTTTAATCAGTCTTTCAATTGGTGTAAATGTAGATATTTTTGTTATAGATATGACCTATCTTAACTGGACCCTGTTTAGATTAGTGGAACTGACCGGTCTGTTCCCAACGGTGCCAAGAAGAAGATTTTGAAGACTCGAATCGCCGAGGAAGGGAAGCAAGATTGTATGCGTTCGTATCTTTTCTGTATAAAGAAAAGATCATTAACCTGAGATCAATTGATCGTGAAGGTATAAAATAATAAAAAAAAATCAAAAAATAAATCAAAATAAGGAAAGGGTTACTGTGTGTGACTTATTCTTTTGATGAAGAGGATTTTATTTTAGAAATAAGTTTATTATTGAAGATTATTACTGATTTCTATGATAGCCTGTTTTTGTACCCACTATATGTTGTGCAAGAATGGAGAAACAATCGGATGTATGAAATCTTAAGAAGAATGTAGTGGTTTTGACTTGTTTACGTTGTGAATTATACAGGGTGTCCCAAAATAGCGGGGGTTGAATACTTCGCGAAATGAACATCGGATCGAAAACCGAAAAATACGTTTCAAATGGTTTTCAAAAATCTATCGAATGACAACAAACACGACCCCCCCCCCCCCACTCAAACTCCTGGAGGTGTGGTGGGGGTAACTTTAAAAGCTTAAATAGGAACCCCATTTTTTATTGCAGATCGGGATTCCTTACGTAAAAATAAACAACTTTTATTCGAGACATTTTTTCGAATTGTGGATAGATGGCGCTATAATCGGAAAAAGCGATTTACCGTGATACCCTAAGTAAATAATTATAGGAACGCTCTAGTATCTCGAGAAATTCACATCCAAATGAAAAACCAAACAACACGTGTTTAATATTTTTCAAAAACCTATCAAATGACACCAACTATGGCTCGCCACTCCATCCCCTGGAGGTGGGGTGGGGGTACCTTTAAAATCTTAAATAGAAACCCGTATTTTTTATTGCAGATTTGGATTCCTTATAAAAAAAATAAGTAATATTTATTCCAGACATTTTTTAGAATTATTATGGTTGATAGATATCGCATTAATCGGAAAAATACTATTTATTAGCGATATCTATCAAAAATTCTAAAAAATGTCTCGAATAAATGTTACTTTTGTCATGAGAAATCCAAAACTGCAATAAAAAACGGGGGTTTCTATTTAAGATTTTAGAGTTAAAATACAATCCCCACCCCACCCCCTCCAGGAGGTGAGGTGGGGGTTGTATTTGGTGTCATTCGATAGGTTTTTGAAAAAAAATTAAACATGTGTTTTTTGGTTTTTCATTTGGAAGTCTATTTTTCAAAATAAGCCGTTTCTATAATTTACCTAGGGAAATCATGATAAATCGTTTTTTCCGATTATAACGCCATCTATCCATAATTCGAAGAAAATGTCTCAAATAAAAGTTGCTTATTTTTACATAAGGAATCCAAATCTTTGATAAAAATGTGGGTTCTTATTTAAAATTTTAAAGTTACCCCCACCCCACCTCTAAAGGTGGTGTGTGGGGGTCGCGTTTGGTGTCATTTGATAGATTTTTGAAAGAAATTGAACACGTATTTTTCAGTTTTTTCGCGAAATATTAGACCGTCCCGCTACGTTTGGGACACTCTATATAAAAAGTATCATTTGTTGTTCGATTTCAATTACAAACATTTCACACCAACTTTAAAATTTTTTAAAATACATTTTTGAGTTAGTGGTGAAAGGAAACACTCAAGCTTTCCAGTTTCTCAAAAAAATCTGGTTGTAACAGTAAAGGACGGACTTTTGACCGTCACTTTTTTTGATAGTTTGATACATGCTTTTTCAGTTCATTTTGTTTAGTTTCAACATGAACAATTTTTGTTATAAATATACAGGGATTCATTGGTCTTGTCCAATCTCGAGTTGTAGATCTCAAAATATGATGATTCTGCCCAACATACCTGCTAGTTTCCGAGATACTGCGTGTTTAAAATTTAAATATGTACTTTAATTTTCGCAATAATTTTGTATGTCTTCACAATTTATATTTACAAATTGACAATTTTACGTTTTTTTAGCATGAGGATTGCTAATTTAGCATTGCTAATAGAGGCCGCTAGTTACACTTAAATTCTAGATTATTCTGTGTCGCTCTTTGAAGATAAAATTTAATCTATTTATAGCACAAATTGTTCATAACGAGCTAAGTAAAAGCAACTGACAGAACAGAAACTGACAGAGGAAGTGTCAATATAAACTGTCAAATATAAACGTCAAAGTAAATGTCCTCATTAACAGTTAATGCCAAGTAATCGTTGCAGATACCTCCGGAGGCAATTAGGCATTTTAAGTTAAGGAGGAATTTTACTTAATAGTTATTTATAACATATAAAGTTATAAATATATATTAAAGAAGCGTTTAAAGATTGGGGTAGAAAATGTTCAAGAATAGGAATAGGACTATAAATGGAAGATAAAGGATGTAGAGCTAAAATGGACGACAAAATCATCATGGCCTTCAACAAAAATGTATTTATCTTCAAAAATTGCATTCACAACGAAACTTAAATAAAATTATTAACACACTCCACGACAAAAAATTTCTATATTTTTATATTTGCTTACTGATTTGTTTTTTACTTTTAGAATAAGTTTTTCTATGTTTCCTAGTATAAGTAGTTTGGAAGTAGATTGATCATTTTTTGTACGATTATTGCAGCTTTGTCAAGTTTATTTTCCAAAAACTACACAATAAAGATATTTGTTCGAGTATTTAATTTTAGAATAACAATCTTTAAAAATATCCTGAGAACAACCAACCGTGCATGCCATAGCGATTAGTTACAAAACCAATTCATGGCCTTTGTTTTAATTAGAGTCAGAAAAGTTCCGGGAGATGGCAGCAGCTACGGAATCGCCGCCCAAAGGCGCGTTTCAGTTCACCGACGACCAGGAATACCCCCCGCTAACCCAGAACTCAGATTGAGACATACTCATCTACGTCGCCGGAATGACCTCGCTGCAACTATCAGCAAAGGAGAGGTTCCAACTCACTTGCATTTTTATTTTATTCATCCACCTTATCGTCTGTATGCTGGAAGAGGACTTTGTTCTCGGTGTTTCGACCGAAGTGAATGGGTCTTGTCATTTCGGGAACATTATCAGTGACTTTTAGAACCGCTAAAGGGTACTAAATATTCAGTGTAAACAAACAATACATCAATCATCATTTTTTCGAGTTATATTTTATTTCAAATGTTAAACGACATCATTAGATGAATATCGTGTATCATAACATAACAATTAATTTCAAAATACATAAATACTTGATGCCAACTTAACATATCGCCGCCATATTTGTATATACTAGTGAGATAAAGAGAGCAGAAAGTTCAATATGGCGTAATCGTTTTATTTTTTTTTTGTAAAACTTTATCTAAATATAGATATTTCTTAAACTGTTGTCCAGTTATCCTTAACAATGTTTTACCACCTTACAACCTTGACTTACAAGCAATTTTAGCAACCACATTCTTATTTTTGGTGAACAAATTCAAATGTTTAGTTCTAGTTTGAATAGTGAATCTCAATTGGGTTCCCATTACACGCTCACAGTAACTTTAGAGATCTAAAAATTAAGGAAGTAAGTTTAGAGATTTATCAATTTATTTAGCTATAAAATGTACTGTAATATAGCGTTAATCAGCTGTAAACCATCTCTAGTTCAGATTTCTCAAAAGAAATTTGTTTTTGACATATAAAGAACTCACTAGTAAACTAAAGAATTCCATTTATAACACTAATTTTTGAAGTACAACTTTAACATATCTCCTTATTTACACAAACAAAAAAGTTACGAAGAAAAAGCATCATAAAAACCTCAGGTATTCGGAAAATAAGATGTTAAAGAAGCTCAATATGTTTTATTTCGATATAAGTTAACTGTAAGTTGTTTTGCTGTTATCTCTAAATGAGTTTTTCACTTTTAAATCCGGCTCGAAGGACCATAAATATTTGAGAAAGGTTTACTTTTTCAATTACTCAAAAGAAAAAATACTAAAAATACTTGACTGAAAATATTCGTATGTCCTCTCTCACTTCTAGCATAATCAGCTCTAAACGAGTAAGAATATGCTCCAAAACTATGATATTAAAGAAATTTGTCTCAAAATGATTGAGTTACAGTACAATCTTAAACTCGAGAATAATTTTTTTTAATGTTTGAAAGCGTTTTATAACTCGAAAACCGTCATTTCTGAATGCTTCATCAATATTATTCTTTAAAATGTTTTTAGTTATCACAGAACATTAAATTATTTACCTAACAGTACCTACCTATTATTAGGTTGTTTCAGTAACTTTTATTATTCTGTGAATGACATCTGTCACATTTAACATTGATAGACGTTTATTTTGTGTTTGTTGATAGCACTCTACGGGTCTAGGACGTTTCATCGCCGCCATTTCGATGCCGGCCGATTCATCGCCAGTCAATTAATCGCTATCTGATATATTTCCGAATTTTCGACAGTTACAATTATTAGTTATTTTTAGTATTAATTAGGAGACGGCGATGAAATGGACTGGCGATGAACCGGCGGCATCGAAACGTCCCATTCCGCACTCTACTCATCAATAGTCTCTAGATTCTCAGAGTACAGGCTTAGCTCATATTTTTCACTAAAATAATTTAAGGTCTTCTAATTATTGTCTGGAAATAAAGAAAAAACGCACAATAATCATGTGTTAGTTTTAGTATTTTGTAAATAAAATATTTTTCTATTTTTATCTATTAAAGAAGGAATTTGTAATACACAATCTATGTGAAAATATATCGCTTGCTGAATGGTAATTTACATAAGTCTTGGTAGTGCAAAATCCCTACTTCTGACGTTCACAGATAATAAAATTTTAAGTCAGTGTGGACAACGTAAGTTAAAACAAGCTACTAAGTAACTTTCATTTTTTGTTCTTTTTCTTTGTCTTTAATTCTGACTTCTCTTCCTTGGTCGTAAATCCTTTGCAAGTAATTAATCTCGGTATTTCTTGTGTCATCCACCTTTGTTTTCTCTTTGTTTTTACTGCATTTAATTTTGTTTTTTGGGCGAATTTTAGTATATTATCATCCTTCACGCCTAACAAAATGTTACGTATACAGTGTACTATACTATGGAGTGGAATCTTGGACGTTAAATGTAGAGACAATGAGACGACTTAACTCCTTTGAAATGTGGACCTATAGAAGAATTATGAGGGTTTCCTGGGTAGATAGAGTTACGAACAATGAAGTACTGAGAAGAATAGATAAAGAGAAGGAAGTTGATTAGAATTAAAGAAAGAAAGCTACAGCATCTCAGACATGTGATGCGGGGCGAGAAGTATAGCATCCTGAGACTCATAATGCAAGGAAAGATAGATGGCAGAAGAAGCATCGGAAGAAGACGAATTTCATGGCTGAAGAACCTGAGAGAATGGTTTGGATGCAGCTCAAAACAATTATTTAGAGCTACTGCCTCAAAAATTAAAATAGCTATGATGATTGCCAACCTCCGTAGCGGAGATGGCACCTGAAGAAGAAGAATCATCCTTCATGTTCATCCAGTTTTTTCGTGAATACTTTCCTGTTTTTGATGTCAACTTTATTTTTTGTCTCAGTACACTGCTATTTCTTGTTTTTCTTGACATCTTTTGTCTATAAATACCTAGTAACTTGCGTATTCGCGCTTGTAACCTTCTTCAATCTGTCTTATTTTCCTACCAAAATATTGTGATGTGTTGATACATCTGCACTTGGATGTTTTGACTGCTAATACTGAGTTTCAGTATCTTTTGTTTAGCCATATGAAGTATATTTGGTTACGAACCACTCGTTCAGGTGTATGTATACCATGGATGGTAGACCGCACGTCATTTATTAGAATGTAGACGCTCCGTTTAAAAATATATAACATGATTTAATGCAGCAATGTCACAATTCAAAAAGAGTCATTGTTGCACCACTAAAAGGTTTTTGGATAAGATCTCGAGACCAACTGAAAGGATGTCAATACATATTGCACGCAGTAATAGACACGGCACACGACCTGCTTAAAGGCACACTGCACATGCGCCGCCATCTAGGTGATAATGTTAAAAGTTAGAAAAACCAGTATTACATTAAAAATTGCATCAATTTGCAAAACAATGAACGAAAAATGTTAAAATTGGAAAATTTTCACTTATGCCATTATTGTATTCAGCAAACGATATGAGCTACAGTTACTTTGAGAACTAGAAATAAATATTTCATGAAATTGACAAGAATACACTTGGAAAATAATTTATTTTTAATTTAAATATACAATCTAGCTCTACTTTTTAATATTGACAACATTCGTAAGTATTTTAGTTTGTTAGCGGAAAATACAAAAAAATTATGTAAAAAAGTTAAAAATCATATCATTAGTCATGTATGTTGGGTTGTCATGAACTGTAGAGTGTTTGATCGATAGATGGCAGTGAGATCGTGAATAAGAACCAAACTCAAGGCGGTATTAGAATCATAAATTAAGGTTAATATTTTTGCAATGAAACTGCCATTTAATAAAGATTCTATTCGAATTGTACCTATAATAGTGGAGATTGGTGATTGGAGTACCTGAAAATGGCTAAAGTAGTTAACCTACACATTTAAATTCTACAATACCTCACGAATATGAGTAGTTTACTGGTTTGCCACATTTACTCTAAGCTAGGTACACCTAGGGTATGTCATGATTGACAGTAATGACAGATCTGTGTAACACCCTCTAGTAATCATTGATAAAACCTTAAAAGACCGCCTAAATAGTAAATAACCAAAAAATAATTTTTGCAAATTTTTAGCGTCGAAACTAATGAGAATCATTTTGAATTGGCTGTAAAGTAGTTAAATTTTAATAGAAATGAAGAATGGATAGATATTTAAAAAGTTATGGTGTCGATCAAATTCCTTTTGTTGAAAAAATTCTACAGTATAGGATGACCCACATCTATATTAATAAACTAAGGTGTTTAGAATTGATTATGACTTACATAATTATACGTGGCATAAAATAAACGGTATTTTTTTAAATATTTTTAAAAAATTATAATAAGATGTTATAAAACAAAAAAAAGGCTGATAAAATTTGAAAATGCTAGAAAATTGTAAACCTGGCTTCGCTGTAAATGAAATTAATAATTGTCTATTTATATAGGAATAATTGTCATGGTGAAAATCGGTGGCTTTTCAAGCAAAAAAGCATGTGATATTTTCGGGGAAATAACTTTTCCTCTGAGACGAGCCCTGATTTTTTTTTTTAATACGAATTGAAGATTTTAAAACTGCAAATATAACCAGTAAAACGTTTTGCAATATACTGTCTGTATAGGTTTCATGGAACGCATATTATGCCGATGAAAATGTATATACAAGGTGAGAATACATAGTTCTCGGTCTGCGGCATAGATGGCAGTGTTCATGATAGAAGGATCATGTTCAATCATTTTTTACATCGCTTTATACTTTATATATTTGTAGATGGTCAAAACTAATAGCAGTAACAGAAAGATAAAACTAAGGATTTTAATACAGAGTGTAAACGTTTATTAAGTACTGACCACAAATGGATGTAATTTATACGCATTTTTGTGCTATTTTAAGAAAATCCTACCAATTTTCTGCTTTAAGAGTTACGCCCGGTTTCATAATCAACTTAAAGTAAACATTAACTAAAGTTCACTTTAACGTTGACATTTGCCCATATGAATTGCATTGACAAGGGTACCAACATAAAACTTAAAGTCCACTTTAACTGATTATGAAACCGGGCGTTAGTATATGAACATCAGCAGCTTGACAGATGACAATTGGCATGAACTGTCAACAGGTCAAACAGGAAATATTACCGAGTTAAACAAAAAATGACCAGGAAAATGTTCCAATAAAAAAACTGTAATAAACGCAATATTGAATAGTTTCACTCATGAATTACTAGAACTTCCTCCTCAGTATCTAGATTTGGACCATCTAACTATTTATCGAGACCAAATTGTATACAAGATACCAGCAATTGTCAGTGATTAATAAATACCTGTTGTATTTTTGAATTCTCGATATTTTGTTGCTGTTAACGCTGTGATATATTCGCATAACATATTCCCAATTAATTAAGTTTTCATGACATATTAAACAGTTTTCATGAAATATTTTAAACCACTAAGAAAGAATTTAATAGTGGATATAATTATATATAGTCATTTATTAGAGAATTTATTTACTTTTTTTGCTTACATTAACTTAATTTCAGACGTTAATACGTCTTAATTATTTCAGATTGTTTATATTCCTGGACTTGCGCATTAGGCACTTATTTTTTATAGTGTTGGGAATCTCTTACGTGAATATCGTATAGGTTCAATTTAAAAAAATTGACACGGATTATGGAACCGATATTGCGATAATTGTAAATTTGTTTTTTAAACCTGTATTTTTTCTAGTGTTTCTTCATATAAGAACATATAAGTATTTTAAGATGTATATTTTAAGCACTTAAATGTGCTGTGTACATAGGTTAATTTTAGGTATAATACGATTATACTCGTTTAGGAAATGCTGAATTTTTGGTAAGTTATTTGTATCAAACAGAATAAATGTTATATCTAAGGAAAAATTGTGCTTTATTTCCTAAATTCCTTTTCTATTATAACCTCGTCACTAGATCCTGTTATTCAAAACATAACCTTCAAATCAATTCAATTTCAAAGTTCTAAAGAGCCGAGGATAGTATCCTCGGCTCGGATATTATGCGATACAACTCTTGAAGTCATCGGATCTTGAGTACTCTACAGTGACGGTTCGTGGCCTTAGAGGCAAGGCCGGCAAGATTTTTCTTCTCCTCTATAGGTATACCATCTAATTAAAAGGCTTAAATCATCATAGGAGATTTTTTTATTTTTTTTCTTTGGTTTACTTGACATTCTCTCTTGTGTCATAGTGTTTTGACAATACGTTTTGATTATTTTGAGACAAGAGAAATCCCGTTCATTTGAGGCAGAAGTTAGTGGTAATAAGAGAATTTATGAACAGTTTGTTGTAGTGAATTGCAGTACTTACTATATAAAATTATACATATTTGTAACTTATCCCACTTTCCGAAAATATTTGGATCAGAATATTTTAAGTAACTTGTAAATAAATATATTGGAAATTTTTTGGCGAAGGTAACTTTTAAATTTTGAATTATCAAAGAGGTCAAAAATTTGCAAATCTTCAACATTCGAAAAACGAGTATCTATTTGCATAATAGCAGGTATCCAAAATTTCAAAATCTACTCGTTTTTCGAGATATGTATCATGCCTTTGTCTTTTTTGTGGTGGTTCGAAAATATCAAGCGAATCCAAAACGTCACAGCGTATATATTGGAAACTTCTATCATTACGAAAATCTCTGAGATTTTGCAGCAGCTTTTTTATTATTTTATTTTTGGAATAAATAATGACAATTAACTGATTTCGAACAACAAAGAATATCAAATGGGTTTTGGCAAACACTTTTTTAAATATATTTAAAAGAATATTAAAAGAGTAATCATTTAATAAAGTTCTCAAACCTTCACGGACCGAGATATCACCGCTTTCAAAATGCCTTCGATAATAAAATAAAAAAACTTCCAAAAAGCTGTTCACTAAAATCTGCTACAGTGAAAACTAACAGAGATTTAAAATTTCATCGCGTCTGACAAACTGTTTGCATTTTTTTCGAAACAAATTTTTCTAAAAGAGTAGTCCGTTTAGGCGAGCTAAAATGGCAAGATAAGACGATATTCTTTAATTTTTTTACACGTATCCTGCAAAACTATATTCATTCTATGCGCATGACAGTGAGTAAATAAAGCTTGTGGTGCAGTAGATTTAACTTTTGCCTGGAGACCATTCAATTCACCAGACATCACGGCATCGCCGTCGTAAATTTGCCTTACCAATTTATTTTTGATATCCATAAATTTTAAGCTGATCTCTGATCTGTCCTTTAAAACACCAAAAATATATTCTGCCTTATTGCTTTTATGGTAGGGGAGCCTAACCAGGGATTTTTGCAGTTACTCGAGCGCGTCAGATTATTATATGGGGATAAACCTGGTACCCTGCAGATGTACCTCTACCATATATTGGCTCTTAACACAGGGAAGTTCGTTAAGGGGGGCACGAAAAAAAAATCTATCGTTAAAAAAACTCGAAATGGTCAGATTAAGATAAGGTAAGTTAAGTACATGCAAAAGAGTGTGTAGGAATTTCAAAAATCTGACGATTTGTGCCGGGCGTAAGGAAATGGGGTGAGTCCCAAAGTTTCACAAGAAAAAAGCGAATATTTCGCGAAATGAATGACAGATCGAAACACTAAAGGAAATGTGCTCAATATTTTTTAAAAATCTATCGAATGATGCCAAACACGACTTCCCACGGAGAGGGGTGGGGGTTAATTTAATATTTTAAATATGAATCCTGCGATATTTCGAGAAATGAACATCAGATCGGAAAACTGTAAAAGACACTTATTCAAATGTTTTTGAAAAATCTATCGAGTGGCAGCAAACACGACCCCCCACGGAGGTGGGGGGTACTTTAAAATCTTAAATAGGAGCCCCATTTTTATTGCAGATTTTGATTCCTTACGTAAAAATAAGTAACTTTTTTTCGAAACATTTTTTCGAATTATGGATAGATTGCATTATAATCGGAAAAAACGATTGTTGGAAATGGAAAATTAAATTAAAAAAGGGCAAGCGCCCACTAAAATTCAAAATTTTACTAAACTGTTTTTGGTTTTGGGGCCTACTCTTCACAACCCAACAGGTCCCCATAACGCTCGAGTGACTGCACATTTAGCATACTTTGCTCCCCTACTATTACTGACGTCTGGAAAACCTAAAAACCTCTCAAAAATGTTACCACGTAACGCCTGTCGAACAACAATTGATAGTTGTGAATGACATGATAATCAGAAGTTTCATCTACTAGCAAATGGCTTCCAGATTCTCAGATTCAATAACGTTATTCAAAATGTAACTAGTTATTATATTAGTTCATTCTGTACTGTTTTAGACACGCCGCTAAATATCTTCGAATCAGAAAAAAAATTGGAAAATTTCAAATCGTATTTCTTAAACAATTTTATTAGTTCTCTATAATTACTTTGATTTAACGAATGCTCCGATTCATCATGTCCCGTAAATGATAATTCCTGACAACTTAAATAAATTACAATATCAATTAAACGACGTAAAACGGCGTGATTATTTTTACAATTTCTGCCGATGCTTCCATGAAACAGATTTAAATGTGCCGTACCTGCCGCTTAATGCCTACGGAGTGAAATATACGTTTGGTTGCTCCTCGGCTCGTATTTCGTTGAGTTTTACGTGTAAATCGTCAAGCTGGAGATAAGCTGGGGTCGGATTGCCGAAAACAGTCAGATGAATGGCTCGGATCATTCATTTTTTGAAAAGTCTCTTATGCGCAGGATCACTTAACGCTGAGATTGGCCGAATCCTTTTAAAAACTATGAATAAAATTCAGTCTGTACTATTTGACAGATTTTTGTTATTTCACAGATACAAATGACATCAACTCTGATTAAATTAAATATTAAAAAAAATCTATATCTATAAATGTGTGGGTCGGCACTGCCGACCCTGACCGGTCGCCACTGGTACTCTATATTCAATTCGGTATTAGTAATCAAACACTTTAGTTTTTCTGATATTCAAGAACAGCTACAACTTATCCCAATCAGCAGATCCAGAACTTTAAGAATCAAATATGGTTGTTCGACTTAGTTCCGAATCAGTGATCCGAAATTTTATATAATCGATTCAGTTATGAGTATTAGAAAACGATAACATCGAGGAAAGCTGATAAAAAGTCCAAAAATGACTAACTCAGCAACAGAACCACTTAGAGAGGGGGAAACTAACTAACAACTAACACATCAAAAAAGAAAACCTCATGGTTTAGAAGAAGTGAAGAAAAGAAGAAGCTTTTTACAATGCAGAAGACAAAAGGAGTACAACCATTACAAACGAGTCAGAACAAACAAATAATTTAGTCAGAAAAATAAAACGAGAACACTGAGGATAATCAGAGGACAAAGAAAAGAGATGAACGAACTAATAAAAATTAGACACATTCAGAAGGAAACATGGGCAGACTACTTTCGATTCCTATTTGCTAAAGGTGACGGTAATGACCACCAACACCAAAAGTGACGACAAACGAAGAAATAAACATTTGGGAGGGAGATAAAAGAAGCATGAAAGAAATTAAAATATAGAAAATCACTAAGAGAGGAAAGAACTACGGAAAAACAACTATTAAAACTACTTCAAAAAATAATACACCAAAGCAATACCATCAGAATGGAGAACAAGCATCTTAATACATCTCTTCAAAAAGGAAGACAAATCAGACCCGGTGAACTACACAGGAATTAATTTATTAAACAAGACTAAAATTAACAACCAAAGTGATAACAAGAATAAACTGAATGAAATTATAACACTAGCAGAAGAACAAGGTTTTAGGCCAGGAAGATTATGCTTCGACGCTGTATTTATAATGAGGCAAGTGAGAGGAATCGTTAGAATATAATAAACCGGCATATTTCGTGGACCTAGAGAAGGCATTTGACAGGGTAAAATTAAAGGGCGTTGTTATTCACTTATTGTACGCAAGATAAATACCTCTAAGAATAACCAAAACACCAATACTTCGCCACATAGAGCCAAAAGAACGGGGGGACTATGGAACTATTGTTTGTAGAAGGAAATTTAGAAGACGAAATAGTAAGAGGAAGATCTCCAACACGATTTGCAGGCAATGGAAACAGCAAACTAACAATAGTTATAGTGCCACCACGTCCTAACAAGGGCTCAAGGAATGGGGAGGAGATGAACTTTTTACTAATTTATAACAAGAACAACGTCACTGTTTTGTCTGTAAAGTTTTCTTGAATCTCCGTAGAACAATAAGGAATGGTACAAAGTAGGAGAAAGGTGTTAAATCGAACTACACATCATTTTCTAATTATTTTTCTTTTCACCATACACATAAGTTAAATGAACAGAACTTATATCTACAAAAAATATTAAATAAAACTCAAAGCTAGTATGTACAAGACGACATGAGGAAATTCTTCATCGTAAAAATGAAACTCCAATTTCAATTTAGAAAAATATCCATATCCGTTTTAAATTTTTTTATATCTAGTTATTTAATTTTTTTCTTCATTCCTTTTTTCTTACGATGTTATTTCAAATCTCTAGAAAGCATTCTTACAAACGAGAAAACATGCAGCAAATCACAAGATTTTCTTCTTAATCCCATCTGCACACCTAAAAAGAGAAAAAAGAACGAAATTTTATAAAGATTCTTTTTAGTTGTAGTCCAGGGCGCATATGTTTTGAGATGGACGTTGAGAGGTGACTCAAATTTTTTTGCAGTATTTGCTTGAAAATAACTTAAATAATAATATTTGAGTTATCCTCCCACTCAAAAACGTCCGGAACATTGTTTAAATAATCAAAATGTCAAAAAATGAAGGAAAAATTCGATTTTTTTCTGCGCTGTTTGATTATAACTTTTAAAGTACCTATTTATTTCCGAGAAAAGTTGTACTGACATAAAAGTTGCGTAATTAAATTTTATACAATATAGAATTGGTCAAAAATTTTAAAAATGGTCACCCTTGTTGCAAAATAGAAATAATTGGGAATAAAAACCACAAAAAAACAAGTATTTGCATTTTACGTTTTTCAATCATTTATGCTACACTTAGGACTTTCATATTTTACCCAGAAAAACTTTATGATATAATAAAACAATACTGTAAATTTCATTAAGATTGGTTCAATAGATTTTGCAAAATAAATTTTGCAATCCAGCTTTCGCAAAAAAAATCATTTTTTCAAAATGTTGCAGGACTGAAAATAAAGCAGATAGCAAGTTGAAATTTTTATTGCATATACAGTATGTCCCTGTAAGTTGTATCCATATGGAAAACTTTTTTATTATTAATTTTACGAAAAAAAGTTATTCTTTATAAAAAGCTCTGCATGGTCCAAAACCTAAGATTAAACCATCAAATATCAAATTTTTTGAATATTATACGAGATATATCAAAAAGTTTGAATTTCACTCAAGAGTAAAGAAGCTTTATTTTTCGTAATATTGGAAATTGCTATTATGAAAAGTTGTTTGGAATTAAAAACTATATTCTAATATGCAATTACATCCTCCTAATTGAAGAAATTTTTTTTGAGAAATTATGGATAACTATCATTATTTTTTTAGTTATTTCAATTCTGATAACTCTTTTATCATTAATTTTCGAAAAAAAGTGATTCTTGATAAAAAGTTCTGGATGGTCTAAAACTTAAAATACAAAACCATCATCAAATTTTATCAATTTTATACGAGGTATGTCAAAAAAGATAAATTTAGATCAAAAGTAAAGTACCTTTATAGTTCAGAATATTTCAATTAGAAGGATGTAATTACATACCGAAATATAGTTTTTAATTCTAAATAACTTTTCATAATAACAATTTTCGATATTGTGAAAAATAAACGTATTTTACTCTTGAGCGAAATTCATATTTTCTGACATACCTCGTATAAAATTGATAAAATTTGACAAAAGATGGTTGTATTTTAGATTTTAGACCATGCAGAATTTTTTATACGGAATCACTTTTTTTCGTAAAATTAATAATAAAAGAGTTATCTGAATTAAAATAACTGAAAATAATGATAGTTATCCATAATTTTTCAAAAAAAAAAAAAAAATTTCAATTAGACGGATGTAATTGCATACTAAAATACAGTTTTTAATTCCAAACAACTTTTCATTATAGCAATTTTCAATATTGTGAAAAATAAAGCTACTTTACTCTTGAGTGAAATTCAAACTTTTTGACATACCTCGTATAATATTCAAAAAATTTGATATTTGATGGTTAAATCTTAGGTTTTGGAACATGCAGAGCTTTTTATAAAGAATAACTTTTTTTCGTAAAATTAATAATAAAAAAGTTTTCCATATGGATACAACTTACAGGGACATACTGTAGAAGAGTACTGTACCTTTCGTTTGCGATTTGCAAAATTAAAATCGATTAACCACCACAGCGTCAGAAATTTTTTTAAATAAACATTAATTTTTGGTGTTACGCGCAGGACAGCGGTGTTCAATTCACACAAGTTGACAACCAAAAATTAACGTTTATTTAAAAAAATTCCCGACGCCGTGGTAGTTAACCGATTTTAATTTTGAAAATTGAAAATGAAAGGTACAGTATTCTTCTATATGCAAAAAAAATTCAACTTGTTGTCTGCTTTATTTTCAGTCCTGTAACATTTTGAAAAAATGATTTTTTTTGCAAAAGCTGGATTGCAAAATCTATTGAACCGATCTTAATGAAATTCACAGTATTATTTTATTATATCATAAAGTTTTTCTCTGGGTAAAATATGAAGGTTCTAAGTGTAGCATAAATGGTTGAAAAACGTAAAATGCGAATGCTTGTTTTTTTTATAGTTTTTTCGCAATTATTGCTATTTTGCAACAAGGGTGGCTATTTTTAAAATTTTTAACCAATTCTATATTGTATGAAATTTAATTAGGCAAACTTTTACGTCAGTACAACTTTTCTCGAAAATGAATACTTTTAAAGTTATAATCAAAAAACGAAGAAAAAAATCGAATTTTTCCTTCATTTTTTGACATTTTGATTATTTAATAGCTATTTGTATAACAAGGGAGGAAAGTGCTACTTTTCCTCCCGAGAATGAAGTTTACTGCCCGACGCGTAGCGGAGGGCAGTAATCATTCAAGGGAGGAAAGGGTACTTTACTCCCATGTTATACATATGGTTTTTCCACCTTCCTCAAATAACAAGTCATTTTTTCATTTTTACTTACCTAATTTATTTATGTAACTAACCAACAAAATTTATTAGAACTAAAACTAACAAGTAGGTACAATATAACTGTCAACTGTCAAATATAAGTCAAATTATTAATGTAAACATTGTTAAATCAAAATAACAATTTACTGTTTTTTATCATCCTGCAAAATACAGGGTGTTTTATAAATAAACGTTAACATATATAGATACTTACCTAATAGAAAATAGATATTGTACAGGGCGTCAATAAGTTATATTTCATGAGTGAAATACCATGACGTCATTTTTACTTTTCCTCTCTAGGGAGGAAAATATTTTTCTTCCCTATGGAGGAAAAGTACAACTTTGCTCCCTACAATTAGGTCCGGAAAAGTATACTTTCGGTAGAGGTAAGTGGAAAACAATATTCCGGACCTTTTTGAGTGGGAGGATAACTCAAATATTGTTATTTGAGTTATTTTCAAGGAATTTCTGCAAAAAAATTTGAGTCACCTCTCAACGTCCAAATGTACTAATATTTTTACAGATGCTACCTGGTCTATTGGTGTATCGTGTATTTACCTTATTGTGGTCTGCTAGACCTAGGCAGATTGCACATTTCACAGTTCTGTACGTCAGCATTATTAAGAAAAGTACAAAAGGGGCAGGTCCATTTTGGTCCACTCGAGGCACCAGGCGATGACGTTATGCTACCTGAAGCAACACTTCCTGGCCTAGAAATAAAAAGTATTACTTAAATACATATAAAAATCTAACTTGGTTGAAGAAATAAAGAAGGGGTCACGTGAAATGTGTTTATATTTGCAGATACTGGCAAAATGTACTTATTTACTAACACAGGGTGTTAGTAAATAAGTATGAAAAACTTTAAGGTGTAATTCTACATGAAAAAATAATGGCAGTTTGCTCTATAAACGTATGTCCGCAAATGCTTCGTTTCCGAGATACGGGGTGTTGAAATTTTTATTTCAAACTGCCAATTTTTTTATTGCTCTAAGACCGTTTGAGCTATGGAAATTAGATTTGGTGGGTTTTAAGAGGTAGTTATTGCGCATTTTTTGACATACAAATAACAATTTAGTATTCATCATTGGCGCACCTACGTGTAATGGTCTGTATTTTTTTAAGAAAAAAATAGTACGCCACTGAGATATTTCAAATTAAAAATTATTTTTGTATTCCACGTTTAATTTATAATAAAGAATTTAAAGTTCTTGTCTTTTTTTCATTTGGCGCACCGTTGTTATGCAAAAAAATAAAACATCTTCGCGCGTATTTTTCATTTCTTAATACATTATTAGTCCAAAGAAATAAGATTTTTCTCGTGACACATCCCCCTCCAGGCCGAAAGCAAATTTTTTGGGTAGTATGGACATCTATATTAATAACCTATTCGCGGTGTGCAAGTACTTGGAAAGGGAAACGAGAAATGACCGTGCGCGAGTCGCGGAGAAATATTGCAACTATCTTAAATAATTCATATTGTCAATTGAAATTGTCAAATTGACGTATATTTCATACCTTCTGTCATTGACGCAGAAAAATTATATATTGCTCCACAATATTGATATGATATGCAATTATTATACAGGGTGTCCCGAAAAGAATGGTCATAAATTATACCACACATTCTGGGGTCAAAAATAGTTCGGTTGAACCTAACTTACCTTGGTACAAATGTGCTCATAAAAAAAGTTACAGCCCTTTGAAGTTACAAAATGAAAATCGATTTTTTTCAATATATCGAAAACTCTCAAAGATTTTTTATTGAAAACGGGCATGTATCATTCTAATGGCAGGATCACCTTAAAACAAAATTATAGTGAAATTTGTCCACCCCATAAAAAATTTATGGGGATTTTGTTCCATTAAACCCCCCCAAACTTTTGTGTACGTTCCAATTAATTCATTATTGTGGTACCATTAGTTGAACACAACGTTTTTAAAAATTTTTTGCCTCTTAGTATTTTTTCGATAAGCCAGTTTTTATCGAGATGCGGCTTCCTTTTTACTATATTTACATAAAAAATTTATGGGGGTTTTGTTCCTTCAAACCCCCCAAATGTTTGTGTACGTTCCAATTAAACTATTATTGTGGTACCATTAGTTAAAGGCAGTGTTTTTAAAACTTTTTTGCCTCTTAGTCTTTTTTTGATAAGTCAACTTTTGTCGAGATGTGGCTTCTTTTTCAAAATGTACCAAAAAATTTAAGTTATAAATAAATTTTCAGATTATTAACAGGTGTCTATAATCATACTGAAACATATACAAATAGGTGGTGGATTCGACAAATATTCAAAATATCTCGATAAACACTGGCTTATCAAAAAAGTACTAAGAGGCAAAAAAGTTTTAGAAATATTGTGTTTAACTAATGGTGCCACAATAATAATTTAATTGGAACGTACATAAAAGTTTGGGGGGTTTAAGGGAACAAAACCCCCATAAAATTTTTATGGGGTGCACAAATTTCACTATAATTTTTTTTAACGTGTTGCTGTAATAAAAATTCCTCATGTCCATTTTCAATAAAAAACCTGTAGGAGTTTTCGATATATGAAAAAAAAATCAATTTTCATTTTGTAACTTCAAAGGACTGTAACTTTTTCTGTGTGCACTATTGTATATAGGTAAGTGAGGTTCAATCAACCTATTTTTGACCCCAGAATCTGTTGTATAATTTATGACCAATCTTTTCGGGACACCCTGTATCAAGGTAAATTTAATTAATTGTATTTTGCTTGCAGTACTGCATTTTAATAACGGATTTTATTTACTACATACAATTGTTTACGTTTGCTAAACATAACCTGCATCTTATTTTTTCTTCTTATTATTTTTTTGGACTATGGTCTTGACAATTATCCAGCAACCAGGACTAATATAATTGGCCAATATAATTAAAAGTGCGAATAAAAGTACAGCACAAACCATACATACTTATAGACGTTTCACGACCATGTTAATCTTTTGGATCGAATTAACGCCATCTCTTGATTGGAATGGGAACTAAATTGACAAATTTTAGTTACGTGGGAATTTCAAATTATAAATTTTGCGGGATTTTTGATGAATTTCGCAGGAAATTAAAACAACAGAAAGCCAATTCAACGTTTTACTGAAAACTTCAAATATTCCAATTTGTTTTGAAAATGCTAAACACTACTGCCATGTGTCACGTGAAAGCACTGATGTAATATTGAGTTGAATGAAAATTTTTGAAAGAATCTTGTAGGATGATTGTTTAGATAAATACCTTATAATCTTTTATAAACTTCCAAAAATATATAGGCCCGAAATGTTGATGACACACTTATTGTCTATTGGAATAAACTGTTTCAGGATCTATTAATTGTTTTTTTAAATGTGGAGAAACACAACACGGGATGATCAATCAATGTAAACTAAAAATTTTACTCATAAAAACGGAGAGGAGGTTAATACAATTGATTAAAATTGTGATTAAATCTAATTAAAAACGTAACACCACTATACACAATAAAATAATTAAGCCACAAACTGTAAAATAAAAAGTAAATAACAAAACAAATTAATTTAATTGTCAACTGTCAGTTGTTAAATATGACAAGAGAATTGACTGACAGCGACATCTCTGGATTGGAATGGTAATTAATTTGCTGTCTTGACCTTGACAATTTACGTGAAACGTCTATGGTATGTATGGTTTGTGAAGTACAGAGCGTAGAAATAGAAGTCGCTTTGCCGAACTTGCACGGTCCCAATATTATGTTTCGTGCAGCCGATTTTGATGATATACATAGTTATAAACAAATGAAGATCAAAAAACGGTAAATTCTCGCTTTTTTCGTCTATTACTAAAAAGTAAAGCATTCTAAACAAATTTGAGAATACGAAACTCATAAATCATATAAAAAGCTTCAATATGGCGTTCGCTGAATATGTCTATCCTTGTTTGTTGCTTAGAAAATTGCAAAATAAGTCATAAATTATGAGATTCTGTAAATGTTCATAACTTATGTAAAAATTAAGTTAGAACCTTCTTATTACATAGAGTGCTGAGACTTCTTGTGCTTAAATTATATTTTAAATTTCAAAGCAATTGGTCAAATAGTTTAAAGCTTATTTAATTTGTTTATCCCAAATTCATATTTTTTGCAACACTACAAGTCAGAAAATTATGAGGTTACAATAACACTCCTGACAGTTTATGAAAGAAGAACATTTATATTATTAACTTAATTAAAAAAAAATGACAAAAAGTAATTTTAAACAGTGTAAAATTATTTTGCAAAACATGTCGATTTTTGCTTACTTATAATTAATTAGAATAACTTTTTAACAGTTACCCGTAGAAAAATTATTTTTTTATATTTAGAAAGACTGAATTTTTATACACATTTAGAATGAAAAACAATTGTCCTAGGACAATTAGGGACGAAGTTAGCCCCCCCCCTTTTAATTTACATGTTCTTGCAAAATAATTTTGCAATATTTAGAATTCTTTTTTCTTTCATACACTATCCAAAGTATTACTGTAACTTCATCATTTTCTGACTTATAGTGTTGCAAAAAAAATTAATTTGGGATAAACAAATTAAATAACTTTTAAACTATTTGACCAATTGCTTTAAAATTAAGGGTTTGATTTAAGCACCAGAAGTCTCAGCATTCCGTGTAATAAGAAGGTTCTAAGTTAATTTTTACGTAAGTTATGAATATTTATAAAAACTCAAAATTTATGATTTATTTTGCAATTTTCTAAGCAACCAATAAGGACATACATATTCAGCGAACGCCATATTGAAGTTTTTTATACGGTTTATGAGTTTCTTACTCTCAAATTTGTTTAAAATACTTAACTTTTTGGTAATAGACGAAAAAAGCGAAAATTTACCGTTTTTTGATCTTCATTTGTTTATAACTATATATCATCAAAATCGGCTGCAGGAAACATATAGGTTATTATTATAGATGTCCATACTACTCAAAAAATTTGGTTTCGGCCTGGAGGAGGTTGTGTCACCAACAGGATGTTTTTTTCCTCATTTCTCTTAACTATATCAAGAACTCTCTAATATAAATACTACCAAACTAGAGCAATAACAGAAAATATTACTAAAAAGATTTTAACTAGGTGCAAAGCTACAACAAATGTTCAAAATTACCTTTTTTAAAGGTGGCAGAATAATTTTATATTCACCATTGGCGTGCGTACAGGTAATGGTCTGAATTTTTTAAAGAAAAATCATTTTTGAATTCCTTGTTCAATTTAAGACAAAAAATCTTTCTCGATTTTTTCATATGAGGCGCCGTTTTTATACAAAAAAAATAAAACATCTTAACGCTTACAAATTATTTGAGGTATATTCCATATGCATAGAAACGTATTTCAAATACTTTGTAAGCGTTAAGATGTTTTATTTTTTTGTATAAAAACGGAACCTCATATGAAAAAAAGACAAGAAATATTTTTTGTCGTTAATTGAACGAGGAATTAAAAAATTATTTTTAATTTGACATATCTCAGTGGCGTACTATTTTTCACTTTAAAATAATTCAGACCATTACCCATACGCGCTCCAATGGTGAAAATAAAATTACTCTGTCACTTTTAAAGGAGGTAATTTTGAACATTTGTTGTAGCTTTGCACCTAGTTAATTTTTTTTAGTAATATATTCTGTTATTGTTCTATTTTGGTATTATTATATTGGAGAGTTCTTGATAATTTATTAAGAAATGAAAAATACGCGCGAAGATGTTTTATTTTTTTGCATAAAAAGATGCACCATATGAAAAAACACAAGAAAGGTTCTTTATCATAAATTAAACGTGGAATACAAATATAATTTTTAATTTGAAATATATCAGTGGCGTACTATTTCTTTCTTTAAAAAAATTCAGATCGTTACCCGTAGGTGCGCCAATGATGAATACAAAATTGTTATTTGTATGTCAAAAAATGCGCAATAACTACCTCTTAAAACCCACCAAGTTTAATTCCCATAGCTCAAACGCTCTTAGAGCAATAAAATTGGATAAAAATTTCAACACCCCGTATCTCAGAAACGAAGCATTTGCGGACATACATTTATAGAGCAAACTGTCATTATTTTTCCATGTAGAATTACCCCTTAAAGTTTGTCATACTTATTTACTAACACCCTGTAGGGAAGATAGGGATAGGAAATATTATAAGTGTCAACATTTCGACACGTTACATCTTGTCCAAAGTCCGCGTAAAAGATTTGGGGCGTGTCTAGTATGTTTTTCATTGATATAAATATGGATTCATACTGAATACAAACCTACTACACAAACTGCCTACAAACATATCTCTGCCAAGATGAGAAAAACAATCTCTGAAAATTTCTTCTTATTTGAGTACCGTCCCAAATTTTAGACGTGGGTAGCTTCCATGACAATTTGGCGATATTCTCGATCTTGCGCGGCATAGAACAATTGATCTGCTGATAAGCCAGTCCATTGACGAAGGTTTCACAGCCATGAATGTTAGATTATTTCTTCCTACCAATTTATTTTTTTCCTCGATTTTTCCGTTGAGTAATAACTGCAGTACCCAATATCTGCTACGTGGAACCTCGATTATCCGTCTCTCCATTAACCGTCAGGGTACATACAGAAGTTGTATTGACTACATAAGCAAAAATTTTAATGTAAAAAACATAAAAAAAGTTAATTTGATTTGTGATGAGGACACAAACGGCTGTCCATTGCTGACAGATAAAGAAATCGTTAAAATGGCAACAAAGGCGGACCAAACAGATTCAGAAGCTGACACAGGCTTGGAATTTGACTGTAGCTATGTTAATGAAGCTATTGTGACTGATAAAGATTTGCGTAAATAATCTAGAGAAGCTGCATCGCATATGCAATAATTCGTCGAGTGGTATTATCAACAAGAAGAAACCAATAAAGTAGATTGCATGATCTGATACCGATTAAGAAATTCAGCCGTCGCAAAATGTGAAGCAACAGTAAAACAAACAAGGATTTCAGAATATTTTAAATTGATTCGATTGTACGAACACAAATCCCTCTTATATTGTCAAACAAACCATACAAATGAAATTTGAGAGTTATACATACTATGAATTTTTAATTTTTTTTAATGTTCTGTTAACCGTCTTTTCGATTATCCCGGTCATATCCGTATCATACTCTTGGCCCGGTGCCCTGACGGATAATCGAGGTTCTACTACTTACTTTTCTATTTTTTATCATCTTCGTCAAGTCACCCTCGCCTCGACATATTCTGTTTGAAAACTTCTAGGTTTAAAATGCGGTGAATGGTATTTTGAGCATTCTATAGCAACACATCACGAAGGCTTCTAATTTGTTCATCATATTAATCTTTATGATCCAGGTTTCACATCCACATAATAACAGGATACACATAACCTTTTAGGAACTTGATTCTTAGTTGTAGGTTCAGCCTAGAATTGAACAGTATAGATCTAAGTTTCATAAATGCTCCTCTTGTAATTTCTATACGAGTTTCAATTTCTTTATCAGGGTTTAGTGTCTCGTTTATCCAACATCCTAGATATTTAAAATGGTTAACTTTTGTAATCGGCTCATCGTGGACAATTAGCTGCTAGGGCCAACGTCTTGTTTACTAACCATAAAAAACTTAGTCTTTGATGTATTTATGTTAAGTCCATTATTGGAGCATACTCTAGTGACTCAATCTATAAGGAATTGAAGATCTTCGATTATTTCTGCATGTGTCATCTGCATAGCTGATATTGTTAATAGTTTCTCTCCCAATTGAAACTCCACACTTTCCTTCCAAGGCTTCGTTAAATATTGTTTCCCAGTACACGTTAAAAAAAGTTGGGTAAACACACAACCTCGTCTGACACGCGTCTGATGGCTTTGGCTGAGCCAATTAGCCAGACTTGTTTGTGACTGATTGCAGATACATAGCCATAAATTTCTTATTTCATAACATAAGTACATTCTACAATATTATTTTTATAGATACATTGGTACATTGTGTAGCTTTTTTTTATTTTGTTTTTTTTTTAATTATTTTTCTGTTTTTTAATATATATTTTAATTTGTGCGAAACACTTTATTTACTTCTTTTTTTTTCTATTCATTTTTTTTATTTTTGTTTCTATTTTTTTTTTCTTTTTTTTTTATTATTTTTTTGTTATTATTTTATTATGTGTTTTTTTATATATTATTATTTTTTTGTTTTTTCAAACCACATTAACAAATTATGCCTATTATATTACGTTTATAACTTGTATTTACATAATTTAACATGTTTATAAATGAGATGAAGAATTTCCATATCATTTGTAAATATTAAAGTATTAAGGTTTATTGGGAAAAAACATTTTAAATCTTTTAATTCCTTATAAAGGTCGTTTATGTTATTTATGTTTAAATGACATTCTAATATGACATGTGTTAGATCTCCGATTTTGCCACAAGTACAATTGGGAGTATCTGACAAGCCGATTCTATGCATGTAATATGGCGTAAGAGCATGATTGGCTCTCAGCCGATTAATGGTCTTTATAAAATGTCTGTTATATTCTGTGTAAAACCATCTTTTTGAGAATATCCTAGGGTTACAATGAGCAAAATTTGAGCCAGTATTACATTCTCTGTAATGCAATTGCCAATTATTTTTAAGTTTTTGTCTGCTAAAAGTATCAATATCTGAAGCTGGAATTAAATTTTTGTTTATTTTTTCTCCGATCACATAAGCTGATTTAGCAAAATTGTCAACTATTTCATTGCCTTTCATTCCCGAATGACCCTTAATCCAAGCAATTGTTACATTTACTCCTAATTGTGTAATTTCAAACAGAGTTTTAAGTATATTCAATTCAATGTGGTTTATGTGTTTGACTGTTTGAATGTTACTTAATCTGTCCACCACGCTTTTACTGTCAGTAAATGTAACATAATTGCTAGTTGGATTCAGTAGTACATACTGAACAGCAAACATTACTGCTATCATTTGAATGAAAATGTTGTCTGTTTCTTTGTCGTCTACCAGAATGAACAGAAGCTTCTTGATTTGATGCAAATATAGATGTTGTAATCTAAGATCTTTATCTTATATTCCAATCATTTGTAGGTACTTAAACAGCCTATCATGTTGAACCATATTAAATGCCTTTTCAAAATCTATAACGCAGACGTAAATTGGTTTCTGTACTTCCCATGACCTTTGAAGTAATGTTAGCATTGATAACAAAGCTTCCCTTGTTCCCAATTCTTCTCTGAAACCAAATTGTTTGTATCCCATTGTTTCTTCATATTTCAGTTTAATTCTATTAAGAATTATCTTGAAAAGCAGTTTGATAGAGTGACTCATGAGGTTTTTTTTGGAGTAGGATAAATCGACACCCCCATCGAACAAGGTTGTAACTCAAGTTACATCTATTTTCAGATTTCAACACAGGCGAATTCAGCAAGAAATTGCGCACACGTCAATATAAACGACATAGTTTAATTCTCAATAGTTTGGCTAATACTCCATTGAAAAAAGTTGTATTTTAACTTACGTGTGCCATTTTAGCGTGAAAAAGGCAGTAACACTGGATACTCCCTATGTTAAATATTTACTTTCTTTATACTTGACGATTAACAAGGTTGTTACATGAGTTACAACTTTGTTGCACGTATGTTTAATTTATTAAGTATTTAAAGATATGGTGTATCTCATAAGTCAATTTATCGAAATGAAAATAAAAAAAGGATTTAAAGACTTTTTTCCATTTTGATAGTTGCGGTGGACAAAATAAATATATAATAGTTTTTGCTACATACTTCTATACAGTGAAACAGTGTAATATTAACATTACACATGTATTTTTCGAAATGGCACATTCACAAAACGAGGGTGATTCAATGCATGCCCTTATAGAAAAACGGAAAAAAACATTAAGTCGTATATGCTCCAGACCAATGGATAACCATGATACGATATGCCAAAGCATCAGGCAAGCCTAAATCCGTAACTGAATTAAATCAGAACCAAATTCTAAATTTTAACATATTTAAGGACACACATGCTAATTTTGATGTAGATATTAATAGTAAAAGACTAAAGTAATCAAGTAAAATGCGTCTAGAATTAAATATTTACAGATACGCAATAAAAATGCGAAAAATTTGAGATATTTTATACCATGATTTTTCGTAGTGATAGAATATTATTGTTATTGTAAAATTTATAATTTCCAATTAAAATTGTGAAAACTGTTAGTTGATATTTTGTTTAAATATCCCTTAAAAACCCATTTTCTCCTAAGCTATACTGCAAATAATTCAAAACATACAACCTTTTAATAGTTAAACGGGAAAAATAATTAACACAGAGAGTGTAAAATGGTTGTTAGGCGACTTACAACCTTTTTCTACGAATACTCGTGTTTAATCTCAAGGTTGTATCTCAATCAAACTCAAGATTTTCAATAGTTATTAAAATTACAAAACATACACCTCACAGTAATCCCTTATTATGATATAAATATCATATCACATTAGTGTAAAAGAGTCTAATTATTTCGCTACAAATTTTTAAAAGGTCATGTTTTCGTTTTTTGCCTCTCCTGTAAAATCGCTAAAACTGAGTTACAACCTTGTTCGATGGAGGTGTCGAAATGTAATGACTCCAACCATATAAATATGTGGAATTATTCCAGTTTCGTATATGTAGAACTGTTTGTTAGTTCTGGGACCTTGTCGACATCTAGATGTTTAAGCCAGTCTGATGGTATTTGCTCAGGGCCTGGAGAAATTCTGAAGAATTTATATGATCGGAAACAACTTACCTTGAAGGTGGTGGAGAACTAGCGGCAATCAGCTGTTCTAACGTAGCCCAATGCTCCGACCTCGACCATTCCTCAGCGGCTTCCCTGTCCTTGTTTCTAAGAGCTTTGAGCAGAGGTTCTATAAACTCGCGCATAGGCAGCATCTCCATGGTGGAGATATAGAGCAGCAAATGGAAATCATTGATAGCGGTAAAGAACTCGTTAAATGCGAATTGAGATAGATATGTGGAAAGAGCGTTGAAGTCCTGAATGTGGCCTTCAACCAGTCTGTTTTCCACGGGGAAGGGCTGCTTGTTGGGATCGATGTTGAACGTTCTTTGAGGGGAGACGGGTGTCGAGGCGGGAACGTCAAGTAAAAGGTATTCTACTGGCAGTGGACGAGCTAGTCGAGATACTTCGTTTCCGTATGAATCTTTTTCCTGCAAAGAAAATATAATTAGGGAGTGAAGTCCTACAATAGTCGACGAATTTTCACAAATGTTATTATAAAAACGCATTATTTTACACTGCTATATAAAATACATATACTGGTGCAACTGTAAGTCAAACTTAGGATATACTTATACCACATCCAAGAAACGAAGCCGAAAAAACACTTTCGTACTACCTCGTAGATATCGAAATTTTTACTGCGTCATGGTTTTTAATTAACATTTAAGCAAAAAAGTGACTCTCTTCATGCATTTCAATATTGTGAAAAAACTACGCATCGTAGATGAAAATGTTCAACAGAGAACTTTGGTCATAATTAC
Organism: Diabrotica virgifera virgifera; assembly: GCF_917563875.1. NCBI lineage: Eukaryota > Metazoa > Arthropoda > Insecta > Coleoptera > Chrysomelidae > Diabrotica > Diabrotica virgifera. The sequence goes on along the minus strand of NC_065444.1, from coordinate 37,663,684 downwards.
TAAAATAAACAATAAAAATATTTAACACATATTTCACATTATGAGTTTTTATGTAGTTACTATATGTGCAAAAAATCCCTAGGGATACAGTAGCTTTAAAACAATTCTATTTGTCGATCTCATTTGAGAAAAAAAGACATTTTCAAATGACTGTAGAGGTGCTTTGTCATTACATATTTAGAAGGGCTTTTTGATTATCATTCCCTTCGTAAGGTATCTAATTTTCATGTTTTTAAAAAAACTTATTCATTTTTAATTGTTTACTATCGAGTAATTGAAGTAGAATGCAGTACCATTTTTCGGCTTATTCATAATTAAATTATCTGCACCGTTTTAACCTTTATAGAAAAACGCTGGACGGAAGGGCCGCCCGAGAACTTTATCGTACCGATCTATTATCGTTATGGTACTAGATACTGGAATTCTATAAAAATAACAAAGTTACTCGTTATTTTGATATTTTAGAAACACCTACTGTACTTAAAAGTATTTTATGGTTCTACGCATCATTAATTCCTGCATTTGAGAAAATGTTCGATGCCATATTTCGGGGACACACTATAGATGTGTAGGTTATTGCATAAATCAATAGAATATTATAGTCATACTTTCATTTCAAATTAGTTCATTTTTCTAGATTAAGAACAAGATATTATCTCCAAATTCTATCCTACTGCATGGATTTTAATGAAATTTTGGGAGTAGCCCAATCTCCTAATTCAAAGTCTATCCTATATACTATGGCGCTTTTATCATGGGGCAAGTTCCCACCACTTCTCAAGGGTGAAATATTTTTATTTTCGAATTACATGGAGAAAAAGGAAGATTTTTAAGAAAATTTAAAAATTCATTCTATAATTTGATCACATTTTTTATAAAAACCATTCATTTTAAACCCGTTCAACTTTTTGAAAGTAGAAATCACACTATATATATTAAAAGGTATTGTAGAAGGAAAACAATGCATTTAAATTATGGTGGATGGGGAGTTAAATGTATATACTTTTCATTTTTCCTTAAAGTACATTAGTCATATATTTTTTTGCACCATATCTCGCTTAGTTTGTAAGTAACCGACATTTAACGGTGCTCGTTTTAAAGGCCTTTTCAAACACTACAAAAGGTGTTGGTAGCATTATACACCTAAAACCTACCGTTCCTCTGTTATTTCAAGTTGAATACACCAATTTGAGCATGCACCAAAAAACAAACTATTTTCACCTACCATATCTCTTTTTGTATTATAAATAGAACATTTACGAAGGAACGAATCTCTTTATTATTTATAATCTAAAAAATGTTTTATATAGTTAAAAGATAAAAAAGGGTGCAAGGCAGGTTTTGTTTATATTCGATTCAGAGTTGGACTACCATCTCCATATAGTAACTATTTCAGCATCCTTATGCATCATCAGTGAAGATTATGCAGTCACAACTCTGAAGGGAATACAAACATTCTGCCTCTTTTAAAGCAAACCATCGCGATGCGATGAACCCGCCTTTTGAGACGCAATACAGCGACATCTCTCGTATTACGAGGAAAACGAAAAGCCCTAGATACAAAGTTTACTACTTTTTAAACAATTAGAATAATTGAAATAAAAATATAATAAACAATATTTTAAATCCAAGACTTTTCGTTAATAAACTGCTTTCTGGCTGCATCCCATATCTCCGGATTTTACAATATATAATCACATAGAGACGACGAAATAGGAGAAAGCAAATAGAGGACACTTAGGCCACGCATTTACCTTCTCTTCGTCTAGGAAAAGGACCGAAAGACAGTTTCTAAATACTCACAAATTGAGTAAAAATGAAAAAGATAAAAAAATAAAAAATAGTTTTATATAGTGTTTTTAGTTCGATGCATAGTTTTTAAGGTATTCACAAAAAATCCGTACGAAAAGGTGTCATTTTTCAATGAAAATGGCCAATTTTCAACTACGCATAACTCAAAAAGTATTGAGTTCTCAAAAAAAAGTATAGACCAGTTTTTGCTTAGAAATAGGTTCTTTAGCCACTTCCGTGCTTATTTTGACCAACAAATTTTCCAACCCCTTGAAGAAGTGGGAACCGCCCCAAGATAAAAGCGCCATAGTATATAGGGTAGATTTTGTTTCTTGAGCTATTCCCTACTTACTGTGAAAATATCAAGTACATCAATGTAGTAGGATGGAATTCGGAGCCAAATACCCTCATTGACTGCCCTACAATAATGCTCTGCTATGAACGCGTGAGGAGAGGACACACATAAGATTATAGCAAAATTTCTATTTACCGTAACTTTTCGAGTTTTTGAGCTACAGCAATGAATTTTATGTCATTGGAAAGGTAATTTTGCATTCTTTCAAAATATGTTAAAATATACAGGGCGTATCTAAAAAAATTAAGATTTTTTATTCATTTCCGGTTCAACCGGAAGCCATATTTTTGGTAAAATTTATTGTGATAATAGATAATAAAGTACCATATATGTCTGCAAAATTTCAAATTTTAGTTTCTATTAAGAAGGAAGTTACGGGCACTCGAATATTTTTTTATAAAAAATTCATAACTCTCCTCCTATGGGGAGTTAAGATATATGACTAATGTCATTCAATTTACTGATAGGATATCAAAAATATATCAAAAAATAAAAAAATCCTTGGAGCCATTTTTGAGAAAATCTAGTTCAAATTTATGTCAAAATTTGACCCTTTAAATATAGGCAACACGTAACTTTTTCTGAAAAACGATAACATTTTTCTTATAGCCCTATATTTAGGCTATATAACGACTTTTTCAAATTAAACTTATCTTAAACAAGTTTTTAGATAGATAGGGAAATGTGTCGGGTGGGCGGTCGGCCATGTTGGCCGCCATTTTGAATTTGGAAATGTCAAATTCCGTATTTTTATTTACCTATCGATGAGCTTACTTTGAGTTGCATTTCATTCATTTCGGTCAAAATTTGCAAAAATAGGCCCTAAATAACCCCCCTATTTCGGCCCCCCTTTGAGAGGTTTTTTTTAAAAGCTTAGTTTCTCGACAAAATTCTCTTAAACTTACTCATACCGAATTTCATCAAAATCGGTCCAGTAGTTTTTGCTGGGCGGTGGCGACATACGTACATACTTCCGACATGTTTTTTTATTTGCTTTTTAGACTCGGGGACTCAAAACGTCGAAAAAAAGTGAAATCTGAAAAATTTTTTTTGCACGATCCTATAACTTTATGTATTATAATCATACTACGTATGTAGTACGATAAAGTAAAACAAAAAGGTATGTACGACCTATAGAACCGGAATACCGGAGATATATATTTTTTCCACCTACCTCTACCGAAAGTATACTTTTCCGGACCTGATTGTAGGGAGCAAAGTTGTACTTCTCCTCCCTAGGGAGGAAAAGTAAAAGTGACGTCATGGTATTTCATTCATGAAATATAACTTATTGACGCCCTGTACAATACCTATTTTCTATTACGTAAGTATCTATACATTTTAACGTTTATTTAAAAACACTGTATTTTGCAGAATGGTAAAAAACAGTAAATTGTTATTCTGATTTAACAATGTTTACATTAATAATTTGACTTACATTTGACAGTTGACAGTTATATTGTACCTACTTGTTATAAATAGTTTTAGTTCTAATAAATTTTGTTGGTTAGTTACATAAATAAATTAAGTAAAAATGAAAAAATGATTTGTTATTTGAGGAAGGTGGAAAAACCATATGTATAACATGGGAGTAAAGTGCCTTTTCCTCCCTTGAATGATTACTGCCCTCCGCTACGTGTCGGGCAGTAAACTTCATTCTCGGGAGGAAAAGTAGCACTTTCCTCCCTTGTTATACAAATAGCTATTGCTTCTTTACTCACAGCGCAACTGTTTATAACAAAAGAGCTGAAATTTGGGAAGCTTATCAATGCAGTCTCAGTTTTTCATTTAAAATGCAATCAAGTGTACTATATGCATAAGCATAATTAACATTGTAAAAACTTGTTAAAGTTAATAAACCAAATAAAATTAATCAGTTTTTAAACAAATCGCTTATATTTTTTCGCTTCCAAATCACTTTTTTACAACTTAGTTTATTTTAGGACAAAAGTAATTGTTATTTTTTTCGTAAAGTTCTTAATTTAAAAATGGCAAAAAACGCAAATTTTAGCGTTTTTCGAGGCCATTTTTCAATAGGTAGATATCGAATTTAAAAAAATCAAACTACTTGAGTAGGGCTCTGATCTCACATTTTTTGTTATTTTTAATTCGATGTCCAACCTATTACTCTGTTGGTTTTAAGGATACCTGAGTACGAATTTCATGTCGACAATGGTGCCCAAGGTACCTGGTGCCAAGGGTTGGAACTCGTTGCCTAGCGTTTTATGTTATAACCATTCAAAATCAGTCAATAACCATTACTCGGGGGGTTTTTGGAGTCGCTAAACACAATTTAATGTTGGCCGTGGTCTCCAAGGTACCTGGTTCCCAGGGTGCAACTCGTCGCCTGGAGTTTTATGTTATAATTATTCAAAATCAGTGAAAAACCATTAATCTGGGGGTTTTGGGGGTCGCTTAGTACGAATTTCATGTCGGCGATGGTCTCTAAGTTACCTGGTGCCCAGGGTGAAACTCGTCGCCTGGAGTTTTATGTTGTAACCATTCAAAACCAGTCAATAACCATTACTCGGGGGTTTTTGGGAACTCTGAATTATGAATACGTGCACTAATATTTAATTTAAAACGTATTTTTATTATTGTATACCTACCTTGAAGACCATCGCCAACATGAAATTGGTGCCCATTGACCCCTTAAACCTTCATAGTAATGGTTATTGACTGATTTTGTATGATTATACCATAAAACTCCAGGCGACGAGTTCCACCCTGGGCATCAGGTACCTTGGAGACCATCACCGTCATGAAATTCATGTTCAGCGATCCCCAAAACTCCCCGAGTAATGGTTTTAAATGATTTGTAATAATTATAACATAAAACTCCAGACGACGAGTTCCACTTTGGACACCAGGTACCTTGGAGACCATCGAACACATGAAATTATTGTTCACCGACCCCCAAAATCCTCATAGTAATGGTTATTGACTGATTTTGAATGATTATAACATAAAACTCCAAGCGACGAGTTCAACCCTGGGCACCAGGTACATAGGAGACCATCGCCGTCATGAAATTCGTGCTCAGCGACCCCCAAAACCCTCCTGCGTAATGGTTTTAAATGATTTGGAATAATTAAAACATAACACTCCAGACGACGAGCTCCCCCTGGGCACCAGGTATCTTGGAGACCATCGACCACATGAAACTCTTGTTCAGCGACCTTCAAAACCCTCAGAGTAATGGTTATTGACTGATTTTGAATGATTATAACATGAAACTCCAGGCGACGAGTTCCACCCTGGGCACCAGGTATATTGGAGACCATCGCCAACACTAAATTCGTGGGCGGCGACCCCAAAAACCCCCCGAATAATGGATATTGACCGATTTTTAATGATTATAACGTAAAACTCTAGGCGACGAGTTCCACCGTGGGCACCAGGTACATTGGAGACCATCGCCGATACGAAATTCGTGCTCAGCGATCCCCAAAACCCCCGATTATAAAAATTCAACTCACTTCCATCAATATTGCCCGATTTCTAAATTTTTCATTTTCACCTCTTCGAGATGCACTTTTAAAATGCATTTTCTTATGCACAAAAATTTTTGCCCTAGATGAATTTAGTTCACAAAGTCTCCTGACACTCTCTCTAATCGAATGCAAAAAGTTGCATGACAATTCATCTTACTGCACAAAATTCCTAGGTTTAATGCTTCGTTGCTTCGTCTATAACATATTGTGGAAAATATACTTTAACATTGTCTAAAAATCGTCTTTACAATATCATAAAACAGAAACTTATCTTTATTAGATGCAAATCAAAATGTTTTAAAATTATGGTAACACTAACGCTCAGTGATCTATTTATAGGACAAATCAAAAGTCAAAAATGCAAAGATAGGAAACAATTTCATGAATATTTCCATATTAAGAACCATATTACTAATAATTATGTAGGTATATGTAAAATTTTGAAATTTGAAAAAAAAATGGACTGGGTAAAATATATGATTTAACTGACAAGCTAACTTTCCTTTAAGCAATTTATAAATTACCATCCAAGGAAACATTCTTCTAATACCCTGCTCCCATCTATTTTTAGCTTTTCCTGGTGTTATCGATCATCAGGAGTATTTTTTTCGGCCGCGTCCTATAGAACATATTGTACGCTCCTCGTACGCGAACGCATATCGATCAGAATTCGAACTTGCCGCCTTCTCCATCTGTCGTCGAAACAAAGAGGTGCGACAACGCCAAAGCTCAAGGTCAAACACAGGCGCATCGGCAGAAAAGTTAACAGTACATTCTGGACGACTGCGGTCATAAATGCTGATGCGGTGTTGCCGGGCTATCCGTTAGAGTAAAATCGGTATATTATGTAATTATTAGCAGGTGAATGGCACATCAACAAGTTGTTATTTTTTTATAACTGTTCAATTAAATAATTTAGAAAGAATATAGAAGATAATTTATTAATGGCGTGCTCCAGGATACAGAGTGATCTGGAGAGCGAACACCAGGTTAAGACTATAGTTTTTATTTCTATGTCTACCGTGACCAAACGATTGTATTCCTTATAGGGCTTTTCATTCACAGTCATTTGTTTCGAGCTTCTGTCATTTGTCACATAATATTAATATATCTACGTCATACGTTATTGATATATACCAGATACAAACCAAAGACGTATGACGTAGATATATTAATATTATGTGACACATGACAGAAGCTCGAAACAAATGACAATCGATGAAAAGCCCTATAATGATGATAAAGATTTTCATTACTTAGGAGGAGTAAACGCAAAAGACATATTCACAACCAATAATGGCACTAGAAAAATAACCAGATTCATCTTCTTTTTTGGTTGATCATGTTGGCATTCGACGTTAATCCATAATTATTATATTATGTTAATACATCGCTAAAAACAACTATTTTTTATATATACTCCGTCTAATATACTTACCGTTGCACGTCATCCGCATCATAGTCCGTGAAGTCACATGATACCAACACGAAATATTTAGGCGATAGGTGTGTTCTTTTTTAGAATCATTTTACCGAGTACACTGGAATTACAGCCACTAGACATATTTTATTATATATGTGTAGACATAATATTGGAAGATTTCTATTAATGTTACCTTAAAGAAATACACAATTTTTTAATAATTTTAATAAATACACGGTTTTTATGACGCACATTTGTTGGGAACACATTGTAACTGTAATCGAAGGTGATATTTTGGCATAAATTGGTAACATTTATTTGACAAAAAACTATAGAAATTGAAAATGGTTATTCATTTTTGATTTATTCAAATAAATCAAAAATGAACAGTTACGGTGATGACACTTCATATTTGTTTTTATTCTTTACTATAAGTATTTGTTTTATTATACTTACTGTTTTTATTATTTATAACTTAATTCTTGTTTTCTATTTCCTAAATTTGTATTTATTTACATTGAATATTAATTTGTTTGGTTGTATAATCCACTTCCGCAAAAATTATGTGATATATTTGATTTAAAATGAATTGACGATTTTTTTGTAATTGGGCAACAATGTCAACTTAGATCTCTGACGTAGATAATGACGTGCAAAGGTAAGTATATTAGTAAATGCAGAATCAAAATCTAAAATTTAAGGTGATACAGTAGCGATCAACAGGTAGCCAAAACGCGCTCCAAGATTGCGGCTGCAATTTTGAATATTTTTTGGAGATATTTGGCACACGTATTCGTAATATAATTAAGAATGGCGGTACAGAGTCCAATTTGAAAAATATATTAATATGTGGAAATTACTCTGTAATTAAATACAATATTAAAAAAACGAGCCTGTATCGCCTAAAAAACTTTTTTATCCGATGCCTAGATTTTGTGTCATTTTGGAACTACTAATGAAATAAAAAATTTTAGTAGTTCCAAAATGACACAAAATCCAGGTATCGGATAAAAAAGTTTATTTGAAGAAAGTGTATTTTTTTGTTCTTCTTAATGTCGGTACAGGCTCGTTTTTTTAATATTGTATTTAATTACAGAGTAATTTCCACATATTAATATATTTTTCAAATTGGGCTTTGTACCGCCATTCTTTATTATATTACGAATACGTGTGCCAAATATCTCGAAAAAAATATTCAAAATTACAGCCGCAATCTTGGAACGCGTTTTCGCTACCTGTTGATCGCTACTGTATCACCTTAAAGGAATATTGCAGAAAACACAACAAATCACCGATATAACTTAATTAACCTATTAATTTTAAATCTCATTACTGTCAAAATTTCATAAATGTCAATAGTGTCAAAATTTCATAATTTAGTGGGGTAAACTTGCCTGCGGTTGGACCAATTACGAACAAGCACTACAAGCCAATTTGAATTACTCCTCTTATTTAAACAAGTAATAGGGCTTTTCATCCACAGTCATTTGTTTCGAGCTTCTGTCATATGTTGTATAATCCGTGTATATTAATATTATACACGGATTATACGACATTTGACAGAAGCTCGAAACAAATGACAATCGATGAAAAGCAATATTGGACTTAAATGTTAAGTGGACTTATGTTAAATGTCTCACCTTTAGTACCATCCTTGGATTATAAGCTTTCATTCTACACCTCACTTGTCATTTTACCTAGTATTAAAATAAGAGTTAAATAAGAGAGTTAAATAAGTAAATAAGATATTTAAGGTCAAAAAATCTTCTTCTTTTTTTTCTCAAAATGTTATTTTATGCGATTTTACAGTGATTTGGTGTTTATTTAAACAAATTTGCATTTTCTATCGTAAAGTATCAATGGAAAACATAATATTTTAATAGAAGGGACTCAAAAATGTCATTATATGGTATTCTAACAAGTTACTTTGATTCAAAACAAGTTTTTGATCAAATTTTATAGTGTAGACAACGTTATAATACAACATAATCGATTTGGCTGAAAATTTGCCCACATATAGCCAAAACATAGAACTTTAAGTGGTGAGAAGGATTTGAATTATATTACAATACCAAAAAAGCTACATGCAGTATCATAGTCAAAAATAAAGGCGTCTACTGTAAGTACAATTAACTCGAAAATAGCGACCTCACGACAAAAATTGTTAAAAAGAAATTGTAATAATTGTAAATACGATTTATTTGGAACAATTTCAGTTCCTACCATTTTTGTCGAAAAGTTAAAAATGGCAGATATATTGAGCAAAACAGGTAACTCCTTTAAAATCAAAATGGCGGAGTTTTTATTTATAAAATACTGAAATTAAAACCCAACTATAGCCTCAGGTTTTCTTAACATTTTGTCTTTCGATTCATTCGCTTATGTTGGATAATAAAAAAGTTAGGTACTTTAACAACTGGCCATGTTTGTCATCAGTACAGGGTGTTTCTAAATAGGTGGTGACAAACTTTAAAGGGGTAATTTTACATGAGAAAATAATGACAATTTGCGTGATACAAGATGTTCAATTTTTTTACAAACTGACGATTTATTTATTGCTTCAAAACCAGTTGAGATATGCAAATCAACTTTGGTGGGTTTTAAGACGTAGTTACTGCACATTTTTTGACATACAATTAAGAATTTAATATTCACCATTGGCGCACAAACGGGTATTATGACCGATAATATTACCCGTACGCACGACAATGGTGAATGTACAATGTTTAATTGTATGTTAAAAATGTGCAATAACTACGTCTTAAAACCCACCAAATTTCATTTGCATATCGTAACTGGTTCTAAAGCAATAAATAAATCGTCAGTTTGTAAAAAAAAAATTGAACATCCCATATGTCGGAAACGAAGCGGTTGCGGACATAAGATTATCAAGCAAATTGTCATTATTTTCTCATGTAAAATTACCCCTTAAAGTTTGTCGCACTTATTTAGAAAACATCCTGTACTGATGACGAACATGGCCAGTTGTTAAAGTACCTAACTTTTTTATTATCCAACATCAGCGAATGAATTGAAAGACAAAATGTTAAGAAAACCTGAGGTTATAGTGGGGTTTTAATTTCAGTATTTTATAAATGATAGAATAATTAACAGGGTGATGCGAACTTTGAGAAAAAAGCACAGTTTGATTCGTACACCCGGTATACAATGACAGTTTGACTGTCTAGCAACAATATTACTACAACGATATTGTTAATGAATAAGGCTATAACGTGGTAAAAAATCGCTTAAATCGGACAACAGGTTTAGGAAATTCGAAACATCAAAAATGACCAAATTTTTAGTGGATCGATTTTTTTGCACCGCAGTGTATTTAGTAATTATTATTTTGCCATACTAAAATCACCAGCCAGTTGTGTCTGAGTTTATCGAACCGACTTAAAAAAAATAGTTGTTTTTAGAACTATTTAGCAACGTATTACACACTGGCGACGCGTGACTTTTTCTAAAGTGTTACCAAAACCAGATATTAAATATATACCAGATATATTATATATTATCTATATATATAATGTATTTTATAAATATTTTTATATATACAGTGTTCCCATACATCAAAGTTTGTTCGACTAGACACCGTGAATTTTCAGCTTGCTATTAATCAACTTTTTTTTGGTACGCGCGATCCAGGTCTATTATAAAAATAGATGAAATAAAATTAAAAAATTAAAAATTTAAGAAATTATATAAAGTATCTACAAACTAAAAACATATTTGTTGTTTTTAGGTAAAATATGTATTATATCACCTTTATACTTTATTAAAAAATCCAAATTGTATAATTAGTATACTAATCAGTACATTCATTTGTCATTTTTAGCCTAAAATATTAAATAATTTTTATTTTATTGATTATACACTACAATGTACTGTATAATCAATATTATTATATGTCATATTATACTAATGTTGTTGTTAATTAATATATTTCGACAAGTAATTAAAATCGATTAATGTGATTTATATAGGATAAAAAGGTATAGATATATTATCTGTATAATAAGCAAATACAGTTACAAGTTATAAACTAATAATTAATAATGCATATTATGCAATAATCGAATCCAAAGGGCCGGTACGGTTAACTAACCGGAGTTTAAACGAAAAAATACCGGCCCTAAGAATAACAGACTTCATAAATGGAATTATAATTATTACCTATAATTATAATAATAATTAAAATTGCATTTATTAAGTCTGATATTCTTACGGTCAGTATTTTCTGTCCCGATAGACACCGGCCCTACCTAGCGTCACCAAATTAAAATTTGGTAACACCAATACGCGGTTTCAGAGCCATCGTCCCCGCAAAATTTTCAGAGACGATCCAGTCAAAGATCCTACTATCGTTGCCACTCACAAAAGTGGTAAACGGCGCGGCGCACGGTAAGGGCACAGTATAATAAATATGGAACCTCTTTATACTGTGGTAAGGGCGTATTATAATAACGTGCAACCGATTTTACATAAACTCGCTGATATTTTCGTGCGTCTAGTTGGCTATTTTACTGAATTAGGTAGATACTATTAACAAATATTTCTATTTTTAAAAAATATAAATGGAATTATTTCATAGTAGTCATAAAATATTTATTTACAAATTTTAACTGTTACCAATGGTAACAATGGTTACATGGACGCTTCGCCAGTGGTATTACATAGTATAATATAATATTTATGGATTACCGTCAAAGGCCGATATAATCAACCAAAAAAGAAGATGTATTTGGTGAGATTTCTAGTGACTTTCTTGGGTGTGAAACTGTCTTTTTAGTTTACTCCCCTTGCTTTAAAAACAAAGCTTGGTTGTGGATATTCAGTGAGTTATCCTGAAAAACAAATTAGACGTGGCATCGTCGCGATCGAATTTGTGACCGTGACTTTGAAGATTTTAATAAAAGTTGACGGGTCGGGAATGTCAGTCGTCAACATGATGTGGCACATCGTAAAGCGGCCACAGTAATTTTAAGTTTTTTTCGTAATTCTGCCGATTTTCTCGGCACGATATAATTATGTAATATTAAAAAATCGCAAGATAAATAATCGTCTGCCGTACCGAAAACACGCAAATAGTACAAAACCGCGAAAAACCCGTAAAAAAAGTTTTTAATTCACGACCAAAACACGTATCGTTTAATCGGATTTACTTAAGGCTGTGTTACACATCGTAAAATATAAAACGGTAAGGATTGTTTCATGATAAATCAATCAATCATTAATAAAGATCCTACACCCATAAATTCAGCACGAAAACATTAGGTGAATGCTTTCCAGTGATCATGACCCAGCGACCAACACACGACGCAGATATCGCTAGTGGCGGACCCACTTGTCGATTGTCGATTTTTTGTAAACAAAACACTTGTCTCTTGGCGCGAACACAACTTTTCGATAAAATAAACCTACAATCTTGTGTACTTTTAAACATATACTAATAATTTTCGTTGATTTACCCGTAAATTCCATCAAACAGCATAATCTGTAGCTGTACTAATTAAGCAACATTTAATTACTTTCTTGTTCATTGTAGGGTGTAGAGTTGTGTATGGTGTATGTTGTTGCAATGTAACATGTCTGTATTATTTGTTGACTTTTCTTGTTATTCAGTCACAGTATTCAGTCCTATTCGTATTTGTAAAATTCCATAATATGGATGGATCATTTTGACAGTTTCATGTAGGTACTTACATGACCTGATGATCTCTGCGATATTTCTAGTGCATTAGGGGAGTCAAATTCTTTCTTCTTTAATATATAATAAAGAAATAACTATATTATTCAAATGGGAATTTGTAGTGGAAATAGTATAGATGTCATCAGGAATCAGGATAAAAACTTGGGTATGAGTTTTAGGTTAGGTTGACCCTATAATCCTATAATCATTCTTTTTCTCAGAAATAAGGACAGTTTAATAATGATTTTTATAAACAAAATTAGTCTAGCAATGGGTTATTGTTTGTCTCTATTATTGGCAAATATATTCATGGTAATATGTATTGTTGATTCAAAATTAGGGTCAATAATACATGATGTTTTCTCAATATGACTTTATCTTTTCTGGAGATTACAAACAAAACATACCATCAGGTATAGTCTGTCCATTCAGCTTGGAGATATTTTGACAGATTGATTGTCAGAAACACCTTAGCTATTTCAGAGACTGCTGCCCTGAAAATTTCATTTGATGTACAGCTGGTTCCAAAAAAATCTGATACGACTCTTAAAGCGTATTTTGTAGAAAATTGAGCAGTGTATTTTTTCTTCTTTTTGTTTTTGTCTCGCTGCAAGGCGATTACCAGCACAATTTATAGGCGATCTTGATGTAGGCTGGCTCTAAGCCATATCAAAATCGCTGACTATGTTCTTGTAAAAAGCTTTTGGTGAGGTGTGATATAATGAATATGAGTTTGATTATATTTAATTTATTATATTTTGAAGGATAAATACATATTATTTACATACTGTCACTGTCACTGCCAAATCTTAAAATTTGTCAGATAACTTCAACCTCAAAAAATGGCTGTTTGTTTATTTTATTATTTGTCTGTGATAATAAATATAATATAATGTCAGACCAATCATACACTGCTCAAAATGATCAAATCTTACTAAGAGTCATATCAGTATTTTTAGGAACCAGCTGTACATCTGTACCATGATATTAGATGTCTCCCTATTTCCATCTCAAAAACATAACACAAAACTTTCTATCACAGTACCTATCAATAGCCTGCCTAAATAAACTTACTCTTTCAGACTTATTTAATTGAAAAGAGAAGATTAATCATATTCTCATCCTATAGTCAATATTTTCATTAAAATTTTTCTTATTTGTAAATATTTATCTATAAATGAGTGTAAAATTGCAAATGTAAACAATCGATTTTGGTAAAAAAAATTGGGAAACATTAAATAGTACTGAATTACGTTCGTTTAACTCAGACGCATTTTGACAGATTCAGAGTACGAAACATACACACAAAAATTCCTACCTCACACTCCTAACAGCTCAAATAAACTTGCCATATTCCTTCATTCAAAAAAAGAAGAATTATTAGAAATCAAATGTAGTATACTAAACTGATAAAAATTTTGGTATAATTCAAAATATATAATTTCACTTATTATAATTTAACATATTATAGTAAATAATTGTATTATTTGTGCTGTTTATATTATTAGATATTAGTATTATTGTTGTTTTGTTGTTTGTTTACTCTTAATATTGGCTATGAGCAGGTGTGCTTCGTTGTATAGTAATATTCATCCACTTCTGGTCTGTCAAAATGTAACTAACTTCACAAAAAAAAAAATTACTAAAATTTCTAGACAGTTGTGTCTGAGATTAGCGAAGTGACTTTAACAGTCAATTTCAAAGACTAAATGCCTAGCCTAATGTATTAAATGCCATATTATTATGTAAAAGGCTTATCAGAAAACCTTTAGGAAACAAGTGAAAAATTGGACCAACATTGAAGATACCTTATGATCGCAAAATAATCCTAGCAATGAACAACAAAAAACAAATTTTTAATTTAAAGAAACTTGAGAAAGTGTAAAAGAAATTTAACTAACAAGGGGAACATTACTTCTTAATGTATAATATAGAAAATATTTTAATAATTCAAATGTTTTTGGGCCTGGAACAACAAGTGACTATAAATATTTCAGAAAATACAAGCTTCCATGTACCAGACAACAGTGCAGTGTAAGAAAGTATGTTAGTTTTTGATGTTTTTAACTGAAGACATTACTATATTACTGTCCTATAACTTTTCTTTCTTTATACAAATGAATTTAAGATTGAATATATTGAGAACTTTGAGATTTTTATAGATGTTTTGACACATTTTCATTTTTGCAAATAAGTCTGTCAGTAGGTAACTTAACGATGTATTCATCGATCGAAAAGATTCGTGGTACTATTATACTCCAGTCCATTTTTTCCAAGAAGCAACTTCATTGCATAATTTTCATAATGTTACATATTTTTGCAACAATTTTTGTATGTCATTAAAATCATAAGCAACTGTTTTTAACCATTGAATAAGGATTTTTAACACATTCGCTGCTGACTAATAACACTCAAGAGTTGTTGCACAGGAGCGGCAAAAATATACCATATTAAAAATCAACGAGTCACTGTCCCTGATTGGAGTCATGTGTATCTAACAAAGGAGCACTTTGACTCCAATCAGAGTCATGCGCAGCGAATGTGTTAAAACAAGGTTTTTTCAATTTCTAGTACTGCTTTAAAAGGAATATTAAGCTCCCATGATAAATTTTCAAGCCCTACTGTAAGTTTTTGAGTTTAATGTATTTCTGAAGAACTTACCAACAGTAATTACGATCAATCTGGGCATCTATATACAAATATAAACATTCTATATGGCATTTTTGTTGAATTTTCCAATCACTAAGTAAATTGAGTGAAAATATATCAATTTCTTTATATAAAACTATGTATTGAATAATTTATCATTCAACCTCCATAGAACAGTATAAAATTCGTGATATTATCAGTTAGATGATTATTAAAAAAAAACTAATGTTAAATTAATCAATATTTTAATTATACCAAAATTTTTGTATCGATCATCAACTGATTAAGTTTTTTTTTTAAGAATACAGAAACTTATCAAACTGAATTATATTTGTAATACATGCCATCAGCAAACATAAGGTTTTATGTTTTGTCTGTTTGCTATAAAAATCTGCTTCTATAGGACAAATTTCCAAATAATTAAACTTAAATGATAAGAAATTCTACAAACCATCAATTATGGATGTTAAAAAAACTAAATGTAAAAGTTTTTATCTAAATTTTTTATTCCTGGTTCAAACATCTTTGGTGAAGCATTACAAGGATTTAATGATCCATTATGTTTCTGATACATAGCCAGTGGCTTGGAATTATTCATTCCAGACATTTCGTCTGTAACTGTAGTCGAAATTTTCAAGAGCAAAGCAATAACTCAAGAGACAGTCTATAAACCAATAAAATAATTGTATTATTATGAACGCAGACAGTTTCTTGTAGATTTCCTTATGGTTATTCATCTTGTGGTTTTCTGTGACAGTATCATCTTACATGAACAAATTCCCTTTTCCCTATTGTTTTATTTACGTATTGTACTTAAAACTTGATATGCTGTGGTTCAAATATTAAAACAGTGTCAAAAGTTTTTTTAATATATGAAAATATTGTAGTCTTCTACACTTCCTTCTCTATTTATTTATAGACTAGAATTATGTCGATATAATTACTTTTATCCACAAGATTGGTGTACCAACTTCTTTCTGTAGATAAGAGCCTTGCAATAACCTACTTAGCCAATACTTTTTATCAGTTTACTGAGATAAATTGTTTTATTTACATTAACAATTGAATATTCAATAGATTATGTAAGAAAGCTTGAGAAGGTCGAGGCCCTATAAGGGCTGTAGCACCAAGATGATGATGATTATGTAAGGTTGACCAAGAAAAGAAAGAAAAAACTGAATTTGAAACAGTGAGAATAGCAATCAATTTTGATGCAGAAGAAAAGAAAAATGACATTGATAAAACCTCCATTTTCCACAAGTTTCTGTAATTGATTTTTAAAGAGCACAATATATTAAGCACCAGAATAAATGAATGTGTGTTCTTTATCTCTAAAATTTTGGTTTGTTCACATTGCTACATGTACATCCTATATTTGGGTACCAATCAGGTAGTGCCAGACTCATGGGCACGATTCTTAACCTTAACCAAATATCCATTTTAAGAAATAGACACACGTGCCACCTATGTTGAATGACAGAAAATTCAGTTTTCAATTTTCCACTATCTGACATAGATCCATGCCTTTCGATTTGTTTTACAAAATACATCCTATGATGATATACCTATGTCTAAATCAGTTTAGGAACCATTGTTACAACCCTTTTCACTCTGAAATGTGGAATTTATGACCAGAAGATTTTGCATAAATAGAGACTTTGTGGGATCGCAGAAATGTTAACATCACAGTTTATTTTCGATGAACGGGATACACATTAATGGTAGAATGAGAATAGAATGTACAAAGTATATTATATGCATGTACAGAGTAAATGGACAAGAAGTATGAGATAATTTAACCATAAAAACAAATAAGGAAATGTACCTAACATAAATTCAGTTAATACTTGAGGAGCAAAGTGTTCAACCAGTGCATCCTTCCTATACATATGGATGTCAAATCTGGACCCTAATCAAGGAAAATATGAGCCAACTTGCCAAAACAGAAAGGGCAATGTTAGGTATTTGACTGTCAGATAGAAAGAGGAATGTCAAAATTTCTACTAAATCAAAGAAGAAAAAGAAGATTGTGTATTGATAACAGTTGCCCCTCACAGTTATTAGACTTTATTACGGTTGTCTTGTTCGACGGTGGTGGTGAGACTTATATTTTTGACTTTACGTCACAAGAGTTTACATTCCCATATTTTTAAATGATTTTCGATCGTTGAATGTGTGCTATTGTGTATATATGTGTATTGTTTGTGTTATTATGAAATAATTAGACAAATAGTACACATTTTATCTTATACCGGGTGGTGAATCGTAAAAAGGGCCATAGGAAACTCAATTTAAAATTCTGAATTGTTGAATTCCTGCTTCCCTAATTATTTTACATCAAAAGTCATGAGATAATGCTTGTAGAGAATTAAAATCTGTATTAAAATCAAAAGTTAAAATTGTTCTACGATTTAAATGCATTCCAAAATTTTGAAAAATATGATACATTTGCCACAATAGGTATGCGTGTAAAAGTAAGGCCACACGTTACTATTTAACTGACTGCTCACACCATTGACTGAATAAAAAAATCTTTATTATTAATCCATTCTCCGCAACTGAGGGTATCTTATCAACTGTATTGTTTTTAAACAATAGATGATAAAATAAAAATATTGACAGTTCAAAAATGTGAACATTATTGCATTGTGTGAGGCCTAAGTTTG
Source organism: Diabrotica virgifera virgifera (assembly GCF_917563875.1). Classification (NCBI taxonomy): domain Eukaryota; kingdom Metazoa; phylum Arthropoda; class Insecta; order Coleoptera; family Chrysomelidae; genus Diabrotica; species Diabrotica virgifera. The sequence goes on along the minus strand of NC_065444.1, from coordinate 37,645,611 downwards.
GGCTGAAAACTAAAATGTATTACATTTTTACAAAATTTTGGAATATGTTTAATTACGTAGACCAATTTTAACAGTTATTTCCAATACAGATTTCAATCCTCTACAAATAGTTTCTAATGTCTTTTGATGTACAATAATTATTAGGGAAGCAGGAATTCAACAGTTCAGAATTTTACATTGAGTTAATGCAAAATTTTGACGCATGTCAAAATTCTTAATGTGTTTTAATTGTATTCATTTTTTTTTCGAATCCTGAGAAAACTAATAAATATTTTTGAAAAATTTAAACTCAGAATGAAAGACTACATTATTACCGAGGGCTGAAAGTCCCTGAAAACTTCTATAATGTTTATTTTAATAAGTTACAGGGCTGAAAATAAAAGAGAAGTTTGATATTTAATTTCAAATATTTCATTCAATAAAATCTGCTTGTTTATTCTAAGGGGCTTTCCGCCCTCGGTAATAATGTAATCCTGCATCCTGTGTTTAAATTTTTCTAAAATACTTGGCTTTCTCAGGATTCGAAAAAAATCATATTACGATTCAAATGACAGTAAACTCTCGTGACGTAATCTCACCCTTAATGTTCATTGGTTAGTCGATTTAGGCAACCGTAGTAATGTCTAAGAACCGTGGTTGCCCCTAGCGTGAAATTTTTTTATCTTGTCACGTTTGTCCCACTCCAACCAAAATTGTCAGTTAACTAAAGAAGAAGAAGAAGAAGCAAATTGTACAATGTACTAACTCCAAATTGTAAGTGAATAAGGGATTTTTCCCTTATTCCGCGACGATGAGCTGGCAAAATACCCAAGTAGGTGGAGGCCAATAAACTGAAGAAGAAGAAGAAGAAAGAGGAATGGCTGGGTAAGACCAAAAACAAAAGTTGGATATATCACAACAAAAATTGCCAAACACAAATGGAGCTTAGCAGGCCACACTGCTAAACAAAAAGACCAATGTTGGAACACGACAATAACACATTTGAAAGCTTACAAAGGTGGACAACCAAGAGGAAGACCACAGATGAGATGGGTAGATGACATCAAAAAAATAGCCTGAACACATTGTCTCACTCATGATAGAGATCAATGGAAAGAGTTAGCAGATGCCTATGTCCAAAAATAGATGATAGAAGGTTAAGAAGAAGAACAATTAGACTTGTATACTCTGTAGTACCAGTTTATCAAGAGAAAGAAATGTTTATTGTCTACATACATGAGAATTTTTAAGGCCAGAACATAATGTAATTGTTCATATCATTAAGAAAATTGTTGGCTATTTTGTAGTACAATTTTTTCTAATCTTCTAGTACAATGAAACCATTTTCAATATAAGAATTGTGTCTTTATATTTGTTAAACATTGTTATATTTTTCTTTCAAATCTGCCTATTCACTGAAACCATGACATGTGCTAATTCCATCCCTATTTACTACAGCATGTATTCCATGGCCAGTCCATTCTTTGGTATTCTTACCTTAAGGCATTTTCCTTCTCTTTATAGGCATGCGCCCTCGATCTTTCACTCAATGATAAGTTTAAGCAGCATATACCTATTTTAGATTTGTCGTTAGATGCCCCAAATAGTTGCTTTTTGCCGTTCAAATGTGTTCACAAACTATATTTTAACCCATGTTAAATGGGAAATGGGATATCTTCTTTGCTTCATCTGTCCATGGAATTATTAGTAATTCGCATATGTCCACAATTCAAAGGCCTCCTGTATTCATCAGAGCGAAACAACTATTTTTCATATAGGGAATTGCAGGATATGTTCATTTGTAGTTCTGTATTTGTCTTAAAAATATTTTTTAGTGACATCCTACCCTTCAATTAGTAAATTTTTCAGGAAATAACCAAAAACATGGCCAGCATTATTTTGTTTGACGTTTCATCTCCCAATCCGGAATGTATTTTTCTTTACATTTAATTTTAATCCTCAGAAAGTATAATAACAATCAGAAAAATATATAATAATAAAAACTACTGGTCAAAGTCTAAAAAGAAACGAGTATTTTTGTGTGTGAAATGTTGGATGTCATTTGTTATAAATCAATGAGGAGGCCAAAGGTCACAGAAGGCCCATTTCTAAAAGAAAGCCATCAAATGGCTTATTTTATACATAATATGAATATTTAATAGGTCAGAAACATTTAAATGTAGATAAACGTAGAAGTATTTTAAATTTTAAAATAGGTAATTATTTTTACAATTCTTGACTGTTTGGGTCTATAAACGACTTAAAGGGACAACATATTGCTGTTTTATTTTGTTTTTCTTATGAATTTTTTCTTGGTTATAACCTGATAAGCTCCTACTACTTTCGACCTGATATAAAAGCGTCAAGACAATAAAAAAACGTTTTTTTCATTCTGAAAAACCGGTAATGATGTAAGCAAGTACTCAAAATAAATAAATACATAACGAATTTGGTGTTGAACAAATTCGCGGGTGAGTAAATTTGCTAGATTGCCGGCCTTGAACGGTTTAAATAGAATAATATGGTTGTTCTGGCTATCATTTAATTGTTACCAAAATATTAAAAAGTAATTTAGAAAAAGTTTAATTTACTAGACAAATTTTTTCGCTTCGATAATAATTATGAATAGACAATACGAAAAGCGGTTCGTTCGGAAAAATATTCCCGTGAGATTTTTTTGCATAGTCACTTGAATGAGATTCCCCAGAATAAGGTTCAAGAGGTCGCCCATGCAAAAAGTGTTCCGAGTTTATTTACAATTGTTACAACAAATTGTAAAAATCTTGCGCCTGGACCGATTTTTTTTAGCTTTTATGGATTGTTCTAAACAAAAAAGGTGTCTTGTAATTCTACTCTCAAGTAGATCGTTTTCGAATTATAAACAATTTATCGACAGTGACAAAACTATCTTTTATACAAGGTATAAAACATTTTTTATATCTTTGTAATCCGTATTCACAAGTTCTTTACTATATAAAGTATCCTTTTGTCAAATCTAGCTGAATTAGATCGAAACTTTACTTAGTTTTAAGTTTTTTTTTGTATATCTTTCCCAAATCATGTTCCCAGTGTATAGCTTTGGTTTGCCCCGTCTTCTTATTGCCGCCGGCTGTGCTGTTAATCTCTCTGAATATATTTTATCATGTTCGATTCCGGGACCCAAACTACACGTCCTGTCCACTGCAGACGGTTTGGCTTGAGTAGGTACTATCTTTTCCACCGAACTTATGCTTGTAGATATTCTGCGGCTCTAAGTTATATCCACGCCTCCATATTTTATTTTCACAGACTGCAGTACCCTTTTTTCAAAAATCGATAGATAGGATCCATCGGCTTTGATTAGGGTTCATGCCTCTGATCCATATGTGAGAATGGGGACTATCATTGGTCTATACTGTATTATATGAGTTTTTTGAGGCAGACGTTTGTTAGCTAAATACTTTGATAGACCATGATAACACCTATTTGCAATTATGATGCGCCTAAAAACAAACAAAAGATGGGTAACGGAACTAAATGTTTAGAAAACTTGTTGGAAACGGCTTGTTTTGACATGTTCCAAGATTTAAAAAGGTAATACACACTTTAAAATGGCAATAAAAATGATAGGATGTGGCTAATATACGTCTGACATCGACAACATTTTAATTAAATTATTCCTAGAAGGTGGCATTGATGACTATTATTGATGTTTTCAAAATGAAACTGTCCATTTTTTGTATGTACTTAAATTACTAAAGCAATATTTTTGAATGAAATAATTATTGTCAAATGCATTCGTTGTTAAATACACGTCATATGAACGTCAATATAAGGTTTTTTGACTTTGGTTCTTAATAATCAATAATTTTGTATCACAATCTCACACAACAACACACATAAAAAAATATCTAAGGATGCTGTTATTCCACTTTTTTTAATAAAAACTTTTTAATCAAATATCTTTTTGTTAAATACTACATACCATTCGATGTGAAAACTTGTTCTCTAAAAATCAAGGTATACCATGAAAATATTTCAATTGCACTTTTTTATTAAGGAGGTAGGCTCAAAATATTGGTCCAATGCTATTTAAATGCATTATTGTTTTTCGAATCCTGAGAAAACTAATAAATATTTTTGAAATATTTAAACACAGAATGAAAGATTACATTATTACCGAGGGCAGAAAGTCCCTTATAATAAACAAAAAGTGTCTTTTGAATGAAATATTTAAAATTTAAAATCACACTAAATTTTCTTTTTTTTTTCACCCCTGTAACTTATCAAAATGAGCTAGTGATGTAACGAATTTCGTTTTTTGAACATTCGCGAATACGAATGCGAATATCTAATAACGACATTCGCGGATGCGAATATTCAGTTTTTAAAATTTGTTTCTATTTTTGTAATGTTTTCTAAAATAATGAGAACTTAATTGATATTTAGTGTAAATCAATCTGAATCTTAAGCTTTATTACATTATACCAAATAATAAAACCACGTGAAGGCTGCTAATCTGATTATACAAAGTTAAGTTACCTTTTCTTAAAAAAATATGAGAAAGTGAATAGATTTTGATTTTATTAATCTAATGTTATTTTCAAATTATTTTTTTCTGATATTCATATTCGCAAAACATTCGCATAAATTTTTCGAAAGCGATCGCGAATGCGAATATGGAAAAACATGCGGATATTCGCGAACGCGAATACGAATATTCGTTATATCACTAAAATGAGTATTATAGAAGTTTTCAGGGACTTTTGGCCCTCGGTAATAATGTAATATTTCATTCTGAGTTTAATTTTTCAAAAATACTGCAAAAGTGCCTGCGCCTCAAATTGGTACGATTAATTGCTTCAAACTATAAAGAAAAAGTATGAAGAAGTTGTAAAAATATTTATAATTTCTTAGCTGAGCGCTTCGGTTTGCAAGCCATCTCTTCAGAGTTATGGTCAAAACCTATAAAGTACATACCACTACTAAAAGGATCCCATTTTTTATTTAAAAGCCTTTCAACCTTAAACCTCAGTTGAAATCATTTTGGAAAATTTAAAAATTATCTAAAAATCGACACATTAAAAAACTTGAGTATAGTTAGGTGCAAGCACCCACCATTTGGAGTCGATGCGGCTGACATAATGTTGAATTAAAAATTAAGATGAATTTATTGCTGACTAATCAGGGCAAATCAAGATCAAAGAGACAAAATCAACGCAAAATTCATGTATACAAATGAGAAAAAACTGTGTTTTAGACTTTTGTGATGTTTTTAGTTTTATTCTACAATATTTGTGTTGTTATTTTCCCCTAGAATCAACTTTAAAATTTACGGATAATTATATATACATGTCTGGTGTCTGGACATGGTTTTTTTTATAACGTATCTGTTACTATATTTCGAATGTTGCTTAAAAATAATGCGGGAATATTTCTCGTGATTTGTTTTTAATTGTCGTTCTTTTCTATCCTTTCAGAAATGGAATCCGTAGTACCAGAATTCGAGGAGTTAATGTTATGCGGATATTGTAAGCAAAAGTTCAACGAAACGGACCAAAGTCCCAAACTGCTGTCATGCAAGCATTATTTTTGTCTGCAATGCATGCGTACAAACCTCACAAAAGGCCAGGAACTCTATTGTGTATATTGTTGGAAGAGAACCGAGATCGGGGACCTGGGACCGGAGTCCCTCCCGACGTACAACCCCGTCTTGTGTCTGACCAAGAATTTTTCTCAAATGAAGTTGGGAGTGAAAGCTCCGGATAAAAAGGTGATTTCGGAGAACTGTCACACTCACGCTATGCCGTTGGCGTTGTGGTGTCACACGTGCTGCCTGCCGGTATGCCGGGCTTGTGCGACCACCACCGATCACGCATCCCACCAAATCAAATCGCAAAACGAAGCTAAAGACCAATTGGTGGCCGAACTGCAAATCGACTTAGCGTCGATGAACAAAATGTTATCCGAGATACAAAGACTAATAATGCAGCAGCGAGAGTTTTTACTTAAGATACTTGAGGCTTGTGTCACGTTAAAGACGTACGTTGAAGCCGAACTGACCAATAACGCTTCTCATTTCGAATTAACAGACACGAGAGACACGTTAGCGAAACTTCGTCTCAATTTATCGATGGCAGAGACTCTGTCGGACGTCCATAATTTGTACTCGAGCGTAAATATGGAAAAGCAACGTTTGCAACTGCGTTACCAGGAAATGTACCTGCAATGCCAACTCGACGATCTTATCCGGAATTCAAGTGTGATATTCGACTTTCAGTTGCTAAAGCAAGCGTTGGGCAACATTCACAACGGCGAGACAGTGTATCCAGGAAACTCTCGGATACTACCTGCCTCTCAACAAAACCCCATACTATTCCTAGCCAATTACTGTATGTCTCAACTGTACTCTCGTCATATGTTGTCCAAGCAAAACGTCAACGGCTCTTTGGACTACCACAACCACAACTCGATTCCCCCGATCAATTATCTTCCCCACAACCCTCCCCCTCATCTCGTCATTCCCACTCCGAAGAATATTTATCAAGAAAACAATATACTGGTGCAGAATATGATCCCCTCGCCGCAAATGAGGAATCCTGCCAATATGTGCCCTCTTTACTACTTCAACATCGAGGTAAACGGTACCCAATTGGGGCGCATCGTGATAGAAGTGAGAGCCGACGTGGCTCCAAAGATGGCGAAGAATTTCGGCTTGTTGACGACTGGCGAAGCCGGAATGGGCTACAAGGGATGCCAGATATTCCAGTGCTGGGAAGGGGAGAGCGTAATAACGGGCGACTTCGAGCTCAACAACGGCAGAGGTGGGAGATCGATCTTCGACGAGTCCTACTTTCTACCGGACGATACGAAACTGATGGCTGTTAGGGGCACCGTCGGCATGCGGCGCACTCAAAAACGACACGACAACATGGGCATGGTTGGATCTCAATTCCGAATCATCCTCCAGGAGATGAGGGGGTTCACGGGCATTTTCGGACACGTCGTCGAAGGATTAGAATTAGTCGAAAAAATTAGTACGTACGGAGACACTGCGGGTAAGCCTACAAAAAATATTTTGATATCTAAATGTGGAAAACTGTAACGCTACTTGTTTTCATTTTTTACTAGCGATCTTCTAATCAAACATTCGAATATTGCGTCAATTCTAATGGCATGGAACTAAACAACTTTCAGTCCCACAAAAATTTTCGAAAACAACGTAATACACCTGATACAATCCAAAATATGATTATTTTTTTGATGACTTTTGTTTTTGCTTGAAAAGATTACAGAAGATAAATATTTTTTTATTTTGTCCTTTTTTGAGTTATTTACAATTTTTTTGTTGAAATAATAACTTAATTAGTGATATTTTGGATTTTTTCTAAAAACTACTAAAATGATTGCAATGCTACAAAAATCTTTATAATTTTACACCTTTAAGTACAAGTAAAAATTAATTTGACAAGGATAAGCTGTTTCTGTCTTGCTAAAAACATAGTTTTAAATTTAAACTAAGATTTTTGTACCGCTGTACACACTTTTGCAAAACATACATCTGAACTTACAAAAATATATAGAGTCGGGTAAAAAAGGTTTGGTGCATTAGAAATGAAAAAAAATGTCGGTACATTCCGTTGCTAAACGTCTTTTTAGGGGGGTGCCTATAAGACTGACTGAATTGAATAATTGTTTAAACGGTGAAACATTTTCACTTTACTCAAAAATATTTGTAAGCATTGAAAAAGTAACAAAATATTACAATTTTTTGGTTTCAGAGGTTTTTATGGGACTGTGAGACTTACACTTGTTTTAAAACGTTTAAATAATTGTTTATTTAATATTTTTTGATCGGTAACTATATATACAAAGCAAATCGTCTCGAAAAACAAATGTGATGTAAGCAGTAAATTAATTCCTTTGGTTTTATGCCATTTTCTTTGTTTAATATTATTAATCTTACAATTTTTCAGTTCCTAATTTTCGCAGATGTGATGACATATCTATTGTTTCTTTAAACGAAGTTGTCGATGTGGAAAAAAATTAGAAAAAATATATAAAAAGAGTCTATTTATGTATAAATCAAACAATCTGAAAATCGTAATTTTAATAGATGTTTTTTAATGTGTAGCTTCAGTCAAACTGCAAATATTACAGTACGACCTGATGCAGAAAAAAGTCTACAGCAATTTTTTCTTTTCGAAATATAGAGCGTTATTTGATATGCCAGTCTGTTGTATGCTGAAATGCACAAGAGTTGAGTCTCTATATATTAAAATCGAACTGTATTTTCTTGTGAAATTTCTATTATGTGTTGTCTACTATATTTAATACGAATTTACAACAATTTTAACTGAAAATACGTTCAATTCTCGTTAAATATAGTAGATAACATCGTACAGTGTTGTCGCGTTTTACCTAGTTTACTAATTAACACGTTCTATATACCTATAGTAGCATTTTGTCTACAATTCTTATCCTGTCGACTTTTGTAGCTCAGAAAAATAAGTTTTTTCTCAGAAGTATGACAAATTTGACTAAAAAGGCAAATACTTATACATTTCCTGTAGCGAAATTAGGTGGATGCCAGCTTTACAATTATACGCGTTTTCTGAGTACAAAATAAGTGTATTAACATTCATAAAACGTCATTTTACATGAATTTACGATAAATTACCTTGAATTTTCAACCTTTCAACTCGTACAATAAATAACCAACACGTAATTTACGACAGAAAAAATAATTTTTTGTCCTAAATGCGCAAAAAACTTGTCAAATACCTGGCCAGATAAGACTCACTTGTTTTGGGTGATTTCTGCATCATGTCGACGAAAAAAAAAATGAAAACAAATAAAAATACCGTCTTAGCTTAAATGAAACTATCGAATTCCGAAATACTATATTTTCGTATATAGATAATATAGATATTTTTTATTGTTGTCGATTTAGCTTATGGAAGACTAGCTTATAAGTGTACTTTGTTATGTTTGTTTAAAAGAGCGTACGAAATGTTAAAGGTTAACAGAGTTTAAGAAGTTTCGATTTGACAGGGATGCACACTTTTTAAATACAGTACATAAATTTTTCCGTCTCGTAGATGTGCGCATTTACCCAGAACCGATACTAGTATCACACAGACGGCAACACTGTAGAGCTGAAAATTTGATTGTCTAGTACAAAAAATTGCAATTTTTGTTGTTGCATTTTAACAGTTTCAAACCGAGAATGGTATGTGGGACGGAAAAATTTAAGTTCTGTATGTATATCATATAAAATATGTGTACAACTAAAATCAACGGGTCAACAGCAATTAATAATTTTACAAAAAAATATATATCAGCAACTGTTAAACAAGTACACTACAACTATATAAGATTTCTAACATATTCAAGTATAAAAGCGATAATATCGTTGGCAACTTTCAGTAGAATGTTGCCAACGACTTTGAAATGTTATTTGAATTGATTATTTCCAAAAACGAGCTAGAATTTATATCTTAACTGCTTTATAGCTTCGTATAAACGTTTGTATATGTATATTTCGGCAAAAAACTTGTCTTCGTTTGTCGAAAAACGCTAATTTACGAAAAAATACGTTTTGTTCGAAGAAACGAAATCGTTTTTGGATTTAATACTATGCGGACATATCGGAAAAACATAAAACTAGTTTGAGAGCGTCGCTCTGAAGTCGATAATCCATAATTTCATTACTAAATGGAGTCTCTTAACTGAATCGCTTTTACACTTGTCATTTTCTATTTTTCTATGTAATATTACAAAAAAATAAAAACAAAGACGATGATGTCCCGTTAATTTTGCACCCCGAATGGATATTTTGTACTATCTCGATTTTATCGCCTTCTTTAAACATTTTTTTAATAAGAAAATGCTTCTTTATTTATATTATGTACCTTATAGTTATTAGTTCGAGTGCAAGACGTACATTGCACTAAAATCATTAAGAAAATGCTGGCATTTTCATTTCCCTTGTAGATGTCGACAAAAGGGAACATAACAGTCGTTCAAAGGTCTTCGAAAAATTCATATCTCTTTGGAAACATTCACTTTTAAACAAGCGATGAAAAAGATTCATTTAAATTGCTTAAATCATTGAACAACTTTAAAAAAATTATTAAAAGGCCAAAAAACTAGTTTTGAGACCGTTTGATCAGACCAATTAAATGTCTTAGTGACCCCACTGACCTATCTGGTGTTTTATATTACAGCCTGTAAACATATTCACTGTGTGATGACGAGAGAAAACCTCAAATAACGCCTGGACATAAAAAACAAGGTTGTCATCAAATTCTTCTTAAGGTATCGTGTCCGTCATCATGTTTACAATTTCCTAATACCTTTCACTATCTGCTGCTGCGCGAAATATTTCTTCTACTGTGGAACCACACCATTGCCTGAAAGTTTCTTTCGACCAATCCACCTCTTTTACTTCACTTTTTCTTGTATTATAACGCGAAGCAGATGGTATTTAGGTTCTTTAGATGTTTCTCTTCTTTGTAATGTTTATGGGGATATTCTGAATTCACCAGTTTAAGAACATTTCCATTGGAAGTGTACGAAGCCATAATATGGTTTTATGTTGATATTATCATGTCTAACAACCATATAATAGGTTCACCACACATAACATTTCAGCATTTTCTTGCGAATATGCATCGACAGGTTTCTGTTACATAAAACTTTCCACGTCATAAAAGCCTTACGTGATATTTCGATCTCGTTATCAAAGTGACAATTTACATTTAAAGTCAATATTTCTATTTTTATTTATACGTTGAACTTCCATCAGGTCTAGGATTTCCTGTGTCATCCACTCTTCAATTTGAATTTTGGAGCAGAGCAAAAGTTCATCAAATTGAGACACCAGACAATTTTTAACTTAATTATTAGTCCCTAAATTGTTTCTTCAAGGACACACTCTGACGCTTTTATAAGACACTGAGTAGACGGTGATCAAAATAGCAAAAATTGATCTACCATTTAGTAAACTCCGGCCAAGAGAATAGATAAATTTACAGCGAGGAAATATGAATTTTGTTGTGGAACCTTCGAACGATAAAGTATGCCCCAAATAAGTACAAAACAAAGAAGACCAAAAATTCGTAATTGTGAAATAAATTTTAGGATTCTTGAACGCTGTAGTTAGTCGCGAAAAATTGAAAAACGTAGAAAACACTTTTGCCCCTTTTGTCTAGTCCCTGGGAATTCCTTTCTACGCTCAAAACAAAATGTCCGTCGATATACGAGAGATGTGTGTAACAATCGTTTTTTATTTTTTCAATTTTATGAAAATGGCATTTTATAGAACCTTTTGTTTTGTGTGTGGAAACTACAACCAAAGTTTTTTGTTTGTTAAAGATTTTATTTCGTAAAAATCAGACAAGGGTTTTGTTTGAAGAAAAATACACTGATCACTGTAATTAAAACGAAAAACAAACGTTTTACGCATCAATAATTACTTTAAATGTATATAACAAGTAATCTTGGAAAATAACATAAAATGAAGAAAGTATTATTAAAAAATTTGAACTACACAATATTTCACCTTTGTACTCCTAGTTATAGTCATCTCAAGAGGCAAATATGGGATATATTTCATATTTAAACCTTAATATGCATACATTTACCATTTATTTTGGTGCTTTAAGATATTCATGTTCATACATTCGTACATTAAAGAATCTCTATGTTGTCCCAACGTGAAGTTTTACAGTTACCGTAATTATTGATGTCGTAAACGACCGTAGACTTAATTACATTGAATTACTGTATATTCCATACATTTTAAGTGCGGTAGATCGGTTGATTGTTAAACTTTAAAGTTTATAATTATTGTCTAAGTTCATAGTATCAATCGGGTATAGTATATGATGATGAAAACAAAAATATAGCATTTATAAATGTTATCGTAGCCAAAATAAAATAAATCTTTATTTTTAGTAGTATTTTTTTATTTTACTAACAGTCTGAAAGTAGTTCTAACTAACCGAGTAGCTGACAACGAAAGCTTCACCTATGCATATCATTGGTTGATGTCGTTTTGTTCCGTCAGATCATTTGTTTGTGCCTTAAACGTCTTAAAATGTTAATTTTTCCACGATCGTAAGAATTTGCCATTAAGATATCTCTGTTAAAGAATTTGTAAAGACAACACAGATCTCTGTTAAAGAATTCGTTGTGAAGAAGTTACACTTTTTGCAATCGTTTCTTTCCCTTCTGTCAATGACTCTACAGGAGGAGGGTTGTTTGCTGTGAGCTTGCTACATGTCTTATCCATCTTAGTATTTCTATTTTTATGAGAGGTATTACATATTTACCACCAGATATCTATTTGTATTTGTGGTATATCTCGTCCTCCAAATACTGTTTTTACAATGTCACCGAATATTCCTCTCAAGATTCTTCAATCGAATATGAGCAAGATGTTTTCATGTGTCTTAGAAATGGTCCATATGTCCAATTCATATATCAGTTTTGGCAGTACAAGGGTTTTGTATATCGTTATTTTTGTTTTCTGGCTTAAGTTTGCCCGAAGTATTCAGCTCAAAATAGCACTTGTTTGCCAGAATTATTCTCCGTTTGATTTTTTCCGTTATTGGTGATCAGAGTCACAGGTCAGTAAGCAAGACCTATTGGTCATCAAGGAGGTACGCCCATATTTTTGAGGCATTTGTATATTCAGCTTGAAGATCGCAGAAATTTAGACATAAGTTTTCCGTAATTTCCGACTCCCATTGACTTCAATTTCTGCCGAAGTCACTTCACTCTTCAATCTATTCCGTGCCTATGTATCGTCCTATATTTTATTATCTCTTGGCAATTAGTCGTCATCCATCCTTACTAGTCTCTTGAAATAGGTGTTTCTTTGAACATTTAGTAAACTTCGTGGTTGTATCTGAATCTGCATATTCCATTTCCGTTATCTGTCCAATGATCTTAGAACTTTATTTTTGCATTCTCTTTCATCCATAATGTACTTTTCAGGATCTTGAAAGTGAATCTTGAACTTCAGTTTTAGGTACTTGGCAACCTCAAAAATAATAATTTTCATATCGGTTTTCAAGCCTCGAAAATACGTATTTTCGCATTTTTCAGATTTTAAATTACTTATTATTCAAAAACTAACAGCCATAGAGAAAAATCACAAGATATTTTTTGTTTAGAATAAAAAAAATAAAACAATGTTTTCCGGAATAAATGGGCGATTTTTGAAATTTGTTTAAAAAATTTGTTTTTCTGCCCAAAAATTTCGCCTGGCACCCATCTGATTTGTTTAAAGGGGACCTTTTTGAACGGGTACCCGCAAAGAAACCGAATCAGAAACATTTTTCTTACAGGAGCGACTGGACTAAAATTAAAATGGAATTTTATTGTATCATACGATCGTGGAAGGATTATATTTGCGATAAGAGCAAAAAATTCGTAAATACCCGCTTAGTAATACTTTAGCTCTTATTGCCAAACGCCGAATGTTTAGATTTGTGCTATTCAAAAAGTTGGTAATCGTGTCACACGAATTTTCACAAGGTCCGAATAAAAACAATATCAAAATAAATGACCGCTTTGGAGTGTAATTTTCCGGGGCAACTCCGAATTGCATGAAAATTTGGATTTCGTTTCTACTTACCCTCCACTTCAAAGTTGAATTTGTGCCGTTGGTTGCTTTTACTTGGGGGGTGGCAGTCGCTCCTCCTGGGGGGGGGGGTGAAAAACGCGTGTTTAAAATAAGCACGGAAATGGATAAATTGACAGATTATAAGCAACTTTCGTTCTATAAAGTTTTTTTAAGTAAGTCAATACTTTTCGAGTTATTCGCGATTGAAAATGTTGATTTTTCGACAAAAAATTATGTTTTCAGACCGTTTTTCGCAAATAACTCAAAAAGTAAATATTTTATCGAAAAAAATATTCTTAGCAAAGTGTAGCGTATAAAAAAACGGAAAAAATGGTATATCAGTAAAGTCTACAAATTGAGTAAAAGCAAAGTTGTAACTCTTGAAAAATACGCTCTTACTCGTCTAATTCCAAATCAAATAATTCAACTGAAATCACCGAAAAATTAAGCACTTTTCGGGGAAAGCTTATTAACATTTTTAAAGTATCTGAAAAAAGCTTTATACTTGTTTTTTACAAAAGTTTCTAGCATCAAAAATAAACGAGTTACACTGAAAAAAAAAGTTGGCCCCTTTTTTTGGTAAAAAAAAATCGTAAAAACCTCCCTCTATTTAGCACACTAAATAAAATTAATCGTTGCCGCTTTACCATTTATTTTAACTGTATGTGTATTGTTTATATGATCTCTAAGTTTGATTGGTTTAAAATGCTTATTTTTGAAAAAAACTGGTTTTACAGTAAACAAAATTTTCTAAACATTTTTGAAAAATTTCCTTTTTTCAAAATACATAACTTAAAAAGTATTAGTGATAAGAAAAATCTTAAAAAGTAAAAAAATATATGTTTTGCAATTATAAATATGCTAGTTTCATTTTGTTTTTCCGTGAGACAAAAATTGGTTAAGATATGGCTGTTCAAAATTTGCATACACTTGTGATTAGTGACCCGTTCAAGCTTTTTCAACTATAACCCTTTCAAAAATAAGCACTTTAAACCGGTGAGACTGACAGATCATATAAACAATAGATCAGTAAGTAAATTGTTTGTAAAGCGGTAGCGATTAATTTCATTTAGGGAGCTAAACACGGGGAGATTTTCATGATTTTAAAAAAAAAGAGGGCCAACTTTATTTTGAGCGTAACTCGCTTATTTTTAATGCTAGAAACTTTTATAAACAATTAAAATAAAGCTCTTTATAAACACTTGAAAAAAGTTTGAATGGGTTTTTCCCGAAAGGTGCTTAATTTTTCGGTGATTTCACCTTGAAATATTCGATTCGGAATTAGAGGAATAAGAACGTATTTTTCATGAGCTACAACTTTCTTTTTGCTCAACTGACTTAATTGACAAACCATTTTTTTCGGTTTTTTCTAAGCTACACTTGTGATAAGGATATTTTTCTTGATCAAATATTTAGTTTCTGAGTTATTTTCGAAAAACCGTCTGAAAACGTAGTGTTTTTGTCGAAAAATAAACATTTTTAATCGAAAATAACTCCAAAAATATTGAGTTACGTAAAAAACTCTATAGAACAAAAGTTGCTTAAAATCAGCAAATTTGTCCATTTCCGGTCTTATATTGAACGTATGTTTTTTCACCCCCCAAGTAAAAGCAACCAACGGCACAATTTCAACTTTGAAGTGAAGGGTAAGTAGAGCCTAAATCCAAATTTTCATGTAATTCGGAGTTGCCCCTGAAAATTACATGATATCGCCGTATTTCCCGTTCATTTACTGGGCTAAAACAAAAAAGTCAAAGTTGAAGTAAGAAACAACACGTGAATTTAAAATGAGTACATTTTGAACGTGTTCACTAATTGTACACACACGGAAAAAGGTCAAAAGGTATTTTACGAGGATGTATCGAAAAATTAGTAGCTTGCAAAAGAAACATAACAGCATTTGAGTCACAAAATTGGATTTTCAGATTTTCAACATATTATCATTATCTTTGCATTTTACCCTATGCGGGGTCGCAGATCAGCAATTGGGTGATTAACGTCTCTCATTTTGACATCAACCTCTAGACTTCCCCTAATCTTCTAAGACTACTCCATTCTTAATTTTATTCTTTTTTTACTCTATTCATCCATCTAAATATTCATTCATTCAGTACATCTTTACATGAGCATTCCAAATACTCTGTTTTTGTCCTACAAAGTTTTGAACCTTTTTCCTCAAGAGCTTGTCTCCGTTTCAGTTTTTGTTCTAAGTCGCTTTCACAATTTACTACTAACACTAAATCATCAGCACACATTAAGCACCAGAAAATGATACTCTGTAGTTTCGCTGTTAGCTCAATCCAACACTATTGAGAAATATAAGCACCGAGCCTTGGTGCAATCCTACAAATTTATCAGTCTCTTCCACACCTGTCCTAACACTATTTGTTACTCCCTCATGCATATCTCTCACAATATTAACAAATTCGCTAGGGACTTCATTCTTATCGAGTGCCCACCACAGAATCTCTCTAGGAAGTCTATCATAGGCTTTCTCAAGATCCATGAATACCACATGAGCGTTTTTTTCTTTATTCATGTATTTTTCCATCGACTGTCTTATATTGAAAATTGCATCTGTTGTTGATCTGCCCTGCATAAAGCCAAATTTATTATTCTGCCGCTCTATTCATTTGACATTTCTCCCACTTCCATCATTCTATTAAACATGTTAGCTAACTTATTTCTGCCTCTCTTCTTGCCACTATTTATGTAATTTTCTCTTCTCTTTTATTGTTTCTTCTTCTGAATAAATGACTACATAAACTACAATATTGCTGAACTATTCACAATATACGAAAATCCTTCTTGAATCTGATAAGTGACACAATAACCAACTTTTGAACCAAAAATTATTGTTTTTTTACTGTAAAAAATATACAAATTCATAAATGTTTATTTGATTTGAATTTTGTGTTTGTATCGAAAACTGTAGCTGTCATTTACATCAACATTTAAGAAACTTTCTAAAATCCTTTTCGATGTGTTGTGGATAAAAATAATAAAGAAACAGGACATCCTTAAACAAAAAATGTGCTAGGTTTTTTGCGACAAACACTTTGTAAGTAGAGGTAACATTATGAACATTTAAAGTTCAACACTGACTGTTGTAAAAAGTAAAAAAAAAGTACCAGAATGGAACCCATTGAAAAAGAGAAAGTTTCAATTCGAGTCTCTTAAATACCATCGAAACGAAACCGTATACAGGGTGCGCCGAACCTCTGGTTTTCTTTGATTACGGCTAAATTATGGGATATACAAAAAAATGTTTTTAACAAAATTAATGTATATCGAAGCCGTCTATAATTTAAAATTTTTTTCGATTATACAGGGTGAGTCAGAACGACGGTACGAACCAAAGTTGTGTTTTTTTAAATGGAACACCCTATATATTAAATCATTTTTAAATATATTTTTTAAAAATATTAAGAATTTATATGAGGTATTATAGGCCTAAAGTTAACAGTTTTCGAAATATGTACACTTTTATTGAGAAAAATGGTAATATTCAAAGGGCTGTGAATTAGGCTTTCAAGGTAATAAAAATTTAAATGATATGCCAAAGGTTTTTAATATACTGTTATTTTTAAATAAATTAACATATTTGACATATAGCCATATAGTATACAGTGTGATCACTATTTGCAAATACAAAATTTTCTCATTTTTTTTAAATGGGACACCTGTATATGAGTATTGCTTTTTGTAGTAAATATTACAACCTTTCTTTTGGTATAAGGTTGTATGCACCTAGCATGTTTCGTTTTGTAGATATAAAAAAAAACTATAGATTTTACGTTTTTGCGGATTTTTTATTAAACAATTTTTTTGCAAAAAAATAATTATAATCTGGTTTTAGAAACATACATTAAAATATCAAATATGAAAATAAAAACGTAATTAAAGATTAAAATAAATCGTATACTAGTACAATTCAATTGAATTTAATAACTTAAAATTATTTTACAAAAAATATTTTACCATACTAATGAATGCATAAATTAGTTACTAAATTAAATAAACAACCAAATTTGATATCTACCCTAGAAATTTTTCTACCCTAGTAACTTTATTGTACCAAATTTTGTTAGTTAAATTGTATATCAGTTTTTAACTTTTTAATTTAGCTACATCTTGAGAACGTATAAAGTATGCTTTGAAACAAATGAACGTTATAGAAATATATTATGAAGTAAATAGTATCTACATTATGTAGTTGTGTCACAAAAGCTGGTAATAATTTCTAATGGTTTCGCCCAAAACAAATGTCATATCCACCAATTGTTCGGTTGAAAAATTGAAATTTAAAATATAAAAAATTGTTACAAAAATTTCAACTACAAAAGTATTACCAGCTTTTGTGACACCAGTTGATACTATTTATATTAATAAATAATTTGGTTGATACATTTAACATTCATTTGTTTCAAAGCATACTTTATAATTATGTTCTCAAGATGTAAGTAAATTTAAGAGGTAGGTAAATTAAAAGTAACTGATCTTACTCGTAAATACAATATACTAACTAACAATTAATTTGGTACAGGAAAGTTTCTGTGGTAGAAAAATTTCTAGGGTAGATATCAAATTTGGTTGTTTATTTAATTTAGTAACTAATTTATGCATTCATTAGTATGGTAAAATATTTTTTGTAAAATAATTTTAAGTTATTAAATTCAATTGAATTGTACTAGTATGCGATTTATTTTAATCTTTAATTACGTTTTTATTTTCATATTTGATATTTTAATGTATGTTTCTAAAACCAGATTAGAATTATTTTTTTTGCAAAAAAACTTTTTAAAAAAAATCCGCCAAAACGTAAAATCTATAGTTTTTTTTTAAATATCTATAAAACGAAATATGCTAGGTGCATACAACCTTATACCAAAATAAAGGTTGTAATATTTACTACAAAAGGCAATACTTATATACAGGGTGTCCCATTAAAAAAAATGAAAAAATTTTGTATTTGCAAATAGTGATCACACTGTATACTCTATGGCTATATGTCAAATATGTTAATTTATTTAAAAATAACAGTAAACTAAAAAAACTTTGGCATATCATTTAAATTTTTATTACCTTGAAAGCCTAATTCACAGCCCTTTGAATATTACCATTTTTCTCAATAAAAGTGTAAATATTTCGAAAATTGTTAACTTTAGGCCTATAATACCTTATACAAATTATTAATATTTTTAAAGAATATATTCAAAAATGATTTAATATATAGGGTGTTCCATTTAAAAAAACATAACTTTGGTTCGTACCGTCGTTCTGACTCACCCTGTATAATCGAAAATAATTTTAAATTATAGACGGTTTCGATATACATTAATTTTGTTAAAAACATTTTTTTGTATATCCCATAATTTAGCCGTAATCAAAGAAAACCAGAGGTTTGGCGCACCCTGTATATTTATTTTGTTTCTCGTTCTTACCAACGAAAAGAGTACAAAAATAATGTTGATTTACATGGGTAAATTGTTGATGTATTCTTCTTCTTCAAGTGCCATCTCCGCGACGGAGGTCGGCAATCATCATAGCTATTCGGACTTTGGAGACGGCTGCTCTGAAAAGTTCATTTGATGTACATCCGTACCATTCTCTCAGGTGCGCAGCCACGATATTCTGCGTCTTCCTATGCTTCTCTTTCCTTGAATCTGTCCCTGCATAATCAATTGGAGCAAGCTGTATCTCTCTCCACGTGTAATATGTCCGAGATATTCCAATTTTCTGGTTTTGATTGTATTTAAGACTTCCATTTCTTTCGTTAATGTATTAGTAGAATACAAATATTCTTAGCAACGCTCTGAATGGCTTGATTAAGCTTGGTTTTACAGTGTGCTTTAATCGCTATGCTATCCACACTAACCTTATCTTTCCTCCTTATAGGTCGCTAAATGCATATTTTGTTATATTATTTTACTATAATTGTCAACCTGCCGATACGTTTTGATTAAGTTCAGTCTTCTTACAAGTGTCTCTGATGACGGGTAGACCCAGAGACACGTGTAAGAGAATGGTAAGAGACTCGGAAATGAAAGGAAAGGAGACCCCTTATCACCGTTGCTATTCGGCCTTAGACAGGGGGATTGGCGAATCTAGTATCATAACTATTGTTGGCCCCTTGCTGATGAACTAGATGCAGTCGCTTATTCTACAAGAGAGGCGAGAGAGGTGTTTTGACAACTCAAGTAAGAAACAGGTAGTCTGGGTCTTCGAATAAATGAAGAGAAGGCGAAATTCATGCTAGTAACCAAAAATCCAAGATCAAGATTTAGGCAACGTAACTATTAATGACCACAACTTCGAAGTAGTAAAAGAGTTTAAATATCTGGGGGCGGTAATCACAGATGACAACCATATAGAAAAAGAGATCTCAGCAAGGATAGCTGCGGGAAATCGAGCATTATACTCCCTATCATCTAAAGACAATCTAAATTAAGATTGTACACTGTACATATCAATTATTCGCCCAGTTACATATATATGGAAGTGAAACAAGAACTCTACATCAGCAGGAAATAAAGAAGCTGCTGATATTTGAAAGAAAGGTTATTAGAATGATATTTGGTTCTCAAAGAGATGAATTGACAGGAGGGTGGAGAAAGCGCCGCAATGCTGAATTGGTGACTCTGGTACAATATGGGCACGTCATGTGGTAAGATCAGAGGAAGACAGTATGGCATTTTTGCCGGGGAGATCCTTTCGGATTGTTCCGGCGCCATTTACAACTTTAACGCTGTTTCAAGTAATTAGGTGTCGATGTACCCTAGCCCAGGGGACCGACGGCTTAACGTGCTCTCCGAGGCATGGTGAAACGGCTCGTATCATTTTTAGAAATGAAAAATTGATTGTCGTTGGCAGGGCTCGAACCCGCGTGCTCTGGCGTATGAGGCCAGTGATCATGCCGTTGAGCTGCGGCCGTTCACGATCAGTAGATGATGGATGATCTTGAAGCCGATTTATCTAGGATTTGGGTACAATGGGAAATGGAAGCGCAATATCGTACAAGATGGATTGCTATAGTGGATGAGGCGAAGACTCAACACGAGTTGTCACGCCAGTCAAGAAGAAAAGGAGAAGCCGTCTATATTTATTTTATTAAGATTAGTGTCACCACGAGTGTGGCTCTTGCTCGTGATTCACTACCCATATGAGGAAAGAATGCCAGGAAACTCAATGTGGCAAACTGGAACCAACGAACATAGTATAATGTTATATGCGTCTATGTTGCTGGAACCAAGTGGAAAAGAATAGGATCGAATGGAAAAATAAACTTAGATCGATAGTCAAGTAGGGCTTTAGCGCCAATGTAGATGATACGTTATATTTTCAATAGATGATAATAACGAACGATCCACAATTATTGGAATCAAAGCTATCCGTGCAAAAAATTACGTTTTAATCTGAAAAACCGCCGGAGTGTGACGTCGCGGCCAACTGCGGCTATTTTCAGTGTTGTTATGATCACTTTTCCAAACAAAGAATAAAGATTGAAAACACGCTGAAAAGATACCCAATCTCAAGACCTTTTAATTCGTATAAAGTTAAAATTTTGCTTCCTTTGCTACTTTTTATATTCAATTATAGTGTTTTCAAGTTGACGTACGTACACTGAAAAGTATCTGTCAAAGTTGACGTAAACTGGAAAGTATATCTGAATTAATAACAGACATGAACTGTATAGCTATCTCTGTCGTTCAGAGCCACCTATGGTGACAATAATTTTGGATCACATGTTATTAACAAACGTGATGCCATAAACACTCAGTCCTCGTAAGGTTGATAAAAGTCTTAATGTGAAATTGTACTACAAAAAATATTAATTGTTTGTATTCAGTGATGACGATCGTATTGTTACAATATTGATAAGATTTTTATGCCCGTTTACCAATATCGTTTGTTTTGTTATATACTTACGTAATCCAATATCTTGAGTCTTATCTACAAAAATGGATGTTTTGTTTATCGGTTTTCGTAGCCGCCTTGTCATCTCGATGTTTACAGCGTAAAGTTGTTTTTTTTTTTGTAGGAATCTCTTATAGTATACGTGAGTGAGTATTATAGCTTCATCGAAGATTTTTAATAGACAACAAATATACCAATTAAATTTGCTTCAAATTGTTTATTTACATTTTCAAAAAATAGGTCTATTTCCGAGATTTTGAGGTTTAAAGCGTGACACTTCATAGTACAGTACAATTCGAGTAAACATTGACGTAAGCTATTGTAGTGGCCTATATGATATTACATATATGTAGAGATTTAGTGAGTCCAACGAAAGAAAAAAAAAAAAGAAGAGGTAGACCGCGAAGACCGTAGAGTAACGAACTGAACGACGCCATGGAAAGACGCGTTGATCACGGGAAATCTATTTTTCTACTCTTCTCTTTTCTGGAAGACATCTTTTCTATACCGGTCGAAATGCAGGCAATTACTGCCAGTCTTCCATAAACTATCATACAAGTCCTAGGAACTTCTGTTAATATAAAATCGGTCGAAGCTGATTTAAAGTCATTAACAACTATTTGGGACAGAAATAGGATGGACAATAATAATAGGGACTTCTGTTATATAAGCTCTGTTGAAGCTGCCTTACTGTCCTGAAGGTTGGCCTGTAGGACCCCCTGTAGGGGGTAATTAAGAACTATTTGGGAGAGAGGTTCAGCAATGAAAGGTCGCCTTTTCTGCTCCTTTCCTTCAAATTGTTATTTCTAGACTAGTTGTTTATAATGTTTAACCAGTCTTTTCTTCAGTGCTATTTATCTGCTTTTCTCTCAGTCGTACGTGTTAAATTTTGTCATTACTTTGTTCTCTATATTGCTTATAAAGTGTTTCCTTAGAGACTCTCGAGTTAAAGTTGAGATCTATAAGTACACTATCCTCAAAAACACTGACAACACCATTTTAAAATCACCTCCTTGAGAAGAATTAGTTATTTACGTATACATAGTGTATATCTTTTTCGAAACGCCGATCCCTAAGGTCCAGCAACCACGGTGCAACTGTTTTAAAACTATTCTGAAACCGGTCTCATTCGCAACTATTTTGTTATCACGCATGGCGATTCATTCACCCACGAGGCGATCCGCCTGAAACTGGTTTCCAACTAGTTTCCAACCGTTGTTTTAAAACAGTTACGTTGTGGGCGCTGGACCTTAATCGTACATTTCTAACGAAAGAGAATAAATTTAAAGTTTCTTAAATGTCTATGTAGATTCTTTGAATAATCCAAAGTACAAAAAGATATGATTGAAAAGTGAGATAGCAGATTAAAGTTTAACTTAGTGTAACTTGTAGCCTAAATAGATGTCCTAATGCCTAAAGCGAAATCTCCTACACATAATCGTTTTGAGATGTAAATTTGATGTAAATCTAAGAAACGTGTTGAAGTTTAAGGACGAATATCTATATATCAGACGTGATCGATTTATTTTTCGATGTTGTTTCTTCAAATTAGATCGAATACAAATTATAATAATTTAGTTTTTTAATTCTATATCACGAAGAGATGTCTTTTAGGAATACATATATGTATAGGTAGTTGGCCAATCAAAAAGGTTGGTTCATAAATTGATTCATTTATGACATTATATGATATAACATTAAGAAATATACAGTGATGAGCGCACTAATAACCGGCAAAATAACGCAAACGATGGAAAACATATGAAGTTGTGATATAAAAAGAAATGAAACTAGTAGAGTTGGGAAATTTAGCGATAAAAACCTTTAAATTTACATTATATTTATTGTTTCCCACCTTTAGACGTATCAGAGCGATATGTCATCTAAAACTCTCGCAGTTGCCAAACTCGTCCGATACGTCTAAAGGTGGGAAACAATAAATTAAATGTAAGTGACACATAGACTAAAATACAGGAGAGGAAGTGCTTAAAAGCTACACGACTGAACAATTGCAATCATAAGAGGCATATAAAGCGCTGAAAGCTCAAATAAAACGACTCTGCAAAAGGAATAACAACACACACTTGGAACAAAATCTGAATGGAAATAGAAAGGCATAAAACTAAAACTGAGACCAAAGACATGTTTAAAAAATAAAGCAGATAACATGTTCCCTTACACCAAACCACTTTGCTATCAATGATGATAACTGAGCTAACGAGACAAAAACGTCATAAAGCTGCTGGTCGAGATACCATACCTATTGAAATGATTTGACCTCTAGATTACGTTGGAATGGATATAACACATCAAATTTGTCAAAGAGTGTGGGAGACAGGTAAGTGGCCTGAAGATTGGATAAACTCGCTATACAGGGTGTTTCATTAGTCCATATAGTAACTGGAGAAACCTTAGCACAAAATATGAAGATTTAATCTAAAAGACTTAAATAAAATTTTCCTCCTTACCGAGATACAGAGTGTTTTATTACAAATATCCTAAAATTATTTTAGCCCATTGTTTTAACACCTTCCAATATTTTTTGTTCAAACTTGAAAAACGGTTTACACATGTTAGAATACTTTAACTAGTGGTAAAAGATAGTTTTTCGCTGTTACCAGAGGCGTGATGTAGAGATATATACTTAATTTCCCCCCTCACAATCTACGCCACTGTCGTAATAATCATTTCAGCATGTTTTTTTGATTCTTTGTTACTTTTTACGTAAGTATCATCCTCTTGTCTCAATGCGATAGAGTGAGTAGTTTTCAAGTTATT
Organism: Diabrotica virgifera virgifera; assembly: GCF_917563875.1. Taxonomy (NCBI): domain Eukaryota; kingdom Metazoa; phylum Arthropoda; class Insecta; order Coleoptera; family Chrysomelidae; genus Diabrotica; species Diabrotica virgifera. Next base: position 37,621,322 of record NC_065444.1, on the reverse strand, counting down.
TGCGTTTAAAGGTAAAGGATTCACTAAGATTATGTGTATTTTAAACACATCTGATTTAATGTTTAAAATAGATAATCTTGTTGAATCCACTACCTTTAAACGCAAATAACTTCAAAACTACTCACTCTATCGCACTGAGACAAAAGTAACAAAAGAATCAAACATTGTTAATGTATGTAAAAAGTAACAAAGAATAAAAAAAAACATGCTGAAATGATTATTACGACAGCGGCGTAGATTGTGAGGGGGAAAATTAAGTATAAATCCCTACAGCACGCCTCTGGTAACAGCGGAAAACTATCTTTTAACACTAGTTAAGTATTCTAACATGTGTAAACCGTTTGTTAAGTTTGAACGTAAAATATTGGAAGGTGTTAAAACAATGGGCTAAAATCATTTTAGGATATTTGTAATAAAACACTCTGTATCTCGGTCAGGAGGAATATTTCATTTAAGTGTTTTAGGTTAAATCTTCATATTTTGTGCTAAATTTGAAACATCCTGTATATCCTCATTCATAAAAAGGGAGCGAAAGATTTATGTAGCACTGCAGTAACATACTTTTACACATAATTCTAGGGATAATAAAGCCCTTTTTACTTCATGAAATTGCGGAGGAACAAGTGGGTTTCGTCCCCGGACGTGGTACTAGGAAACAACTTTTAAACGTACGACAGATTATAGAAAAATCCAGAGAATTCAACATCGCGACATATCTGTGCTTCATAGATTATAATAAAGCTTTCGACTTGCCAAATGGAGTAAAATGTGACAGGTTTTGTCTAAAATAGGAGCCACGAATCATCTGAAACTGTTAATTAAAACTATACAATAACAATTACGCCAGAATTAGAGTAAATGAGGAACTAACCGTAAATTTCAGGGTCACTAAGAGCGTGAGGCAAGGTTGCATACTAAGCCCAATTCTATTCAACATACAATTGGTAAATAGATAATGCGGAAAGCTACTGAGGACTGGAACGGTGGCGTCACTAGAGAGATATCGAAACCGTCGTTTGGTAATAAAAGATCCTTTATTTTGACACTTTTGACATATAAGCATGGTTATTTATGTCAAAATAAAGGATCTTTTATTAAAGGACGATGTTAAATAGGGTTTCGATATCTCTCTACTATCAGCGGGAAGAAGATTTGTAACTTGAGATATGCATAATATGATACAACCATTCTCGCTAGTTCCGAGGTTGAACTGATTCACCTGCTACAACGGATTGAAGAAGTAAGCTTAACGATGGGTCTTACAATGAACAGAGACAAAACGAAAATCATGGTAATTGACAGCGCTAACAACAATCAAAATCATCTAACGATGATAATTATTGATACCTACCACCGAAAGAAAGCTATTAATGAGTACAAAATATAGTAATGCTTATAAAAATTAACACAACCTAAAAACAAAGGATGTTAGGTTGATAAACATAGCGCTGCCGCTGGTAATATAAAACACAGTTTTCACACCTTAAAATTAATAAATGTCATCTGTCAATAACACCATTTCGACACATTTTATTTCTAGCGCCATCTACACGACAATATGTAATCGTAAAAGACAAATTTCGTACGAAGAGGACCAGAATGTAGAGGAAAACTGATACTATGGTGGATTAGTGTGTTTTATTTTATATTTAATATATGAAGCATGTTTTTAATGAAACTATCCTACAACCGTGTCTTGAATGTTATTCTTATAGAAATAGGTTGTCGGTGACTTAAATATTCCCGAAAATTCATGCGACCATTTTTAAAGGCCCTAGCTCATGTACTTCGTCTATAACGTTATTTCTTAATACCTTTAGTAATAAGGAAACGAATCATAAGCGATATTTCAGTAGATGGCAATTCTTAGAGCCATCTTAGCTAGTTCACAAATAATGTAATCCTCTATTTCAATACTGGTAGGTGTAGATATATATGTCTCTACTTACTAAAACATAGTACTGATAGTACACTAGCCCAGTCAAAATAAAAAAAATGTAATAGGATCTTTCCCAAATTAAAGTTTTAGTTGACCGGGATAACATTGATTTGAGTAAGTTTTAAACTAAATACTGGACTGAGCTGATATTTTGAGGGTTAGTTAAGCATCACAAAACCTAATTTTGCACACAATATCAAAGGTGTAGGTTGATTTTTTACAAGGCTTTTATGTATACGTATTTTACAGTTTTTAGTGCAACAAAAAATGGTGTTATCTCAGTTCCACTCCTCCTCTTCTAACTAAACTTACGTTTAGAAGAGGATCTTTAAATGTCTTTTTGCCTTCGTACAATGAGATAATACACCATCGAGTGGGATCTAAAACTCTAGATCCCACTCCTTTTTTTAAGTAAAAGCGAAAAATGTTGACAGTCAACAACCAACTCCACCTATTATCAGTTTTCCAGTGTTAGAACTTACAAGAGATGTATTTAATATTTAAGTAGATGTTATGAAAAGTGTTTTAGCTCTTTTAACCAGCTGCAGGTGATTTAATTGTTGGTGCTTTATAGAGAAAAATTAAAATGTTCACTAAGTTTCATCATTCGCTATTTTTGGTTTAAGATTTTTACTTTTACTGACATACTTTGAATCTGCGCGAACCGAAAATGGCTGACAATTTAACGACAAATTAAAAAAAAATTAGGAAATATGAGTAATTAGTACGTAGTTGTTTATTTTTAATAGTTTTTTTGATAAATTGTCAGTTATGGTGTGAAAAACAAATTATTTCTACATTGTATTTAAATACATGAAAATGTTGACAATAACCTTCATGTGAGTTTAATGATTTTCAATAGTGATATAAATACTGCTAAGTCGTGTTAAAAAGAGTCAATTAAAAAAAACAACAACATAAACTATTTCTTTTTTCCCCTTCCTTTTACCCTATCATGGTGTCGGATTTGGGCTAGCTGTTTTAATTTCAATTCACCCATTCAATTCATTCTTCCATTCTTTTCAATCTCCTGGCATTGTTTTTAATTCCTCGAGTGATTTTTGTTTAACTTTTCCCTTCTCTACTACTTGTTATATCCGTTTTTTCTTAGTCTACCTCTTTTTCTGTTTACGATGTTTACGGTGCTTCCTGGACTTTTCTTGTAATTATGTTAGGTTGCATCCTCATCATATGCCCATACCAGTTCATTTCTCTCTGTGTTGTTTTATTCATTATTGGTTCTTGATTGGCCATTCTCTTAATAGTCTCGTTGCTTAATCTATCCCATTTTGTCTTTCCAACTATCCTCCACAATACGTTTCAGTTTCCGCAATTACCCAATTTGATCCAGATTTCTTTCTCTGGAACATTCTTTTATGGTCTGCAAATGACCAGACCAGGCAAACGTTGTTCGCATTTTCAGCAACTTCTTCAAATACGTCAATCACGTTATAAATAACATTCGCTATTCGGTCACCTTTAGCGTGCTTCTATCTACTCCTATTGAAAAAAAAGCTGGTTCGTCCAAAAATTTCCTGTTAAGCGTCAAACCCTTGTGACGACCTGTCAAATTGTAGGTTGTAGGTTGCCGATTCTGTTGTTCGCCTCTTTTGGGGATGAAATTACTGTACACTCGATTTTTCTTTACCAATTTATTAACAATACAAACACTATACACTTTGTTAAAATTACTTTGCTTTTGTATGTACGGGAGAAAAAATGCGGAGAGCGATGAACTTCGTTGAGTTACTATTTTGAGACTGCTGGGATGAGAAAGCTGAAGTGGTTTTTGTGTGGAAGCGATTCTGCAAATTCTTCTTCGTTCTTCTTCAAATTTATAAAATTATAGTTGGTTTTCCAACATTCATGTACCATGTACCTAATCTACTTCTTTGGCTAGCGATTTCACTGAATCGACTGCGCCAAACACGGCAATCAATTTGAGCACAGCTTTTTCACTTGCAAATATTTGCACAATTGTAAATACACTAACTTCTCTTAACTCGATTAAATTGACTCATTTTAAAACGACCTTGGAGTTCTGTAATACGTAAGTGTGTAAAGACATTCTAAATAATGTTTAAAGCAACAGAAAATTATTTGTAAATCAATACTGCCACTTGTAGTTGAATGAAAATAACTTTTTCTATACTCAATTCCGGATAACTGTGCAGGAGATATATAAACAGAGCCACTTGCAGCTCTAATAAAAGTCACAATGAGTAGGAATGTAATAGAACATGCAAGGCATCTTTTAATTTGTATTATTTCTATTGTAAGCAAATAATCAAAACGATCGAAAATATCTACCAAAACAACACAGTAGAAGAAGAACCAACTGATCTAATTGAAGCCGACGACAATGTGATAACACAGTGGGATTCCCTGAGTCCTCTATGTTTCAACTTGAACATCGATGAAATAATAAAAAATGTAAGAACTAAGATAAGATACCAAATGACAGACAAACAACTTAAAATAATATGCTATGAGGACGATGCTATGCTAATCTCTCAAGGTGAAGATTGTTTACAAGGTATGCTGCACCAATTTAATATGACCGTCAGAAAATTTAACATGTTAATTTCTCCAAAAAAGACAAAATGCATGGTTATAACAGCAAATCTACCAAGATGTCTATTAAAGATAGATAGTCAGATAACAGAACAAGTGATGGAGTTTAAATATCTACACATCACACTATCTAGCTACAGAAACAGAAGTGGAAGATCAACTAAATAGAGCAAACAGAGCAACAAGTTGCCTGAATGAAACAATATGGAGAAATAAAATATCCAAAAAAGAAATGAAAAGCAGAATTTACAAAACACCACATGTATTTTTTATTTAGAGTATGGAATTTCCACATTTTGACACATTTACAAGTTATTTCCACTGAATACTAATAGCAGAAGATAACGACTATACTACATAAATCTTTGAATTGACAAAGGACGTGCCAAGTTAGGTATATAAAACTGAAAAAGGTTTTATTTGCACCACAAAGTTGACATATAGACTTGATTATTTTCAGAATTACGTCTAGTACATCTCGTCTATATAGTAAATAATTTATGGAACTAAATATCTACGAAAAAGCAACCAAGTTTGTACTGTTTATAAATACTTGCACAGTTTTATCAAACAAACTATCTTTAGCAAAGAAAAAATCCACAAAATCATAATTCAATTGAAGTAATCTGCGTATCAAGGTCAATTTTTGTTATTTATTTTGATAATGATGAAAGGTACTGTCAGTTATTTGTTTATGATAGTTATTCACGTACTAAATCAAATTAGATAACGTAATTTACGAAGAAAAAATCACTAGAACATAAAGCTTCTTGTGCAAACTTTTGTATGGCTATAGTATTAGGTTATCAGTTGTGGTTTTTGTTTTTTGTTCTCTAGGATGTTTTGAAATACCTTTCTTTTTCTATTTCTTTTTTCCATTCGACACTACATTCAAATATATTTAGTATACACGTTAGTATCCCAGTGGTCGAGTTATTCTATTATTTTGCACAATACCAAGGTCTAACAAGGAGTTACACAAAGACCAAGGTGTAACTATAAATAGTACGCAAGCTAACTAGAACAAGTTGGAGCCCAATCAACTGTACTATGCACCTCGGTTATGGCGCTTTGTTTTTCTACGGCAGACTACTCAGCTTATCAGTGTGGATCCAGCCCATCTGTATATACTCGCTCGATCAAAATAATATCATCATGTCTAAAACCCACACCCGGTAAATAAAATTACCCTTTAGTTGACATTGCTCCACCTTTTATTAGGAGAAAAGTCATAGGGAAACTATATAGGAAAACGAGGATAACAGACCAAAAACACATCAACCAAGGCAACCATTCTTCTTGTAGTGCCTGTCCGTATTTTGACCTTTTTATAGGTTCTTAAAATAAGCCTGCTAAACAGACAATATTGAACATTGAACCAAGTTCTTAGATTATGGTGCCAGGAAATATGTCCTCTTCCCGTACCAAACTCTTTCTATTCAATATACAACTGAAGTTAGCATTATCCCATTATTTGTCTTTTGTGTTTTTTTCGTTATCCACTCTTTGGAGAACTTCCGAAAGTCTGTGCATTTTTTAATTAGAACCTGGGTAGTAAACAGGGCTTCTCGTATATGCAAAGCTTAACGGAGATTTTCAGACATATTTGAAATAGAACCTGGGTGTTAAATAGGACTTCTCGAGTACCCTAAGCTTCGCGGAGGATTTCAGAAAGTCTGCGCAGCTTTAAAATATAATCTGGGTAGTAAATGGGATTTCTCGAATATCCAGAGATACACAAAGAAGTTCAGAAAGTCTGTGCATCTGGGTAATAGAACTTGAGTAGTAAAGAGGGCTTCCTGTGTACCCAAAGCTTCACAGAATGTAAACTGTGTGCGATAATTGATAATTGAACAATATCTAGTTTGCCGTATGCAGCATAACCTAAACCAACTTTTCTTTGTATCTCTAGTGATTTTTATATCGTGATCTGTATTGATTTAGTACGCGACTAATAATATATTTATTCATGACCACCCTCCAGGGATATATCCTACACAACCCTAGTAAATAGTAAACGTTTGAATGTCTCGTCAATGTGGTACCCGTTTATCGTTGTCGGTACCGAAAACTACGCTTAAGAACCCTTTTATATCTATACGATCTTCGTATTTTTCTCTAGTAACGTAACGGTGTAGGATAACCATCCCTGGAATACCTCCGTCATCTTCCACGTTAGTACATGTATAGTACAATTTCAACCCCTTAATAAATGTAAAGCATAAATGTTTGTGCAGACAAATCGTACTAGGATTAGAAAAAAATCGTTGTAACATTGTAAATTTATCATTAGTATTCGTGTGAAAAATGTGTTAAGGGTGTATTTTGGAGACTTGGACGAATTATTAGGCAACATTGATTTGGTAATTAGAGTGACTGAAAACTATTCGCACAACAAATTCTGAACTATAAACACACGGCACAGGAAGCAGGGCCGTCCAAAGAGCAACTGGTTATTGATCAACCAACTGCTACACTCTTTCGTTTATTTTTCTCTGCATTGTTCTATCCAGCTTTGATTTTAAGATAGATTCCTGTTATATTTATATCTGGAAGTTTTTCTAATTCTAGTATTGGGTCTCTTTTCTTCATGTCCTATTAATACATATTACATATTATGTATCATGTCTTGATAAATTTAACGATGTCTTTATGGTTCTCCTTGTTTGGTGAATCTTTCTCTTAGGTCTCTTTTCTTCATGTCCTATTAATCTGTATCATGTGTTGATAAATTTAACGATGTCTTTAGGATTCTCCTTGTTTGGTGAATCTTTCCTCGGCTGTCAGCATTCTCCACTTCTCCCTAATTCTCCCTAAAGATTTCTTCAGACTGTAGATTAAAAGGACTGGGTGACAAAACTCAACCCTGTCGTATTCCACATTTGATGGGTAGTGTTTCAGTACGACTATCTCCAATTTGGATAGAGACTGCTAGGTAATATTTTGGCAGTTTAGTTTGGCAGGTAATCGAAAAGTGTAACGAGTTGTACTCTGTCAAATGCTTTCTCGAAATAGATGAAACTCACAACTTTTTTAAGAGAACGCGTATACAAAATAGTAACTCTCCAGTTTCTACCCCATTTCTAAATTCAAATTGCTTATTACCCATTCTACCTTCGCACAGAAGGAATACTCGGTTTTGTATAATTCGTAATTGTATTTTTCAATACAATACTTTGTATTACCTGTGCCTTTTCTGGCACACATTACATATTTCGTTTTGATTTGGTTTATTTCTAAGCCTGTATTAAATAACCACATCAAATACGATAAGAAAGAAGTTTAATTAGTTGTCAGACGCTATCAAAAGCTGTTAGCAAATCCATAATCACATTTTACGTGTCTTGTAAAAGGCATGCCGAAATACGATTAAAAATAACTGTTTTAAATGTAATCTTTAATGACGTAGTAGTACCTTCTCCGAAATACACCCGGTACCACTTTGATGTTAATACAGGGATGACCACTGTAGTAGTACCTAAATGGATAAGAAAAAGGATAAACGGTTATCCCCGTTGACTTATCAAAATGGCCTCATAATGTTTAAAATTTCAAAATACTGTAAAGCTTAATGATTATTTTGTCTCCTCGTCTATTTTTGTAATGTAGAATTCTTAAAAACGAAAAATGATGCCACCCAAGATAATGACACGGCAGATTTTCATTGTCAAACGACTTTATTTTAGAATGGATTTAAATAAAAAATGGCAATTGATTTTCGTGTTATTTGAATAGTCCTTCCAAACCTTTCATAAGTATCGATATATTCGTAAGAAATAGTGAATGTGGTGATTTTTAAAATCACGCTGATCAGTAACCGTGATTTTTGTTTCACGGTGATTTTAAACAGCGACCGTGATCACCGTTCTTTTATGTAGTTCCAATAGGTGATATTTAATTATTGTGACAGGTAGTCACAATAATTGTAAACTAAACAACACGATCACGATTACTCTGTATTATATTCAAGACGTTCAGAAAGAAAGAAGAAGAATTAAATGCAAGGTTGCAGCTGGGAATAGTAATCAAGACTAGTAGTACTCTATGGGGCAGGATACTTACTTACAAGGAAAATTAAAGATCAACTACATACTACCAGACATACCAGGTGGTGAAATCGTCAAAAGGGAAATGCTAAACTGATGAAACGGTTGCAAGTGTGAGTCCATAAATGTAATAGTAAGGTAAAGAAAAGGGTCAATACTCACAATATTATCCTTTTATTAATGTTAAAAATTGGCTACTGGTTTCTAGACTTATAATTTATGTCGCATCATCAGGCCAGAATAAGAGGTCAAATTGTTTGTTGTTAAAACAAACAATCTTTTGTTGTTAAGATAAGATCATAATATACTAAGCATCAAAGTTAACGTACCACCTTAAAAATAAGATATTTTTGATGTCTCGTATTTCCTAAACCTGTTTTAAGATTTGAGTAATTTTTTTAGTGTATTATAGCTTTATTAGTCAAGAATATCGATGTAATAATATTATTGCTAAAGAGGTAAGTGTCATTGTATACCGGGTGTAACAATGATAGTGTGTTTTTTCTTCAAAGTTTGGAACACCCTGTGGAATATTCTAGCGTGTATAAAATGTTGAAATTAAAACTTAACTGTAGCCTTAGGCTGTCTTAACATTTTGCTATTTGACTCATTCGCTTATGTTGGATAGTAAAAAAGTTAGGTACTTTAACAACTAGAAATGTTATTCATCAATACAGGGTGTTTCTAAATAAGTGCGACAAACTTTAAGGGGTAATTCTGCATGAAAAAATAATGACATGAACATATGTCCGCAAATCCTTTGTTTCCGAGATACAGGATGTTGAATTTTTTCTTACAAACTGACGATTTATTTATTGCTCTAAAACTGGTTGAGATATTCAAATGAAATTTGGTACGTTTGAAGAGGAATTTAATTAGGAATTTTATATTCACCATTGGCGTGCTTACGGGTATAAACATTTTAGATACATCCCGTATGCACGCCTATGGTGAATGTAAAATTCTTAATTGTATGTCAAAAAATACGCAATAACTACCTCTTAAACCCTACCAAATTTCATTTGCATATCTCAACCGGTTTTAGATCAATAAATAAATCGTTAATTAGTAAGAAAAAATTCAACATTCCGTATCTCGGAAACGAAGCATTTGTGAACATATGTTTATAAAATAAACGGTCATTATTTTTTTATACAGAATTACCCCTTAAATATGTGGCACTTATTTAGAAACACACTGTAGTGATGAATAACATGGCTAGTTGTTAAAGTACCTAACTTCTTTATTATCCCACATAAGCGAATGAACCAAAAAGCAAAATGTTAAGAAAGCCTAAGGCTACAGTTGAGTTTTAATTTCAATATTTTATATGCGCTAGAATATTCCACAGGGTGTTCCAAACTTTGAGGAAAAAACACACTATCATTTTTACACCCGGTATACAATGACACTTACATGTTTAGCAATAATATTATTACATCGACATTCTTGAAGAATAAAGCTATAATATATACTAAAAAATTACTTAAATTGGACAACAGGTTTAGGAAATACAAGACATCAAATATGTCCCATTTTTAAGGTGGTGCGTTAATTTTGATGCTTAGTGTGTATCAGTTACAAGTAGGCTTGAAGCTAGGGTATGTGAATGCATTCAAAGTCATCATCTCCTCACGATGATAGGACCACGTTCACTCAGGTGTATTATGTGGCAAAATGATATGTACTAGTTGATCTGGTTAAGTACTTCTGTTCTGTGTTACTGCTGTTTTTGTCTGTATTTCGTCTAAATTTCAATAATGGAGTTTATTGGTGTTTTTTGTTCTTCTTTTACTTTTGTTCTGTTTTAACAACAAACAATAATTTGACCTCTTATTTAGGTCTGATGATGGGATATAAATTATAAGTCCCGAAACCGGTAGGCAATTTTTTTAACATCAATAAAAGGATAAGATTGTGAGTATTGACCCTTTTGTTTACATAACCATTGAAATTTTAAATTATTGAATTCCTACTTCCTTAATTATTTTACATCAAAACTCATGAGAAACTATTTATGGAGGACTGAAATCTGTTTTGAAAACAAAATTGTTCTACAAATTACACACATTCCAAAATATATATTTGCCAGAGTATTCTTGTAAAAGTAAAATGCAACGCCTCGCCGCTCGTGCGCGGACGCTACGTTGCTACACCGGCTGTCGGATGACAACAAAGGCGTAGCTCGCTATGCTCAAGTGGAGATGGGGGGGTTCGTTGAGACTTCTCTTTCAACCTTAATATAGATATTAACTGGGCGCCAGGCAGATTTGCCCCACGGTCCACGCTTAAAGTAGACTGCAACTTCAAACCTACCAAATTGTCGCAGTACAAATCATGTGGTGTATGTAACAAATGAAATTAAGGGATACCTCACGTATAAATTATCTATTAATAATAAATAAATAAATAATAAATAAATTTAGACCGTAAATATGCAATAATTAACAAAAAAAAAATAAACTGAACAAATTTAATAATATTGAACAACCACAACGATAACCTACCTAGTAACTAGTTGCGACAAAGCAAATAGGGCTGCTAGCCCTCAAAATTAACCGAAAATTATAAGCGTCGCCTGAGGTCAGGCGCAACCGCTGTAAAACATAAACCAGTATAACAAACCGAAAACGCACTAGGTACTACTCACAAATAAACTAAAATTAATAAAGGCTAATGAACATAAATGCATAAAAAAAATAAATTAATAAAAATCCTTATCTTAAATCTGTAGTGAGGTATCCAGCGATGTATCCAATGAGACGAATAACCAGTAACATATCCAACGACGTAATCAAAACAATGCGAACAAAACGAAACGAAAAACTAAAAGTAGAAATTGTAAGTAATTGGAGACCCTTTGGCCAGAAGGGTTTTCAAGGGGGTACAGATACAAAAAAAACTCTTCTACTTCGCACAGAGTATTTGCCACCAATAACTCTACCCCTATCTATTCTGTGGTTTAAGGGCTAATAACTGGTATTATTTTCCTTCAGAATGGCTTCAAGGAATCGTCACGGCATCTATGTAAAATGGTGGCTTGGAAATAGGTCCCGTATCATACGTATCGTCCCGGTGTGACAACTACACAAGTTCAATTTATCATAAGTTCACGCCGATTTCCACAATGAGGGTGTCTATAAAAGCCCAATTGCCTGAAAACTTATGTTCAACACCAGCACAACAATTTTAAAATTGACAACTGTCAAGGTGACTTATCGTAACGTATCCATGACAACCAAATTCAAAGTCTGCTATTTATTCGCTTATTTATTTAAGGAAATAGGAGAAATGTGGGAAACGATATGAAAGAGTGGAATAATCTTATTAATAAAAATAGTATATAGATGGTCGAATTTTTAAAACGTAACAAGGCCACACGTAGGGCAGAATGTATATATCGCATGTGTATAATATGTGCTCTAATAATGCGTGCTCTGTCAGTTTTGTGTAAAACTTATTTCCCTGAGCCATAAGGAAATACCCAACATGTGGCAATAAAAACGCATATAGCTTCAGAACAACAATAAAAACGCAGGTTAGGACTTGCCGTTTGAACACTCGCAAGAAATAAATTCAAAAAACAGAACCTAATTAAATTTGATGAACGAAAAAATATACTCAAGTCAAAATGAGTTGTATGTAGGTATAGTCGTAAAACCATGCAAAAGACTCACCTTATAATACACGTCCGGAACGTACTGCTTATCTGACGATTCTCTGACGTAACCTAATTCTGGACAATCCTTAGTGGGCAGAAGGCAATTGTCTCGTACTAACGCCATGCACTGATTGGACACCTGGTATCCTTCCATGTGGACTTGATTGGTCTTATCACCTAAAAAACGTTTGAAAAAAAGAATATTCATTGGATAAAATGCATTTTTAAGGGGCTATCCTAATGTAAAAGTACGAAATTCATGTACTTTTTTGGAACTTTCTAAAATAAAAAGTACTGTACCAGTTGTTTTGAAAATTTGCATGATCATTTATTATAAAAAGAAGCACATGTAAAAAAAATATTGAAAATTAAACGAGTCATGCGCCATCTGCTGGCATCGTGAAAAAACATAGCTCCACTGATGCAGTGATTGGGACTAATAGAGATTCTGAACAAAAATTTCAAAGTGATTATTGAAATATAAGATATTTTCAATATCATCCACTAGGGGTTTTTTGATTGGATACAAAATGTCAATTTGGCGGTATTTGAAACTGAGAATTTTTTAGCTAATTAAAAAAAATTCAACACTCGTAATTTTTCCAAATTTTAATATTTTTCACAAATCCTAGTTGATGGTATAGAAAATGACATATTATATTTCAATAATCACTTTTATAATAAATTACTCTTAATGGGAAATAAGCCACAATTTTACCGAAAAAATGATTCTATTAACGTTTCGAAGCCCAAATCGGGTTAAACGTTAATAGAATCATTTTTTTTTGGTAAAATTGTGGCTTATTTCCCATTAAAAGTAATTTATTCAATAATCACTTTGAAATTTTATATTTCAGGACCTCTATTAGTCTCAATTAGACACTGCAGCAGTGGAGCCATGTTTTTTTCACGGTGCCAGCAGATGGCGCATAACTCGTTTAATTTTCAATATTTTTTTTATGAAATTATTTTTACATGTATGAATATAAGATTTTGGATTTTCCTCAAAGCAAAACACAATGTGATTCTCGTCTAAAAACAAAGTTTATTTAATTTTCCCTTAACTAATATCAACTGATAAAATACTAACCTAAAAACAAAGAATCGACAAATAAATGTTCATGCTTTACAATTATTATAAAAACTTAAATCGTCTGTTGAACTTCTAAAAACTTTTAAAATTAAATCCAATTCATTTATATGAAAATAATGACAAATTGCCAATGTCAGTGTCACCACAAAGCTTACATGAATATATGAATTTCGTTCTTTTACACTAAGATAGCCCCTTACGGTCAAATTGTCGGAAATAATTAATAAATAAAGCATCGTTTTCTTACCTGTTACACACACCGTAACGAACTTCGACCCAAAAGTCCCTTTGGATGCGTATCTGGTGGGATTGGGGTACATATTTTGATAATGGCCAGCCATTATGCACTCTTGAGAAGAAAACAAGTGACTATCGATGTTTCGAATGTATTTGACGGTGCCGGTTTGAACGTCCTTAGCGAGAAGATCGGTAAATATCCAACCGACACGTCTTAAACCTAAAGATGCTGCCATTTGTTCCACGATTTCCTCTCTGTCATCGGGAAGGAGATGGATCGAGTCTTTCGAACTTTCTTGTGGAGGTTCGTATATTGCTACGACGTTGGCTTTTATTCCTGAAAGAAGAAATGCTATTTAGTACACGGTATTTTGTGTAGATAGCACATTTTAAATTTCGTGTAGATTGTACAGTATTTATGTAGCAGATCTGCACAGAATGTTGACAGACCGAGAATGAATTTGGAACATCGATATCTTATTATTTATTACCTATTCAACATAAACAATTTTAGATAAATATTATATATGTAATATAAATCAAAATCATCTAATATGGGCAAGGTGTATACATTGAGAGAGTAGAAGACTGAAACACTTGTTGAATATGGGCTAAAACTTCTTGATTCTAAGAGAAAACTTATGGTTGCCCGCAAAACGAAGTTACAACCAATGAACATCAGAACGTATGGAATAAAATTAGAAAGAATCCACAATATCACCTATTTGGGTGTCAACGTTAACGATAACTGGGATATCATCATCAATGGTTTTACAGCCCTATGAAAGAGCCTCGACCTTCCCAAGTCTATTACGCCAGTCAGTCCTATCCATTGCCAACTGTTGCGCCTATTTTTCTCCCATCCTCATCTACACCATCCTTCCATCTAAGTTTTGGCCTACCCCTATTTCTACTTCCCACAGGTTGTGACATAAGGATTCTTCTAGGAGGGTTGTTATGCTGTGATCTTGCTAGATGTCCTGCCCATCTTAGTCTTCCTATTCTTATAAGAGATACTACGTCTTTACCACCAAATATAAATATGTTTATATCTGTGGTATACCTCGTAGTTGTACCTCCTCCTCCAAATACCATTTTCACAGATGCCACCGAATATTCCTCTCAGGATCCTTCGTTCAAATATAAGCAGAAGGTTTTCTAGGTATAAGGGTTTTGTATATGGTTATTTTTGATTTTTGACTAAGTTTCTGCTTCTCATATGTCTACTCAGTCCAAAATAGCATTTGTTCGCTAGGATTATCCTTCGCTTGATTTCTTCCGTCATGACGTTCTCCTTGGTGATCAGGGAGCCCAAGTATGTGAATTTGTCCACCACTTCAAAGGTAGAGTTATCAACAGTGAATTGGTGACCGATGTTTCTGGCTCTATTGTTGGGTGTTGATGCCATCATTTTAGTTTTCTCCTCGTTTACTTTCAGGCCCATATTTTTTGAGGCATTTGAGAGGGTGGTATACATTTCTTCTAGTTTGCGTGTTGTGCGGGCAACTAAGTCCACGTCATCTGCATATGCCAAAATTTGGGATGATTTATTAAAAATATTTCCTCTGTTGTCTATTCTGGCATCTCTGACCTCCTTTTCCAGAGCTATGTTGAAGAGGAGACACGCCAGCGCATCTCCCTGTCGCAGCCCAACATTCGTTTAAAACGCCTGTGATTGTTCGCCTTGTATTTCGACTTTGCAAACGACTTTACGCATTGTAGCCTTAACCAATCTTATCAGTTTATCAGGGATATGGAATTCATCCATGGCTTCATACAATTTATTTCTTAGGACACTATCATAGACCGATTTAAAATCTACGAAAAGATGGTATGTGTCGATATTGAATTCATTGGTTTTTTCCAGTATTTGCCTTAGCACAAAGATCTGGTCTGTTGTTGATCGACCAGGCCTAAAACCACTTTGATATTCTCCAAGATGCTCCTCCGAATGTGCACTTAGGCGACCATATAAGATACTCGAAAATATTTTGTAAGCTGTATTAAGGAGGGTTATTCCCCTATAGTTTCTACATTCCAATTGATCACCCTTTTTGTGTAGCGGGCAAATGATTCCAACACACCACTCTTCCGGGATTTGTTCCTCATTTAAAGCTCTCAGTATTATTTTATATATTTGATTAGTCAGAGTAGCACCTCCATATTTAATAAGTTCCGCGGACATACCATCACTTCCTGGAGATTTATTATTTTTTAGGTGTTTTATTGCATCCCGTACTTCTTGAATTGATGGAGGCTCTAATGGTGTATTTTTGGTTGCTCCTGGGGGTGGTTAATTTGGATCTTCTACTTCGATGGTAAGTAGTTCTTTATAGTGTTCCATCCACCTTTTCAATATTTCTTCTTTTGTATTGAGTATGTGCCCCTCCTTATCTTTACATAGTCTTAGCCTTGGTTTGAATTCCTTTCTTGCATTATTCAGAGTTTTATAGAATTTTGTTGTTTGATTTTCCTGTTTTATTGCCTCAAGTTATTCCAGTATGCTATTTTCATAAATTCTCTTTTTTCTTCTATGAATGTACTTCGCTTCTCTTCTAAGGTCTTTATATTTTTGTTGTTTTTCTCGGGTTCTTCTTTGCTGCATCTGTTTAAATGCATCGTTCTTTCTTCTTGTAATGTCCTCACACTCAGCATCGAATCAGTCATTGCGTGATGGTGGTTTTTCTGGCCCTAGAATATTATTTGCTGCGTCTTTAATATTACTTTTGCACATTTCTCATTGTTCGCTGATTGTTAGATTCTCATTAATTATGCAGTTAGTTTCGATACAGTTTTGAAACCTTTCTACCGTTTGCGGATTTTTGAGGAGTTCAATATTAAGGCGCGTTGTTTTGGTACTTCTCTCCTTCTTCGCGTTTGAGATTCTAGCTCGAATTCTTGTGCCAACTAGAAAGTGATCTGAATCAATATTGGCGCCTCGATAGGTCCGGACATCCATCAAGTTTGAGAAGTGTCTAGCATCTATGATCACATGATCAATTTGGTTGTTCGTTAATCCATCGGGCGAGGTCCAAGTTCCCATATGTATTTTTTTGTGTAGAAAACATGTGCTTCCTACGATCATGTTCTTTGCGGCTGCGAAGGTGACTGCTCGGTGTCCATTCCAATTGGTATTATTATGGAGACTATATTTACCGATGTGCGGTAGACATATTTCTTCCCTTCCGATTTTTGCGTTCAGATCACCGATTACTATTTTAATGTGACTTCTGGGACAACTGTCATATGCTCTTTCTAATGCATCATAGAATTCGTCTTTATCTTCGTCTTCCCTGTCCTCTGTTGGGGAATGTACATTAATAAGACTAATATTAAAAAACTTGCCCTTGATCCTTAAGCAGCTCATTCGTGGATTAATCGGCTTAAAATCTATAACCAAATGCTTGACTTTATTATTGACTATAAAGGCTGTCCCAAATTCATGTCTAGTTCTATGGCAACTATAGTATATGTTGTAGTTTGTTTTTTGGATTATGCCATGACCTGTACATCGCAGTAATATCGGCGTTATATTGTGCTATATGTCGCATAGTTTGTGGATGTTTCCAGGTTCGTTGAGTGTGCGAACGAAAATTAGAAAGAATCCACAATATCACCTATTTGGGTGTAAACGTTAACGATAACTGGGATATAAACAAAGAAATAAGAATACACATCGAAAAAACCAGACCACCTTCCATAAACTAAAGAAAATTCTCATTAATAGAGATATTACTGTAGGATTGTAAATAGTTTACCTTATATTTTAAATTCCCCTGTATATCATTTTTCTTAATTATTAGTACGAGAACGGGATAAGGGTCTCACATATGGACGTTGGCCCAGATGTGCAGAACGAATTGGGGATTACGGCGACGGTAGCGGACTATTTTTAACTTTATAGTTTTAGTTTATTGGAAAAAGACGGCGGCGGGTCGGTACATACTTTGAACCAATTTTAATTGGGTTCTTTCACAGGAAAAAAGATATTAGCCTAAGAGGGTTGGTTTTAGCGTAGGGAACTAGAACGAATACATGCAGTCGATTATAACATCACAGCGACGACAGACGCGTTCTTAGGGGATAATACTTAGAAAAAGACGAATTAAGACGGGTATTATATTGATTAGACGCAAATTATCTATAAATACATTTCTTTTTTGTAAGAATAAGAACACGTAAGATTGTGGTCGCAATTACACACTTTTACACTTTTACATTTCGTCAATTTAATAGTATCAATAATTTAGCCATCTATTTTATTAATTAAAACTGTTAAACATCAAACGGACTTTTATTACGATTGTCTTTAAAGGAAACCTACATTACATTAAACCTTAAAATCAAATTAATATGCTGCTCCATATTCTCCACATTGCTACATGCACTGGAGAGCTGGACCCTTACAGAGACACTAATGAAAAAATTGAAGGCCTTTGAGATGTGGCTCTAACAACAAATATTGAGGATAGGTTGGGTTGATCGACACGCTAATAGTAACAGATAACCTAGCAAATTTACAGTATTTGATGGAAAACATAAACGCTCATACCAATAAGTATGGTCTAAAACTGAACATCAAAAAGACTAAATTCATGATTGACGAAGAAGCTATTGGGACCGTGCAAGTTCGGCAAAGCGACCTCTATTTCTACGCTCTGTACTTTTATTCGCACTTTTAATTATATTGGCCAATTATATTAGTCCTGGTTGCTGGATAATTGTCAAGGCCATAGTCCAAAAAAATAATAAGAAGAAAAAATAAGATGCAGGTTATGTTATGCAAACTTAAACAATTGTATGTAGTAAATAAAATTAGTTATTAAAATGCAGTACTGCAAGCAAAATACAATTAATTAAATTTACTTTTATATAATAATCGCATATCATATCAATATTGTGGAGCAATATATAATTTTTCTGCTTCAATGACAGAAGGTATGAAATATAAGTCAATTTGACAATTTCAATTGACAATATGAATTACTTAAGATATTGATATTCACAGATACTGTGAATTTAACCATAAATAATCAGCCAGTTGAAAGAGTTACGTCCTACAAATATTTAGGGGTTTGCTTCACTGATACTAATGACCAGACAAGAGAAATCAAGAGGCGAATAGAGATAGCGAGACAATCGTTTGTCAAAATGAAAACGTTTCTATGTAGACCAGGGCGCATCTGTAAAAATATTAGTACATTTGGACGTTGAGAGGTGACTCAAATTTTTTTGCAGAAATTGTTGAAAATAACTCAAATAATATTTGAGTTATCCTCCCTCTCAAAAAGGTCCGGAACATTGTTTAAATAATTAAAATGTCAAAAAATGAAGGAAAAATTCGATTTTTTTCTTCGTTTTTTGATTATAACTTTAAAAGTATTCATTTCCGAGAAAAGTTATATTGACATAAAAGTTGTGTAATTAAATTTTCTACAATATAGAATTGGTTAAAAATTTAAAAAATAGTCACCCTTGTTGCAAAATAGCAATAATTGGGAAAAAACCATACAAAAACAAGTATTCACATTTTACGTTTTTCAACCATTTATGCTAAACTTAGGACCTTCATATTTCACCCAGAAAAACTTTATGATACAGTAAAACAATACTATAAATTTTATTAAGATCGGTTTAATAGATTTTGCAAAATAAATTTTGCAATCCAGCTTTCGCAAAAAAATTCATTTTTTCAAACTGTTACAGGACTGAAAATAAAGCAGATAGCAAGTTGAAATTTTTTTTGCTTATAGAAGTGTACTGTACCTTTCATTTGCAATTTGCAAAACTAAAATCGATTATCCACCACGGCGTCAGGAATTTTTTTAAATAAACATTAATTATTGGTGCTGCGCGCAGGACACCGGATAGTTTGCTCTGATTGGGCATTCCAATTACCTTTGATAATGATTGATACATTTTAATTTTTATTACATTTCGATATAAATAAATTTGTTTATTGCAAAATAAAAACACATACTCTATCCTTTGAAATAACACTTTTTTTAGCAAAAACTTTCTTTGTTCATATATTTTAACTTAGAGAATAAAAGTTTATTATTTTTAAACATATGCAATTGTTTAAACAATATTTCACAAACAATAATAAAATCAGTTTGATTTTTGTGGAATTAAAATATTAAAATACAACAAAATATAGAGTAAGAAAATAATATATTAGATAAAGATTGGAATAAATTTTGGTGGAAATCAACTTTATGTGAATCGAACACCGCTGTCCTGCGCGTAGCACCAATATTTAATGTTTATTTAAAAAAATTTCTGCCGCCGTGGTAATTAATCGATTTTAATTTTGCAAATTGCAAATGAAAGGTACAGTACACTTCTATACGCAAAAAAATTTTTAACTTGCTATCTGCTTTATTTTCAGTCCTGTAACATTTTGAAAAAATGAATTGTTTTTGCGAAAGCTGGATTGCAAAATTTATTTTGCAAAATTTATTGAACCGATCTTAATGAAATTTACAGTATTGTTTAACTGTATCATATAGTTTTTCTGAGTGAAATATGAAGGTCATAAGTGTAGCATAAATGGTTGAAAAACGTAAAATGCAAATACTTGTTTTTGTATGGTTTTTTTTCGCAATTATTGCTATTTTGCAACAAGGGTGACTATTTTTTCAATTTTTAACCAATTCTTCATTGTAGGAAATTTAATTACTCAACTTTTATGTCAGTACATCTTTTCTCGGAAATGAATACTTTTAAAGTTATAATCAAAAAACCAAGAAAAAAATCGAATTTTTCCTTAATTTTTTGACATTTTGATTATTTAAACAATGTTCCGGACCTTTTTGAGAGGGAGGATAGCTCAAATATTATTATTTGAGTTATTTTCAAGAAATTTCTGCAAAAAAGTTTGAGTCACCTCTCAACGTCCATCTCAAAACAGATGGGCCCTGGACTAATGCAGCCGGGACATAAATATAAACTTAAGAACAAGAATGTTAAGGTGCTATGTTTTCTCCGTTCTGCTGTACGGCATGGAAGCTTGGACACTAAAAAAGATAAACATAAAAAACATTGAGGCATTCGAGATCTGGTGTTACAGGAGAATGTGGAAAATACCATGAACAGAAAGAGTAACAAATCAAGATGTTTTGCTGAAGAAGGAATGCGAAGTCATAAACCATACAAACGAAAAAACTGGAATATCTAGGCCACATAATGAGAGGAAAAAAGTACTCTCTGCTAAGACTAATAATCCAAGGAAAAATCTCGGGAAAGAGAAATGTGGGACGTAGGAGGATTTCCTGGTTGCGAAATTTAAGGGAGTGGTATGGGTGCAGTTCAATACAGTTGTTCAGAGCTGCAGCCAACAAAGTTAAGATTGCTGTGATGGTAGCCAACCTCCGACAGGAGACGGTACTGCAAGAAGAAGAAGAGAAAAAGTATTTTCGAAGTATTGTCGAACTTTCTCTAAAATTGTAAGTACATAACTATTTTCATTTTAGAACAAGACAAGTGCGAGGCATTGTGAAGGCATGTTTTATAAAAAATCGTGTGAATAAGCTTTAGCTTTTTGTTTCAGATTTCTTCTAACAGAACATTTTTAATCAATCAGCATGAAGACATTTTCTCACCTTAAAAACTGTTAAAAAAAACTCTTAAGGGGCCCAATTCAAAAGGGCAATTGACAATGGCGGAGTGCTTAGGGACTCAAAAAACCGAGCAGTAACTTTTTAACCAGAACCTTTGCAATGCCTTGTTATTTTCGGGAATTCCAATTTCAAAAGTGGAGAATGTCACTTCAAAAATGTCCATTTTTGCTGAAATATTGTAAACTTTGTATTCCCGATGAAATTACCTTAAGAAAAAAATATACCAAGATTTCTTATGGATGGAGACTCGTTATTTAACCCGCGTTTAGACTTTCTCGCGTCTTCACGGAAAGGGGATTAGAAGATATATCTGGAATTGTGATATTTTGACAGCCACAGAACAATCACCGCTACCACTCAGACAAGCTTTTCTTGGGTTTTCTTTCTTCTTTTCCCCTAGTGTCGGTACCAATCCTGGAACGAAAACTCAAGCTCAGGAAACAAACGGCTCCTTTCAGATTTTGTCTTTTTTTGTTTTTAGCAATCGCGTGGAGGTTAGCTGTGGCTAGATCCCCACCTAGGTATAGGTATCATTGTGCAATGAAGGTAGGAAACAACAGAAAACTATCTTCGCACTATCCTGTTGAAGATTTCTTATGAAAAATTATGCTAAACCTTAAGAAAGATTTGAAAAATTGTTGCCAATAACTAAATTTATTTTATAGTTGATGAAAGTACTGATTCACCGAATCACGGAAATTCCTAATTCAAGGAAAGGCACACTTCCTACATTTGGCAGTGGCCAATAAGGGGAAAATCTAACATTTGGATTTCCCCTTTCCTACTTATAAAAAAATTATAGTGCTCCTTCACCTCAATGTTTACATCTCTCTTATTATTTCAAATTCTCGATACTCACTTAAAGTAATTGCGATACGTATCCGCTGTGAGCTCGTAGGTAGAGGGGATATTTAAAAGTTCGTAAGCGCCAGTAGTGACAAAGCAGTGAACTTTTGCCGGAAATTTGACATAAATGTCAAAGTGATTAATTTAAACATTGAAATTAAAGACATTAATAGGAAAAAATATTAGTTGGCCAAAGCTGTGGTATATATTTTTACCTTAAATATACTTAAGTTTTAAATACTGAAATTTGGTTTTTATAACACTTAGGGCCTGTTGTTCGAACGCTAATCAAGAAATTGATTATAATCAAGTCCCCTTAACAACCATCAAATAACAAAATCCGTTGTTCGTACGCCAATCAGTTAATTGTAATCAATTATGTTAACTATAATTATGATAATTAACACAATTGATTGATTAATTAATTATTAATTAACATAACAATTATTAACATAATTGATTAACTAATCAATTAATCTCATAATTGTAATCAATTATGTTTTCAGCAACCCAATTAAAGTTGACATTGACAGTTGGTGACAGTAATTAAATATTTGATAATTATCAGTTGATTCCATTTTTGATTAGCGTTCGAACAACCGTCCTTAGTAATATAATTAATCTATTAAACTAAGCGCCATCTACACGGTAATTGTGAAAGTATCTGAAGTAAGAAAGAAGGAAACTAATATTTCATCAATAGAACGTCAAAATGATTAGCAAAATCTTAAAAAAATAATGATAATGAATCATAAATTTTGTACTTACTGATATTAACCATCGATTACAATTTAATTACTTCTTTGTTTTGTAAATATTACACGATAAAAATGAAATAATAAATTTAAAAATTTCCGGAAAAAGTTGCATTAGTAATCCGCTAGTTGGCGATACCACCGAAGCTCAGAGCGAATACCTATCACATTTATATGGAACAAAAAAATGTACACTTTTGTACTTACCTAGGGGAACATCAGGGTGTACTTCGTAATTTCCATAAAGAAAACCAATTCTTTGGTGGCCAGTAACCCTCCAATAGTTCAAAAATCTTTCAACTAAATTTGTGTTTTCAAAAGCCACGTTATCAACATGCCTGTAAGCCTATAAATAAAAAAAAATTCATTTAGTATCAACCTTGTACAAAAATACAATTAATTAAGTGATGGATTTGACCGTTACTTGATGGAAGTTCATTTATTCTAACAACAAAACACTGAAAAACGTAAGCAAGTACATTAAGAAAAAGCCATGTTGTTCTGAAGCTATTTCCTTGTGGCATTTTTATGATTAACTATTTAGATGGGAAATAAGCCACAATTAAATTGAAAAAATAATTTTATTAACGTTTCGACGCCCAAATCGGATGCCGTTGTCAAAATACTACTAAATTAAACAAAAATGTTGTTGCTAAGTAAAAAAATTCTTCTAATAATTTATTTAATCTGACTCATTTATATTGGCAATTCAGACGTATATTATACATTTTAAAGTAGAAGACTTTAAATTGATATCGCCAATATTTATGAATTGCGTTCCTGGGACGACTTTACTAAAAGATAGTTCATTCGATTTCATGAAAGCAATCCCAACTCAAGAATATCCGTCACAAAAAAATCATAGCATGTGATCTGTCTTTAAAAAGACAACCAAATGCAACGATGACAGTAAAATTCTCGCGTTAGAGATTCCATAGTAAATCACGAGGGAAAACCAGGAAATAACCTCGTGATACTATCCCGACATCATAAGTATTTGGTCTTACATTTAATTTATATTTTATATTTTTAATTTTTACATATTTTATATTTTAGTATTACTTATTGTATATCTATGTATTATTAATATTATTTATAATTTAAACATATTAAAGTCAGAATTTGGTATTAGTTTTTTTTTGAAAGTAAATTAAATGTAAGACCAAATACTTATGATGTCGGGATAGTATCCTAAGGTTTTTTCCTGGTTTTCCCTCGTGATTTACTATGGAATCTCTAACGCGAGAATTTTACTGTCATCGTTGCATTTGGTTGTCTTTTTAAAGACAGATCACATGCTATGATTTTTTTGTGACGGATATTCTTGAGTTGGGATTGATTTCATGTAATCGAATGAACTATCTTAGTAAGTCGTCCCAGGAACGCAACTCATAAATTGGCGATATCAATTTAAAGTCTTCTACTTTAAAATGTATAATATACGTCTGAATTGCCAATACAAATGAGTCAGATTAAATAAATTATTAGAAGAATTTTTTTACTTAACAACAACATTTTTGTTTAATTTAGTAGTATTTTGTATTTTGACAACGGCACCCGATTTGGGCGTCGAAACGTTAATAAAATTATTTTTTCAATTTAATTGTGGCTTATTTCCCATCTAAATAGTTAATCAAGAAAAAGCCAAAGACAAAGGAATTAGAAAGTGGTGTATACCAACTGGCATGTGGTGACTGTCCAAAAACTTACATCAGTCAAACTGGCAGAACCTTTACCAAGCATATAGCAGAACACAAGAGCTTTCCATAATAGAGAAACATACACTACATATATACACTTCACCTTCTACATCTAGATCATAACGGTTCTTTTAATGAACAGTTTCAAATTAATAATACCTGTACAAAATAAAGGCCTTAAGCTATCTTTATTAGAAACTATGGAAATTACATACACACATACATAATCAAAAACCTCTTATACCCGTAGGTGTCGAGGTGAACAACTATGGAAATTAATGAATTAAAAGAGGTATATACCAAATTATCTCAGCTAAACATACATAAGGGTCCAGGGCCTGATGGAATCCCACCCAAGTTACTGAAATACTGTAGTTTTAATCTTGCTCGTCCCTTATTTTTTATTTTTCAAAAATCACTACAAACGAGTGAATTCCCTTCCGTTTGGAAAGTTAGTTTTATATCACCGATATTCAAGAATGGCGATAGAAGCAGGGTTCAAAGCTACAGACCTATTAGTATCCTTAATACTATACCTAAACTATTCGAGAGTTTAATATGTGACAAAATTAAGCCTACTATACAAAACGTAATAAATGACAACAGTATGGTTTTGTTATGGGGAGATCAACTGAAATGAACTTGTTAAATTATACCTCCTTCTTAAATGAAGCCTTGGAAAGCAAACAACAGGTAGATGCGATTTATACAGATTTTTCCAAGGCATTTGATAGGGTTAACCATACGTTACTGTTACATAAGATCGAACAGTTAGGTTTCTCTGATCCTCTGCTTAGTTGGATTCGAAATTATCTATTAGATAGAAAGCAGATAGTTCGTATTAAGAATTATTTCTCTAATGAAATTATAGTTAAATCGGGGGTACTTCAAGGCTCCCATTTAGGACCTATCTTTTTTAATTCATTTATAAATGACATAAATAAAAGTTTCAATTTTGCTCAATTTCTTCTATTTGCTGATGACCTTAAATTATTTCACATAATTACCTCTGATTTGGATCGCTACAATTTGCAATCAGATCTTAATAATCTTGTGCAATGGTGCTCACTTAATGGCATGGACTTAAATGCAAACAAATGCCATGTTATAACTTTAACTCGACTGAGAAACTTTGAGAATAATTCTTACTATATACGGGACACTAGGTTACAATTAGTTGACTCAGTTATAGATCTGGGTGTTATTCTTGACACTAACTTGAATTTCAACCTACACATTAATAGCATGGTTTCTGTCATTAAAGATGATTGGCTTTGTTAAAAGATGTAGCTATGACTTGACGACTGGTTGTTCTTTAAAACTTCTTTATTGTTCTTTGGTTAGACCACATTTAGATTATGCATCATGTGTTTGGTCACCTCAATATAATTGTCACATTAATAAAATTGAACAAGTTCAGCGTAAATTCTTACATTATTATGCTTATAAGATGCATTTCACTGGTCAAAGTTATTGCATTTCACTGGTCAAAGTTATGAGTCTTTACTGCAAATTATTCTACTTGACTCATTACAGAGTCGTCGTCAACATAAAGATCTTTGCTTCTTATATAACTTAATTCATGGTCATAAATTCTGTATTTCACTCTTAAGGCTACGGGTACATAATTCGCAAATATTTTACGTGTATCCCTACTTTTTCTGTCTTTACACGGCAAATTACGCGTAGTAAAATTCACACTGGTATGGATATGTAAACATTACTAGAATGTCATTCTACTTGAAAATGTCATCATTAATTTAAAGAGATGGGTTTTGAATGTTCTTGGATAACTGTTATTTTTATAATTGGAAATTATTAATTACGTTAATAAATGTGATAATTTTTCACTAACTATGTATTCAGTGATTGTAATAATTTATTTGTACAACAAAGACTAATACTCAATCGAGAAAAGAGGAAAAGTGTTAAAGTGATTTTTTAATAATATATTGTTATGGAACGCTTACAATTTTGAACATCTTTAACAACAAAATACTTGGATCACAGAATATATTATCCTGATGTATTCTCTGCTTGGATCTTCCACAAATAATACACAATAAATAACTTTTTATTAAGTTCACGTCTTAAATCAATTATTTATCAAATACACTATATTTCAATAAAATTTAATCAATAACTCAACATATTCCCGATGCAATGTCAAATATTTAAAATTGTCACTGATTGTCAGTGTCTGACTGACAATATTATATTCGGCTGAGTGCGTTGTAAGACAAAGATAGATTTGGAAAATATTACCACGGCATTGTATTTATTTTTTTCGAATCCTGAAAAAACCAATAAATATTTTTGAAAAATTTAAACGCAGAATGAAAGACTAAATCATTACCGAGGGCCGAAAGTCCCTTAGAATAAATAAAAAGTTTATTTTGAATGATATATTTGAAATTAAAAATCACACTAAATTTTCTCTTAGTTTTTCACCCCTGTAACTTATTAAAATAAACATTATAAAAGTTCTCAGGGACTTTCGACCCTCGCTAATAACGTGATCTTTCATTCTGCGTTTAAATCTTTCAAAAATACTTATTAGTTTTCTCAGGATTCGAAAAAAATGAATCCCCATTTGAATAGCATTGCAGCCGAAAATACGTACCGATCCTCTTAAATAAAATTGGTCTACGTGTACCTTCAAGAACCACCCGTTCTGTGACCACCTTCCACGAAGTCATTAACCGTACAAACTATGGTTCAAGTTCCTATCTCTGTAAAACTATTAAATTAGCAAATACATTATCTCCACATGTTGATTTCTTTGTGAACGACTTTACTGCGTTTTCCACACAATTACATTTATATTTAACTTAATGTTTTAATTTCAGGACTGATTTGTCAATTACTGTTATTGTCTTCGTTCTAAGATAAGTTGTATTTGTCAATTGTAAAATGTTTTAGATATTTAGATTTTATTACTTTATATTATAGGACTAGCTCTCAATTGTTAAATGAGAGCAAGTAATTTTAAATTTAATTCAATTTTAAATGAGAGCAATTTTATTATTGTTAATTATGTATTTACCAATTTTGTACTAGATCTTATTTTGAATTGTTGTTCTAGTTTGTGTGACATTTTAATTGTATTATGTACTAATGGACTTCGGTCCGTCAATAAATAATAAATAAAAAAATACTGATATAATTCTGAATGACCAACTTGAGACAAACAGCTCCCCACTCCTCAACCTACTCAGTTATACTTTTAAGTGCACACACAAAGTAAAATACATCGCTTGAGAAAGGCACTCTGTAGAAATAGCTGTAGTGATATTAACTTTGTGGAATGGAATGCGCAATACATTTTATTAGCATAAAATTTTATTTTATTATGGAGCTATCAGAACTTTATCTAGAGCCTAATATACTAGCAGTAACAAGCGCTTAAAGAATTAGATGGCTGGGTCACGCCAGAGAATGAGCGCAGCAAGAGTCTCAAAAATGATAATATCTAGTGCAGAGGTGGCCAAGCTTCTTGATAATCGAGCCATTTTTCAAAATTTGAAATTTTTCGCGAGCCGCAATTAAATAATAATTTAAAAAGTGTAAAAAAGGTATTAAATTTTTCTCTCACTGTTTGGACTACACAAATTTTAAAGTGAAATAAAATGGTTCACATCATTGTTTCAAATATGCAAATAATGCTACAAGCAACCTTTACTAATTCAGGATACTTCAATTCTTCATCATCCTTCAATCTTTTTCTCGGACGGCTACTGATCTACCGTCTCTCAAAAAACACTGTCTTCCTCTAATCTTACCACATGACCTGCCCATCTTTTCTTAGCTTTTATGTCTCTTACGATGATTTCAGTCCATACACAGTCACCAATTCAACTTTGAGGCGCCTTCTCCACTCTCTTGTCAATTCATCTCTTTGAGGGCCAAATATCATTCTGAGAACTTTCCTTTCAAACACCAGTAGCTCATTTATTTCCCGCTGATTTAGAGTCCATGTTTCACGTCCAAATGTAACAATTGAGTGAATAATTGACATACACTCTTAATTTAGATTGTCTTTTTAGCACCTTAAGATCTTAATAATGATGATATGGAATATTATGTTCTTTTCCACGCAGCTATTCTTGCCGAGACCTCTTTTTTTATGTGGTTGCCATCTGTGATTAGCGCCCCTAGATATTTAAACTCTTTTACTACTTCGAAGTTGTGGTTATTATTAGTTACGTTCTGCCAAACTCATGATCTTGGATTTTTGGTTACTAGCATGTATTTCGTCTTTTGTGGTGATAGCAACGGTGATAAGGGGCCTCCTTGTTTAAGTCATGATGTTACACAGTCTTTTATATTTGTTGTCAGTAATTTAAGACATTTTAAAACACTAAAATTAAAATTAATTCAGGTACATTTATTGAGAGCCACAAATAATCCTTCAAAGAGCCACATGTGGTTCGCGAGCCACAGTTTGGCCACCCCTGATCTAGTGTGTTGGCAGGAAGAAGGAGAAGAGGAAGACTGAAGTCAAGATCGAGCAATGTCAAAGAAGACATGACAAGACCATAACCAACTGGAAAAGGAAAGCTAATGATAAACGAGAATGGAGTACATCAGGCCATGGGCCTGCTAGGCCTGTAGTGCTCATATATTATTACTATTAAGTCTGTATTATTACCTGCATATTCAGTGTGATAGCGTTAGGCTGGCACTTAGAACAGATACCTCTAGGCCATGGTGGATGATCCTTGCAGCCTTCTTTGATGCGACAAGAGATGTCTTCTAGGGCTAAAAACTTCCCACGGTCCACTCCAGACATCATTTTGCGTAAATATGAGTGAAAGGACAGATGTTTAATATTGTGTTCTTTCAAATACGCTTCATCATAAGGTTCTAGTGGTGAGCAATGAACACAGCGGGAGTTGGCATTGTGACGGCAGCTAAAAAGAAATTATTTGTATTTTATTAGCTCTAAACAAACTGTAAATGTGAGGTTTTTTTGTGATATATTAATGAGCTCCAGAATGTTGTTTTGTCATAATTTGTTAAGGTAGGCTCTTTTGTCCAGAGTTTCTAAGCAAAAATTGTGTTTTGAACATCTTTATGATTTGTATTGTCCTTTGCAATGTATTTTTTTATTGATAACCAAAACTTACTAAATCTCACCTAACTTAACTAATTTAGTGTTCATTTGTTTGTACATATCGTCGTCTTAGTACTATAACTTGATAACTCCAAAATTGATATTTTTGAGATAACTATTTCACAAGATGTATTTTATTTGCCTCCATATTGTGTAAAAACTTGATGACGGTTCAAACAGGTTAAGTATTTATTTATGATTGACGAAAGTTGATAAAACTCAAATGCCCCTGATATTCAGTGCTAAAATTTGACAAGATTAGTTATCAAGGTATTGTTTAATTGAAATAATCGTGAATGCGACATACACTGAATGCTACAACTAGCTAACTCTAGTTATGTAGTTGTAGAACGTGTTTTTCTGAAACCATTGAGCCTACCATGTAATTGCCATCTGTTGATTCAGTTCATGTTAATGCAAAAATTCGAGAATTGTGAGCAGTTCTGGCAACCTCCATGGAGGAGGGCTAATTTTCACCAAAATATTGCTTAAAATATTAGTTTGGTTAAAAAGTTCACTTAGATGTAACTTGGCTCAACATGCGATATTACCAAATGTTAACATTATGGTAGTGCTAAAAGTTGATAACTTTACTTTTTCATGTTATTTTCCATATTGGAAAACAAATTTGCATTGTATTCCTAAATAGATCAATAGCCAAAAAAAATAAGGAACAGTATTTTAGAGCCACAGAGTGAATTCCGTATTTACCAAAATCATGGTAGCAGCATAAATATCTTTAAAACCTTTAAACCCGTTTATCTCAGAACTACTAATTTCGAGTTATCAAGTTATAGTATTAAGGTGATGATATATCTTATTATTCTGCTTCTTCCTCTTTATAAACAGTTCTGTTTGTTCGTTGGCAGATTAATACCTCTGTTAAAGGTTGTGAACCCATCTTTTGTACAGTGGTCTGGTCTGATACTTTTACTGATTGGTGATTTATCTCTTTATATTTTGATTATATTGATTATGCAGGTCTCCCTTAGGGACCGTTCAAGTATTACGTAACGCAGGTGGGGGGAGTGGGGGTTAAAAATCTTAAAAATTGCGTTACGTAATATGTGAATGCCCCATTAAGGTGCGTTATGTAGGGGGGAGGGGGTCAAAAATCTTAAAAAACCGTGTTACATAGTTAAATTAAATTAAATTAATTAATATTACTTGAACGCTCCCTTATTCAGCTTATGTGGTTATTCCATTCCTTTTTTCTATTTAGTGTCCATTCGTTTATACACTGTACTTTATATTTTCTTCTAATAATTTCACTTCTCTTTCGATCTTTCAGCATATCCCCTCTAATTATTCTCAGTACTCTCAACTCTGCTGTTTCCAGTAGTCTTTTTGTTGTGGCTGTGCTAGGTCTTGTTTCTGACACATGTGTAATTATTCATCTTACACTGGCTTTATAAATTCTTGACTTCATCTCGGTGTTAATATATCAGTTTCACCATAATATAGTGCTATTAATGCATCCTGCCAGTCTATTTGTTATGTGTACTTGATATCATGATATCTCCCTTCTTTGTCCAGGTGTCCATAGCTGGACAGAGCAATTTCAAAGTATTTTATTTCCATTACTTGTTCAATACTGATGCCATCAATTTCTATTTTAGATTTGATTGGTTCTCTGCTGATTACTATTGTGTTAGTTTTCTGAGATGAGATTGTCATATTAATTCTTTTCCTCTTATGTTAATGCTGTAGACTAGTCTTTGCAGACTATCTTCATCTTGGGGTGTCAATATTGCTTTACGCTTTACCTACATAACAAAGTATTTTTACTTATTTGTTTACTGTTCTGTATCCCTTCCTTTTTTGACATTTTTGATGATTTCAGAAGCATGGACGCTAACTAAAACAGATGAATCCGCTTCTATCGATTTTTTAAAGAAAAGTGCTATGCAAGATATTCGGAGCAGTCTGTGAGAACAGAATATGGAGGTGTAGATATAACTTTGAACTGCAGAATATCTACAAGAAGACGTTTGGTGGAAAAGATATTATCACTGTAATTAAGCAAAACTGCCTGCAGTGGGCAGTACATGTAGCCCGGGTCCCTGAATCGAACATGATAAAAAATATTCTAACAGCTCAACCTGCTGAAATGAGAAGATGGGGTGGACCAAAGTTGAGGTGGATGGACGGGGTAACACAAGATGCCGAGAAGATCGGCGTCAGCAACTGTAAAATGCAAGCGAGGGATAGAACAGAATGGCATAGAAAGCTTGAGAAGGCTGAGGCCCTCTAAGGGCTGTAATACCAAGATGATGATGATGATGATGATTTCATCCATGATTAAATTGAAAAGCATAGGGATCAATGAGTCCCATTGTCTTATTCTGCTGCCTGTTTATAGGTTCTGTAAGTTGTCCAACTATTCTAGCTTCCATTTTGTTGTTTAGGTAGATTTTTTCAATAGTTTTTATGATATTTAGAGGAACTTCTCTATTACAGAAGATGAATTACATGGTTAAGTCTTACTCTGTCAAATCCTTTTTTCAAGTCAATTAGACACAGGAATGCTGGTCTATTATATTCTAGTCACTTCTCAGTAATTTGCCTTATGTATGACGAATATTGCATCATATGCGGTGTATAGTAACTGAAACATAATTCAATGATATACATTTCAGTTTGGTAAAGTTTGCTACCGATACTACACTAGCACCACTTGTTTTAACTGTTTTATCTTACTAATCTACAAAGAAAACTCATGTGTTGTATACTTACAGTTTGTCATCCCTATTCCTCTGCACCTTTCCATCAATTTTCATTAACTGTAGATCTACCTCATCCTCTTTAATGTTTGCAGAGCCACTTCGAATTCTATTTTTTGAATATGAAGTAGCGCTTGTGGAAGGCATAGCACTAGTCGAAGGGGTGGCATCATCCACTGGTTCCCCAGAAGGAGAGTTATTACTCTAAAAACATATAAACCCTCATTAAGCGAGAACTTTCTGTGAATATATTAGGTTTTGTTGATTTTTGTAATAAAATTAGAATTAGAAATTTTAAAATTATATATAACTTACAAACAATACTGCTCCATTAACAGGAGCTAAATATATCATATCCCCATGACGCAAACCCAAGGAAAGCACAGTTTTAGACTTGCTGCTAGGTATCTCACTTTTCTTGTTTTTTTCTTTGTATAAAGCAAAAGCAAAACTGTTAAATTCAAAGGCGTCATGAACTGTTTCGAACAATTGACAAGTTGTGGAAGAAGCGCTGATTTCAACTCTTTTTGTTCCTTCTGGAGATTGTACTCTCAGCAACTAAAATTTGAAAATCAAAATTGAGGTTATGTATCAAAGTGGACAGTTATTAAAATTGCATTTAATTAAGTAAAATTATATTTTTGGTTTCAAGTTAGAGACAATTCTTACCATAGGTTTGTTTCTCGACATTATGAAAAAATATCCATGTATATTTTTATAGCTTCGTCAGTACAATTTTGATTTTAATTGTCAAATTCAGGGACAAAATACCAACACAAATTTGCTCCGTCATTAACACATTGCCATTTGTCAAATTTGTCTACAAATCAGGGTCTCCAACATTCTTTTGTTCTATACACAAAAATAGCAACATCATAGCTGACATGCTAGTTGCCTATATAGTAGTATACTTCAAAAAATATAAAAGAACTTTATTTTTAAGCGGCATCCAAAAATCTTGGCAGACGATTTTATGCGAATGAATTCCTGAGTTTATGAATTTTATCTATTTAAAGTAAATATTTACTACAGATAGTTATTGATTTTTACCCTCCTGAGAATGTGTACTGTTTTTATAAACAGTTAAAAAAATATGAGAATATAATTTTCTTCTTTATAATACCTTTAATTTCTAGTGTTATTTTATTGTTATAACTGTTATTGAGTAAATAAAAGTTCAAAAAAGTGGATACAAAGTCCTTATAATCAACTCTGAAGCATCCTCATGAAAGGAAAAGGTAGCACAATCAGATATACAGAGAGGCTGGATATCAGCGCGCTTTTAAATATTACACAAAATAAGACTAGCAAAAAAGTTTCTCTATCGTTGTAAATCAAAAGAAATATTTTATTTTAAAATAGGATATAACCAATCAGGGTGTAACTTTTAAAATTAATTAGTAAAATGTCGAATGGACCTAGATTCGAAAGTAGAAATTCCAAAAACGAAAAAAAATTGATAACTTGTAAAATCAATTTTAAACAAATATTTGATAGAGAGCTTATTGTACGACGTCGTAAATACCATGGTTTAGCAATATTTTGACTTTATGTTTGATTATTTCGAATATATCTAAAAATATTTAAGCGACGATCGAGTAGAACAGGTAAAATGATTTTGGTGGCAGTTATGAACGACCAGACTGTGACACTACAAAAATTTCTATGTGGGTTTTCGTTTAATAAGCCCCAAGCTATTCCAGTCGCTAAGAAATAATTAACATTCTAATTTCAGCTTTGTTTTTGGATGAAAAATGGACGAGACTTGTGGCGGAATTCCAAAATGAAACTGCAAATCGACATATTTCTAGAACATTCAGTTGTGTGCGCACCTATGATATCATCCAGCTGACATTACTTAAATATTTGTGAAACAACAAACATTTTATAAATAAAATTTTGTTTTTTATTATAAAGTTTTTTAGTGTGTTGGTGAAATTTACAGTGACAATCAAAATTTTTAAATTTGACGTTTTATTTTGACAGTTTTGTCAAGAGGTGGTGTTATTGATCCTGTAGAGGCCCAAAAAAGCCAAAAGTTTAAATTTTAAATAAATATAATTCAAAATGGGTACACATAAAGTGGAGTTGTATATTTATGATCTATCCCAAGGCATGGCAGCAATTATTTCCCCTACAATAATAGGTACATGTAAAAAATGTTAATTTTTGAGGTTATGCCGTTTTTTAACTATTTTTTTCTGCTCAGGAAAGAAAATTGATGGAATTTGGCACACGTCCATAGTGATTTATAACCGGGAATATTTCTTCGGGTCCAGAGGCGTTGAAAGCTGTAATCCTGTAAGTAGCTAATTAGAAAACCCATCACTTTTACTTTTTTTCTGCTACAGAAGTTCCTTAACTTCCTTTTATTTTTACTGAATTGTAAACAAGTTGCTTATTTTTGTACAGACGACACATTTTCAACTCTCTAATCTGTCTAACGAATTTCTTGGCTCTCTTCTAATGTAATACTAGTTTGATGAGAGGATTCTAATTTTGGACCGCTAAAAATACCTACTCATCTGTTTTAGTGTAGGCAGTTACAGTTTTCATTGTAGAGCGGGTTGAACTTTATTGTGTATTTAATTGAGTTAACAATCACTGTAAGTATTAACTTAAATCGTTATAGTATGCTATAAATGAGGATATGACTTGCTATCTAAGGGTTCGATCAAATGTAAACAATTTTTTAGCTGTAATTGGTCTGGAATTAGGCATATGTTAAAATTTTAGTGAAAGTAGTTAATGTACTAATCAGTTTTTGCCATAAAATTATTGTTTACTAAATAAAATAAAGGACTTGCAGTTAATTTATTCACCCTCAGATAACGGGTTTCACATACTAAAATTTGCTATACATCCTCAAATCTTCGGGAGGGTAACTAAATGATGTCTTTTTCTCAATCCTTTTAACCTTTTGACTGCCACCCTTAAGAGGTTATTCTTCATGTGCCAGCGAAATATTAGACCCATAAGATCAATCATATGAAGAACGCAAGAGTTGCATTGCCGGCACATACCCAAAAGTTTGTCAAAACGCTAGAGGCACGTTGCTGGCAGTCAATAGGTTAATGAATTAAATAAATAACACTTACTTATCCTCTTCGCTCCCACTGGAACGTAGAGCATCTACTGTCACTCTCTATTTTTTGCTGATATTGTGCTTTTTCTTTGACTTCTTTTCAGGTTAGGCCAACGTATTCTACTCCTTTAATAATTGTTTTCTTACATGTGTTTATTGGCCTAACCTTTTCAGTTTTCCTGGAGATTGGAATTCCAATGCTTGTTTTGTTATGACTATGTCCGGTATCCGCAGACTATGACCCAACTATTTTCATCTTCTCTTTCTTATTTCTTTATGTAGGTATTGGTTCTTGTTTAATTTTTTTTCCTATAAGTTTGAGTTTCTGATTCAGTTGGGCCAAAGTATTTTTAGAATTTTTTTAAGCATTTATTAATGAAGAATTGAATCTTTCCAGTGTTGTGTTTTGTTATTCTCCAAGTTTGTGATCATATAATAGTACCGCCATTACATTACTATTGAAGATTTTTATTTTGGTGTCCAGTTTTATCTCATTAGATTTCCATAAGGTACTATTTAATATATTGTATGTTGTTGTCTGTGCTTTGTCAATTCGTGTTTGAATATCCTCCTTTGGTCCTCTTGTTGTGCTCAGTATGCTTTCTAGATAACTGTCTGTTTCCACTGATTTCAGCCCTTGGTTTCTTAGGTTCAGTTTTATTCATGTTTATCTCCATACTCACTTTTTTTTACCTTGTTTGGCTAATTTCTCACTTTTTTTCTGTATGCCCTGTCTCTTTGCTGAAAGTAGGCATACATCATCTGCATATTCAAGATCTTCTAATTATTGTTCAAAGGTATTCCAGTGTATCCCAGTTTTACCCTTGCTGCGTTTTCTGATAAGCCAGTCCATGACAATAATGTCCCACACACAGAGTGGGAGACAGTATACAGCCCTGTTTTACACCACTGTTAATGTCGATTGGTTCTGTTAAATTCTCGTCGTATAATACTTTTGCTGTGGTGTTTTTAAAACAACTTCATCATTCTTAAGAACTTGTCCAGTAATATACTTTCTACTATTTACAATTATTTGTGTGAATTATTTGTGGTTAGTAATCAGATATTTGATTTTAGGGTACTACGGCATTAGGGCGTCCACTGAGGGTAGAAGTTTTGGGAGAGACACAGGTCCCCTACACTGTGTTTATTGATTATTTGAAAGGACTATCAGAATCTTCCTTTGCGTAAGTATTAAACAGATTCTTTAAAACAAACATATCGACCATAATATGGTTTATCTTTTTCATGGAAAAATCTATAATATTTCCTTTTAACACTAAAAATTGTTACTGAAAGTGACAAGCGATTATTAATTAATAAGAGAACCCTACTTTATCAAATTTACCCGGAGTCTTCGGCTTCAGTGGAATTGGCATCATCGTAGGATTCCATAACATTTGACTTCTTGCTGTGCTTACTGCAAACATACTTCTGGCAACCATGGTTGTTTCTGCCAACTTATTGGTCTTTTCTCTTGTAGATTTTGCTAATTTGCAACATGAATGGCATCGTCCCTTTCCATTTTGGGATGGTGTTGAAGGTATTCAAGGGAGATTATTTTATAGCCCACTGTCAAGTTTTTTATATAAGTATCAGGAAATGAATTAGGGCCATCAGTACATAATTCGCAAATATTTTACAGCTATCCCTACTTTTTCTGTCTTTATTAACTTTAAAGTCATCATTAAGATTTTATCATTAACTTTAAAGAGATGGCTTTTGAATGTTCTTGGGTAACTGTTGCTTGTATAATTGCAAATTATTAATTCAGTTAATAAATTATGATAATTTTTTCACTAATTATGTATTCAGTGATTGTAATAAATTATATACTGTACAACAAAAACTAATACTCAATCTAGAAAAGAAGAAAAGTGTTAAAGTGATTTTTTTAATAATATATTATTACTATGGAAAGCTTACAACTTTGGACATCTTTAACAACAAAATACTGGGATCACAGAATATATCCTGATCAATTCTCTGCTTGGATCGTCCATAAATATCAAACAATTAACTTTTTATTAAGTTCACGTCTTAAATCAATTATTCATCAAATACACTATCAATAGGGAACTTGTACATTTTTTTTTATTACAGAATAATGTGTAGTTTTGTATAAAAATGAGATTTCCAAAATTTCACGCTTCACAAACTCATATAACTTAGGCCCGGTTTTTCAGTGAGCGGTTAAAATTTTGGTTAGCTAACCTAGTTTAAATTTTAACCAATATTTTAACCCTTATATCGTTTTTCAGTGCTTTAAACCAAGATGTGCAATTCTATAGATTTTTGACAGAAAAATAAACAAAATAGAATTTCATAACCTATTTTATAAATTAATAACAAATAACATAACATTACAAAAATGATTAATGCATTCAAGTTCCGATTTTTCATCTGATGATGAAGATATAATCAAGAATGTAATAATACATAATACAATATTTCCCGCGATAATACAAAATGTCATAATTTAACTAACCTCTTCTGTCAGCAAATATAGATAAACGTCTGTCGGAAAATTCGGAGTTAAACCACCTATAATAGCGAGTCTCGGTTAAAATCTTGGTCAACTTAAACGGGTTTAAGCGATAACCTAGTATTGAAAAACTGATTAACCATAAAAATTTCGGTGACCGAAAAATCTGGGTTAACCCAGCACTGAAAAACCGGCCCTTAGAAGTACAAATTTAAAATCTTGTGTATTTTAACATGTGTTCAATCGACCCGTGACGTCACATAGTTTAATATAATATGGTTCCGTTTATGGCTATATTTAGGTATATCCTTATTCTTCTTCTTCTTCTTTAGTTTATTGGCCTCCACCTACTTGGGTATTTGGCCAGCTCGTCGTCGTGGAATAAAGGAAAAATATTTATATTCTAATGACATATCGTATGTCATTGTAATAATATATACCAGTTTGTTGAGATTGGAGTTTGATACAGTTTTTGAAGGAAAGGAAAGAAGGTTTACTATGGAAAATAAAACTATTTTGTAAAAGTACAAGTTTTCTATGAATAGTTCAAACGATCAAAAACACTTGTAACACACGTAAAATGTGGTTTTTACACGACGGTGTCTCAGTTCATCACACTGCTCTTATTTACAGTCATCTAAAAATCTAAATAATATCTTTCCTGCGAGGTGGGTAGGCAGAGGAGGACCAACGGTTTGGCCACCGCGATCGCCGGAACCTCCGCTTTCTGTTGTGACTCTTCCAAGATACGTAAAATTTTCCACATTTTCAATCCACATATTGTTAATAGTATGTTGTGTCTTGCATTTATCCTCATGGAGAAATGCATAATATTAATATTGATTTTCAAACCTATTTTATTGGCTTCGGTGGAAAATGTTTCCAATTAGTACATTCTTTCTCGGTTTTTGCTGTAAATTTTAAAGAACCGCTTGGATTGACATAAAATTTGGCGTACGCATAGCTAACATGTCAAAGAAAAAAGTGATATGGTGCCGATGTGTGGGAGGTGAGTATCACCCCATCTCGGGGGTGAAAAAATATATGTCCAAGATAAGTCACGAAATGGATAAACTGATTAATTTTAAGCAACTTTTGTTTTATAGAGTTTTTTCACCAAATCAATACTTCTCGAGTTATTTGCAAGTGATTCATTCATTTTTCAACAAAATAACCACGTTTTAGACGGTTTTTCGCAAACAACTCAAAACGTAGGTAAGCATTTTGTCGAAAAAAATATTCTTAGCAGAACTATAGCCAATAAAAAAGTGAAAAGCAGAGTTATAGCTAATGAAAAATAGGTTTATATTCGAAAAATTCCAATTAGAATAATTCAATGTGAAATATTCAAATAATGAAGCAAACAACTTGGGGAAAACACATTACAACTTTTTTAAAGTGTTTTAAAAAAGCTTTATTTCTGTTTTTATAAAAAAACTTTCTAGCATCAAATGTAAGCAAGTTACGCTCAAAATAAAGTTGGTCCCTTTTGTTTTGGCAAAAAAAATGAGGAATATCACCCCTCAATTAGCAACTTAAATGAAATTAATCATTACCGCTTCACAAGTTACTTTACTTATGTTGTGTTTATATGATCTGTAAGTTTCATCGATTCAAAGTGCTTATTTTTGAAAAAATTTGGTTTTAAAGTAAAATTTTTAAAAATTTTAATTTTGAAAAAAATGCTTTTTTTCAAAATAACTTAAAAATTGTTAGATATAGCAATAATCTTAAACAATAAAAAAAGTCGTCTTTACTTTTCTAAATATTTTTTATTTTTTTGTTTTTCTGTAAGACAAAAATTGGTTAAGATTCGGTGTTTCTAAATGTGCATACACTCGTGATAAGTGACTCGTTCAAGCCCTTTTAACTACAGCTCTTTCAAAAATAAGGACTTTGAACTGATGAAGCTTACAGATCATATGATCAATATATGTACATACGCGAGTAAAAAACTTGTGAAGTGGTAACAATTAAGTTCATTTGAAATGCTAATTAGGGGGTGATTTTCCCGATTTCTTACAAAAAAAAGGGACCAACTTTATTTTGAGCGTAACTGGTTTACTTTTGATGCTAAAATTTTTTTTAAAACAAAAATAAGCATTTTTTAAACACTTTAAAAAAGTTAAAATGAGTTTTCCCCAAAAAAGTGCTTCGTTTTTTTGGTTATGGCACGTTAAAATATTCGATTTGGAATTTGACGAGTATGAACTTATTTTTCATTAGCTGTAACTCTGCTTCTACTATGGTTTATTTTTTAACCAGGAGGAGTAAACTAAAATGACAGATTCACACCCAAGAAAGTCACTAGAAAAATAACCAAATACATCTTCTTTGTTGGTTGATCATGTCGGCCCTCAACGGTAATCCATCCATCGCTGAAGGGTTTTAAAAACAACTGCTTTTTATATCAAATCAGACTAAAAATCTAAAAATTAAAGAAATAACACAGAAAACACAACAAATCGCCTATATAACTGAATTAACCAATGAAATGCCAAAAGTGTCAAAACTTGATAAATGTCATTAGTGCCAAAATTTTATAACAGTGGAGTAAACTTGCCTGCGGTTGGACCAATTACAAACAAGCATTACGGCGCGGTAAATTTGAATCACTCCTTGGTTTAAAAACAAACTATAGGTATAGTGACCTAATATATACACCATGTTTTTCACTTTTTTACGTGCTATATTTTTGATAAGAATTTTTTTTCGACCAAATACTTACTTTTTTAGTTATTTGCGAAAAACCGTCTGAAAACGTGATTATTTTGTAGAAAAATTAACATATTCACTCGCAAATAACTCGAAAAGTATTAACTTGGTGAAAAAACTTTATAGAACAAAAGTTGCTAAGAATTAATCATTTTACCCATTTCCGTACTTATTTCGAACATATATTTTTCACCCCCAAAAAGGGGTGAAACTCACCCCCACTTTTTTTCTTTGACTTGTTAGCTATGTGTATGTCAAATTTCATGTCAATGCAAGCGGTTGTTTAAAATTTAGAGGTTTTGCAATATTTTACCTTTAAAGAACGTACTAAATTGCTCAGTTAGATCTTGGAACCTTTGTCCTAATAGGCAGATATCGTCGGCATATTCGAGATCGCTTCGCCGTACATATAGTTAACGTCCATTGTATCCCTCTTGTGTCTGAGTCTAGTTTGGAGAGAACATAGTCCACAGCTACGTTAAAAAGAAACGGAGAAAGCACGCATCCCTGTCTGACTCCAGTAAGTTTGTAAATTCGTCACTGTTGCCTCAGTGCACAGTGACAGTATAATGGAAATTATTTTTGGGGGGATGTTTCTTAGCTCTAAAATTTTCCATATACTGGCATGAGATAAGCTGTCAAAGACTCGAAATCGTTTTTTGTTTGTTTTATATTTAACCTTATTTGTATGTTTTATAACATAGAAATCTCGAAAGTAATCACGTAAAAGTGTCTCTCTTTCTTGGCACTCATATTTACTTTCCTTCCACGCACGGAGAATATGTTTTGGATTTTTTTGGACTGATTCCAACCTTTTAAATTCCCAAAAGCGATGCATCTGACAGTATAAATCAATTTATAAAATTCATATTTTACTTTTGGAGTATCTTGTCACATAAACAACTACAAAACATCTCATATTTTCAATTTGTTTTTGAAAACAAAGAGATCATTTGTTTTAGGAGCTTTTTAAAGTGTTTTTTGTAATTGTGGTGGTTGTTATTAAAGATAAAAATGATAATGGCTGATTTCTATTTTCATTTAGGATAATGTGTTTTGGTTTTGGGCCATTTAAAATTCGTATTTTTTTCGAAATTCTTCTTTACGTGCCCTTCCCCAATCGGAGGTTGGATATCATCATCATTCTTTACTCTATCTAAATGTCCGCAAATGCTTCGTTTCCGAGATACGGGTTGTTGAATTTTTTTCATACTGCCAATTTATTTATTGATCTAAGACCGGTTGAGCTATGAAAATGAAACTTGGTAGCTTTTAAGAACTAGTTATTTCGCATTTTTTTTTGACATACAAATAAGAATTTTGTATTCATCATTGGTGCCCATAAGGGTAATGGTCTGAATTTTTAAAGAAAAAAATAGTATGCCACTGAGTTATTTCAAATTAAAAATTATTTTTAAATTCCACGTTTAATTTATGACAAAAAATCTCTCTTGTCTTATTTTTATATGGTTCACCGTCTTTATGCAAAAAAATAAACATCTTAGCGCGTATTTTTCATTCCTTCAATATTATCAAGAACTATCAATACAATAATACGTACTAAATTAGAACAATAATAGAAAATAACACTAATAAGATTTCCTCTAGGCGCAAAGCTACAACAAATGTTCAAAATGACCTCCTTCACTGCTGACAGAAGAATTTTATATTCATCATTGGCGCACGTATGGGTAATGGTCTGCATTTTTTTTACGAAAAAAAAAAAAAATAGTACGCCACCGAGATATGTCAAATTAAAAATCAGTTTTGAATTCCTCGTATAATTTGTGACAAAATATATCTCTTGCTTTTTTTTTCATAAAAAGCGCTGTTTTTATACAAAAAATAAAACATCTTAATGCTTACATTCGAGTTAGTCTCCATATGCATAGATAGAACCTTATTTGAAATACTTGTAAATGTTAAGATGTTTTTTTTTGTATAAAAATGGCGGCTCATAAGAAAAAAAGAAAGAAAGATTTTTGGTCGAAAGATTTACAGTCGTAAATTGAACGAGTAATTAAAAAATGATTTTTAATTTGAAATATCTGAGTGGCGTACTATTTTTTTCATTAAAAAAATTCAGACCATTATCAGCACGCGCTCCAATGATGAATATAAAATATAAATATCGAGTCGAAATTCATTTCGAATATAAAATTCTTCTGTAGCCTCTGAAAGAGGTCATTTTGAACATTTGTTATAGCTTTGCGCCTTTTTGAAATCTTATTAGTGTTATTTTTTGATATTGTTCTAGTTTAGTATTATTGTATTAGATAGTTCTTGAGAATATATTAAAGAAATGAAATGTACCGGCTAAGATGTTTACTTTTTTGCATAAAGACGGTGCACCATATTTATAACAATCAGACAAGATGGTTTTTTGTTATATATTAAATGCGGAATTTAAAAATAATTTTTGATTTGGATATCTCAGTGGCGTACTATTTTTTTTCTTTAAAAATATTCAGATCATTACCCGTATGCGCGCATAAAATATCTTATTTGTATGTAAAAAAGGGGCAATAACTATCTTTTAAAACCCACCAAATTTCATTTTCATAGCTCAACTGGTCTTGGAGCAATAAATAAATTGGCAGTTTGAAACAAAAATGTCAACACCTCGTATATCGGAAACGAAGCATTTACGGACATATATGTTTATATTGAGCAAACTGTCATTATTTTTTCATGTAGAATTACCCCTTAAAGGTTGTCATATTTATTTAGAAAGACCCTGTATATATGACAAGAAGACATAGCGATTGGGATGTGGTAAACGGCAAACAGAATATATAGTTCAGCTCAACAGGCTTCAGGGGCCCAAGGCTTCAATGGTTTTCTTCCATTTCTTTCTGCTTGTGCATCTTCTTCGGGGGCGTCCTCTTTTCTTTTTGTACCAGCTTCCGTGTTTAATAATTCATTGGGAACTCTTCCTTCTTCCATTCTTGCTATGTGCCCGAGCCATCTTAATCTTTGAATTTTGGCTAGTCTTGTTATTTTTGGTTGTCCATATATTTGCATTATGTCTTCATTCGTTCTCCTTCGCCAGATATTTCCCTCTTTTAGACCTCCGTATATCCTTCTGAGGATCTTTCGTTCCCATCTATCTAATTTTACTTCCATGTCTTTATTTAGTGTCTAGGTTTCGCTAGCATAGAGTACTGTAGGTCGGATAACTGGTGTATACATTCGTTTTTTTGCTGTTCTGGATATTTTC
Source organism: Diabrotica virgifera virgifera (assembly GCF_917563875.1). Lineage (NCBI taxonomy): Eukaryota > Metazoa > Arthropoda > Insecta > Coleoptera > Chrysomelidae > Diabrotica > Diabrotica virgifera. Next base: position 37,577,505 of record NC_065444.1, on the reverse strand, counting down.
TTCGACCTCAGTATCTTAGTTAGACTCCCAGCACTCTTACTACCTTTCGCCATTCTCTTTGCGATTTCTTGGTTCTCTTCGTTTCTATTTGTTAGTGTTACTCCCAAGTAATCAAATTGGCCGACAATTTCGAAGTTATATTCTTTACTTGGGCTTTTTATCTTAAAGAACTGTCCCAGATGATTTTCATTCCCCTTCATCACCGTATATTTCGTTTTTTCTTCGTTTATTTCTAAACCATATTCCCTGGCTGTTTTCTCTAGTCTATTAAAGATTTCTCTTAATTCTGCAGGTCTCCTTGTTATTAAGTTAATATCATCTGCGTATGCAACACGTTGATGCCTGTGATGATATATTGTGCCTTTAGTATAGATGTTGCATTCTCGTAAAATCTTCTCTAAAATTAAATTGAAGAAATCTGTTAATAACGGGTCACCTTGTCACAGGCCTTTATTGGTGACCAAGCTATCCGAAACCCGTCCTTCCATCATAACTTTACTTTTAGTGTCACTGAGTATGCATTTAGTCAATCTTACTATTTTTGGTGGAAATTCAAAATATTCTAGCGTTTTATATACTTTACTTCTTTTTATGGTATCGTATGCCTTTCTAAAATCAATAAATAACATATTTCGTGCTAGGTTGAATTCATATGAGCTAGATAAAATTTGTTTCATTGCAAAAATTTGGTCTATTACCGATCTGTGTGCTCTAAAACCAGCGTGATATTCACCTAGACAATTTTCCACTTTTGTTTTAATTTTATTTCTAATTAATGTTGCCTGAATCTTATATACTGTATCTTGTAGAACTATTCCCCTGTAATTTCTACATTCTGTAACGTCTCCTTTTTTATGCACAGGACATAGGATAGTTTCTTTCCACTGAATGGGTATTTTTTCTTTGATCCACACTTCACGTATTAACTCAGTGATTTCTTCTTGAAGCCCTTCGCCACCATCTTTTAAAAACTCGGCAATGATACCGTTTTCTCCCAGTGCTATGTTGTTTTTTAAATTTTGTATGATATCTATAACTTCTTCCTTGGTAGGTACTTCTTCATTCAAATTTGGATCTCTTTCTTCTTCATGTGGTAGTTGCATTTACTCTATTTCATCTTGATCGTCTATGTATTATATGTTCTCGATATAATTGGCCCATCTTCTTAAATTTCCATCTATTCCACCTATCAGATTTCCCTCTTCGTCTTTATAATATCTTGATGTGGTTTTGTACTGGTTTCGGTCTCGTTTTATTTCTTGATAGAAATTCTTGACTTGTTTATTTAAAAAATCTTCTTCAATGCGGTCTAATTTCTGCTCCAAATTTAACCTCTTCTTTCTTCTACAGATCTTCTTTGCTTCATCAAACGGCAAACAGAATATGCTGTGTAAATCCGCGGATAAGTAAATACATCATTTCGACAAATCGTTTTGATTAAAAATTAGAATTAAATTACACATAATTTTCATCATAAATCTTGTGCAATATTTACCCGCTTTCAGAAAATCATCAAGTTTACTTCTTTTCGCGCGATATTATTAGCGTGAGCTATAATTAGTAATTAGAACACGGTAGTGAAATAAATTCCCCAAGGAACCGCCTGGTCTGTTTCGTCTTAATATACAGTGAAAGTGGGGTCAACGTTTCGACAACTATACTAGATTTGGAAAAGCATAATAAACACTTTTTTCTGGTGGAAGATTGCAACTCTATTTATACAGGGCTATTCAAAGCAGAACGATTAAAATTATCGATTCCTTCTCTCAGTATTCTAGAATTTATAAAATTAATATCACTACTCCTACAAACTTTATTCTTATCATAGATTATCCGATTATCCGATTATCAGATGGAATTTTTGATATGTAATCATTTAGTAGTTGACGATTATCGTCAAGGTTAAATTAGTGCAGTCACTGAAGGTGGCTATGAGCTATTACACCTCCGATTTCGTTGAACCTCCATCGATTTGCTGGAAAATTGGTGAGTGGTTAGAGGAAATCTCACGGAACAAAGGTGTCATGGTGCAAACTTGCGCTTTTACCCTGGGGGTGGGTGCCACCCCTTCTCGAGGGTGAAAATTATTTTATTAAAAATAATCCCATAATTCGATAGAGGGACAAATTCTAAGCAAAATTTGTTATATAAAGTTATTAAAATAAATCAAAACTTTTTGAGTTATTAAAGATCAAAGATTTTAATTTTTCGTGAGAAAAATGCAGGTTTTTAACCGATTTTTCATAAATAACTCAAATTTTTTTACAGAAAAAGTTATTATTACCAAAATCGAAGCTAATAAAATACGAAACAAACCCCTTACTAAAAAAACCTTTTGATATTAACCGAAAAAGAGTTATAGGTAATTGAATGTATATTTTTTTCGGCGAGTACCCAAATCTAAGTATTCAAGCTTAAGTAACGGGAAAATAATGCATTTTATAACATAAACTTATTAAACATTTGCCAAAGTACTTAGAAATATCTATCAAATGAGTCCTCGAACAAGTTGATAGCATTAAAATTTATACTCCGAAAATTTTTCAAAATTTATCTTTTAAAATTTTTTCCAAAAAATATTATTGTTCTTTTTTAAATAATTCCATTAATTTTTAGGATATCCGGTTGGCCTAACATTCATTTGAAAGTCAATTTAAAAGAGCAATTAAACGACGTTAAAATTAATCTTTTAAACCCTTTACTCTTTTTAAAATAAAAGGTTAAATGGCTCCGGTTACATGGTTCTCGCAGCAAAATTTAAGCTTTAGACGTTTCTATCTCGGTTATTTTTTACCCTACAGAAACAATAAAAAAAGTTAAAATATTTGAGACAGAAAAAACTAAAATTTGGTTATATATAACTTTTTACGTATATTAAGTATTTTTGGAGTTATTATTAGTCCAGGGCTCATCTGTTTTGAGATGGACGTTGAGAGGTGACTCAAATTTTTTTGCAGACATTGCTTAAAAAGAACTCAAATAATAATATTTGAGTTATCCTCCCACTCAAAATGGTCCGGAACATTGTTTAAATAATCAAAATGTCAAAATTTGAAGGAAAAATTCGATTTTTTTATTGGTTTTTTGAATATAACTTTAAAACTGTTCATTTCTGAGAAAAGTTGTACTGACATAAAAGTTGCGTAATTAAATTTCCTACAATATAGAATTGGTTACAAATTTAAAAAATAGTCACCCTTGTTGCAAAATAGCAATACTTGCGAAAAACCCATACAAAAACAAGTATTCGCATTTTACGTTTTTCAACATTTATGCTACACTTAGGACCTTCATATTTTACGCAGAAAAACTTTTTGATATAGTAAAACAACACTGTAAATTTCATTAAGATCGGTTTAATAGATTTTGCAAAATAACTTTTGCAATCCAGCTTTCGCAAAAAAAGAAATCATTACTTATGCTAATATAAAGAAATTATTGTAAGGATTACTATTTTTAATTTTTGTGGAAATGGCGTATATTTTATTTTTCACTTTTTCCTAAAAAATTCGACAGGGTTCTCTTATTTTCATCATGACTTGCTTAATTTTAATGCTATTAACTTCTTCTGAAGCTCAATTGATAGGTACATAATCCGAAGTGCTTTGACATATGCTTAACAGGTTAATGTTTTTGGTTAGAATAGCATCCACTTAACAGCTTAGAATGCATCGTTTTCCAGTTATTTAAGCTTGAATACTTAGATTTGAGTACTTGTCGAAAAAAATTTACATTCAATTGTAACTCACTTTGACTTAACATTAGTTTATTTCTTTAAGTAAGGATTGTATTCTTTTTTTTTATTATCTTCAATTTTAGTAATAATAACTTTTTTGTAAAAGCTTATAGTTTTTGAGTTATACGTGAAAAACAGCTTTAAAGCGTGCATTTTTTTACGAAAAAATAAAATCTTTGATCCCCAATAACTCAAAAAGCATTGATTTATATTAATAACTTTATATAACAAATTTTGCTTAGAATTTGTCCTTATATCGATTTATGGTATTATTTAAAAAAATAATTTTCACCCCCGAGAAGGGGTGACTTCCACTCCCAAGGTAAAACCTCAAGTTTGCATCATGTCACATTTGTTGCTTGAGGTATCCTCTAACTATTCACCAATTTTCATGAAAATCGATGGAATTTCAACGAAATCGGAGGTGAAAACCTTCAGTGACTCCACTAAATGTGGTATTATTTCTCACGACATATCCCTTCATTTGAGCCTAGAATAGTTTCTTTTCTATTGTCTCTTTTCTACGATTTGTTGTATACCAAAGAGATTGGGTGCGTTCGGACGACCACAGCGGCTGGACAGCAGCTGAGGAGCTGAGTATAAGCGGTGGTGTTCAGACGACACCGCTGGAAGTCAACCGCTGAGAGATTTACTAAGCTTTCCCTATTAGCGCTGGATACAATCACTAAGCGCTTTGTGCTGAGAGTCAGCCGCTGTGGTCGTCCGAACGCACCCATTATTAACACAGGACCTCCCGGATCTGAAACTATTTTGGTCTTCACTTATTTTTAGTACCGTTGCCATTTCAAGTCTCTTCTTTTCTTCTTCTTCTTAAAGTCCGTCTCCTATCGGAGATTGGAAATCATCACAGCTATTCTTATTTTACTGGCGGCCACCCTAAATAGGTCGATGGAACTGCAGCCGAACCATTCCCTCAGATTTCTTAACCTAAAGACATTCTGCTCCTACCGATACTTCTCTTACCTCTGATTTTACCCTGGATGATCAGTCTCAGCAGCGAGTATTTGTCACCTCTCATAACATGGCCAAAGTATTCAAGCTTTCTTCTTTTAACAGTAAGTACAACTTCACATCCTTTTCCGATCCGACGTAAAATTTCGGCATTCGTCACGTGGTCCACCCAAGATACACGCAGCATTCTACGGTAACAACACATCTCAAAAGTTTCAATGTTTTTAATGCTGCCCATCTTCATGGTCCATGACTCAACTCCATATAATAAAGTGGAGAAGATATAACACCGCAGCATACGCACTCTCAGATCAAGATTTATGTCACCACTACAGAGAAATATTTTCATCTTGTTAAATGCTGATCTAGCTATTTCTATTCTTGCTCTTATTTCTTTTGTTTGATCGCCTGTATGATCCAGGCAAGCTCCAAGGTATTTATAGGAGGATACCCTTTCTATAATGGTGTTATTGACAACCAAATCATTCCTGGCGTGTGGATCTTTTGTTATTACCATCCATTTAGTTTTTCTGAGGTTTAATGTAAGTCCGTAGCTGTTGCAGTAGTGGTTAATGCGTTCCATCAGTCGTTGCAGATCTGCAAGATTGTCTGCTAATATCACTGTGTCGTCAGCGTATCTCACATTATTGATTGTATTTCCGTTGATCATTACACCACAACTAACCTCCGACAGAGCTTCTTTGCAAATATGACTTCGCTATAAAAATTAAACAAAAGAGGAGACAGAATACACCCCTGTCTTACTCCTCTACATATTTTGATCTACTCAGTCATTTCATCATCGACCTTTCTTTTCTATATCTTACAAAATAGTCTATTAAGAGTACTTCAACCGACATTCCTCTTATTTCGCAGGATCGCTTCTTTTGCTTTTCTTGTATGAGGAAGTTATGAAATAATGAATTTATATGATATTTTACATTGCTTTGGTATCTTACATTAATGTATAAAATAATCGCGTTAAATGTTTTATTAACTGATCATCTCCATATTTTATGATTTTCATCATTATTCCACCTGTCCCTGGAGCCCTACCATTTTTCATTGCAATTACAGTATATTTCCCAGTCAACAACATAATGTTTTAATGCAATCTGTGATGTCGTCTTGTACATATTCCTATTTTCTGTCAACATCTTTTGATAATAAGATTTCCAATACGTTCAAGATAAGCCCAGAAATAGATAAATTGGGTGATTATAAGCAACTTTCTTTCTTAGAGTTTTTTATGTAAGTCAATATTTTTCGAGTTATTTGCGATTGAAAATGTATATTTTTCGACAAAAAAAAAACTACGTTTTCAGACGGTTTGTCGCAACTCAAAAAGTAAATATTTTATCGAAAAAAACATTTTTAGCAAAAATGTAGGTTAGAAAAAAACAAAAAGAGTTGTGTATTCGTGAAGTCTATAGATCCAGCAAAAGCAAATTTGTAGCTCATGAAAGATTGATACGTTTTTATTCGCCCAATTCCAAATCGAATATTTAATCGTGAAATAACCAAACAATGAAGCACTTTTCGGGAAAAACCCATTTAAACTTTTTTAAAGTGTTTAAGAAAAGCTTTATTTTAATTGTTTATAAAAGTTTCTAGCATTAAAAATAAGCGAGTTACGCTCAAAATAAAGTTGGTCTCCCTTTTTTTGGTAAAAAAAAATCATGAAAATCTCCCCGTGTTTAGCTCCCCAAATGAAATTAATCGTTACCGCTTTGCAAACAATTTACTTATATATTTTTTATATCTGTCAGTTTCACCGGTTTAAAGTGCTTATTTTTGAAAGAGTTACAGTTGAAAGGGCTTGAACGAGTCACTACTCACGAGTGTATGCCAACTTTGAACTTTGAACAGCCATATCTTAACCAATTTTTGTCTTACAGAAAAACATACTATATGAAAAACTAGCATATTTATAACAGCAAAACCTACATTTTTTTTACTCTTTGAGATTTGTCGTATCACTAATACTTTTAAGTTATTTTGAAGAAAGCAAATTTTTCCAAAATTTTTAGAAACAATTTTTTTTTACTTTTCTACTTTTTTAGAACCAACTTTTTTCTAAAATAAGCACTTTAAACCGGTCAAACTTACAGATTATATAAATAATACACATGCAGTTAAAATAAATGGTAAAGGGGTAACGATTAATTTTATTTAGGGTGCTAAATAGATGTAGATTTTCACGATTTTTTTTACTATAAAAAAGGGGCCAACATTTTTTTCAGCGTAACTCGTTTATTTTTGATGCTGGAAACTTTTGTAAAAAATAAAAATAAAGCTTTTTTTAAACAGTTTAAAAAATATTAAAAAGTTATTCCCAAAAATTGCTTAATTTTTCGGTGATTTCACGTTGAAATATTCGATTTTATTTTATTCTTTCTTCTCTCTCACCATCATCCTTTTTTATCTTTTGTTTATCATTATTACCAATCAACTAAATCATTTTTTCCTTTTTAATCAATTTGATCAGTTTAATTTTATAGTCAACAGTTAAATTAAAATAATTTTATAATTTTAAATTTTGCAAAACACAATTTTCTTTTCTTTTTAAAAAAACAATAGATTTAAATGATAGACATTTTCAGATATTAAAATCTTTACCATATCATTGTTTTTGATCATGACCTTTTGTTAAAACCTTTGAAAATCGACTACCTTCTTCTCTACTGTCAATGTCACTCCAAACAGTTTCTTACAAACCTTTGACACTTGGTAGTCAATGTTGGCCTAAGATGGTTGATTAAGTTTCGTGATAGGGTTTCACCATGTTCCCGGAGGTTATATCTTATGACATCGGCGTTTAGCCTTTTCAATATTACTTCAAAATAATGTAGATTGAATTGTAATTTCAACCATTGTTTGGTTCTGGGGCTATTTAGCAAGTATTTGAGTAAGTAATCATAACCACATTTTTTAATTTTTTTAACTTTCAAAATTTCAACCATCTTTTCAATTTTAATAGTGGGATTACTTATTCTTTTTAGATTCACTGATGATGGCCTGATAGGTCTGTAAACGTTCTGAATTGTACATATTTTATTCAATCCATTGGGATTTTTTAGTAAATATACCTATTACATAGAAGTGGTTTTTACTTCATCTTAGAGTTTTTTAACTATATGGTATACAGCCAACCTAGGGAACAACCCCCTTTTTAGTTTATATACTTAAGTGTTTCTGTATTTTTCTGCAGAATAACTTGAAATTTTTTTGTATAAACAATGTTGTAAGTTTATTTTTTATTTAAAAAATTGTTTTTTTTTTCAGCGGTAATACATACAGCTTACTCCACCACAACTGCAACAACTTCTCCCATGATATAGCTCAATTTTTGTGCGGTGCGTCGATACCCAAGTACATCTTAGACCTTCCCAACGAAGTACTCAACACCAGTTTGGGTCCCAGCTTTTTGGCTCTAGTGTCGCGGTTGGAGAACAGCGCGAGGCCCATCAGAGAGGAACAGACCAGTAGTATTAAGGAGCCCAGTCCCGATTTCGACCAGTTAAACTCACAGATCGAGGAAGCAAGGTCAGGAAGGGCGAAAAAATGATTACTTTGTTTTTATTTGTGAAAGTCGCTTCTTCCTATCATCTCGCTTAGAAAGAATTCTATTGCCGAAAGATTCTTATTTACTTACAGATCTGCCAGTTGTTGTTTACAAACTTTACGACAGATAAATATCTTGGACACAGAATTTAACAAGTGACTTTAGTTTTCTTTTTTAGATAAACTATCACCACAGTTTAATGCTAAAGAATCAGTTAATTCACTCTCGCATTTTGACGGTTCTAATTTTGCAATCCACTCCTGAGACAAAATTTTGGATGCGCTACGATAACGACCAATCACAGCAAACGTAGGATGCCGTTAGCTGTCATTCATCTGCGCGAAGGACTAACATTTTTGATGCGCCACCAACACGGAACATAGAGGACAAAGGGTTTTTGGCGGAGTGACACTACTAATTCTTTAGTATTATACTATGCCATCACTGTGGAGGTTTGTTATACACAATATTTTTCAGTTGATCTTTATACAGTCCTTGACAATTCAAATATAACGTCTTTCTCAACAAGTCCTTCATTTGAGTAATACATATAGCAATTTTCAGTCTCATTCTAGGGTTATACACTAATCCCAACACTTCTCGAACAATTCGGGCGTTATTTCTAGAAAATATTGTTATATTCCAAGACAATTACAATGACCAATGACGTATAATATACGAGGCGTCTAGAAGCCAAGGGGTATAAGTGCAATTTTGGTCAAGTTGGAGATAAGTACAGAAATAGATAGTCAATACCCATTTTAATGTTGTGGACAAAGGATACAAGTGAATTTAAAACCAGTAGTGACATATATGGATAATTCACTTATATCCTGAAAATAGTTTGTTTATCATTTGGCAGCCATTGGATATAAGTACGCTTATATCCCTTGGCCTCCAAATAAGTGTTACGTCATACAGGTCGTTCAGAAAATATCCCGACAAACGAAGACCGGAGATTCCTCAGATAATTTTAGTCTCTTTAAATCTAGTCCAACTCCTTCCTAATGGAGCTAGAGCTCTTTAAAGATGGAGTCTTGTAATTAGTTTTTTTTAAATACCTACAGAACGCTTCTATTCAGAAAAACGAAAACTGGTAAACTTATTTATCTTGCAGAGATAAATCGATTGCATCGGTTGCGAATTTCTAGTACCGGTCGTAGGCGTCCGTGTTGGGTAGGGCAAGGGTTATTTTATCGCATAACTTTTTTGTCGTTGACATTTAAACATTTCTGATACTGTAATAGCAAATTGTGACGTGTTCTAGTACTAAAAGGTACTCTTGATGAAAGTCGCTAAGATGCACCGTTGTCTAGAAAAATCAATTTGAAAACTTTTCGTTTTTTGAATTTGAGAAAAATTTGAAAAATATTTTCAAAATAAAACGGTGTATTTTACCGATTTAAAGCAAGAATAACTTTTAGTACTAGAACACCTCATAATTTAATAATCTAGTGTCAAAATTGCTTAAAACAAAAAAGTTGTGCGATACCATAACCGTTGACCTACACAAAACGGACGCCTATGATGGGTACTAGAAATTCGGAATTGATGAAATCGATTCTTATCTGGAAAATAAATAAACGTAACAGTTTTCGTTATTCTAAATAGTTTTTTTGTGAAATTTTTTTTCAAATTCAAAAAACGAAATATTTTCAAGTCCATTTTTATAGAATACAGTGTATTTTACCGACTTAAAGTAAGAGTAACTTTTAGTAATAGAATACCTCATAATTTAATAATTCAGGGTCAAAATTGCTTAAAAGATGAACAAAAAAAGTTATGCGATAAAATAACCGTGGCCCTGCCCAAAACCGACGCCTATGACCACTACTATACATTCACAATAGATGGAATCGATTTATCTCTGGAGAATAAATAGGCATACAAGTTTCCGTTTTTTTAAATGGTAGCGTTCTGGAGGTATTTTAAAAAAACTAATCACAAGACGCCATCTTTAAAGAGCTCTAGATCCCTTAATAATCCTCCCTTAATAGCCTCCCATCCATCACAACTTCTACAGAAATTTGCCTCATCAACAACGGGAAAGACAACGAATCCCAGATCAAGCCACTCGGGATAATATTCAGGAAGAACCCGACGACCCAGATAACATCTTTCAAAGCGATGATAACTAGTTACGTTTATTTCTAGTGTTTCCTACTTTTTACATTTTATATGCCAATTTTTTACTTTTTCACCAAAATTCTGTGTGTTGTTAATTAAATTGTATTTAAAAGAATAAAGATACAAGTACAGTCCAAGTATTACAATTGGAAGACAAGTGCTGTTTCTTATTTTAAAATAACGTAAAATGCCAAGTTTTTTTTAATCTGATATAATTGTACTATTACAAAAAAGGTTTTAAAGTAAAAAAGACCAGCCAATCACTATTTTGAAAGACAAGCGGTAGAATTTAGGAAAGATGTTAAACTTCAAACTTGATTTTCTCAAAAGTACCAAAAATGCACGTGTATCCCTTGGCTTCTAAACGCCTTATATAGACCGAGCAGTCACATATGCTTGATATATAATCGGGTGTCATAAAGACCTGAGGAGATGGAGGGAAAAACCCAAAAAGTTGAATTGAAATTGTTAAGTATTCAGTATAATCTATAATAATTTATTTATTAAATAAACTAAACGCCTTCACTGACTCTAAACACAAACTAATTGGATATAGTAATTGAGTCAATACTCGCAATCTTAAGTTTGTATTTTTATTAGTTGTTATATAGTCATGGGGCAACCGGTTTCGAGTCTTACAATATATGACTCATCATCAGGCCCAGTACAAAAAGTCTTCTCAATACAAACTAGAAGATAACAGCCATTGAAACTGTTCCACAGCTAAAGATGTACCTGGAAGTCACCAGCCCCATAAGAAGAGTTGACCAATCAAACAGCCCTTAGGCTCTTAAATTGTATGATATGTTCAATGTGGAACCTGGCAAAAATTCCTGTGTTCCCAGTGGTGCATGTTTTTTATCATTAACAGTTGTTTTTTGTCTGATTTAGCAGTTGTTTTTGTATGTTTTATGTTAAAAAAGTGTAAAACATTTAATAATTTAATAATGGGACATCACAATTTTTTAAAATTTGTGCATGTGGAAATTTTGTGAGTGATGTCCCATTATTAAATTATTAAATGTTTTACACTTTTTTAACATAAAACATACAAAAACAACTGCTAAATCAGACAAAAAACAACTGTTAATGATAAAAAACATACACTGCTGGCAACACAGGAATTTTTGCCAGGTTCCACATTGAACATAACATACAATTTAAGAGACTAAGGGCTGTTTGATTGGTCAACTCTTCTTATGGGGCTGGTGACTTCCAGGTACATCTTTAGCTGTGGAACAGTTTCAATGGCTGTTATCTTGTAGTTTGTATTGAGAAGACTTTTTGTACTGGGCCTGATGATGAGTCATATATTGTAAGACTCGAAACCGGTTACCCCATGATTATATAACAACTAATAAAAATACAAACTTAAGATTGCGAGTATTGACTCAATTACTATATCCAATTATATAATGGACTCGCATTGGTAACCCTTTCATCATTTACATAAACTAATGTTCATAAAACAATATACATACATTTCAAAATGACTTGCCTGAAAAGCGATATTTCGCTATTCTAAGACACTATGCTTTGCCAAAACACTTAAATGGCATTTTACTAAGTTATTAAGTAAATGACAGACAGTATACAATAACAAAGGGAATCATGTTTATGACACTTTATACAGCATTGGCTGAGTCTGTATATTATACGTCATTGACAATGACTATAGATGACAGTTAATACATTTAAAGATAACCAACTGAAACAATGACATCATAACCGAATGAGTTGCTGAATATTTGGATCACTGAAAAAGTATTGTGTAAGCAGAGTCTTAAATTTAATTAACGTCGAATTAAATGAGTTTTTGTAAATAACGAATAGTATGAAGTTCCAATACAGTGTTTAGAACCTATAGGCAATAACTTTCTTTATCAAAAAGCATGTAAATTATTATATTTCTTGAACATCATCTGCTATGATAAAATTTTCCAATTTTAAGTTTTATTCGAAATATTAATAATCTACATGCTTTTAAATGTTCTGTATATGTTGTTACTAATCGCTTGAGTAAAGTAGGTACACCTGGATTTTTTTGGCAATACCAAAAAGTTCTTGTAATTGAACGTTTAGCTTCAAAACATCAATCGATGGTATAATAATCAAATATTTTTTTTCTCTTAAACCCACCGAACTGTTCTCACACTTATTTTAATCAAAAACAGACCAAATTCAGTAATTTGAGTTATCTACAGTAAATTATTGAGGTTAATTCTATGTAAACAAAACGAATTGTTCATTATTTTTACTGTAGTTCATTTTACATTCTTGAGGAGCATTTAATATTAGTTATTAGTATATATGTACTGAGAAAAGTACTTATTTTTTTCTTCCTGCTTTGGAATAATTACATTTTTAAAATAAAATCTAAAATGTAAAAAAAAATGTATACCATTTTTATTCAGTTGCAATGCGAAGGCAAAACAATATTACTTTTCAGTTAGAATACGGAGCGCAGTCCAGTCCTCTGAATCGCGATTTTCGGCTCTTATTGGAGCCTCATCGGAAAGAACGTAGGCACTGTTCTTCATACCCTAACTGACCAGCGCCGAGAGTTTTTCCCACCCATTGCAACCGAAGTGAAGGTATTAGGTGACTAGCGTCATCTGGCAATTGAAAGATGAAGTAGTTTTCAATCCTAATAGCAAAATTAATAATATTGAAAATATTAAAAATATTACTAAAAGATTTTAGAAGCCTTGGAGGTGTCACCAGGGAAATGTACCAATAAGTTTTCAATTTAAAAATCTTTTAGTAATATTTTTAATATTTTCAATATTATTAATTTTGCTATTAGGATTGAAAACTACTTCATCTTTCAATTGCCAGATGACGCTAGTGACCTAATACCTTCACTTCGGTTGCAATAGGTGGGAAAAACTCTCGGCGCTGGTCAGTTAGGGTATGGAGAACAGTGCCTACGTTCTTTCCGATGAGGCTCCAATAAGAGCCGAAAATCGCGATTCAGAGGACTGGACTGCGCTCCGTATTCTAATTGAAAAGTAAGATTGTTTTGCCTTCGCATTGCAACTGAATAAAAATGGTATACATTTTTATTTTATAGTCGTATTACTCCGTAGAGTAACCAGGTGCATTTTCCGTTGGAACTTTACCAAGTTGCAGACGGGGGATGTGAATTGCATAGTGTAGAATTCCTTCCCTTTGTCTTCACTGCAGCATCCATTTGGCTTGCAAATTGTAGAAGCCTTGGAGGTGTCACCAGGGAAATGTACTAATAAGTTTTCAATTTAAAAAGCTTTTAGTAATATTTTTAATATTTTCAATATTATTAATTTTGCTATTAGGATTGAAAACTACTTCATCTTTCAATTACATTTTTGTTTGTTTATAATCAACACTTGCATCTAACTTCATAAAAGATGACGTCATTGTTAAGCTATGAGGTCAGGCTGTTAGCTTTATCTAATTTATACTCATTGTATAGATTATAGATGGATTTCGAAGCTAGACGTTTCAGTAGTATACATTTGAAGGTACTAACAAAATGGTTTTTGAAAGTTGTGACTTAGAATTAGTATTTTTATATTTGATAATTTTATAGGAATGTGATCCCTCTTATTTAGACAGTTGAATTGTCAACATTTGGCAGTTAAACTGAAAAATTATCAGCAAATTTCCAATTACCGTTACATTTCTAATAGTTATTTGTAATTAAGTAGAGGATAACTTGGCACTATTACTGCACTGCAGTTGGGTTTATAAGTCAGGCTGCAGCTATATCCTCTATTTATCAAACATTTTCTTAATCCATTAAAGTAATAATGAAAAACATTACTACTTCGTCAAAGTTTGGACTCGGGGCTATCCGCAAGTCTATTCATTTCCGTCTCTCTTGTGCTTTAGTACAAGAAAAAGCAAATAAAATTAAAATAATGTAAATTAAACGCTTCCATTAGTATTAATCAGGTTTAGAAGTAGATTCTAAAGCATAAAATGTACAGTAGATTCTTGTCAATTAATAAAAGTTGTTAATAGGATTTTACCTTCATTAACTTCCCTCATTGGACCAATAATCTTTGCTAGATCCACAAAATTGCTTTCAATTAAGATGTTGACACATAGCACACTGTTATTAGCTAGATTAGATACTGTAATGATTTTAACACTATTTTATTTAGTTTTTATTTTAATTTATTTACACTTATTTTTAATTAATTTATAATAACACTATTTACACTAAAACATTATTTATATAATACATTTATCTCCAGACCATAAGATGCGCTTATCAGATACAATTTTTACATTCAGGCTAAATCGTACAATACAAATTCTCTATTTATGTTCATTCCAGTCCTGTTCTCGAAATTTTCATTGAATAGTCTCGAACGCTGTGGACCTGTCATTTGACATGTTCTACGTGTCGGACTTATTAAAATACCCAACATATTTGTCGGACAAACATTTTTTCAAATATTATATAAAGTTTGCTATTGAATAAACTTAAAAACAACCTGCTAGTTTTCACAATCATAATCTTATCAGTATGACACGTTCCACAATTAAAACTTCCCCTGTTCCAGTGTTCCCATACATCAAAGTTTGTCCGACTAGACACCGTTAAGCTATTAACAAATTTTCAGTTTTCTATTAATAAACCTTTTTTTTGTACGCGGGATCCAGACTTATATTTTGAATTTTTCCATTATAACATTAAATTGCAATAAATGGGGTCGAAAAGTTTACAGTACCCATTTTTATCCAAATCGGTGCGCCATATTCCATATTACATCAAATTCGTAATCAGCAAGGTAGAAAACCTTATAGTACAAATTCATGCCCAAACTGATATATAATTAAAAACAAAATGGATAATACAAACGATTTCAAATTAAGTACAGTATGTAGCAAAATAAACAGTACTGAAATGAATATTTAAATGTTTATGATTATTTGTATATTTAGTATACATGATATACCCTTGCAAACATTATTCACGAGGACGCACGTTCCCGATAAAACAGATGTTAAAGATGCCCTCTGGCCAGTGGCGGATCTACGGGAAGGGAAACGAGGAAATTATCCCCGCTAAAATATATTAGCTGACATCAAACCGAAACCACAGAAAGACAAATTAAACCCAATGAACACGCTAGTTAGGAAAATTAAGGGAACTTAATGCCTATAAGTTACTATTTATGTCTTTTATGTAATCTAAGTTTATCTTTTTTATGTCTTTTGGTTGGTTTTTTTATTGGAAGTTCCCCCTAAGGCAAATTTCCTCCCTCCCAAGGTAAATTCTGGCACGAAAAAATCTAGTCCGCAATTCCGAAATGGCAGATGGTGGATCTGTCTGACTCCTTCAGCATTCCCCATATGTACGCATCTGGTGGCGTTAGTTCTGGTGAGTGGCAACTCACAAAATGATCGCAGTATTTGAAGAGACTCCCTGGCAGTGTAACAGGTGGTCCTGTCCTGCTGAAACCATTGTTGATTTTAAGCTTGGGCCGTTTTCGTGACCTCCGTATGACCGAAAATAGTACTCCCCCATAAAAAATTTTTCTGCAAAACGGGGAACCATTCTGAAGCACCTAACATTACCACGGCATTCACATACGTTATAACGACGTTCGGAAACCACTTAGTATGTTTCGATGCCTTTGAGGCATACGAATTTCAGTAGGCACTGTTTATTTTGCCGCATACCGCATTACTTGTCATATGGTCCCATCTAAAAGTATTTATAAAATGGTGTCTGTCGGTCATGTTTAATTAATAGATCACTAAAAGAAAGGTGCCTTCCAAAGTTCTGCCATTCAAAAGTTTATTAATACATTATATTAAATTTTATAGTTAAGAAAATTCGTTTTAAATGATGCTTTTTTAACTCATAATAAACTGTAACTACACATAAGTTCAGAAAGTAGTTGGAGTGGAAAAGACTTTATTGGCGAGGAACCGCAAAGTGGGCGACGCCTGGTGGCAAATTTGAAAAGCATCAACTCGAGGAAAACATTGACTTTGTCATTAATTTGTGTACATATTTGCGTTCAGTTTATGTTGTAATTAACAATGAATTCGACTTAAAAAAACTATTGCAGTGTTCCTCAGTATTCATTCCTATTATACTCTACGTAATGACGTAAACTAACTAATGCCAAATCACACATTTTGTTAATTTAACGTTTGTATTAAACGTAGTATTTTTTAATGTTTAAGCGACTGCAAAATTAAATAAATAAATAAAATGCAGTATATATTCTGGAGTGTACATTGTTATACAAAATATTCCGACCACCTCATAATTTCCAAAACACAATTTTTATAAAATAAATTCACCTACTTAGTTTGCAGTTTTTATTTAATTAAAAATTGTTATCTGTTAGTATAAAATAAGTTGTAGTGTACCTATTAACTAAATTAAAAACAAAATTAGAAATTTTAAGATAGATTAATAATTTTTAAAACAATGTGTGATTTTCGGGGGGCCAGATTTTTTTTGAAAAAAAGGTAAAAACAAATCAGTAGTTAGCATCAAATTTTAATGAATGCATACAGATGAAACATAATTTTGACTCGTCTTTAACCTATAAGATGTCTTACTGGCAAAACTTAGTGGTTACTTTGGCAAAACACTCTTGTAAATGATTTTAATTTAACGTTTTAGAACTGTGAGATCAAATGACAAAATGAGTTGTTCATCTTTGAAATTTTGAGCGCCCTCTGTCGGAATTTACTTTTGCGAATACCTACATCACCGCCTACATGCTCTATCCAATATTTATGTTGCGGCGTTGCCAAAACAACAACGGAGACACAAAAACTAACTTCCGTACATTTCGCACAAGTATAAACATTGTGTATGGATAACATGTTCTATTTAAACCCTATTTATATGTGTAATATTTTTAAATGCACAGGCCTGACCTATAAATTGCTTGTTTGTAAGTATACGGCAATGACATAATCTATACTTGAGTGAAAATGTTCATTATTTTTACTTTTTAGATATAATTCGTTTCTATTGGAGCAGCGCAGAAAGAGCATAAAGGATAAAATAGCCAAGAAAGAGAAAAAGCGGGAGAAGAAGCGCAAAAAGATACTGGAATCAGGCGGAGTTTTACCACCAGAACTTACAGATGTAAGAGATTTTTATAAGTTAATTAATACATGATAGAAAAACGATAAATTGTTGCTAAACTTACGTGCATAGAAATGGGCCCACTTAAAAATTTGGTCATTTTTGATGTCTCATATTTCCTAAACCTGTTGGCCGATTTAAGTGATTTTTTGAACATGTTATAACCTGATTCTTTAACAATACCACTGTAATAATATTGTTGCTAAACAGGTAAATTTTCATTGTATACCGACCGGGTGTACCAATCAAACTGTGTTTTTTTCTCAAAGTTCGCATCACCCTGTGGAATATTCTAGCATTTATAAAATACTCAAATTAAAACCCAACTATAGCCTCAGTTTTTCTTAACATTCTGTTTTTTGATTCATTCGTTTATGTTGGATAATAAAAAAGTTAGGTACTTTAACAACTAGACATGTTCTTCATCAATACACAGTGTTTCTAAATAAGTGCGATAAACTTTAAGGGATTATTCAGCATGAAAAATAATGACAGTTGGTTTACGGGAATTTGAATTTTTTCTTACAAACTGACGATTTATTTTATTGCTTTAAAACCGATTGAGATATGCCAATGAAATTTGGTGGGTTTTAAGACGTAGTTATTGCACATTTTTTGACATACGATTAAGATTTTAATATTCACCATGAGCGCGCGTACGTGTAATATGACCGATCATATTACCCGTATGCACGCTAATGGTGAATATAAAATTCTTAATTTTATGTCAAAAAATCCGCAATAACTATCTCTTAAAACTTACCAAATTTCATTTGTATATCTCAACGGGTTTTAAAGCCATAAATAAATCGCCAGTGTGTAAGAAAAAATTCAACATCCCGTATCTCGGAAACGAAACATTTGCGGACATACGTATATAAAGCCAACTATCATTATTTTTTTAATGCAGAATTACCCCTTAAAGTTTGTCGCACTGATTTAAAAACACCGTGTATTGATGAAGAACATGTCTAGTTGTTAAAGTACCTAACTTTTTTATTATCCAACATAAACGAATGAACCAAAAAACAGAATGTTAAGAAAACTTGAGGCTATAGTTGGGTTTTAATTTCAGTATTTTATAAATGCTAGAATATTCCACAGGGTGATGCGAACTTTGAGAAAAAAACACAGTTTGATTGGTACACATGTTTAGCAACAATATTACATTATTTTATATTTATTTACATATTTAGCAAAATTTACATGTTTAGCAACAATATTATTACAGTGGTATTGTTAAAGAATCAGGCTATAAGATGTTCCAAAAATGACTTAAATCGGCCAACAGGTTTAGGAAATATTAGACATCAAAAATGACCAAATTTTTAAGTGGGTCGATTTCTACGCACGTAAGTTTATAACTATTACTATTATTATATTACTATAACTATCTCCATTCGCAAAATTTAATCGTAAAAGATACGTTGCACGATCAGAAAATAATCACTTAACGCCAAATCTGGCGAATACAGTGGATGGTTGATCAACCTTCTCCGTTGCTTTAATTAGTCCTTCCCCAGCGTGTAGAAATACACCGATCTTTCATCAAGTATAATGAAAAAAAATCCTTTATATTGTGATTTTATCACTGCTAAAAGATTCTTTCAATCCTAGATACGTATCGGTGTTTTTCTTAACCATATGTTAGAGCAGGGGTTCCCAACGTTTTAGCAACTACTTACCACCTGAAATATTTTGAAGATTTCGGCGTACCACCAAACATCGGTGGGGGGGAGGGGGGTATGAAATGGAAGGAAGCTCTCCCCCAATCATAATTTTTTAGAAATATTTCTACTAATTATTTCTAATTATAATTCTTCTCGGTGTATGACACAATGTGTACTTCGGCATTCAGGAGCAATTTTCTTTATTTTTGCTGCTATGTCAATTTACCTGACATATCAGTTCCTCTGTAGTTTTTGATTCAAGTAGTTTGCAGAACAAAACCTTTTGCAACAACTGCGCTAGAATTTTCGCAGACAGAGTCCCAGCATAATCGCTTGTTCCACCCACGTGACGCGTACCACCTGAAATCTTCCCGCGTACCACCAGTGGTACGCGTACCACCGGTTGGGAACCCCTGTGTTAGAGTATCTTATGTATACGCTAAGTTGCTCATTCGTTTTTTAGACTTTCAGTTTGTATGAAGTTAAAAAAATGTTTATTTTTTAGAACGTAACAATGGCCGACACAGAAGCAGTGAACGGACAAACGCAACTTCCCTCAGATCAAGCACTAGCGATGGAAGAAGAAGAAAGACGGGAGGAGGAAGCTAAGAAGAAAGCCAGGGATCCACCAATAGTTTATAAAGACATAATTGACGTAAGTAAAAATATTTGGTTATTTTTGATCGATATATTTATTAATTTTTGTACATGATTTTGGCTTGTTTTTTGTTCTGGCTTCTATACGGCGTTATCGTCTCGTCAGTCCACTCTTCTTTTTTTATTATTATCTTCCCATAGTCGCAAAATTATCTGTTTATTTCACAGCTTTTTCTGTCGAATGACATTTCATTTCTTTTTTGATCATATTTGACAGTGGATTATTTACTTTTTCAGCCATTAACATTAAAAATACATCATAAATTCCTCTTCTTACCCCCTTAACACTCCAGTGGTCTTTGGTTATTTACTTCTTCAGATACAGGGTGATTGATTAGTGGGGTAAAGCTCAATAGATCCGCTATAGTAATAGATAGCAATAAAAGTTGATAACAAAAATTTTAGCCACCGCTGAGATTCACATTACAAAATTAGTTAGAATGTTACAGGATGTTTGATAACACAGTGGCAGACCAAACTTATGTTTTTTAAATGGAACACCCTATATTTTATTTTAAATTCGAAATCCTATTAACTTCTTCATCACAAAAATATTAAGTTTTGTTATGTTATAGAGGGTATTTACATAGTTACAACCAATTTTATATGAAAATCGTAACAAGTTCAACTCCCTGTATAAATAAAAATAAGCAAAACAGCAATGGTTTATTAATGCCATATTTTTTACGTATTGTCAAAATTTTCTAGAATAATTGATATTGCTAATTTTCTTTATATCAAATACAGGGTGAGTCAAAACGCAAATACATTATTTTCTCAGTAATTTTAATTGGAACACGCTGTATTTTATATCACTATTGAAAAGTACCATTACCGTACTTTAATTTTTAGATAACATTCTCTATGTCTAAATTTATTAGTTTTCGAGATATTTTCATTTTTCAATGGACCAGTAGCGTGGCCACCCAAATCACCAGAATTTAATAAACTGGACTGATTTTTTTGGGGTTACGTTAATAATGAAGTTTATAAAATACCTCCAACAACAAGGGATAAGATGAAAAATAGAATACAAAATGTATTTCGATGTGTTAATTTACAAATGCTTCGTATAGTAAGTAGCTCATTCAATGACCGCTTTTACGCGTGCATAAATGTGTTAGGAGGTAATTTTGAACACCTTATGTAATTAAATATTAAAAATATTTTATTAAAAGTAGCTCCTAATTTTTTCAAACATGTTTTTTTGCAAAATGTATTACTGATAAATTATTTTTCGTTGTTTATTTGTTACATTGTTACAGTTACATAGTAGTGTTTAATTGTCTTCACAAAATGTTGTATTTTGTGTTTGTGTATTTTTTTGTAAAATTTATTACTAATTTTCTTTCTTGATTTGTTACATTTACATAAAAAAGTAGTTTTTAATTGTTTCAAAAATGTTGCATGTTGGGGTTATGTTTTTTTTTTTGTAAAATGTATTACTAATAAATTATTTTTATTTCTTTATTTGCTACATTCTTACATTGATTACCGGATTGATAATCAGTAATCGTCAATTGTCAATACAGTCATGGCTTACTTAAAATTTAGATAAATTTAGAGACCTAAAATAATTTGCTCTGAAAAATAAAAATATCTCGAAAACTAATAAATTTGGACATAGGGAATGTTATATAAAAATTAAAGTACGGTAATGTTACTTTTTAATAATGATATAAAAAACAGGGTGTTCTATTTAACATTACTGAGAAATAATGTACTTACGTTGTTCTGAAGCTATTTTCCTGTGGCATTTTTATAATCAAGTATATTCAAATGGGAAATAAGCCACAATTTTACCTAAAAATGATTTTATTAACGTTTCGACGCCCAAGTCGGGTGTCGTTGTCAAAATACAAAATAATACTAAATAAATAAAAATGTTGTTGCTTAGTAAAAAATTCTTCTAATAATTTATTTAATCTGACTCATTTATATCGGCAATTCAGACACGTATTATACATTTTAAAGTAGACGACTTTAAAATGATATTGCCAATATTGATGAGTTGCGTTCCTGGGACGACTTTACTAAAAGATAGTTCATTCGATTACATGAAATCAATCCCAACTCAAGAATATCCGCCACAAAAAATCATAGCATGTAATCTGTCTTTAAAAAGACAACCAAATGCAACGGTGGCACTGAAATTCTCGCGTTAGAGATTCCATAGTAAATATTCTGCGGATATTCTTGAGTTGGGATTGATTTCATGTAATCGAATGAACTATCTTTTAGTAAAGTCGTCCCAGGAACGCAACTCATCAATATTGGCAATATCATTTTAAAGTCGTCTACTTTAAAATGTATAATACGTGTCTGAATTGCCGATATAAATGAGTCAGATTAAATAAATTATTAGAAGAATTTTTTACTAAGCAACAACATTTTTATTTATTTAGTATTATTTTGTATTTTGACAACGACACCCGACTTGGGCGTCGAAACGTTAATAAAATCATTTTTAGGTAAAATTGTGGCTTATTTCCCATTTAAATGTACTTACGTTTTGACTCACCCTGTATTTGATATAAAAAAAAATTAGCAATGTCAATAATTCTTGAAAATTTTGACAATAAATAAAAAAATATGGCATTAATAAACCATTGCTGTTGTGCTTATTTTTATTTATACAGGGAGTTGAACTTGTTACGATTTTCCTACAAAATTGGTAATAACTTTGTAAATACCGTGTATAACATAACAAACCTTTATATTTTTGTGATGGAGAAGTTAACAGGATTTCGAATATAAAATAAAATATAGGGTGTTCCATTTAAAAAAACATAAGTTTGGTCTGCCACTGCGTTATCGAACAACATGTAACATTCTAACTAATTTTGTAATGTGAAGCTCAAAGTTGGCTACAATTTTTGTTATTTATTGCTATCTATTACTATAGCGAATCTATTGAGCTTTACCCCACTAGTCAATCACCCTGTATACAAAATTTCATTTTGCTGACTCTCTTAACATTCAATCATCCTCCTACACCCTTCATCATCATATTTTGGTCGATTAAACGTCCAGCCATTGAGTATTTACTTCTTCACTTACTACTCAAAATCAACTCAAAATCCTTCATCGTCGGGTCTGCTGTAAGTCTCTGTTTGTTAATTATATACTGCTCATCCACTAGCACCCAAAATTTTTAATTTTGTTGACTATGACCATCCAATTTTTTAAATTTTGGTGACTTTATGTCCATACAACCATCCTCTTACTTCCTTCTGGCTTGGTAAATGTTCCAGCCATTGTTTTCTATTAACACCACGTTCCGGCTTGCTAGACGCTCCAACAATTAAAATACTTTGAACATATTATGAGAGCAAACACAGAAAACATGGAAAGACTCATTATACAAGGAAGTGGAAGGCCGAAGATCACGAGGAAGATCCCCAACAAAAATGGCCAGAGACAGAGATCTTTGGAGACTGATAATACAAGAAATCACGACGACCACTACACTCCCTCAGGAGGGCAGGATTAAAGAGAGAGACGCTCCAGCCATTGATTATGTACTTTTTCATCCACTAACTCCCAAAAATCTTCATCAAATCGTCTTCTTATATCCTTAACACATCCCTCCGACCTGTTGCAAACCTCTTGTCGTTGATTATTTATTTCTTCATTCACTAGCACCTAGAATTCTTAATTTTGGTAACTCTCTTCTTATCCAGTCATCTTCTCACCCCTTTCTGGCTTGATAAATGCTCCAGGTATTGATTATTAGACACTAACGCCTAAAAAGCTTCTTCAAATCTCCTTCTTACCTCCTTAACACCACCCTCTGGACTGCTAGAATTCAGTGGCCTTTCGTTATTTACTTCTTCAGCTATTATAAAATTCTTCACTTTTTCTCTTGCATGAGAATATGACTCTTAATGCGGTTATGGTGTTCAGTGATGTTTTTCTTCGTAGGTAAAAGCAGAATTTGACGCCTTGGTCGCCCTAATCGACGGAAAGCTAACACCAGAAGAACAAAGAGCAACGGAAGAACTTCAACAATACATGATTGGCGATGAAGGAAGCTGGGCCTTAAGTGATGGGTTTTTGGATTTCGTAGGTAAGTCCGTAGTCTTCTTTCCACACATTCTCCTCGAACTCAAATCTTTTAAAGACAATAGAAAGTAAGACGGTCTCAGATACAGAATACATTATTAAAAATATAATATACACTAATTTAAATCTAGAAACCTTCCTTAATTAGAACCATTCTTTGTTAACATCGTGCATCTCTGCCTTCTACAATTTACAAGGCAAAGAGAAGACGAAATAGAAAACGGAAAGGATTCTACAATATTCAATCACATCCCGTTTTCCTTCATATGTGAACAGGTACAAGAAATAGTTCTTAGTATATACTCACAATCTGAGTAAAGATAGAAGTGAAAGAAATGCATTTTATGTTTGATTTCGATTCAGAGGCAAGACATAATCTGCAGACAGTCACTGTTTCTGGTATAATCTTCATCAGTACAGATGTTCCCCGCCTCTGAATCAACACAAAACCAAATTGTCAATTTAAGGAAAATTCGAAAGATAAATTGAAATCCCCACTGAAGACGCAAACAGCGACATCCATTAAGAAAGTAGGAAGGTCTCAGATACAGAATACATTATTAAAAATATAATATACACTAATTTAAATCTAGAAACCTTCCTTAATTAGAACCATTCTGTTCACAGAATGTTTCATGTTAACATCCTGCATCTCTGCTTTTAGTCCATTCTTTCACGGTTTTTGCTGTAAATTTTAAAGAACCGCTTGGATTTACATGAAATTTGGCATACGCATAGCTAACATGTCATAGAAAAAAAGTGATATGGTGCCGATGTGTGTTTTTGCCCTGGGGGTGAGTTTCACCCCATCTGGGGGGTGAAAAAATATATGCTCAAGATAAGTTCCGAAATGGATAAACTGACTAATTTTAAGCAACTTTTGTTCTGTAGAGTTTTTTCACCAAATCAATACTTTTCGAGTTATTTGCAAGTGAATATGTTCATTTTTCAACAAAATAACCACGTTTTTAGACGGTTTTTCGCAAATAACTCGAAACGTAAGCATTTTGTCGAAAAAAATATTCTTAGCAAAACTATAGCCCATAAAAGAGTGAAAAAAATGGTGTATATAGGGTGAGGCAGATAACTGGCCTATTAGAAATATTTAGAGAACTAAAGGCAACAGAATCATGAAAATTGGAATGAAGGGGTTTTGAAGGGTGATCTATTTAATGAAAATATTTTCACCGGAAGTTGCTTAAAATTTCGTTTTTTTAAATGGGACACCCTGTATATTTTTACATTTTTAGATTCTACTTGATGTCTTCTTTCTTAAAATATGCGGTTTTGTAATGTTATACAGGGTAGTTTAAAAGCTAATTACGTTTTTTTATTAATTTCGTAGCAAATTTCACACCCTGTAGAATTGTAGTAGTTGGATATCAAAAACTCTATTTATGTTAAAATGATTTTTAATATAGTCTACTATTATTAAAAATTATTAGTATAGCTAAATGTTAAATTTAAGTATACAGGGTTGGTCGAAACTCGAAATGAGGATTTTCTGAATTTTCTTAAATGGAACACCCTATATTTTAGTATTGCAATGAAAAGACATTTTATGGTACTTTTTTATTTCTTAAGCATTCCCTATACCTAAATGCTTTAACCTGTGCTTAATTGTTAATCGCGCCAAGAATGTTAACTACGTAGGTATTTTGATAGCTCAACCATTATTGGCAATTTTAAAGATCAGTCTAGATTAATATGTAATTATTTCCGAAAAATTATTTGTGATTGAATATTTTCACGGCCAACCTAATAAAATTTCACGTATTTTTTGTTAAAATTAATGTTTGGCTTGAATCACCAATAACTCACAAATTAAAGCAGTTAGGTATAGGCAATGCTTAAGAAATAAAAAAGTAGCATAAAATATCATATCATTACAATAATATCCATTTAAGAAAACTCAGAAAATACTCTTTCCGAATTTCGACCAACCCTGTATAGTACAATTCAACATTATCTATACTAACAATTTTTAACAATAGTATACTATATTAAAAATCATTTGAACATAAATAGAGTTTTTGATGTCAAACTACTACAATTCTACAGGGTGTGAATGTTGCTAGGAAATTAAAAAAAAACGTAATTATCTCTTAAACTACCCTGTATAACATTACAAAACCTCATATTTTAAGAAAGAAGACATCCAGGAGAATCCAAAAATGTAAAAATATACAGGATGTTCCATTTAAAAAAACTAAGTTATAAGCCACTTCCAGTATAACCGGAACTAGCAAATCGATGAAAATATTTTCATTAAAGAGATCACTCTTCAAAACCCCTTCATTCCAATTTTCATGATTCTGTTTCCTTTAGTTCTCGAGATATTTCTAATAGGACTTTTATCTGCCTCACCCTGTATATTAGGTCCCTATACCTAGCAAAAGCAGAGTTATAGCTAATAAAAAATAGGTTCATATTCGAAAAATTCCAAATAGAATAATTCAATGTGAAATATCCAAGTAATGAAGCATTCATGGGGAAAACACATTAGGTACAACTTTTTTAAAGTGTTTAAAAAAAGCTTTATTCCTGTTTTTATAAAAAAAATTTCTATCATCAAATGTAAGCAAGTTACGTTCAAAATAAAGTTGGTCCCTTTTGTTTTGGCAAAAAAAAATCAGGAAGATCACCCCCCCCCCACCCCAATTAGCAACTTAAATAAATTAATCGTTACCGCTTCACAAGTTACTTTACTTATGTTGTGTTTATATGACCTGTAAGTTTCATCGATTCAAAGTGCTTATTTTTGAAAAAAATTTGGTTTTAAAATTTTTAAAAATTTTAATTTTGAAAAAAATGCTTTGTTTTCAAAATAACTAAAAATTGTTAGAGATACCAAAAGTCTTAAACAATAAAAAAAGTTGCTTTACTTTTCTGAATATTTTGTATTTTTTTGTTTTTCTGTAAGACAAAAATTGGTTAAGATTCGGTGTTGTTCTGAAGCTATTTTCTTGTGGCATTTTTATAATCAAGTATATTCAAATGGGAAATAAGCCACAATTTTACCTAAAAATGATTTTATTAACGTTTCGACGCCCAAGTCGGGCGTCGTTGTCAAAATACAAAATAATACTAAATAAACAAAAATGTTGTTGCTTAGTAAAACATTCTTCTAATAATTTATTTAATCTGACTCATTTATATCGGCAATTCAGACACGTATTATACATTTTAAAGTAGACGACTTTAAAATGATATTGCCAATATTGGCAAAGTCGTCTACTTTAAAATGTATAATACGTGTCTGAATTGCCGATATAAATGAGTCAGATTAAATAAATTATTAGAAGAATTTTTTACTAAGCAACAACATTTTTGTTTATTTAGTATTATTTTGTATTTTGACAACGACACCCGACTTGGGCGTCGAAACGTTAATAAAATCATTTTTAGGTAAAATTGTGGCTTATTTCCCATTTGAATATACTTGGTTAAGATTCGGTGTTTCTAAATTTGCATACACTCGTGATAAGTGACTCATTCAAGCCCTTTTAACTACAGCTCTTTCAAAAATAAGGATTTTGAACCGATGAAACTTACAGATCGTATGATCAATACATGCGCGAGTAAAAACCTTGTGAAGTGATAACAATTTAGTTCATTTGAAATGTTAATTAGGGGGTGATTTTCCCGATTTCTTACCAAACAAAGGGATCAACTTTATTTTGAGCGTAACTTGTTTACTTTTGATGCTAAAATTTTTTTTAAAAACAAAAATAAGCATTTTTTTAAACACTTTAAAAAAGTTAAAATGAACTTTCCCCAAAAAAGTGCTTCGTTTTTTGGTTATGGCACGTTAAAATATACTATTTGGAATTTGACGAATATGAACCTATTTTTCATTAGCTATAACTCTGCTTCTACTAGATGCAGTGACCTAATATATACACCAAGTTTTTCACTTTTTTACGTGCTATATTTTTGATAAGATTTTTTTTCACCAAATCTTACTTTTTGAGTTATTTGCGAAAAACCGTTTGAAAACGTAGTTATTGTGTAGAAAAATTAACATATTCACTCGCAAATAACTCGAAAAGTATTAACTTGGTGAAAAAACTTTATAGAACAAAAGTTGCTTAGAATTAGGCCTTTTTTCCATTTTCGGACTTATTTCGAACATATATTTTTCACCCCTAGGGCAAAAACACACATCAGCACAATATCACTTTTTTTCTTTGACTTGTTAGCTATGTGTATGCCAAATTTCATGTCAATCCAAGCAGTTCTTTAAAATTTAGAGGTTTTGCAATATTTTACCTTCAAAGAACGGACTATTTCTACAATTTACAAGGCAAAGAGATGACGAAATAGAAAACGGAAAGGATTCTACATTATTCAATCACATCCCGTTTTCCTTAATATAGGAAGAGGTACTAAAAACCATTTCTTGTATTATTAATAATAAATGGCACTAGTGGCAGATATATTTATGTTGTATTCGTCCTAAGCTCAATGAATCAACTATAAATTATATTTTTTTATGTTAGGACGATTGCTCAACGATCCCCAACTGTCTGTTGACGTTAGAGTGAAGACTGTCAATGTTTTGGCTATGGCGGCCTTGAAAGATGACGTCATATTAGTTCTACATCAGGATCGAAAGGACCACGTCTTGATGAACTACGCTTTTGAAATCGACAGATTGAGCATGCCAGAACAGGAAGCAATTGCTGTTTTTGTAAGTTTCTATCTAATTATTTTAACGTAGTACGTCACAACATCGCTTTTCTACTTTATCACGTTGAAGTATGTCTAAAGTCCTTTTCATGAGCATTTTTCAGTGCGTCACAGTTTTTCGATTTCTTTCTAACGCACTAAATTGTATGTGACAGAAAAAAGTCTGTGATTACTAACATTTATTCTAGTTATTCTAGTTATCGATAGATGGCGCTATAATTGAAGAAAAAATTATTTATGAATTATACAGGGTGTCCCGAAAAGAATGGTCATAAATTATACCACACATTATGGGGTCAAAAATAGTTCGATTTAACCTAACTTACCTTAGTACAAATGTGCTCATAAAAAAAGTTATAGCCCTTTGAAGTTACAAAATGAAAATCGATTTTTTTCAATATATCGAAAACTATTAAATATTTTTTATTGAATATGAACATGTATCACTCTTATTGCAGGAACATCTTGAAACAAAATTTTAGTGAAATTTGTTCACCTAATAAAAAATTTATGGGGATTTTGTTCCCTTAAACCCCCCCAAACTTTTTTGTACGTTCCAATTAATTCATTATTGTGGTACCATTAGTTAAACACGACGTTTCTAAAACTTTTTTGCCTCTTAGTATTTTTTCCATAAGTCAGTTTTTATTGAGATGCGGCTTCTTTTTCAATATATTTACGTAAAAATTGTATGGGGGGTTTGTTCCTTTAAACCCCCCAAATGATTGTGTACGTTCCAATTAAAGTATTATTGTGGTACCAATAGTTAAACACAGTATTTTTAAAACTTTTGCCTCTTCGTCTTTTGTTAATAAGTCACCTTTTATCGAGATGTAGCTTCTTTTTCAAAATATACCTAAAAATGTAAATTATAAATAAATTTTCAGATTATTAACAGGTCTCTATTGGGACCGTGCAAGTTCGGCAAAGCGACCCCTATTTCTACGCTCTGTACTATTATTCGCACTTTTAATTATATTGGCCAATTATATTAGTCCTGGTTACTGGATAATTGTCAAGGCCATAGTCCAAAAATAAGATTTTAAGTCCATAATAAGAAGAAAAAATAAGATTCAGGTTATGTTATGAAAACATCAACAATTGTATGTAGTAAATAAAATTAGTTATTAAAATGCAGTACTGCAAGCAAAATACAATTAATTAAATTTACCTTTATATAATAATTGCATATCATATCAATATTGTGGAGCAATATATAATTTTTCTGCTTCATTGACAGAAGGTATGAAATATACGTCAATTTGACAATTTCAATTGACAATATGAATTATTTAAGATAGTTGCAATATTTCTCCGCGACTCGCGCAGGGTCGTTTCTCGTTTCCCTTTCCAAGTACTTGCACACCGCGAATAATCGTATTTAACCATATACAAATATGTGGTGGATTCGACAAATATTCAAAATATCTCGATAAACACTGGCTTATCGAAAAAGTACTAAGAGGCAAAAAAGTTTTAAAAATAATGTGTTTAACTAATGGTGCCACAATAATAATTTAATTGGAACGTACACAAAAGTTTGGGGGGGTTTAAGGGAACAAAACCCCCATAAAATTTTTATGGGGTGCACAAATTTTACTTAAATTTTTTTTTAAGATGTTGCTACCATATAAATGCCACATGTCCATTTTCAATAAAAAATCTTTGAGAGTTTTCGATATATGAAAAAAAATCGATTTTCATTTTGTAACTTCAAAGGGCTGTAACTTTTTTTATGTGCACTATTGTATATAGGTAAGTGAGGTTCAATCAACCTATTTTTGGCCCCAGAATCTGTGGTATAATTTATGACCAATCTTTTCGGGACACCCTGTATAATATATCTACGAATATAATCTGTAAAATTTATAAGACTATGCAAATCAAAGAAAATACCATTTTATAAATGCAATAAACACAATTGATTTGTTTTTACGCCAAATTGCAAATAATATGTGACGACTGTCAGATTTAACTAAAATGTCATGTCACTAAAATGTACATTATTACGCACTTACCTTTCTTTCTATCATTTGTGACGCACTGAAAAATGCTCATGAAAAGGACTCTACTAGGCCAGTCGTTAGAGATTTGATCTCTAAAAACAAGGCCAACAAGTTTATTTTTGCTCAGGATGTCACTTTTGAGACCCCAAAAAAGATGAAATAAAGTTTGTCACTCCTACTTCCTGGCCTTCCACTAAAACTCCTCGTGGGGGAAGGGGCGGGAACGTAAAACATCGATATATCAAGAATTTGTACGTCTCAGAAAAAAAGAAATGTAGCTGAGATAATTTTGAACAAAAATGTTTATTAGCACTTTTTGTGTAGAAAGAACCATTCTCTCAGCAGTAACGCTTGAAGCGACCAGCGATTTTGAATGTGAAGCTTTTGTATGCAAGTTTTGCGTTTTGCCGCAAATTAACTCAGTTTCTATAAAGCTGCCAAATAAATAAACGTCGCGCAATTGTTGCCATTTTTTTCCATTCTCATGAGATCAATAAAATTTTACACTTCCATTGATGTGAAATAACGATGTGAAATTTTCGTTGTTAGAGCCTAATATTCAAAACCTATAACATAAAATTTCGATTTTGAGTTTTGGCAACAAATATGAAGTATTTGAAATATGCCTAAAAAACGCTGAATTTAAACTTATACATTACAAACGATCTAAATTTCAGATGGCGAATATGTTTGAGAATTTGAGCTCTTCGGAGTGGTTGCTGTACATTTCCGAATGGTCATACAACAACCAACAGACCAGCAACATCAGGGTGACGACCAAAGTAGCAGTCCACTCCCTTTTATCAGACTCGCCAGTTTTGCAAGACCGAGGCTCGGCTATTATCCACAATCTTGCGTGCAAGGAGGTAAAAACCGTGGTCTGTATCATTTTTTAACCTATATTTAGTAATAGGCTTACCCCGGAGTTTTACTATTAGTTCAGAGAAATAAGGAAAAAATAACCTGTTGGTGACACAACCCCTCCAGGCCGAAACCAAATTTTTTGAGTAGTATGGACATCTATATTAATAACCTATATGTTTCCTGCAGCCAATTTGGATGATATACATATTTATAAACAAATGAAGATCAAAAACGCTAAATTTTCGCTTCTTTCGTCTACAACCAAAAAGTTAAGTATTTTAAATAAATTTGAGAGTAAGAAACTCATAAATCGTATAAAAAACTTCAATATGGCGTTCGCTGAATATGTCTATCCTTATTGGTTGCTTAGATAATTGCAAAATAAATCATAAATTTGGTTAAATTGCTTAATTTTTTGGTTATAGACGAAAAAAGCGAAAATTTACCGTTGTTTGATCTTCATTTGTTTATAACATCACAACATGTATATCATCAAAATCGGCTGCAGGAAACATAAAGGTTATTAATATAGATCTCCGTTCTACTCAAAAAATTTGGTTTCGGCCTGGAGGGGATGTGTCACGAGAAAAACCTTATTTCTCTGGACTATATGCCATTATTGTAGATTTGTTAGTTTTTTTATTCTTTTATTACAATATTGCCAGATCGTATTAATATTTTCGTAATTTTCGTCCTTATGTATTACGCAAGCAGAATAATTTTTAAGTTAAAAAGATCAAGCAAAATTATTTATTTTTACACTTAGTTCAAAATCTCTATCTTTTCTGGTATTAATTTGTCTGTCTCTATCCACTTCTGTCCATGTATTATTTTTCTCAATTGATTCTATTTCTCTCTCCATTACTTTTATCCATAAATTCTTATCTTCTCTACCTTCTATCTCTTATACTGTCTATGGAACCCTTTCTACAGAAGACATTGCATCAAACGCCATATTATACAGGGTGTTTCATTAATAATTGTCCATATAGTAACTGGAGAAACCTTAGCAAAAAATACGAAGATTTAACCTAAAACACTTAAATCAAATGTGGTTCCTTACTGAGTTACAGGGTGTTTTATCTAAAAATTTAAAAACTATTTTTGCTCAGAATTGTAAAACTATTCGACGTATCGTTTTCATACTTAGCAGAAAGTGCGACTACTATACACCCTACCAAATTATTATAAACAAACGTTTCTAGCTACTACCAGAGGCGTACGGCAGGAGATAGTGAATGGTTGACCCTTCTCAAATTCTACGCCACTGGAGGAATTACTATTCTAGTGCCATTTTTATATTCTCCAATACTTTTTACGTAAATAATATACTCTTCATTGGTAACGATAAAGTTATTAGTTTTCGAGATATTTGAAGTTAAATATGAAACGGCACAATTATTTTGATTAATTTATTATATGATTCATATGATTAAAATTAAAAAAAACATTTGTACCCAGTACTTTAAAACTATTAGGCGATCCTTATCATACTTGGCAGAAAGTGTAAGTACTGTACACCCTACTAAATTAAGATAAATAAACGTTTCTAGCTACTACCAGAGGCGTACGACAGGGGATAGTGGTTGGTTGACCCTTCCCTAAATCTACGCCACTGACGAAATTGCTACTTGAGTGTAATTTTTTGATTTTCTAATACTTTTTATGTACATAATATTCTCTTCATTAATAACGATAAAATGATAGTTTTCGAGATATTTGAAATTAAAAATGAATCGACACAATACATTAATCAAAATAACCGTATCGTTTCATTTTTAACTTCAAAGAACTCGAAAACTAATGACTTTATCGTTACGAATGAAGAGTATATTATTTTGATAGAAAGTACTGGAGAATCCAAAAATTGAACTAAAATAGCAATTCCGCCAGTGGCGTAGAATTTGGAAAGGGTCAACCATTCAATTTCCCCCGTCGTACGCCTCTGGTAATATGCAGAAACGTTTGTTTAACATAATTTAGTAGTTTGTACAGTACCCATACTTCCTACCAAGTATGAAAGGGATATGGCGAATAGTTTTCAAATGCTGAGCAAAAATAGTTTTTAAATTTTTCGATAAAACACCCTGTAACTCAGTAAGGAACCACATTTTATTTAATAGTCCGTTCGTTAACGGTAAAATATTGCAAGACCTCTAAATTCTAAAGAACCGCTACAATTTAGAAGAAATTTTGCAAATAAGCTCATTTATCCTTCTCTTCAAAAGTGATATGACTACAATATATGCTTTTTATTTTTAAGGGGTGAAAACTACCCTTTTTTACCAAAAATTAAAAACAGCCGATATAAGCGTTATTTAAAACTAAATTATGTGTAGGTACGTTAAATAGTATGTTAAATATAGGAATTTGATTGTTTCTCATATTGAAATGTATTTTATAGTTTATAACTATTTTTAAACCCTTAAACACTACCATCTAAATAAGAATTTGTTTAAAAAATATTTTGTAACTTTAAATTAAGTAATAATGTATTTTGTAGTGATCTAAACTTTATTTTATGTTTGCAATTTAGTTTATTAAGTATTTAATATTTTCAACCCTTATAAATTACCCCTACAAAGAGATTTATTAGATCATTCACTCACGTTAAAATATTGCAAAACCTGTGAATTTTAAACAACCGCTTGGGTTGACATGAAATTTGGCATTCACATAGCTAATAAGTTAAGGAAAAAAAGTGATATAGTACCGATATGTAGTTTTGCCCTGGGGGTGAGTTTCACCCCTTATTGGGGGTGAAAAAATATAGGTCCAAAATAAGTCCGAAAATGGATAAACTGACAAATTCTACGCAACTTTTGTTCTATAAAGTTTTTTCATTAAGTCAATACTTTTCGAGTTATTTGCGAGTGAATATGTTCATTTTTCAACAAAAGAACCACGTTGTTATAGTATTTTTACTACAAAAACGATATTACGTAGGTCAAAATTTTTGACGTAAGAGAACTGTCAAAACATTAGAATGTGACTTTTCATTATTGCCATGTTTATTATAAACATGGCAATAATGAAAAGTCACATTTTAATGTTTTGACAGTTCTCTTACGTCAAAAATTTTGACCTACATAATATCGCTTTTGTAGTAAAAATACTATAGACGGTTTTTCGCAAATAACTCAAAAAGTAAGTATTTTATCGAAAAAATATTCCGAGCAGAAATATAGATTATGAAAAACTGAAAAAATTTGTGTATGTATGAAGTTTGGAGACCTAGTAGAACCAGTGTCGTAGCTACTGAAGTTCCAAGATACGGGGTGTTGAGATTTCTCTTACAAAGTGAAGATTTATTGATTGCTCTAAAACCGGTTAAGGTATGCAAATGAAATTTGGTGGGTTTTAAGAGGTAGTTATTACGCATTTATTGACAGGCTTACTATTAAGAATTTTATATTCATCATTGGCGCGCATACGGGTACTACTCTGAATTAAAAAAATAGTACGCCACTGAGGTATTTCAAATTAAAAAGCATTTTTGAGTTACTTATTTAATTTATGACAGAAAATATATCTTCCCTTTTTTTCATATGATGCGCCTTTTTCATGAAAAAAAAAAAATAAAATACTTATATCAACGCTTAAAAAGTATTCGACATAAGTTTCAATGTGGTTTTTTAACGATAACTTCTGTAATTTTCAAGATATTTCATTGTTCCAAAGCTTATTTTATGGGGAATTGTAAGTACTAAAATTAAGCAGAAGCTGGACTTTCTGGATGGCTTTGATTTTTAAAGCATGCGATTCAAATAGCTTAGAAAACTGCTTCTCGCACTTACGTGCAAACTTTTAAATATAAATATCTCACTCAATTTTTACCATAGAGGTATTGAAAAAACTGAATAAGTTTTAATATAAAAAATACTACATTTTAGTATTGATATATATTTTTCAGATTTCTTTTAGTTTTCAAGTAATTTTGGAAAAATGGAAAACATTTATAAAATATCAAAAAATAATTTAATACTAAATTGAAATTTTTTTCAAACCTAAGCACTTTAAACTGGTTAAAACCTCAGAACGCGTAGTCAGGCTATAAATAAACCTAATTGTGTATGGAATAATGTTAATTTTTATTTTTGTGGAAAATTCACCAATTTAAGTAATTACTCTTTTGATTTTTCAACGACATAATCGTTTTGTTTTTGTAATAACTCAGCCATTTTTTATCCAAATCACTTTTATCATAGCACCTTTTAAAGGTATCAGTAAAAGATTTAAAAGATGTCTTCATAATTTTTTTCTAAAAATCTCTATTTCTTGCGTTATTTAATGATAAAATGTTTGATTCAAGGTTAATTCGAAAAAACCCTGATTTTAAGTAGGCTGTAACTTAGGTTGTGTTATTGCTATAATAATTTAAAAAACACCACTCCATTCATTCATTTAATAGGTTTCTTTTTGATTTTTAAGACTTCTTCGTAAAAATGCATAATTTTAGAGATATTTTTGAAAATCCACTCAAAAACATGCATTTTTCATGTAGGAAATCATCAATTTCGATCGTGAATAACTTGCTAAATATCAATTTACCAAAAAGTCGTATATAAGATTTTTTACTCAGAATTGAAATATCTATTAACTTCCGAGGTTATTTTGAGGTTACATATTTCCACCCCCGAGAAGGGGTGGTACCCACCCCCAGAGCAAAAGCACACATCGGCACAATATCACTTTTTTTTTGACATATTATCTATATGTATGCCAAATTTCAAGTCAATACAAGCGGTTCTTTAAAATTTACCGCAAAAACCGTCAAATAATGGACTATAAGTGTTTTAGGTTAAATCTTCGTATTTTGTGCTAAGGTTTCTCCAGTTACTATACGGACAATTATTAATGAAACACCCTGTATAACTTATAGTCACTATATTTATCTAGTATCTAGACCTACAGGTAAAATTACATTTTCTCTGTCTTTTTTTCTTGTACCTACTCTCATATTCTTGTTTCATCATCACTAATATCTTCCGTTGTAATTCTACAGTATTCTTTATCTTCACCATTTGGCTCTTCTTTAATTTGTCTCTGTGCCTTTAAAAATAACTAGTTCTATATTTCCATGTGAAATAATTGGTGTGATTCAAAAGCCCAATAGTAGCTGTATTTTGTAACCAAAGTGCAGTCATTTCAGTTTATTAAAAATATAGTATTTGTCAATGTTGCAAAAGCATTTGGCGATACTCTCAGAGGAAGATAACGGACATTACTGAGAGATGCTGCTGTTAGGATCGCCATTTGGAGTTACAGAAAAAATGAAAAGCATCATATGTATTCTTTGATCGTTATCGATGAGTATTGGATCTACCATTATGAATATAAATCAAAAGAAGAGACTAACGAGTAGCTTGAACTCGTTATTTCGGCTTCGCAGCGTGATAGGACCCGGTGTCAAATAAGTGTTATGGTCACTTTTTGGGATACAGAATGTTTTTTTTTCCAAACTCATAGTATTATCGTAATATTTAGGACCAGCTGCATGTAAAATATCACGAGAAAAGACCTGAAAAGTGAAAAATCAATTTTTATCAAGACAATTCACCCTCACATACAGTTCAAAATACCGTCGCGAGAATGAGTGCCTTGAACTACGAATTCTCTGCAATAACCACCTTATTCGTCTGATTTAGCTCCCTCTAACTTATGAATGTGACCTGAGATTCACATTCGCAAATCACAAAAAAAATTAACAGTCGTCGTTTTAGGCTTTTACTTCGGGGATGGAATTTATAAATTAGAATATTACTGAAACAAGTGTGATATTTAAGTAGCTTATATTGAGTAATAAATAGTATTTTAGGTCATAAAATTATTTTTTTTTAAGTTAACATATTTACTCAATATAATTAAACTCCGGGATGAGTCTATTAATTATCGTATGGCCTTTCAAATTTAACAATTAGTAAACGGGGGCACAGTAAGACAATTTTTATTACAAAATCTAAAAACTACTTCTTTTACGCAAAAAAAAAAGAATACAAATCCAATATTTCATTAAAAATGAACAATTTTGTTACTTTAAGTTATCTATTTGATTAAGGACTGACATCTTTTTATTGAAATTTTATTTAAAAAAAATTGAGTGGTAGGGCTGCTTCGCTTTAGGTTACTTTTGTGTAGCTTTTGAGTGTTTTGAACGAGAATAACTCACCGTTAACCTAATTCAGTTTAACATCTCTCCTGGGCACGAATGAATTCAAATCCACTGCGCGTCAGAGAAAACGGGCACCCCGAAAAATGGGTCATTTTTGATTTCTCGTATCTCCTAAACCTGTTGTCCGATTTAAGTAATTTTTTTAGTATGTTATAGCCTTATTCTTTAGCAATATCGCCGTAATAATATTGTTGCTAAACAGGTAAATTTTCATAGTATCCCGGGTGTACGAATCAAACTGTGTTTTTTTTTCTCTCAAAGTTCGCAACAAACTGTGAAATATTCTTAGACCGGGCAGTATCGTCGCCCCCGCTAGCGCAATTATTCCGATTCGATTTTTTTACACAAACTTACTCAAAGAGAGGTCCTTATAACATATCCACAGGGTGCCGGGCGGTGCCGTGGTCGAAAAATTTTTTAAACAATTTTTTTTAAACAAATTCACAAAAATAATTTTTTTATTTCCAACAATTTTTTTTTTAGATAACTTGGGTTATTCTGAGCAAAAAAGGTCTCCTGTCATTTTTCTCTAAAATTGACTGTTGTCGAGTTATACGCGATTAAAAATTTGAAAAATGCGAAAATAGCCATTTTCAAGGCTTCATAACTCGATTAAAAATGATTATTATGAAATTCAAAAAGTGACAAAATCAAGATTCAAATACCTTCTTCAACGTCCTGAAGAGATTTTTGTCACTATTTTATTACAAAGCTGTTATTTTTAGTTATTAACAATTAGCGGTATAGTCCAACTATATCGTCGCCCCCGTTAGCGGAACTATTTCGATTCGATTTTTTTTGCACAAACTTACTCAAAAAGAGGTCTTTATAACATATCCACAGGGTGCCGGGCGGTGCCGTGGTCGAAAAATTTTTTAAATAATTTTTTTAAACAAATTAACAAAAATAATTTTTTCATTTCCCAAAATTTTTTTTTAGATAATTTGGATCATTTCGAGTAAAAAAGGTCTTTGGTCATTTTTCTCTAAACTTGACTGTTGTCGAGTTATACGCGATTAAAATCTGAAAAATGCGAAAATGGCCATTTTCAAGGCTTCATAACTTGATTAAAAATTATTATTATGAAATTAAAAAAGTGACAAGATCAAGATTCAAATATCTTCTTCAACGTCTTGAAGAGATTTTTGACATTATGTTATTACAAAGCTGTTATTTTTAGTTATTAACAATTAGCGGTATAGTCCAACTGTATCGTCGCTCCCGTTAACGGAACTATTTCGATTAGATTTTTTTGCGCAAACTTACTCAAAAATAGGTCCTTATAACATATCCATAGAGTACCGGCCGGTGGTCGAAAAATTGTTTAAACAATTTTTTTAAACAAATAATTTTTTCATTTCCAACAATTTTTTTTAGATAATTTGGGTCATTCTGAGCAAAAAAGGTCTCTTGTAGTTTTCGTCCCAAATTTATTGTTGTCGAGTTATACGCGATTTAAAATTTGAAAAATGCGAAAATGGCATTTTCAAGGGTTAGTAACTCGATTAAAAATTATTATTAAGAGAGTCAGAAAGAGACCACATCAAAGTTTAAAACTTTGTTTTGTTTATTTATTTTTTTTTGCAAATGTTATTCAATTTTTCATCAACTATCGCCAAGTTAAATGCATAATATTTTATAATAGAATCAATCACGGCAATTATTCTAATTCATCCGCTTCAACAATTAAACATAACATAATTTTAATAACAAATAGGTAAATGAAACATTTTTTAACAAATAAAATAGTCATATTATTCGAGTTATTAAGCCTTAAAAATGGCCAGTTTCGCATTTTTCAAATTTTTAATCGCGTATAACTCGAGAACAGTCAATTTTAGAGAAAAATGATAAGAGACCTTTTTTGCTCAGAATGACCCAAATTATCTAAAAAAAATTGTTGGAAATAAAAAAATTATTTTTGTGAATTTGTTTAAAAAAAATTGTTTAAAAAATTTTTCGACCACGGCACCGCCCGGCACCCTGTGGATATGTTATAAGGACCTCTTTTTGAGTAAGTTTGTGCAAAAAAATTTAATCGAAATAGTTCCGTTAACGGGGGCGACGATACAGTTGGACTATAGCGCTAATTGTTAATAACTAAAAATAACAGCTTTGTAATCAATTAATGACAAAAATCTTTTCAGAATGCTGAAGAAGGTATTTGAATCATGATTTTGTCACTTGTTGAATTTCATAATAATCATTTTTGATCGAGTTATGAAGCCTTAAAAATGGCCATTTTCGCATTTTTCAAATTTTTAATCGCGTATAACTCGACAACAGTCAATTTTGGAGAAAAATGACAAGAGACCTTTTTTGCTCATGATGACCCAAGTTATCTAAAAAAAAATTTTTGGAAATAAAAAAATTATTTTTGTGAATTTGTTTAAAAAAAAATGTTTAAAAAATTTTTCGACCACGGCACCGCCCGGCACCCTGTGGATATGTTATAAGCACCTCTATTTGAGTAATTTTGTGCAAAAAAATCGAATCGGAATAATTGCGCTAGCGGGGGCGACGATACTGCCGGGTCTATCTAGCATTTATAAAATAC
The DNA here is from genome assembly GCF_917563875.1 of Diabrotica virgifera virgifera. NCBI lineage: Eukaryota > Metazoa > Arthropoda > Insecta > Coleoptera > Chrysomelidae > Diabrotica > Diabrotica virgifera. The sequence continues at coordinate 37,537,311 of NC_065444.1, read as the reverse complement.
TGAAGTTAAAACCCAACTATAGCCTCAGGTTTTTTTAATATTCTGTTTTTTTGATTCATTCGCTTATGTTTGATAATACAAAAGTTAGGTACTTTAACAACTAACCATGTTCTTCATCAGTACAGGGTGTTTCTAAATAAGGGTGACAAACTTTGAGGGGTAATTCTACATGACAAAATAATGACCGTTGGCTTTATAAACATATGTCCGCAAAAGCTTCGTTTCCGAGATACGGGATGTTGAATTTTTTCTTACAAACTGACGATTTATTTATTGCCCTAAAACCGGTTGAGTTATGCAAATGAAATTTGGTAGGTTTTAAGAGATAGTTATTGCGCATTTTTTGACATACAATTAAGAATTTTATATTCACCATTGGCGCGCATACGGGTAATATGACCGATCATATTACCCGTATGCACGCCAATGGTAAATATAACATTCTTAATTGTATGTAAAAAAATGTGCAATCACTATGTCTTAAAACCCACCAAATTTTATTTGCATATCTCAACCGGTTTTATAGCAATAAATAAATCGTCAGTTTGTAAGAAAAAATTCCCGTATCTCGGAAACGAAGCATTTGCGGACATACGATAAAGCAAACTGTCATTATTTTTTAATGCAGAATTACTCTTTAGAATTTGTCGCCCTTATTTAGAAACACCCTGTACTGATGAAGAACATGGCTAGTTGTTAAAGTACCTAACTTTTGTATCACGTGTTGCGAACTTTGAGAAAAAAACACAGTTTCATTCGTACACCCGGTATACAATGAAAATTTACCTGTTTAGCAACAATATTATTACGGCGATATTGTTAAAGAATAAGGCTATTACATACTAAAAAATTACCTAAATCGGACAATAGTTTAGGAGATACGAGACATAAAAATGACTCATTTTTTGGGGTGCCCGTTTTCTGTGACGCGGAGTGTAGATATTTGAAGTATCTTTAGAGGCGAGAGTAATATAAAAATTCTGCAAAAATATGTATTTATTAAATGTATAATATAATAATTTATTACTTGTGGTGCTCTATGTTATGCAGCTTGTATGCGTTCGTGTTGGATTTAGTGTGCACAGGGATCCTCCTTCTGCTGTTTTTTGATAGTGTTCATATCAGATATGCCGTACCAGTTTTCTAAATAATCAGCGTCTCCAGTCCCAATATATCTCTAACCAACGTGTCCAATATTGCCAAATGCCGTTTGATAACCAACAAATAAAAAATATTCCAAATCCTGGGCTTCCCAGTTAGTTGGTGCTTGTCTCTTTATGGTGTCATACGCTATGTAGCTTGTAGGAGTTTATGCTGATTATAAGATTTGCTATATTGCTATATATCCGTCTTCTGCTCTTCTTACTATTGTGTTGACGTCAGATATGTCGTATAAGTTTGTTAAATCCTCAATGTGCACAATCCCCTATTTTTTCCTTCCTCAATTTCGGTATCAATAGTTCGTGTTTACCATGTTAGACGCCATTTTTAAAATTTTTGTTGATAAAATTCTTTTTTGCCCTTATTTTTCTTTTTTATTACTTATATTCTTAAACACTTATTATAAATATATACTTATTATAACACGACATTTTGTGCAGCTTTTCTACGCTGCTGCAGATGAGATAAAGATTGCCATAATTATTGCCAACATTCGTCACGGATAGGCACATCAAGAAGAAATACTGTTTTTGCTCCGTTTTGAAGTTCTGTTTTCAGTTTTCATAAACTTAAAAGAAATTGCCCCCACCATGCGGCCTTGACGACCTTTCTTTGTGTTTACAGAGTATACAGTTCGACTTTTAAGTAGTTTTGATGGAAAATAAGCCACAATTTTACTAAAAAAATTATTTTATTAACGTTTCCACGCCCACATCGGGTGTCGTTGTCAAAATACAAAAAATATTAATGAATTAAACAAAATTGTTGTTGCTTAGTAAAAAAATTCTTCTAATAATTTTTTTAATCTGACTCATTTATATCGGCAATTCAAACATATATTATACATTTTAAAGTAGAAGACTTTAAAATGATATTGCCAATATTTATGAGTTGCGTTCCTGGGACGACTTTATTGAAAGATAGTTCATTCGATTACATGAAATCAACCCCAACTCAAGAATATCCGTCACAAAAAAATCATAGCATGGGATCTGTCTTTAAAAAGACAACCACATGAAATGGTGACATTTATCGTTTATATAAACACATTTATTTATTTATAAACACTTTATCATTTATAAATAAGGAATTGTCAAGATTGGATCGAATGGAACAGAACAACTTAGAACGGGATCCTATAGCATTCACAATAAATAATACGAGGAAAATATCAATACCATATTATATAAAAGGACTATCCGAGAAACTTAAAACAAGAGGAAATAAATTCAACATTTCAACAACATTCAAAACAACAAACACGTTGAGATCTATTCTATCTAAAACTAAACCTAACAGTGAACAAGAAAGAACAAAGAATTGTATTTATAAAATACCTTGTGATTGTGAACAATTTTATTTAGGTGAAACATCAAGACCATTAAACGTTAGAATAAGTGAACATCAGTCTTGATATTAAAAATAGAGAATTTGATAGATCTCAAATATGTCAACACGCATGGGATAATGAATATATAGTTCAGTGGAGAGATTCAAGTATAGTCCTGAAAGAAACAGATAGTAAAAAGAGAAAAATCAAAGAAGCGGCTTTAATTATGCTAAATGAAACCAATTGTGTCGCAAATTCCTCGGTAGAATGCAGTAGGATGTGGTTACCCATACTAAAAGTGGAAGTCAATAGAAAGAAAATACCAGGATTAATAAGTCAATACCTAACATATCGAGCTAGTACATATTTTATATTTTAGTATTGTTTGTATATCTATGTATTATTATTATTTATAATTTAAAATAACGTATGTACATATTAAGGTCAGAATTTGGTATTAGTTTTAAGAGTAAAGTAAAGTAAGACCTAACGATGTCTTGATAGTATCACGAGGTTTTTTCCCCGTTTTCCTGGTTTTCCCTCGTGATTTGCTATGGAATCTCCAGCGCGAGAATTTTACTGTCACCATTGCAAGTGGTTGTCTTTTTAAGACAGATCCCATGTTATGATTTTTTTGTGACGGATATTCTTGAGTTGGGGTTGATTTCATGTAATCGAATGAACTATCTTTCAATAAAGTCGTTCCAGGAACGCAACTCATAAATATTGGCAATATCATTTTAAAGTCTTCTACTTTTAAACGTATAATATATATCTGAACTGCCGATATAAATGAGTCAGATTAAATAAACTATTAGAAGAATTTTTTACTAAGCAACAACAATTTTGTTTAATTTATTAATATTTTTTGTATTTTGACAACGACACCCGATTTGGGCGTCGAAACGTTAATAAAATCATTATTTAGTAAAATTGTGGCTTATTTCCCATCAAAACTAGTTAATTGAAAAAATGCCACAAGAAAATAGCTTCAGAACAACAGTTCGACTTTTATTTTTCTGTTCTGCTTTTCTCTTTCACGTGAAAGTGTTTATAGGCCTGGATCCCGCGTACCAAAAAAAGTTGATTAATAGCAAGCTGAAAATTTGTTAATAGCTTAACGGTGTCTAGTCGGACAAACTTTGATGTACCGGAACACTGGAACAGGGGAAGTTTTAATTGTGGAACAGTAAAAATTTGGAACGTCAGATTACGAAAACTTCCCATGTATTTTATCGGACAGAACATCCAATTGGTTTGTTACCATTTCATTAAACTCTCATGCAAAAATCAGAGTGCATTTACTAACCAACATGATTCCTGTTATTTGACATGTTCTTCGTGTTCCACTCATTAAAATGCCCAGTTGGTGATAAACACCAGTCTGATTTTTGCATGACAGTTTAATGAAATGGTAACAAATCAATTGAAAGTTCTGTCCGACAAAATACATAGAACGTTTTCCTAGTCTGACGTTCCAAATTTTTAACCTGTTCCACAATTAAAACTTCCCCTGTTTCAGTGTTCCCATACATCAAAGTTTGTCCGACTGGACAACGTTAAGCTATTAACAAATTCTCAGCTTGCTATTAATCAACTTTTTTTGGTACGCGGGATCCAGGTCTATTAATATATGAACGATATTCGGCCTTGCTTGCTTTTAACGCAGTTTAAAACAAAGGCAAATATTTTTGCTTAAAATTTTGACACATTAGGCGTTGAATGACATGTCAAAAGCAAGAGTTTCAAGTTAATATGTTACACCGATGTCAAAGTTATTAAACTTTCCTGGAACTAGTCTGATAAAATAATTGTGTAGCACACACGTAGATTGTAAAAAAAACATATGCAGAATTCTTATGTTATTCAATTTATCTAGCCTTAAACGCTTTTTTAAATCTAACGACAAATTAGAAAAATAAGCAAAGAAAATACCCCGTTAGAGATTCTGACCGTCAGACGTTTGACAATTTGTTTTTTATAGCGTAGACCACTAAGTCAAATAGTAAAAAAAAGTAATACCTACATTTTTCCTACAGACAATTGACTATTTCCTACAGACAATTCAATACAGGTGCAGGATTTATTTAATTTAACTGATTCGGATCGAAAAAAGCAAAAGAAAGTAAGTTTACTCTGGCGCCTGGACATACTGCTATTGAAGGAAATGAAAGAGCGGACTTACTTGCCAGGAGAAGGACAAAAGAAACATCCATTGGCGAATATTTCGTTGACATAAACCGTCGAAGAAGTGATATAAAGATCTACTAGATATGAAAGGAATGTTCTGCGAATTATCGTAGATCTCATAACACTGCACTGTCGCCTCAAGGAACACATGAACAAAATCGAACTGACAGAAAATGTGAAATTGCAGATTCTCTCAGGCTGATGACGAGAATGCGGAAAACGTACTGTGCAACTGCCCAGGGTTAGATAGGATAAGGCTCAATACATGTGAGCACAAATCGAGCCCCACGACTTTTTAGAAGTCTAAGGCCATAATATACTTTGTTATTTGTTAACAAAGCTGGGTTGAAGAGACAACTTTAACACCTAAGTCGTTGCAGGAGAAGTAAATATATGCGTCCCAAAAACGAAACTATTTAAAAAACTTGTCAAATACTTGTCCGTGTCAGAGTCATGGGAGAACGCTTATTTTTCTGAGCTAACATTGCACATAAGACACCAGATTAACAATTTTTTGGATGTCATGGTGTACACCTATTTTAGATGTTGAAGAACCGGTTTCTCTGTTTTGGCTTTATTTTCAGAAATTCAGAAATTTTCGGATACGACAACGATTTCCAAAAGGGAGTTTATCAAAGGTAGCTAACGTGCTTGTGTATTTATGTCTTTGTATTCGTTCAGCTCGAGCTATTCTCTAATAACAGCTTCAGCACACAAGTATTCATTTATATTCATCTCACCTTCATTTATTTACTAATATTCGTATTCGTAGCCTCTCTTTTCTTTTGTCGGTGTAGAAAATTGTTAATTGCTATTTTCCTAAAAATATAAAATATTTAATAGAATTACTAAAAACAGAGAGTTAAGCAATTAAAAACTTTCATAACTTATTTTAAAATCAAACATAACAGAAGAATTAACTTTTTCATTATCTTACCCTTGGTTTACTTTTGGACAGCCATAATAGTCGCAGGATGTGATATATGTCCACTTTTTTTACTTTGGTAACTCTGGTAATACCTTCGTGGTTTCTAGAAATCACAGAGGTGTTACCAGAATCTTACACAGAGGTCCCAATAAAGTTTTATTTTTGTTGTGAGTATTATTAGAATTACATATTTTAATTTTATTAAAGTAAAACTTTTGCTTGTTTTTAGCAGATGTCGCCACGACACCCGTATCGTGTTATTTGTTGTGAAACAATAGGGCTTTTCATTCACAGTCATTTATTTCGAGCTTCTGTCATGTGTCACATAATATTAATATATCTACGTCATACGTTATTGATATATAACATGATACAAACCAGAGACGTATGACGTAGATATATTAATGTTATGTGACACATGACAGAAGCTCGAAACAAATGACAATCGATGAAAAGCCCTATACGAGCAGTCCGATTTGTTTCAGTTTGTTCAGAGATAGTCATATACAGTCCGTCTAATATACTTACCGTTGCACGTCATTATCTACGTCAGAGATCTAAGTTGACATTGTTGCCCAATTACAAAAAATTCTTAAATTCATTTTAAATCAAATGTTTATATCACATAATTTTTGCGAAGTGGATTATACAACAAAGCATATTAATATTCAATGTAAATAAACAAAAACATTAGAAATAGAAAACAAGAATTAAGTTATAATCTTACGTTAAACTAAATAATAAAAACAATAAATATAATAAAACAAATATTTATAGTAAAGAATAAAAACAAATCTAAAGTGTCAATACCGCAACTGTCAAATAAATGTTACCAATTTATGCCAAAATGTCACCTTCGTTCGATTACAGTTACAGTGTGTTCCGAACAAATGTGCTTCATAAAAACGCTTTATAATCCATTTATACAAATTAAAGAAATATATTATTGTGTATTTCTTTAAGTTAACATTGATAGAAATCTTTAAATATTATTTCTACGCGTTTATAATAAAATATGTCTAGTGGCTGTAATTCCAGTGTACTCGGCAAAATGATTCTAAAAAAGAACACACCTACCGCCTAAATATTTCGTGTTGGTATCATGTGACGTCACGGGGTATGACGCGGATGACGTGCAACGGTAAGTATATTAGACGGAGTATATGCACTCTCTGATGAGAACCTAACAAGGTTCGAAACCGGTTAGAGTGCTTATGGCGCTCTCTGGACGAACTGAAATGTAAGACGGCTCTTGTATCGCTTTACAACGATATGCTTATTTATTTCTATTAGTTTTACTCCTAGCTGAGTACGCGGCACAATTTTTCGCTGAAATTTTACCGCGCTGGACAAGCGAGATGTGAGATGCAACTTTTATCTCCCTCGGCCTTCATTGCTTCAGCATTCGTTTGCAAATTTTGGAAACCACGAAGGTGTTACCAGAATCTTGGTCCCAATAAAGTTTTATTTTTAAAATGTATAAACATTTTCAATTTCTTTGCAACACGAAAATGCAGCAGCTGCATAATACTCTGGTTAAATCGGAGAGTACAGGAAGAGTCTATACCGGTGTCAGAGGTTTTTTCCTCCCCATAAGTAGTCCCATATCCTCTTCTCTCCGATTTCCCCAGGCATCACACTTTGGGCTTTTTCGAATTGCAAAGAAAGAAATGTCACGGATGTACTAGAGCCATCTACCGAAAAACAAAGTAAGTTATCAATCGAAGTAGAACAGAAAACGACAATAAATATCGTTCCCATACCACCAGATTGACAACAGGTGGAATACTTTCTTTGGTTACAACCTCTCGAGATTTTCAAAAAATATAAATCATACAGAATGCCGAGGAAATTAAGATGAGAGAATTTTAAATAATTCACAACCCGTCTGCTCAGCGTGGTAAAAGTTCCAACAAGAAAGATTCCTAGTATTCAACAAAAGAGTAAATGAATTAAAATGTATAAACATTTTAAATTTATTTGCAACACGAAAATGCAGCAGCTGCATAATACTCTGGTTAAATCGGAGAGTGCAGGAAGAGTCTATACCGGTTTCGGAGGTTTTTTCCTTTTCATCAGTAGTCCCATATCCTCTTTCCGATTTCTCCAGGCATCACACTTTGGGCCTTTTCGAAATGCAAAGAAAGAAATGTCAGAAATATTATGCAGCTGCTGCATTTTCGTGTTGCAAAGAAATTGAAAATGTTTATACATTTTAATTCATTTACTCTTTTGTTGAGTACTAAGGAATCTTTCTTGTTGGAACTTTTACCACGTTGAGCAGATGGGTTGTGAATTATTTAAAATTCTCTCATCTTAATTTCCTCGGCATCCTGTTTGATTTATAAATTTTAAAAATCTCAGGTGGTGTAACCAAAGAAAGTATTCCACCTGTTGTCAATCTGGTGGTATGGGAACGATATTTGAGGCGCTCAGAGCAACAGTGGCCTGACCCACATCACACAATTTTACCAAAACGCTTTTATTACATTAAAGTTATACATTACCAAGTATTTTCAGATGCAGAGTGGCTCAAGCAACCATTGGTAGAGCTACTCTGCATCTGAAAATATTTAAATAAGGGATAACTTTAATGTAATTAAAGCGTTTTGGTAAAATTGTAGGATGTGGGTTAGGCCACTGTTGCTCTGAGCGCCTCATTTATTGTCGCTTTCTGTGCTACTTCGATTGATAACTTACTTTGTTTTTATTTTTAATATCATTTTAATTTTATTAAAGTAAAACTTTCGCTTGTAGAAAATATGTATTAAAATAACGAAAGATTTTTTGTTCGGTTATGTTGGGTTGGGTTAGGCTTATCTACTTTCGAACGATGAAAGTTACTAAAACATTCCCTCAAGAAGTGGATCCCTGGAAAACATAAAGGACTTGTTTTTAGATCACCTTAACGCAAAACCTTAAAATCCAATACTCATTTTCTGACTTTTACCATATATGTGAGCAGTTCGCGAACTGTGTGTTGAATCATGATAACCAAATTAATGTCATACTCATCATTTTGTTACGTGAGCAGATAAAAAAGCTATTAACACTAAGCCTCAGTTTGTGCCTTTATCGTTTAGATTGAATTTATAGTTTTTAGAAAAGATTTTACCTATTTTAAAAACAGAAATGCATAAAAATGGACACAAAATATTTAACCTCTATTTATTCACATAATTGGTCACAGTTAATAACGGAAATCTATCTACTTAGTCAGTTGTACGGTACTTTTAAACTTTTTTTATCAATACATATTACTATTTCTAATACAACAATAATTCATATAAAAGCAATATACAAAGTGAGTTTTATACAGTGAGCACGTAAAGGTTGGAATAAATTAATTTTCTCGAGAATGGACGATTTTGGAAAAATATCCCAAAACAGGTCAATTTTTATTTTTAAATTGCGACTTTTTGGCATATATATGATACTATTGACGTCACCCATCTGGGTGTGATGACGTCATCTATATTTTTTTTAAATGAGAATAGGGGTCGTGTGATAGTTCATTTGAAAAGTAATTCAATTCTCTATTCAGTAATATAAACATTAACATAATTATTTATACAAGGTGTCCAAAAAATTTTTTTTAATTAAATTTATTGACGTAAAATGGAGACTGTGTGTAATTTATTTAACTGAAAATACATTTTACTTCTATCAGAAAACAGGAAATAATGTTTATTTGACAAATAAATATTGTTTTTTGCTTAAATTCAATATTAAAGCCGCCACCCACCTTCCTCTTGACAGTTTGAACATTTATTTTAAGCGAAAAGCAATGACTATTTTTCAAATAAACATTTTTTTTCTGTTTTCTGAGAGCAGTAAAATGTATTTTGAACTAAATAAATTACATGCATTCTTCTTTTTATGTCAATAAATTTAATTATAAAAAGAAATTATTGGACACTCGGTATAAATAATTATGTAAATGTTTATATTACTGAATAGATAATTAAATTACTTTTCAAATGAGCTATCACACAACACCTATTCCTATTTAAAAAAATCATCGATGACGTCATCACGCCCAGATGGGTGACGTCACTAGTATGATATATATGCCAAAAAGTCGTAATTTAAAAATAAAAATTGACCTGTTTTGGGTTTTTTTCCAAAATCGTCCATTCTCGAGAAAATTAATTTATTCCAACCTTTACGTGCTCACTGTATGTGGAACGCCTCAATTATTTCGCAAATGGTTTGCACGATTTTTATAGTTTTAGTGAGTAAGGGTTTTATGATGCAGCCGATATTATGGTGGTATTTACATTGTTGTCAAATCTTCCGTTTTTCTGGAAATCTAATGAACTGTCATATTTCCCTGAATAATGAACACCCTGTAGACATTTTACTTTTTGAATTCCTTATTGATTATTTGTCATGTCCCTATACCTAAATGCCATAATTTTTGGAACTATTGCTACATTTATTTAAACAATTTTTTTCCAAACAAATTATAAAATTCAACATTTTCGGCCCAGGCAGATATTATTTTAGGATCATTCGGAATGAAACAGGTCTCTTGTAATTTTTCTTTAAAGTTGATCATTTTCGAGTTACAAACAATTTAAAACTAAAAAAAAAAAAACGAAAAATGACGATTTTCAAGGCTCAAAATCACAAGTAAAAAATATTAATTTTGAAATTACGAAGTGCCTAAATTCAAGTTCAAACCTTCTTCTATCAGCTACCGATAATAATTTTTGGCATGTTTTATTCTAAAACATTATTTTTTAATTGTAAATGAAGCGCTTATGAGAGAACGGGTCATCGGGCTGCATCAACAACTAAAGAAAAATGTTTTAAAATGAAACAAGGCTAAAATACTTATCGGGAACTGATAAAATAAGGTTTGAACTTTAATTTAGAAATTTTTGGAAATCGTAATTTTTCGTTTTTTTTTTCAGTTTTAAATTGTTTATAACTCGAAAACGATCATCTTTAGAGAAATATTACAAGTTACCTTATTTGTTCCGAATTGTCCAAAAAACCTAAAATACTGCCTGGGGCGAAAAAATTGAAAAAAATGTTTAAATAAATGTAGCAATAACTCCGAAATTATGGCAGTTAGATATAGGGAATATTACATGAAAAATAAACATATTTCTTAAGCACTTCAAAAGGTACCAAAAGGTATTCCATTTGAAATAAGAAGATTCTTTAGATTTCCAGAAAAACTGAAAATCTGGCAATAATGTAAACATCACCATAATATCGGCCGCATCATGAGAACCATACTCACTAAAACCTACACAAATCGTGCAAGCCGTTTCCGAGATAATTGAGACGTTCCATATAAAACTCACTCTCTATATGTAGTAGTATAAATCAAACCCCGTTTATTACCACTGTATTTTTAAACACTACAACAAAATCTGTCCCTTTTAGGTGTTCGATGACGTGGCCGTCGAGCTTACCATGGCTCTGCTGCAGTATTTCAACTCCAAACCACCAGAGGAACAACTCTTCAGGTGCTTAAAAGCGCTAGCCAAGTTCGTCCAAGTCTCCACGCAAGAAGTGCCTCAACTAATCCAGATGATCGGTCCCGATCCAAGAAGCTTTAAGGGTACCAGCGAAAGGATCGATATCCTAGTTGATCAAATCGCCGCAAAATTGCGGTAGATGTTTTGTTTGCTCCGTTTTATTTATTTATTTATTTCAAAGTTTATTATTAATGTTAACGCAGTGTCACGGGTGCTGGATAAAGTCTATTGTTAAAATTATTGAATGAAACAAAATTTAGTAGTCAAAAATGTGTTGTATAAGTTGATTCTGACTAGAAGCTTTTATCATTAGTCATCCCTAAAATGTTTTACACATGAGATAGTTTCATATCATTCTTTTCATTGATTCATTCATTTCCAACGAAAATTATTAATACTGCTGCAGTTTATTCTATATATTTACTAAGTAAAAGTTGTTTTTAAACGTGTTGTAAAATATTTTACCCTTTTATGCAATTTTAAATCATTTTTAAAGAGTTTTAGACAAACTGTGGCGCAGCTCGGTCTCTTTAGGATCATATAACCTCAAAAAAATTCGCCGTGACGTCACACCAATATTGCGCACGATACCTATCGTTAGAAAGTGCCCTTGAATTTTGTGGTGACTGTAATTTAGAAAACAAATGTATATCTGTGATTTGTCTTATCAATTTGTCTTTAAAAATAACAATTAACGGCTATAGATAAATTTGCTTTGGAAATTTATTGCATTTCACTCCTTTCTAGTAGTTGTCGCTCTTTTTTAATAAGGTTATGTTTTTGGAAATTTTTGGTATGTTGTTTTTTACCTTTTTACAGGAGAATCTTTTTGTAATCAGTTATATCTAATAAAGCCAATGATATTATGTGCGTGTTTTCTTTATTGCGTACCTAGTTAAAAGAACGACATTTACGACAAGATAGAGAACATCTTGAAAAAAATCCCACAAAAGGAGCCAGTATATATTATTGGAGACTTTAACGCCAGGGTGGAAAAACTGATAATGAACCATATTTGAGAGGTATTGTAGGGTCATTTGGCTTGGGTATTGGAAACAACAGAGGAGAGCGTCTTCTACAATTTGCCAGTAAAAACGCCCTAGTGATAATAAATACACTTAGCCCGATCAGGGAACACAAAATTTTACGAAAACCTCAAAAAAAAATAAAGGAAGGATGAAAATTTGGGAATAGGTAGTTGAAATTGTCTATTATTATATAACAGGCGCGGATCCAAGGGTGGGTCAATGGAGTCAATTGCCCCCTCCTTAAGACCTCGCCTGTTGTCTACTGACACTTTTTTTAAGAAAGAAATAATTACAATTTACGATTGAAAATAAATAGTGAGTTTTGTGTCCTGTTGATAACTGAAGAACTTCATGGTCGATTTAGGGTGGCAGTGAATAAAATTAAGATAGCTATTATGGTAACCAAGGTTCTGAAATGACATGGTCCATGAAGAAGAAGAAAATAACAGCCCCTCCCGAAAAAGCATCGTGCGTACGCCAGTGACGAGAACATTTTTATTTCATTGCCCCCACCTTGCAGGGTTGCTGGATCCGCCGTTGTTATATAAGAAAAAGTTTACAATTCTACATCCCCTGCTAAAAATCAACTTGAAGCTCAAAATACACACAACTAGAAAAATACATCAGACAAAACAGCTAAGGGTAAATAATACGGAAGAATTCCAAATGAAATTGATAAACAAGAAAGAACCACAAATAGAAGACACAGATAAAACATTGAACAACATTGAATATCAGGGGAAACATTGGAATTAGTGAAAAAAGGAGAAATATGCTACAACACACCACAAAAACAGGAAACAAGACTCAAGAAATAGCGGAACAAAGCAGGAAAATAAAATATATGTGGGTCCGAGATAAAAGAAACCTTATAAATAAAGTGTGTCGAGAACTGAAGCCATATGCAAACGGTCGTGAATTATAAAAAAAATATAAACACACAATTACTACAATATAAAAAAAATATTTGGAAAGAAAAGAAATAAGAAACCTACATGGAAAGTTTTGCAGAAAACTGGAAAAGTTACTGGTCAGAAATAGGATATAAAAACACTTCAAAAGAACATCATTCTTAGAACCCAAGAAACACGGAATCAAGGTGCAACAAAAAAGCATTTTACGAGTAGAAGTAGACCAACTAAGAAACAAAAATACCTCAGTGATCGGAAACTCATAATGAGCGAGATTGGCTGGATATGTGCAACATGATATGAATCAGGCGAATGGTCTAATGAGTAGTGCAATTATCAATTATCCATATCCATAAAAAAGAATAACTAATTGTAAGCAGCAATTACAGAACCATCGCCCTTATTCCTCATGCAAACAAAATCCTGCTACATATAATCAATGAACGGCTAATGCGGATTCGTACCAAGAAAATGAACGCTTGAGCAGATATTGACCATCAAGCAGATAATAGAAAAAGTGAGGGAACATAATATACCATTTCTGCTTTATTTCGTAGATTACATAATAGAGGATATGGATTCAGTAAAATGGGATCCCTCTGGAATATAATGGAAAATTTACGAGTACCTAAGGTTCTGGTCAGATGATTATGACATTGAATGAAGCTGTATTAAATGTCGGTCTAAAAATAAATGAAGACAACAAAATATATGGTCGTTTCAAACAAGAACGACGACGAATAAGGCAAAATATTAATATAAACGAGCAACGTGGTTAAAAATTTAAATATCTAGGCGCTACAATTAACAATGACAACAAAATAGAACGAGAAGTGAAAGCGCGAATAATGGTGGAAAACATCTTTCTTTGCAATGCAACATCTAATAAAGTCAAACTTCTCTCACGAGGTGCAAAAATCCAGATATATAATACCATAATGCGACCAACAGTCACGTATGGTAGCGAAACATGGACGCTAACAAAAAGAGAAGTGTAACGTCTATGGTTTTATGGCCGTCAACGAAGTTAATATGTTATGCGTCGGATTTCCAAATTCTTTACGCGTAATCCGATATCTTTTCGTCTGGGTCTGGTAATTAAATTTTTATGACACGCGATAAGGGTGAACCACTCCGGAATACCTTCGGTACACTTTTGAGAATAGTGATAAATATTAATTAGTTTATTTTTCTTTTCGATGTTAAAACGTTTAATAGACGATAGGAACAGATTCGAAGAATTATTTTAACGTTTTTGGTTTTCGGGGCAGTGTGCTGTGACAACCGTCGAGGAAGGACGATTTGAATTTTTTTCTTGGCGTGTGTGTGAGCGACGAGCGAACGAGGAGCATTTTTAAGTTACGGGCTAAATCTTTGCGGAAAGAGTGTGATCGGGTGCGAATTTTTCAATAGTGATCCGCGGAGAAGAATACGAATTCGCGTAATACCGTACTAACAATGTCCGAAGTTGTCGTCTAGAGTGTAGAATTGGAACAATAAAGTGACGGGCTAGCTGGGACCCGGCTGCAGTGACACAGTGACGGATACTGCAGGTGGTGTCTCATCGTAGGGGATGTCAACCGGTTCGTGTACTTGCTGAGACTTCGGAAGCCGTAGCTGTAAGGTAATTGACTTTTCTTATTTTCTTACGTAGGACATTAGAACACTGTAGCCGGTTCAGTACAAAGTAAATAAGTTGCTGGTGAGGGGAAAATTCTTCGAGTGATATATGGCCCTTGCAGAGATAGCGTGACAAAGGAAAGAAGGCGCAGACATAAAAACGCGTTAGATAGTCTCTCTTCGGAAAGGAAAATCGTTAGTGGGATATACAAAGGCCAATAAACTAAGATGGACAGGACATGTGACACGCAGTAACGACAATCGGCCCAAAATGTGATACGATCTGGACAAAAAAAGGAGTGAGACAATGGGAAATAATGGCATAGGACATAAACATGGAAGGCAATAGTAAACGCGGCAAAGACTCGCGAAGAGTTGTAACTCCATTGATGAGGATGATCAGAAAGTCAAAGGGTTCAGTCAAACATTTAGAGATTTGTATTGCAAAGTCAAATATCCATCACATATCTCCTTGAAATATCAATTAATATTTTATATTAAAATTTTCTGAAAGGATATATTCCTCCTATATTATTTAAAACTATTTTTTAGTTCCTTTCCAACGATATTTACAGAATCATGAAGTCAAAAGTTTACATTACATGTTCAGCACAAGAAAATCCACTTTTAAGTCCATCAAAAGTTTTGAATCAGATCAGAAAGTCAAAGCAGATATTCCATAAAATATTCACAAGTTCAAAAATCACTTATAAACTCCAACAATGCTTTTCAAGAAAGAGATCAGAAAGCAAAAGGGCTAATACGAGTACCTTAAGATAGGAGATTCCCTAAGTCATATATTCTATCCAATCTAATCATTAAAATGAAGTCGTAAAGAACGTCAATAATTCTCTGCTACACAGATGATGCAAATTTAATAGCCCAAAAAGAATATAACTTTCAAAGACTAGTTCACAGATTTAAAACTTATATATTTTATTTGACTATTTTTCAATTTATCTCCAAAAACAAGACAATCTTAGCCTGAATCTAACCCTGACTCCGCTCTAATTTATTTGATTAAGGTACTACCTGTTGTAGACCGCGAGTCCGGTACTGCCTCGTCTACCTGTTACCGTCGACCGAGTCACGTAAAGGTGCAAATAGTAATAAATGCAAACGTACCTCGGTGTGACCAGCATAGCAGCATAACTTTCATTGCTGAAATCGTAATCCTAAAACATCCACCCAGTCCAGTCGCCTGAAGATTCCTAGCAGTACCGTTTTATCTGTGGTGGTACTGGTACAGTGAACCGTCCTTAAAGTGATCAGAATTTTTCATAAGTGCTCAATAATCGTGTATATATTTCATCAAATATGTGGAACAGGAAATATGGTACTTAATGATCCAGCACCGATCTACGGAAAACATGAAAACCGAAGATATTGTGTTTATTGGTGATTTCAACGTTAGATGAAGACAGGTACTGCCGTATTTTCCAGGATATAAGGTTGGATGAGTTTCTATACGCACTAGCCTCTGTAAAAGTGGATATTTTAGTGCACTTCCTATTGTGGTCAGTTTAAATAAGATCAGTGACATAAATCGGGTTTTGTAAAAGTTCATGTAGCTATAAATAAACTAATTGAACGAATTTGTACATATTTGTTGGTGATTTCAGTGTTAAATTAGAGCAGGGACTGTATTACTGGTATAGGAAGACAACAACCTAATCTCTGGGATATTTAAGACAAAATTGTTCGAAATTGTGACAAAACTATGCCATAAAATGAACTACTTCAAAAGGGGAATGGTATTTATCACGTTTTTCGTGGCTTGTATCTCCATGGCTCTATTAGTGGCCAGTTTAGGGACGAAACACTGGGTGAGTGCTAGGGCCAAAAGGATCAAGAATCCGCTAGAAAGTGACGGGAAGATCAACTTTGGGTTGTTTGACGGGAAGAAGGAACTGAATGTGGCTTATGGATGGAGGACGTACGATATCGATGGTGAGTAATTTCCAGGAAGTTTGTTGTTATCGATCAAGGTGAGATTTCTATTAGGGTCAAGTATGGAACGTTAATTTTGAATTACAATTGACATTGATTAATTATTTATTAATTAAAGCGATAATAGTTAGTATAGAAGGTTCACAAATATAGTACCTTCATTATCCTAATGTAGGGTGACCAAATCATACTTGACAAAACCAGACACACACAAGGTAGGATTTGGGGGCGATACCCTCCCAGCTAAAGGGGGGTCTGAGGGGTCTCCATCGAGACGTAACCACTGAAACATGCTCTTTTTAGCTAATTTGAGACCTATAAATCTTTTTCAATTTACCTATGAAGATGTATTTTAATTTAAATTGTGAGGCGTATAATAAATAAAAACAACAATTTTGCAGTGAATACTTATTTATTATTATCTTACTTAAAAACATAATTAAACAGGATAACTAATATTGTTAGTCAACGTTAAAATCTTTAGGAATCAAGAAATCTTTGGGATTTGAATTGGGGATACTTTTTTTTCGAGGTCCGAATAAATAACGACGTCCGACAGGGCCGCCGCTACCATGTGTGCAAAGTGTGCATAGTGTGCATGGCACACGGGCGGCCGATTATAGGGGCGGCCAAAAGCAGGCCACTGATGATAATACTTTTTTTTAAACGAAAATAAATTCAAAAAATTAAATAGTGATGATTCAGATATTTTTATAAACTCTAATATTACAAACAATCTAAACAAAAATGCCAGAAAATGTTATTTATTATATGAACTGCCCTTTTGCAGCTGTAGTCGTAAAGTAGTTCCGGGAATGCTTTTTTATTCAAAGTTGCTGGCGACTTTCAGACTTTAAGATATTTTTATCTGCGTGGTCCATATGCGCTTTTTTCAAATTTTGAACGTTTATGATTTGTTAAGAGAGTTACGACAATAGGATACTTTCCGAGAATTTAGATAAGTGATTGTTAACTGGCTCTCATTAAGTAATAAAAAAGTCTTTTTTTAGACTTTTAGTAATTTTTTAGTAATAAAAAAAGTCGTTTTTATTACTCGATGGTTTAAAAAATATTCTTTATTACTCGATGGTCGCTCTATTATAATATTGTTCCTTTATGCTTATGTATGGTTAAAGATGGGTTATAGTTCAGTCTAAGTTGAGAATTTGATGATTTTAGACACGCTTTTGATAAACGATTTTGTTTGTAATATAGTAGTATGCCCGTTTCTTTTGCACACTACTGTATTTCAAATATGTATTTAAATATGCATATTAGTAAACAATTAAGCATGCCGAATGTTGTAAGTAGTCTTGTAAACAAAACTTACACATGTAGGTATTAGTGCAAGATTGCATTTCTGTATATTATTATGGATATAATAATAATATTTTTTTTGGTACGCTGGATCCAGGTCTAAAAGTAACGTCGAGATCAGAGCAATTATTATTATTCATATACTCGTTACAGTCTCCTGCACATTTACTAATAGTAGGTACCTATGTTCAAACGACTAAAGTGTTGGAAGGGGGGCGGCAAATATTAAGTTGCACACGGGCGTCCCATACTTTAGCGGCGGCCCTGAGTCCGAGGTGGAAGTCGAAACGTCAATAAAATCATTTTTTAAGTTAAATTGTGGCTTATTTCCCAAGTAGAATAGTAATTTTTTTTCGTTCAAGCCAATTTTAAATCTTGTTTTTTTTTGCAAAATAAAGTTGTAAAAACTAGAACGCAGTCTATTTTTAAATTGTAGAGTGCCTGCAAGATTTCAGAAAGAGTATACACTCCCATCTTCCTTTCCTCTAGAGATGCATCAAGTCAAACTAGTTTGATTTTACTCAACCAACTTGACTTGACTTGAAAATCAAACTTTTTGTATAAAAAAGTTTGACTTGACTTGATCTCGATATCTTTAGGTTTGACTTGAATTCAAACATCTTCAAACAGTTTGAAAAGTTTGAATATTACGCAACGTGTTTATTTGTTCAGTGGCGGATCAACGAGGGGGGGAGTAATGGGGTGGGGAGGGGTAGGGGAAATCCCCCAATCCCAACAAGGTCCAAAAAATTTTGACAAATTTCAATAAACAGAAATGTATTGACTGATATGATATTTAAACCGCAGACGGACAAATAAAACCCAATAAGCGCGCCAGTTAGGATAATAATTATTAAGAAAGCTTATAGCGTTTTACAGTATGATACAATTGATCCAAATAATGGCATAAACCAGACATCCAAAGTGAAAGTTATCATCCAACACCAAATGTTCTATATGGTCCACATAATGTTCAGAAAAAAGTCACACCATTTTGAGCGTAGGGTTTGAAGGGAAGAGGGGGGAGAAATCGGTAAATTCGTAGTTTTTTACGTTTTTCGTCAATATTTTTAAAACTATGCGATTTAGCATGAGCAACCTTTTATACAAAAATGTTCTACATTCAATTTGAAATAAAAAAGGCCCATTGCATAATCCTTCTAAAATGAACGGTTCCAAAGTTACGGAGGTAGTATAGTATAACTGGTCAAAAAAAGGCCTAACCCAAACATCCAAAGAAAGAGTCTTCCTCCAACACCAAATTGTTCTATATGGTCCACATATTGTCCAGTAAAAAGTTACACCATTTTGAGCGTCCGGGTTGGAGGGGAGATTGGGGAGAAATCGGTAAATTAGTATTTTTTTTACGTTTTTCGTCAATATTTCTAAAACTATACTTTAGCGTAAACAATGTTCTATACAAAATTGTTCTACATAAAATTTAAAACAAAAAAGGTCCTATATATAATTGTTATATAATCAACACTTCCAATTTGGGCAATTGATGATGATTTTGGGTGGTGAGGTTGACGTTTCTTCGAGGGCTTATCACTAACATGCCACTGAAATAGCAAATTTTATTTACAAAACACAATCCTGTTAAAGAAAATTTCTTTCATCAGTAATAATATTATAAATTTCCCAAAAAATATAAAAAGTATCGAAAACTTCCACTTTTCACCCTCCGTAACTCTGGAACCTCTGATTTTATAACAAATATGTATAGGACCTTTTTGTTTTAAATTTTATGTAGAATCCTTTAGAAACCGCATAGTTTTAGAAATATTGACGAAAAACGTAAAAATCTCCGAATTTACCGATTTCTTCCCCCTCTCCCCCCAAACCCGACGCTGAAAATGGTGTGTGTGACTTTTTTCTTAACATTATGTGGACCATATAGAACAATTTGGTGTTGGAGGATACCTTTCACTTTGGATGTCTGGGTTTGGGACTAGTTATAAGTTATACCATACTATTAATGCATATTTATACATTAATTTTTAAAAAATTTAAACCCAACATTTGTAGCCTGTCTCCGAAAGACATTTAAATTGTAGATAAATGTAGGTAAAACCATATAGACCTGGATCCCGCGTACCAAAAAAAGTTGATTAATAGCAAGCTGAAAATTTGTTAACAGATTAACGGTGTCTAGTCAGACAAACTTTCATGTATGGGAACACTGGAACAGGGAAAGTTTTAATTGTGGAACAGGTTAAAAATTTGAAACGACAGCTACGTAAACTACGTAAACGTTCCATGTATTTTGTCGGATAGAACTTCCGATTGATTAACATCCAATTGATTTGTTACCCTTTCATTAAACTCTCATGCAAAAATCAGACTGGTGTTTATCATCAACTGGGCATT